>NC_135363.1:20030000-20665833 GCF_051622035.1 Arctopsyche grandis | reverse complement strand
ATCATTTCCTATCAGAGTTTGCTAATTTATCTGATTTTCATTGAAACGGTTCCAGCAAATTAGAAACCTTAACTAATTTCTCGCAAAATCTCGAGTTTTCAGTAATCTTGAATTGTATAAAATGCTGCAATTATAATTTAAAATATATGTCTCTGAATATTAATTGATATGTATTTATGTACTTTCAAATTATTATACTACTTTGTATAATACTAATAGTATTTGTATCAAATGTACATTGTCTCTGACCAAGAAGGCGCATTAGGGTTTCCTGTTAGGCCTTCCTGATATAAATTAAAAAAAGATTAAAGATAAAAGATAATTTTCATAACGCTATTACGATGAATTTTCAATTCCCGAGACTTTTCAATGTTGAATAAAAAGAAATGTGAAGTTATTAAACTTACTGTTTCAAGCTTTGGTGATTTCATTGATTGAGAAAATATATAATGAGTTACTATGTTCATACAAATACTTATAAAAATGTGTGCAGGCTGTAGACTCTAGGTAAGTATTTTTATTACTCGACATAAAATGTAAAAGTAGTACGGACTAGTAAGTACGTCACGTGTATTATAAAAATCAAATGGAAAGTTTGTAAAACATTATTAAAAGGTTGCCAATATTCAATCGGTCTTTATTGATATACAAAAAAATTGTCATCAATTGACATTTATAGCGCGAGCACGATAACGGCTCGTGTTCATTTGGGACATTCATCAATATTCATTGACATTATTGTAACTACTGTCGAATAAATATTGATGAACATTCAACTATCTAACATAAGAAATTATTTTTTAGAGGCGATAAACATGCAAAAATACATTTTTAAGTAAATATACACATTCATGTGTATGTTTTTGTTGTTTGACAGCAGTAATAAAACTCGATTAAATAAATTTTAAGTGCTTCTATGATAAATAAGTGTTCAGAAAAGAAATATTTATAACACATTCTACAGTTTGAACTTTATTGTGGGTATAAATGAATGAATATGTACGTATAATGTACAATCTTATCGTGGAAATCGTCTGCAAATATATTTATGGAGTCGTACGAGCAGAAACAAAGTTCATTCAGGTGTTAATTATGGAACGATGTTTTTTTTATTATACATAGTTATCTATTGACACGTGTATTTCCCCATTTCGAGTACGAAATTTTTAAAATTTGAAAAATGCTTTGTAATATTATATTTTATAAATAATATACTAATTGATAAATCTAAACGTATCAGATGGTTGATTAATAGTTTTAAAATAATACAATTGCGTATGTATTTACATAATAGACATGTGGTATTGAGATACTTTTGGCGATATGTGTCTCTTCGTATCACCGAAAATAAAATACGATGATCGTAAAACGCCGAAACTACTGGTTCTAAAACAGTTACACGTCACACCAAAGCGCAAAATTCTACTCTTGATTTAAACAAGTATTTTTCAATTGAATATATTGCATTTGTCTTCGCGAATTTTAAAATCTCATACATATATACATACATACATAGTTTACATTAATAATTTATAAAAATCAAATATGAGTCTACATTAAGGTGACCATTCGTACTGTTTTAACCAGTACAGTACTGGTTATTAGAGTATCTGTCCTGGTAAGTCATGAGATAAAATCAGTAAACTTTTTTTTATATAATAGATGAATTTAAATATACAAAAGCCTTCAGCGAAAATGATGTCTCCTACAAAAATATTGGCAAATTAGTCAAATATTGTGTTTGTTTACCAGGAACTTTTTTCTTCGATGAACAATATGTGGTCCAGTGATAAAACGCAATATTGAATGTTAAAACTTTAAAATTTTTGCTAATCGATAAGCATAATTTTAACCAGTGCTGTGTAGAATTTTATAAGAGCATTAAAGAAAATTAATTCTGTATGTTAGTTTTTAATAATGGAAGTATAATATGTAGATTTTTTTTTTTTTTTGATAAAATGTCCTGGTTTTCAATTTGAAAAAAATGGTCATCATAGTATACATACATACATATAACTGCTCGTGTTGGTTTGGTCTAGTAGTTTATAATTTCATTAACCTCAGTGTATAATAAAATTGCTAGTTATAATGTAACGGATTATTTTTTCGTAATTACGATAAATTTAAAGTATAACTATATATGTATGTAATTGTAGACAATCGGTCTTAAAACTATACAACTGCATAATTTGGTAAGGAAAGAATTTGCGTAATGTATATTTTATGTTATGCATTATTCAGTTAGTGATTGAATGAATTGATTTTACATAGATTGTTTATATAGTACTTCATAAGCTTTTTTAAAATTGTATAATTATTTTCTTTAAATTTAATGTCGACCGTATTTTCTTTTTCAGTGCGTATTTCAATAATATTTTGATCTTTGAGAGTCTAAAATAATAAATGATTCATTTTTATTTATTTTTCAATTGCGTCATCGTTATAGCCTTGTACGTAATAAACAAGTTGGACTGTATAACGTCGCATATTCCTCATAGCATTTAAAATTTAAATTTATTCTTAAAATAGAATTAGGAAATTTTGGATGGTGATAAAGACTTACAAGTCGAGCTACAATGCTTGCAATAAGCCAAGATTTTAATTAATTTAGGAGCTAATAAATAGTTTTAGGCTTAAACTATTTATTAAGTCCTTGCTAAAACTATTAGCAAGGATTAAGTTTTTTGTTAGTTGTAATTTCTATAGCAGTAAAATTGATCAAACAACATTCCAAAACTGCACAATTGAGGCTATAATTCAACAGGTGGAAAAAGTATACAGGTACAGAATTACTGAAATTGGAAGTGATAAAAAAGTCATAAACGGAAGAAAACATTTACAAATAGACGAAAATTTGATATGAGACCTATATGACATCCAAAAAGAGCAAATTTTTTTATCACTTTGAGTAAATAAATATTTTTTATTGTCGATATACTGGCAGAAAGCTTTAAATCAAAAATCCTTATTTTGATAAAATCGATTTTTTCAAAAATGAAGCTCTCTTTTTTGAAACCAAAACCATTATTCATTTTTTGACTTAACACATTCAAAACGGGTGACAGTCACCGCAACGAATGTTAAAAAGTCGAAAATGTTCGTTTACCATGCATACATATGAAAAACGGTTAGTATATATATCAGTGGCGTGCGGTAAAAGTCTCTCTCCCCCCGTCGTACATCTTCACTTAATTTGCGCGACCAGGATACAACGGGAACAAGAGGAACAGGCTTTTCCTCCCGAATCCTGCGCGCGCACATTAAACAAGGCTGTATGACAAAAAGAGAGATAATTTCACCGCATGCTACTCATATATATTATATATACATAGTACCGTTTACCATGCACCCTTTTTTTTGATCTTTCAACTTAACTTTCGATTTTCGATCTTTGCCTTCCGATTTTTGCTTTTTCGGGCTTTTCACCTTCGGTCCTGTGAGATAGACCTATTCAAAACATAAAATTTTTGACTTAACGTTTTCTGCCATTTTCCCTGCGATATGTTATAATTATAGTTTTAAAAATCCTGTATTTGAAACGGGTGGAAGAGCACAGTGCTCTCTAGGTTTTAAAGTTTAAAGATTTGATTGAATAGACAGAACTATAAACTAATTATCAGTATTGTTTGGTCGGACTATCTTCAGGCGATATTTTGGTACAATGACCTTTCACTCTTTATTTTAAACTATATTTAAACGTTGACTAAAAAATAATCAGGATTGATGATAAATTTACGTATTGCAAGATACGTATTTGTAATGAGGGTTTGAATAATACTGATAGAATTTTCCGAAATAATTTCATTGATTTTATCACAGGAAGTTAGCCAAGTGGCGATGGTCGTGAATCGCGTTGTTAGGTTCGGGGAACGTGAGAACTGTCAGTGAGTGGTGTGTGACAGTAGAAGGTGATAGGTGGGAGGGAGTGTGGGCGCGCGGGTGTGTGGGGGCGGGTGGCGGCATGACAGGTCGCGGGGGCCGCGGGGCTGTCCGCATCGAAACTGATATCGAAAAGAGCCGCGAAGACTCCAACTGGAAGAAGGTCATCGAGCTGGCCGAGCAGCTCAAAGTCAGATCGCCGGCCAACGGTAAATTAATGAATGAATCGTTCACCATTCGCACATCACTCGACACTCACCTTTGCACTTATCACACTATTGTAGTGTTGACTTTATGACCTTCGACTTTAAACTCGACCATTTGTATTATATGACAGATTACAGTTTCTCACCACATCACTGTTGTTTCGATATGTAATATGTAGAATTTCGGATTTGGGAGAAGCTCCTTGTGATTCTTGTAACGACTTAATATTCAGCCTTACATTGGTATAAGGTTATAGCATCTTTTGTGTATTGAAATTTCGTATTGTATTGATCGAAATTGACTTGTCACTGAAACAATAATATCTCCCATTTTTCATAAATCATGTGTCATGACCATCTGGATGTATTGCTCTATAAATAAATATTTTTGAACAATAAGATGATTTTGAAAATTCCTAATGGATTTGGACAATAATGTGTCATAACTATATGTAAAACATTCCGGATTTTTAGTAATATATGAAATTGGTAGTAAATGCTGTTTTTTTTTGTCATTATAGAATGTCTTTCAAATTTCTTAATCGGAGAAGGGAAATTGGAAAGCTACCTGGAAGAATGGCCTCCAATCGAAACAAACTTTTCAAAAGCGAAGCAGGGGCTCGCAGAAGCAAAATCATTTTTGCTCTTGGCCGCAAACGATCTCGGCAAAAAAGCTGGAGTAGCTTTAGACGCTCACCTTTTACTAGGAAAATTACACTATTCGTGTGGCATGTTCAGCGAAAGTTTAAAAAATTACAAATTAGCTGAATTGCACACCTTGACAGAAAAACAACTTCCAATGTGAGTAAAATATCCCATTTTTAACTTGATCAATATTATAAAATTTTTACACAACCAATTTTCAAATATATTATCATTCTTGAATAACAGACGAAGTCTTCGTATTGTGGCCGAGTCATACGCCATTAAAGGACTATGTTTAGAACACAATGCAACACCTGGAGGTAGTCGCTTCAAACAAGTTGAAAGAGAAAATGATATGGTTAGTACACATGTGAACAAACAATGTATGGCTTCTTATAATCATACATACATACATACATGCATACAGAAAAAATCAATACTAATCTGTGATGTTATGAGTCTTCCCAATGTGCAATACTTGTATTGTTATTTTATACTTGTAGATTCGCTGCTTTGAATTGGCAGCTGAATTGTCTCTTCTGTATTTACAACGTGCTGAAGGAGGTGGTGGATCTGGCACTGGAAGCGTAGTCGGAGGTTCGTCGAACATAACCGGATCCATTGGTGGTACTATTGGTGGAAGTAGCGGTGCTATGAGTGGATTTCGGGGACTCGGTCCAGTTTTGGAAACCGCTTTACAACGAGCACCCATTTTACACATGCAGTCTGGCAATTTGCAACGTGCTGTGGAAAGGTTTGTGTGACGGTGTTTTAATTTACTTGTAATTGCATTTTCGATGCTGATTTTTTTTTAATTGCGTTTTTAGATATCGTGAAATGTTGACTGCAGTGGAGTCGTCTGGAACGCATTCGCTACGTCTGACATTAGCGAGGCAGTTGGCTGAAGTTCTTCTACGTGGAGTATCCGGTAATGAATGGACTGCTCCGGCGAACAAAACTTCTGATGGACCATGGAAACCAAAAAAATATTTGGGATTAAATCAGGTATGTTTTGTTATTGGTATGTATTTCGTTATTTATATTGAATTCTATTGATTTTATTGTACGATTTTAGTTCATCCCTCGAAATGAATGTGAAGAAACGATTCTATTGCTTTTAATTGGAGAAGCGATGGCGGTTAGGGACGCTGTGTTGTCTCAGAGTCCGGAATTCATGCAAGCGAGAATCCACGCTTTTGAGAATGCAAGTGCTATCTATGACTTGCTGACAATAGCGACAGTTAGATGGGGCCAAATTGGACTTTTGCAAGAGGTAGTATTATATAACAAATCAAATTTGATTATTTCACGTCCGTTTTGTAATTTGATTGATTTTATTTGTTCTCTTCAGTCCTTGGAAAGAGCTATGAAGTTTTCGTTTGAAGAAGTGCATGTTTGGCAGCAACAAGCTTTTGCACTAGTTGGATTGGGTCGAGCTGCTCGCGGTGTCAGTGTTTTATCTCAAGTAATTAAATTGAGTCCTAATGCTGTCGCTCCTTGTTTACTCGCAGCTAGGCAGTGTTACGATTCTCTTAATAGGGTATGTTTTTCTTTTTGTTTGATTATTATAGATTTTAATTTGATTTAATGTAATTTTTTTAATTAATCATTTAATTATAGATATCCGAGGGTATTATGTACAGTGAGATGGCATTAGCTAGAGAACACGAGCATCCTACTTACATGCTCTCTCGATGCCATTTGTATGTAGGTATAGGGCATTTAATGACAGCAAGGTATTGAAACATTCGTTTTTAATGTGTGTGACATGTTTTGAATTATTATTTTTTAATTGTATACAAATGTTTAGGACTACGACAATACGTGCTGAAAAAACAATTGCGAATACGAAATGCTTGGAGAGTCTACATAAAGCAGTAGATTGTGATCCAAACGATCATTTGGCGCTTTATTATTTAGCTTTGCAATACGCTCTAGTAGGAAATCTTTCAGAAGCACTCGTAAGTATTCAATTCAAATTTAATTGATATACTATATATAATGAGATTTAACCATGATTTTTATTGACTATTTATAGATATATGTGCGCTCTTGTTTGGGTAAACGTTCAGAATGTTCTGCTGCTATGCAATTATTATGTTTGCTACTATCAGCACGCGGAAGACCAAAGGAAGCCTTAGATACAGCTACAGCTGCTCTAGAAGATCATCCTGATAGTATGGATTTATTGAGGATACTGGCATTACTTCAACTGCGTTGTGAAGGAGGAGAAGTATGTAACTTACATTGTATGCTAATAATTTTGATTAATTATAAGTTTAATCATTGCTTATTATGATCATTCGTAGACTGCATTGGTAACAGGAAAACACATGCTAACACTTTGGAAATCGCTCAATGAAAGTGGTGCTGTTAGTGACGTTCCAAATGATTTTGACAGAAAATCTGAAACGAGATCTGTATTACAGTTGTACAATGATAGAGATTCAACAAAAGATTCAAGTGATTAAACTTCCATTCCAAAGTATACTCGGTATGTCACTGGATATTTATTTACTTTTCATTTTCAGGTTCTTTGCAGGCTAATTCGTTGGCTGCGTCCCGTGTTGAACGAGCTCTCAGCTCGGCAGCGTCAACTGCTGGAACACCGAGTGGTAGTGCAGGAGCTGATGCTAACTCTCGAGGCGGCCCAATGTTACGTCTTCGCGTATGGTTGCTTTTAGCTGAATTGTATTTAGCTTTAGGCGGTACACCAGCTGCTGCTGCTTGCGTAACGGAAGCCGCTAACATTTTCCCTCTTTCGCATCAAGTAATGTACATGGTAAATATGCACATATTTTATACAAACCGTATGAAGACAAAGAAATCTAGTTCTTGTTTTAATTCGTGTACCTTCTTTTCAGCGAGGTATGGTAAATAGTCAAAAACAGGCGTGGTCTGAAGCTCGACAGTGCTTCGAGAACGCTATCGCTATCAATCCTGGACATGTCAACAGTCTTGTTCAATTGGGTTTGTTGATTTTATTTAGTTTTCATTAATGGATGTTTGTGTTTTATAATGAGTGTTTTAATTTTGATTTTTAGGTCTGTGCCATCATCATTTAGGGGCTCAACGATTGGCAGAGAAGATTTTGAGGGATGCGGCAAGATTAGAACCGAATAACTACACGACATGGTACAGTCTGGGACTAGTCCTCGAAAGCTTGGAAGAATACGATACTGCCAGTGATTGCATGGCGACGGCTCTCAATGTTGAATTATCATCACCCGTTTTGCCTTTTACCTCCATTGCTTATATTTTTGAATGAAGTTTCTTAAAAAAAAAAAATTCGATATGCTCTGTGTCTATTTATATACATACGTTGAATATGTATTTACATGTAATATTAAAATTGTTTATTACTTATCCATTTCGATATCTATACTGTTGTTAATAACAGATAACAATACTTATCGATGATGTCATTTCACCCATCATGCTAATGAAATTTCAGATTTTATATGGACTTAATTTTCAAAACTAATTCGGAAGTTGTTTTGTAATTGTTTAGGCGTGATAATATGTGCCATTGTGCAATTCATATGCTTCCTTTTATAAAAAAAAGTATTTAATTTGAATAAAAAAAGATTTGTTCATATATGTATATGTAATAGTTTCTTTAAATACCGGGATATATTCATGTTGTATCCCGTTATAGCAGTGCCAATCATAGAGGCCAGAGCTTGCCGAGTAAGATCTAATGCTCAACCATTACAATTAGTGTTTCATCTTACTCGTATTCGATTGACATCTGCTATAATTTTTCTAGGTGTTCTTGCTTAAATGTGATTCTAAGTATTATATAAGCTATTATTTGGTCAGTCTGTTTATGACATAAATTATATTCATGGTGTTACATTTGGCAATAATTGATGTGCTGAATATAATGAAATTTGTAGAATACGACCTAAATTGATATTTTTTTAGATGTCACTTCCTAAACGGTTTATGTTTTTAATTTGGATTTACTGTCATTCTAATTATTGTTATTTTCCAGTATTTTTAATAGTGAATTTGCAATTTAGATCCTAACAGAGTTGATCCTCATTTAAAAATATTATAAGCACACACTGGTACTGATTGATTGAGTTATTGATTGCATCGCATCTTTCTTAATATTATATAACGAGCTCATAATTCATATTGTTATTAGAATATTTAATTTTGACGTTCATAGCAATACAATAATTCGTATTCTAAATTTGATGTAAATCAGCTTGTGCGCAATTTCAATTTATAAATATTCTATTCGACGTAAGACTGATATCCATCATATCCATCTAAGAGTGAGAGAACTAATTTGCACGCTCGCTTGAAAGATACTAAACCTAGCGGATCGCCAGTGTGTGCACTATCATTTTTGTGATATAATTTTATTTTGTTAAAAATTGTATATTTCGTACTTAACCGATTAGTTTGTATTGAAGGTGAGGATGTAAAAAAAAATGGAGACGGGTTGGTGATAGTATTAATTACGCTTGTTGTGATCATTGGACATTTATGCGGTTGTTTGAAACATTCCATTTTTGTTAAATCGAATGTCTTATAACGATTAAAAGATGATTTATTTTACGTTACCTTGTTGCTCGTCACATTATTTAATATAGCAATTTTCTCGTCAAAGTATGTTTTATAATGTTATATTATCGTTGAACGATATTATATCTCGTTTGTTACAATTAACTTACAATTTACAACTGTTGAACCCTATCATTACATACATGCACACATATATTGTATATTTAATATATATTCGTCTCAATTAGTTTGTAACATAAAAGATTACAAGTTGATTAGTAGATATGGTCAATTTTACACTAAATAGAATTTGATATTAGAGCGTAACGTATTTGTATATTATATGTTCTGGTGGATATACGTGATTGTTCGTAACTCTTTTGTGTATTTTAATTTCATCACTGTACAATATATGCAATAAATGTGGACACGGAATCGCACTAGTATACTCGGGTATAAATCTAGAAATGTTAGGTATAGTAGTTGTATATAAATAGTGTTGTTACAGTCTTTCGGGACTCGATGTGTTCTGGTATTTTTGGATAATACCTATATTTTTTCATTTTACATATTTCATCTGTAAGAGCAATCCACTTAATAATTTATACAATTTGTTTTGGTATTATGATTTTAAATCCTTTAGGTGTATGGTGTGCCGCGAGGCGTTAGTGAGAATATTGGCTATGTATCAATACAATGTTAATTTTAATTAATATCTATGAAATCAAAAACTTCTTGACAATATCAGCTTATCAAATTGAATGTCTATATGTAAATGATAGATTTGTACTTTAAATGTATATTTAATAAATATCACAATTGGAATATAAGATTAATCGTTTGGCACATTGGTAAATGTGCGTGGGGTAAATGTTACTTTATAAAATTTGAATAGCGTTGTTTATTTTTGATCGGTGTCTTCATGTACCAAAAATTAGTACCCGATTGAAAGTTATGCCTGATTTATATTACCAATAGTATACTTAATTGAAATATCACAAAGCAATACTAATGCGTTTGAATTTACCTTGTTACTTTATCTGCTTGCTTCTTGTTTAATTAAATATATATTTTAGTTAATATTTGGACTACTTAATTGTGCTATTTATATGAATTTAATAGCGCATATAAATTTGTGCTACAAATTATATATTATTTTTTTGTCAAAACTTTCACTGTCGATATAAACAAGTTTAAATATATCGTAATATTGTATAATTATTGATATATTGTTAATCGATATCTATTTTGATGTGTTGTAATCGTGTCTTTCCCCGTTTTAGTAAAATGAATAAGTCTGAAAAATTGATACTGTAAAAATTTAAATATTGTAATTTATTAAAAAAAAAAGATATATGTATATGTAATTTATCAATATGTAAATTTCCATTTAAATTTATTTATGTATGTTGACTCATTGACAATTAAAATAATATATAAAGACTGTTACCATTTACGTTCTTTTAATTTAAAACTACAAAGTGATTTCAGATTGCTGAAATTTTTCAAATTTAATATACATACATATTTTAATATGGGTACCATTTATCGGCCCGGCAAATAAAAAAATAATGTCCCTCACTAAAATAGCTCGCACGATAGTTTCGGTTTTCGCACGGCAAATCAAACGTCAAATGGGTTGCTAGTCACAAAAATAACAACCTAATCTTAAATGAATAGGACCAACCCTAACCTAACCTAACCTAACCCAACCCTAAAAAAACAGTGTTGTCTGCTAGGATATTACGATTACCCAGTGAAAATGTAACTGGTTATGATTTCAATAAAACGTTAAATTTTATTTTTGTTACTGGCAACCCGTTTGACCTTTGATTTGCCGGGCGAACGCCGATTCTGTCGTGCGAGCTATGTTAGAGATGTTGATTTAACATTAAATGTCGTTTTGACATTTGTCTTGTAATTTATTTTACAGCCGTGCCAAAAATATATTACAACTGATAATACAATGTACATATACGAAATATCGATGGGAAAAATTTCACATTAAATAATTATTATTTTAGGAATATATCAAGGCAAGGATTAAATATATGTATCATTTAGGTATATTGCCATTTCAGAAAACCTTTTAAAGCCAAATCAGTGGCGTAGCTAGAAATTTTGGGCCCTCATGCAAAAATTACGTAAAGGCCCCTTACATTTAAAAAAAATATCAAATAAAATAATTTTAACTACGTATTTGCACATACTAAATATTCTCATAATAGAGTAAATAAGAAAATAAATTATGAGCTCATCGATTTTAAAATTTATTCTCTCTTGCTTTAATACTTTATAGATTTGCGGAATCACTAATAAGTTTTTTATGTTCAAGTTTTGATACTTGTTTATGTTCAATGGCCAGTAATTTGAGATTATTTAGTTTTGATTATCCGATAGAGTTTCTTTTGCAGTCTTTAATCATTTTTAAGACCTCTAACACTCGCCACTGTTATTGGTAGAGTAAATAAAAATAACAAACTCCTGAAAATTCACTTTCTAAGCAACTGTATTTCGTGATATGTCATTCTGAAAATTGTCTTATGGTCATATTTTCAGTCAAGTCTCTCTTCAATAGTGAAGTGACGTGATGAACTGGGCATAAAATTCCTCTGAGAAAACTTAACAAATATTTGCTTGTGATGTATTTATAATATTGCGAGGTTCAAGAAAACTGAAATAGTTTTTCAGTCACTGTATTCCTTGAATGAGACTTAAGTTGAACGGTTACTTTGTCAATTATAATATAAAATATGTTAACTCTGAATAGTTTTTCACTATTGTTGAATCGGTAGTCGGACACTAAAGCTCTGACCGCACTATGCGACAACCGAACGATCCGACACTTCACAATAGTACGCGACCAAATATTGTTTGTATGAAATTGTATGAGACATAACGCACTGCGCGACAGTCGCATGACGTAGAACGACACCTTGCGTCAAAGTTGATTTTTCGACCAACTTTGACGCAAGTTGTCGTTTGCGACGTGACGCAGTGTCGTTGAGTGGGGGCTGCCTTGCGACAATTATTCTCCTTCTTCATATCGTGACTTTGAAATAGCATGTAGCCATAATCTTTTGGTTTTTCTCGATTGTTCTTCTTCCTCGCATATCAATGATACTGTTGCGTAAGGGTGGGTGGAGGATCCAAGTAAAAGCCAACAGTCGTTTCACAGCATTTATTTATGATTCAGGAGATACACGCACGGTCACTGCTCCGTCCAGAATGCATTATATCGCCTACGTACCGCCTTATAAAGGGTAGATCTCTCAGGACGCCTAATCTGTTAACCTGTTGTATAGTCACGTATTCGGATATGTATTTCCAAGACATTGGGTCTTCCCGTATCGATTCTGAGAACTAACTAATAACGGTCATTGTTTAGCCTAAATGCACTTAGAGTCCAGATATAATCTTTGGAAGTAAGTGCATGCATTTAGTTAACCGATAACAGATATCCGTTGGTCTAAGTACAATTCGCTCAATCCACGGCGTACGTAACAATACTATAATTGCGTCCATTTTGCTCCGAGGTACCGAACGAATGATTGACATAATTGATTGTAGAGTGTCGCATCGCTGTCGTTCAAGTGCGGTTTACCTAATATTGTCGCACACTGTTGTGAAGTGTCGGATCGTTCGGTTGTCGTATAGTGCGGTCAGACCTTAACTCATCAGCATTACGTTTAATGACATTTAGACGTTTGTTTTCAAAATAATCATTTAAGCCCTACTAACTGGCCATTTCTTTCGCTTCTGATTTTATATCATTATATGAATTTCGTAATTTATTTAAATTGTGTATGTTCTGTTTTAACTTTAGATATTTTTAGATTGACAGTAAGTATTTTTTCATATTGAGAGTTTAGACATTTGAACCCCTTGTCAAGCTGGGACAAGGGGTCATGCTTTGCATGACCCTGCTGTTAGGTAGCTATGGCACTGAGCCAAATTCAATGTTTTGATTGAGCTTAATTTTTTTTTAACAATTTCTCATATAATTAATTACACGCGTTTATGTATTAAGCGATTTATAACGTGTTATGATGTTATCTGTAGATTATAATCTGGCATTGAAACGAATTTTCGCCGACGCATTGTTACGTGACGATCTATAAAATCTAGACGCTGTGGAATGGGGATCAAAGGAAAATAAATCATTTTTATCTCGCGTCTACTCGCCGAGACGAAGAAAAATGGCTTTGTTAAGCGTAAGGGCACAAAGGATGTGGGACACAATGTATCATCACGCCCCCTTTCACCTTAAGCCCGCGCTGGGGACAAATGTTCGCTTATTGCCAAATGGAAAAGGCCGAATAAGCGACCCGTTCCCTTGCCAATAGTGTCTCCAGCCACCCCTCCCACCCCCCAGATATCCGAACCCGCATAATTTTATCGACAATATCGCACTTGGCGGTCTGGTGAGCAATCTCCACGCCTGAGAAGTAATTACTGGGATTCGCGATTCGCCGAATTTAATTATTGCTTAACAATCGGGCGTAATCTGATATTGCAATTTCGAAAGTCATTAATTCCGTCGTGAAGTCGCGCTCGGAGGCGAGTTGCGGCTTTACCGAACGAATATCGATCATCAAACTTTTCCACTTTGTCCATTGTTTCCTATAAAAGTCAAATTATTACTGTCAACTTCCGGCTTCAATATCACCACATTTACTTTTCAAGGAAATTGAAATTTACTTGAAAAGTAAATTTACGAAAAATATCAAATATCTGTGCTTATAGTTAGAGACAGGGAAACCTTATTACAATACGTACATACATACATACATAATGTAATATACTTACTTTCAAGGCTGTGCTAGCAATTTCCCAATGTACTAGATTTATTTATCATTCAATATATGTATGAGCTTCAATCTGGAATATATACCTATACATATATGTATTTACCTCAATGCTACATACATACATATATTTAATCCTTGCCTTGATATATTTCTAAAATAATAATTATTTAATGTGAAAATTTTCCCATTGATATTTCGTATAAGTGTATTACTGTCCCTACAGTATTAACAGTTGTAATATATTTTACCTAGAGTTTTAGATAATTCATATTCGAATACAAATTAACTAGAAAATATATTTCTACAGGCAAAAATACGGTTTTACCGGTGCTCACCAGTTATTATACATTGACTTTGATAATTCAGATTTTTTTACATAATGCTTCAGTATTCAACAATGCGTTAATATTACTCACTATTCCGAATTATGGAAAGGAGTTTCATATTATGATAAACCTAAGAGTGTATTCAAAAGAAGAAAAAAAATGTAACTCCGATTCAAATTACCAGTCAAGTGACGTTTTCGCGAAAAGCAGTGTGAATAAAATTTTACATCAAAATCAGGTCGCATTGAAAGCCTAGGTTTTGTGAATCATATTCAAAAAGTGAATGAAAGAAACGGAGTACAACGAAGAGCAGAATACATATTAACTAATTCTGACTAATCAGATTGTAAATCCATTGTGACATATGAAATATCTACATGAGGTAGTTGAAACGGTTAGGTGATTATTCCGCAAAAAGCGATCTCGCGCACGTCACTGAAATCTAGATCATGGAACATCAGGCAACCCAAAAATCTCATCAATCGAAAGCTACCCACGCGAAGTATTGTACTAAGGAGAACTCGAGTGCCAGATATTCAGATTGTTGTGCGCGCGATCGCAATAATCCTTTTACCAGTTGAAACACATTTTAACTAGTTAAAATATATTACAACTGGTAAATGCACTCTGACTGTAACATATGTATATGCATATACATATAATAAATAACAGCGGGGCACAAATTAACACAACAAAACATGAGCCGTTATAATTGAAATCGCCATAAGTCCACCTTTCTTTATTTCGAGAAATATCTCGCAAAAAATTAAATATAATGTTTTACGTTTAACAATATTTAAAAGTACTGGTGGCCTGTAATACGTTTATTCTGCTTTCACAATATTCTGGACATATCGTATTAAAATAAGTGATAACAATTTGTGAATTCAGCCAAACAGAAATAGTGTTTTTGGAACTGAAAATTGGGCTTTCGCCACTATCAAATATAACGGCTCATATATTAGTAACTTGTTGCCAATTTGGCTGTATTCCAAGCCCTTTACAGTGAATTTTTCGGTAAATTACAAAAAGAAATCGTTTCTTTATATATAAATAATATTTTCTTAAATAAAAATTGTTTTAATAGTAATCGAAGATATGGAATCGTTTTGAATATTCATAGTGTAGTAAAATTCTATGGTAAACCGCATATGAGAAGAATATCATCATTCACTCTATTAATTTTATCGTGCCGTTTCAACCACACATAACAATGAATTTCGGCATGAAATCGATATTAAATTGCAATTCGGATGAAGACAGCACAACGACGACAGAAGTACATACATATTCAAGCTCTAATTAATACGATAGCGTTGTCTCGGCATTATTACATTGTGCACAAATACACGTTCATATGAGACTGGTTAGATTAAACCTCATGCAATTAAACAGATTGCACTGAGAATGATTCTATTATATTACAGTTAATGAAAAAGGTTTGAAAGTCTATGTAGTACATATTTATTAATTTATTGCAATTTTGCTATAGTGACATAACATAATAGTTCTAAGTGGTTCGAGGAAAATTACCCCCTGGATACATACCCCCCGACATATACCCCCGGTCAAAAACCCCCTAACATTAACCCCCTGGCATTATCCCCCCGTGCAAATAACCCCCCCGCCAAGGATAAAAATATGTTATAAAAATTGGCAGTATCTTTAATAAAAAGTCAGTATCAATATCACTATCATTTCAGTCATAATACATATGTACATATGTATATCGGATTATTTATAAATAATCAATAATCAATAATAAAAAAACAGCCAGAAAAAAATATAAACTCAGAAGTACAGATCATAATAATAAATACATATATCGGATTTCTTATACATAATCAATAATTAATAATGAAAAATCAGTTATCAATAATAATAATTTAAAATATACAAAACTCCAAAATCAATTGTAATGTAATGTCAGAAAGAAAGATTGTGTGCTATTCCACGTAAGTAATCTATTATGTTACTATCTGCGAATTAAATATTGTATATAAATTGAAATTATATATTTTCTGCCAGACTTAATTTATTCTTATTTATTACTTTTAAATTATTAATTATTTATTAGTATTTTTAAATATTTTATTTGCACGGGGGGTTTTCGACCGGGGGTATTTGTCCAGGGGGTATATGTCCAGGGGGTACATGTCCAGATACCTCTGAGTTGGCTGGGAATATTGTTGTTCAATTATGCAAGAACTTAAGGATTGCTCATTAACCCAACCAGTATTTTATAAAAATGTTTCCCCAAATATACTCTATGTACGTCGTGACCCGAGGGAATTACATATAACCTAGTGCTCCCACCAGGTAAGTAGTAGGATAGTGACCGTAAACTATCATGTAGGTACATCTGAGAAATCTCCTCTGTACTTTCTCGATTCTCAAACAATGGCTAGGGCTCCATATAATAGAAGAAAACTCAAGAATGGTTCGTACTAGCCAATCATATAGGATACGGAGTACTCTGGAAAGGTTTACTTGCACGCAATATGAAACCCAACATATTTGTAGCTCTTGAGCAAATATCATCAATGTGCCGTCCAAAATCGAAATTCCGCGCAGAATAAGATTCCCAGATCACTGAATTTATATACATATGTATAGTATGTACATATATAAATTCAATCGAAATTGAATTATTTAACAGAGTTATCTGGCTCTATGTGGGTCAGCGTTGGAAAAGGTCAAGTATCCCTGGCCTTAATACGTTCGATCATAATAAAATTTTTCAAAGCGAATAATCCATTTTATCGTTTAGCGCTGTGGAAAATTCGTGGAAAACGCATCAAATGCAGGCTGGGAGGAGAAGTGGGTGAAACTTTACGAGCTGGTAGATAATAGAGGACGGTGTCTTCGGTGATAGAATACAGCCCCTAGACTCCACGCGGCCAAATGAGGTTCTATTTAGAGCTCTTCTAGAAGCGGTAGCCAACTATAGATTCGCGTATAAATTTTAAGTGTAATTATGTCTTTGTATTTGTGCAACAATGGATCATTACAATGAACACACTAATTAAAGCAAACTAATAATGCTTCAATATGAAATTAGGTTCAATTTCCTCTGCTTGTATACAAAAGGGGAGTTTTTCCAATGTAGACTTTTAATATATATTTTTTCTTCGATCATTTCCGATACGGAAAAGCGAAAAATTAAGTAAACATAATAAAAATAAACGCGCGTGTATACGTTTGAAGGAAACGTATGAATATTGAGTAGGCAATACAAAAAAGCCTCAAGGCTATGTGCGGATATGCGAATATCGCGTGCCATAAATCTCTATTTGAAATGAATTAAATAAAAAAGGAAAAAATAAAACGAAACACGATATAATATATTCCGAGTGAGTTATTGTATAATATAATATAAAATACATTCAAGCGAAAGTTATGAACTGCCTAACAAAAAAGATGACAATTGATTTGAATATGTATGTATGTATGTGTCTATACAATATCTGAATGATCAAATAACATTTTTTCGCATTATTTGTACGAATGTATGTGTGTATGTATTTGTGAGATTATATTAGGTTTTTCAGTCGACACTGTCACGTATCCAGAGACGACGAGTTTACGAGGCGAGATCAAAAAGTTTGCAAAATGAACTATAAAATGATGAATTTCGTCTGCTCTTTGAATATGTATATGTATGTATGTATGTATGTGTACAATATAAATATTCGTCATTTTCCTCATGGTTGAGCATAGTATAGTGACTGCTCGGAGAAGATTTCATCGTGACTCTAGAGAAAATCTTTTCGATGAGAGTGGAGCTTGTTTTCAGATTGCGACAAGTTCTGAAATTGTTTTACAACATAACATCAATGCGGGTTTGTAGAAAACGTGTAGTACTTTTGTTTGACGATTTGCATCAGCAAAACTTGAAAAGCGTCTACATAAATGTAACCGACATACATTTTTAAGTATTTTACAATTATTTTGATCGACCACGACCTGAATAGCTTCATTGTCCGATGCACTAAAGTTTCTAAGAGCTAAATTTTATAAAATAATTAATAAAGAGGTAATATTAATAAAAGTTAATAAAAGGGTAAAATTAATTTAAAAAAAATAGTAAAATTCCAACGTTGCATATGATTTTAGTAGCAATAAATGATTACATGCATTTTTTGTATATGTTACAGTGAATCTGTATTTCCTAGTGAAATAAGAGTGTCACTAGTAGAAGTTTACTTTCGCCAACGTACATATACATATCACACAAATCAGGATATTGAAAACATACGTGGTCTGAAAACCAGCGGCTTGGACCAGTGATTAGCATATTATGCTTTCGAGCAGAGTGATTACAGGTTCGAGTCCTACTAGAGTGCCACTACTGGCCAGAACTTGGTTTGTGACTCCAGGTCGATCGTGTGTTATCAGAGTTTGCCAATTTTTTCTGATTTTCATTGAAACGGTTCCTGTAAAATTAGCATCTACTTTCCTATCTCTCTTGCTAATCTTTGAGATTCGCCAATTTGATTATAAAATGCTGCAAATATTTCTCCATAGATGCCACTGTGAATTTTTGTATGAATTCGCATTGTATAAAATGCTTGTGTATATTGATTGTATTGTATTTGTTTAAGTGCACTCGTCGCTTTGGAGCGATCTGTCAAGGTTCGTGTTCTGTGAAATTAAAAATAAAAATACTGTCAACTTGGATGTGAGATCATAACAGCAACTATTGGTAGATTATTCGTAGTATTATAGTAGTATTCAAGAATCAAGTGATCCCCATATGAAGCTGTAATTGGAGAAACTGCAAAAGCTGCTCTAACATTATCACATTTCCCTTCTGATGTAAGTAAACATTAATACACTGTATTAAAATATCGAAAAACTTTTCTTGGAGGTAAAAGAAGAAGACGCAACATTAATAGAAGTATCAGATGTAAATGAAAAGTATTCCGAATATGGATTCCCTAAAATGCAAGTGAATGTATACTTTTACTGCTAGTATGCAATCACTATCCAATATATGAGAATATACGTATTTGTGTTTGGCACAAACAGGCACTATAAAAGAAAAGGCGCCTAAAATATTTCGACAAATATTATAAATTTTTCGATGACCGAAGAACGAAACATTAATACAAAAAACATTCCCATAAGTCGTTATGTTTTCGCCTAATATGAGAATAACGATCTCATATACATAAGTTGAATAAATTTTACCAAAAGTTAAAAGCTTTTGTGGTTTATAAGTTTTTTTCATTTTTATAATTTAATATTTACAAAATTTTGTTAGTTTTCTATTTTTCTTTGGGTATGATTGATTTTGTTTTTCATTTTTTTTGTATCGTACTGTGCATTTTTATTTTGTTTAACATTTCTTTTTGTATTTTATTGTGTATTATTTAATTGTTTTTAGGCAGATTGCACCCAGGTACCCAAAAATTTGCACACGTGTATGGTACATGCGCTCTATATGGTACTGCATATTGTGCAGTGCGCTCGCCCCATGAGACATAACCGCGCGGCGACATAGCCGCGCGCCGAAATAGCTTCACGCCGACAAAAACGCCCCAGCAAAAAGGGTTCGGCGACAAACCCGCGCTAGAATATATGAAAAAAATTAAATATCAATTTCGACTTCGATCTCGACATAAGTTCTTACGCAACAAGCATCTAATATGTTTTTTAGGACCAGTAACAATAAATTACTTACTGCTTAGTTATCAGTGACGAAGTCTCAATTTACATGTGTTTGTTTTCTTCACATTTAAAACCTGTCGAATGGAATAAAGTATGATAAAATACGCGTTCTTGAGACAAAATTCTGTACTTACGGTTGACGATTGCTGTCCTCACAGCAGTAATGACTTAATCCGTGACGTCACATTCACCCTATATCGGCCCGCCCGCTGTATAAAGTTAATGAAATTAGCCGGCAACACCCACCCAGCCACCCCCATACTCTAAGAACAATTATCCGCACGCCTCGGCGCGACGTGATAATTTTCGGTTACTATGGAAATTTTCTTTCAATCTCAGCAACATGAAATGGAAGAAGCAAAACTTCTCTCGACTTGAATTAATCATTGTACGTGGTTTTGAAATGAAGGAACGGTAAATGTGTGCTTAAGTTTTGGTTTTGTGTCGGCCGACGCCATCGTTGTAGATTTTTCCGGCGTAGTAAGTTTTCCCGTCCGTCGAGGCGTTTCCCGGAATTTTCCCTTTGTTCGCCAGGGACCGAGGGTACACTGGCTGGAATCTGACATCATTTTTTTTCGTACACTGCGGACAAAATGAGGGGACGCTGTGAGGTAGGGGACGGAATTAGGTGTGAAAGCCTTCGTCCGGCACTCGTATATTTTCTCCAGTCGCATATCGCAAATCATATCGTAGCACTTCTTTTGGGAATTGGGACTAGGTCCAATATTCCCACCTATAAAGGGAAAATATATTTTCAATTTCTTTCAGATGATGACACCTTTTATTACATATTATACCTTGGAAATTGAGTTTTTTTTTTATTTGAAATCAATATTATAAAAAATAATAAAAAAAATCTAAATTGATTAATTATTGGTCTATTTAATGACGAGTACTAAGTATTAAGTTGTGAGAGATAATCTCCATTTAATTGCGATTTTAAAAGAAACATATTTTCAGCATTTCAAATAGATGTAGTTCTGCATTAAAATATTTGTAATATATCAATAGAACAAAAAATATATATGTATATTGCTATAAAATTTTATATACAATAAAGCCTAATCGCACTTATTGAATTATTCGCTACCCGGTTCTTCACTTAACGTCTCGACTTTGCGAATGTACCTCGTTGAATATTTTAAGAAATTTTCGCAGCGGAAAATTAATTCATTTACGGATTTTTCGATGTACATTAACATCAAACGCGCAGACCGCGGATTAAAAGCCTCCTCTTATACATACTTGCGAACTAAATTTGAATATTTAACGTATTCGAATAATTAATTTACATATGATAAGCCACAAGCGAAGGTAAATTTGACACGCAAATAGCAATGGCGGAAGGTTGGTCACAGCCCCGCTTAAAAATTGTTCAATGTCATTCAAAAATACGAAAATACACGTACAAAAGCAGTCATTATAAACATCATACCTTATTCACCTTCAATATACTTTCCCAAGTAGAAAGTATTTTTATTTTATTTATTTTACACAAGTATAAACCCATTTATTTTATAGTCAAACATTGTATATAAGTATTATTCAAGGCCAATTACAAACATTGATTAACAATCATAGATATATCTATGGAGATATTTGCAGAATTTTATAAATCAGCGAATTCGAGATGCTGTACACTCGAATTAACAAGGTTACCAATTTGTTGATTGGTTTTGATTACATTGTCGAAACGGTTCCTCAACACATATATTTGGCCATAGATGTCGCCTTGGGGAGACCTGTAATAGCACTATTTGGATGTGACTAACCCACGACTTTATCTATGTATTTGAGGAATATAAAAAGGTTACAAAACAAAATTCAATGATTAAACATATGTACATATGTACACGTTCACACATACCGGCTATGAGAGGATTTTCGATACAAATTCGGCGCAAATGTAGGGAAACTTACACAAGATAAAAGTTCTACTTCTGGTTATTAAGAAAAAAAAATTCGGGTGTCACCAACCCATGACTTTATCTATGTATTTGAGGAATATAGGAAAGTCACAAAACAAAATTCTATATAGAACCGTACAGACACATTCACACATACCAGCAGCATTATGAAATACTAATAGCTAAGACAGCATTTTGGATACAAATTGAGCGTAAATGTAGGAAAACTTACACAAGATAAAAGTTCTATTTCCGGTTGTTGGATTTTGTTCAAATTGTTTTATTACTTCAAATCACTATTAATATTATACGAATTAAATATCAAGAAAATTTAATAATTTTATGGTCAAAATAAAATAATGAAATATTGTTTAAAAAAATTACTACTTCCGGTTTACGAATTCTGATCAAAATCTTATCAACTGTAAGTTAATACATAGAGAATACAATATTTAAATTTTCAGTTTGATAGGTTCAGGGGTGCGGAAAAATCACGTGGTCACAACATTTTTGGCTTTGCTAAGAGGAAAAAATCCCACTTCCGGTTAAATAAATTAATGATTTAGTTTTTTTTTTCATCACATTGATACAAGGTTTATACTTGATTTTTCTCGTGAAGAGTACACATATTTAAAGGGTAAAAAAAAATAGTGGAAGAAAAATCGAACAAGAGTAAACTGCCACTTTCGGTTGACTTAACTTGGTATTAAGCTTAAACTTCTAGATATGAAATTTCAGTTGAATATAGGATAAAGTAATGGGTTGGTCACATCTGAAATTTTTGTATTGTGAATACTTTTCCGCAAATTCAACTCTAATTTATGTAATTCAATAGTTTCCATTTTCCTTAATTGTATGAATATGGGACATTTTATTTAAAAATATAGGTAAGTTTTTTTTATTTAAAAACATACATCTTATTAATTGTAAAAAATAATAGAATTTTAAAAATTCTTACTACTTTATGAAAATTCAAATTTAACAGAAACTTTTCTTTTAAAATAAGCTGTCGTCTACATATACATACATATGTATGTATGGTAATGTGTTCTGAACATTTGAATAATTAAATTTGATTTTTATAAAACGTTAGTTAGACCATGCTTTTATGGTAAAAATGGACGTGATGAATATTGAATGCGAGTCTGGGTATTAATGGGGGAACGGGGAATATGGCGTTCAGTGTCGTGCATAATACATCGGAAAACTCCAGATTTTCTGCGATTTTTCCCACAAAAGTCCGCAGGCACGTAAGGGCTTTTATCGTGAGATAACGTGGTCGACGAGGCGAGGGGGTGAGAACTCCGTCCATTAAGGGCCGAAGCCTTCAAGATCGGCGGCGACCTTCCTAGAAAAAGTCGGACGAACTTGCGCATAAATTTCATCGCCATTGTTTCGCCACCATGAACGTGAACGTATCGGCGCGTGAAAATTCGCATTATTCCCGCCTATAAAAATAGGAAAAATCCCCTTGCGTGCGACTGGAAAATCGCGAAGTTCTCCGTTCAAAATGATTTTATTACCGATCCGTAGCACCTACATATGTATGGAGAAAGACTTTTGTATGATCGATTTTTGATGAAAAAATACGTACAATAACGAATTGTATTCGAAATTGTTAAGTTTGATATCTCAAATAAAAGTTTAAAATCAAATTTTATGCAAATTATACAACTTGAAAGCAATTGTTTATTATCGTGCTGCATGAAACTTTAACATTGTTCAGAAATCGTCGAAAACTGTAATACGTAGTAAACGCACAGGTAATAAATCTAAAATGAAATTTCGATCTAGACAAGAAAATCGCAGTGCATGAAGTATGTTTCATCGATCTAAGTTGTAATATTTGTCTGTAAATTATTAAAAATTTGCATAATGCGCATTTGCGTTTATTTTTAAATTATTTCGTAAGGGCGTTTAAAAATATTTAAATTTATGGCTTTACCAAGATTACACATGTACTCTGACACACATACCTACATATGTATGCACTTGTGTCATTTCAATAAATGATACAACTATGTTCATTTGACACACATACTCACATTTTTCTAGGTCATGTTCAGTGATCGATTCTGAGTTCGAATCAGTCAAAATCTCGAATTCGAATTTTCGCATGATCACAATCACATAGATAAAGTAAAAGTACAGAAAAACTATACATTTAGTTTAATGTATTTGATATTTCTTATGTACGCATTTGTACGTATACATACATACATACATATATGTATTTTTCGTCTCTTTTTTCATACATATGTACATGTGAGGAAGATATAAACTTATTTTTTTTATTATTCTTTCATAAGAAAGAGATCGTTACATTGTTTTGTAATTTTTTTAATTTGAAATCAAAATGATTTATACAAAACCTTTATACAAAAAAATATATAAAATATATAAAAAATATAAAAAAAATATAAACAAAATATATAAAAAAAAAATTATACAAAATCAGAATAGATCTGGCAAAACCCAGGTCCGTTCGTTTTGAACAAAAAGCAAAAAATGACGTAGCAACAAATATGTATGTACATATGAGCAGTTATATTTGAAATTGGCGGAAGTCTAATTTTCATTTACAAAAACACTATTTTGTTTGACTTAATTCTCAAATTGTTATCGTTTATTTTAATTCAATATGTCCAGAATCTTAAAAAAGCAGAATAAATGTATTAAAGGGCAACAGTACTTTTTACATAGTTCACTATTCTTCATTTCTCAAAATGAAGAATAGTGAACTATGCCACTTTCAAATATAACGGCTCATATGTACATACATATGTATGTAGATGTGTGGACATTTAGGTATATGGCTATTGTCAGGGAAAGCTATTTTATTTCAAAAACAAAACGAAGGATAAATAAATGAAGGAACAATGAAGAGCGAGAAAGCAAATAAATGAAGAGCGAGAAAGAGTGAATACGAATACACATACAATGAATGCGGAGAGGAAAAACGAATTAGATTTTCCCGGTAATAAGAAAAGTTTTTTTCCATATTTTTCCTCCTTTTGTGAGACCAGTGTCTTTCACTGAATCCAAGCGATTTGAAAGAGAAATCTTTTTATTTATGACGCCTAGACAATTTGAATTATCGGAAAATGTGATTTCGACTTCGAAGACGTATAAAAAACATAATAGTTAATATAGTGATACCGAAAATAAAAGCATGTTTTTTCTTTAGCCTTTGTAATAGATACGCATGGTACATGTATATTTATAATAACACTCAAGTGCGAAAAAATAATTGCAAAGTAACGAGCGAGCGTGTACAGTTTTGTTAGTGCTCATGCGAGTTAACACCTTGCCCACCGTCAATCACTTTTATGCGTGTCGTAAAAATTGTGCGCGCATCCTCTCCAGGAAGCAGTCGAAGGGTTATTTTGCTTTTATCGTCGCATAATAAAATTTATGGAAACGTCCTACGAAAAGTGGTCGACCCTTTGCCAACGGCGCATATTGTCAATATTGTTATTTTATCGCACGCGTGCCTCGAATCCGCTACATTGACACAATAAATTGATGCCCAGATTACAATATGTTACAACGGGTGTAAATATTTTATGTAAAATTGCATCATCATAGCAGTCGTCAAACACTCGTGCCAAACTTGATGACATTCATATGTAGAAAAGTGAAATTCTGTGTCGCGTTCCTGTTCCCTAATAATAAAATAAAGCATTCAAAGATTTTTTTATGTATGTACATTGTACTATCGCCATTTTATCTCTAATAAGAATTTAGTGTTATTTTTAAATGACTGCTCATAAAATAAAAATTATTACAAAGAAGTTTGAATCGCCATTACGTGTAGTAATTACACTGTAATTATCAAGCATTCTCCTTTAGAAATGTGATATACGAAATGTATGAATATAGAAAACTAGTTGTTTTACCCGGCTTCGCTCAGTATTTGTAATATAAACAGCTTAAACATGGTGATTCTATTAGTAAATATTCAATTTTTTTTAATTAAAATTGTTTGAATCAAAAAAAAAAATATCGGATCGTCTTAGAAACTGATTTGTTTTCGATTACCAACCAAAAATACTTACATACTTACATACATACAAAGTCTCCTTCGAAATTATATATTATATTGAAGTTTCAAACCATTTTAGCAAATGGGGCTTTTGTGTGCAATGCGATTTTAAAAGGTATATAAAATGGTGTCCATTCAAAACCGGTCGATCAATAAGCGCCCCGACATAGCCACGCCGACATTACCGCGCCACGACAAAACCGCAACAGACATATGTATGTAACTGCGTGTCGACAAAACCACCCTAGCAAAAAGAGCTCGGTGACAAAACCGCCCCAAATTTTATATTTAAAAAAATAAAATATCTATTTAGACTTCGATTTGATTAATATAACTGAATCACGCGGTTTTGTCGGAGCGCGGTTTTGTCGGAGCGCGGTTTTGTCGGCGCGCGGTTATGACTCTTGTGATTTTTTCGAGGCGCGGTAATGACGGCGCGGTCATGTCGGGGCGCTTATTGACCGAGCGGAAAAGTCTGGGTAACATATAAAATACATATACATACTAATGTATTTTATATGTTATATGGGAATAAAACGATATAAAGTACATTTTTGATTAATAAAAGATTTTAAAAGTACGATAATACATGTGCTCTTATAAAAAGTCAATGAAACAGTTCCTTCGAAATTTTACCTCTAAAGATCAGATCCTTTTGAAATATCTGAATACTAAACTATACATAATTACTGGCGTAGAAATAAACTGTTTGGATTTTTAAACAATTCGTTAAAATTGCTGTATGTTGGATTAAACATTTGCCATAATTGAGCTACTTTATTATATATTATATATTCTATAGTCTGTAAAAAAATATATTATATGTTTTCTCATGAAAAAATATGGAAGTTTAGCAAGTATTGGTGGTAAATAAGATTAATTTTGGTGCTTAAAGCCAGATTTAAATATAATGGAAGGTGACCCATTTGGATTTTAATGCATTAATGTCCTTGAAGCTATGAAAGCATTTAAAATTCCGTTTATATTAACCAATACTGCGCGGAAAGTACTATTCCCATTCATAATATACAGCACTGTCTGTTTTCGACAGGTTCATACTTGTTTTGGACGAGTGCAAGGCAAAATCGGCTTACATACATATATATACCTATATGTATTCAATACATAGTAAATATAATAGTAAATATCTAGGTATTCAAGCAACCCAGGCATACAATAAACTGAAAAAACACATGGACATTACGACGACACAAGTAGCAGCATTTGAAAAAGATGTAGAGAATTTTTACAACGTTAGAATTAATTATTTGGCAAAGTGGTCAGTTCCACTGGCGAAATATGATGTTTTTTCATGGATGCTTCTCCATGAAGTACCCGAATGGGAACATGTTGAAAAAACTATTGCTTATTTAAGGGAAATGGGAATATTGTTCACGGATTCAATCTATGAGGAAGTAAAGTATATGAAGTCATTTATCGAAAATAAAAAAGCCGAAGAATGGAAAACGAAAGATGTGCATGATTAATGGTTATACTATTTCAAAAAAACTGAAGAGACAGAAAGAAAAGCTAATCTACTGAAAATGTGCCAATACTTGTTCGCCATCCCACCGCACAATGCACATGTTGAACGTGTGTTGTCATTAATTAAAAATCAATGGACAGATGAGCGCAATTCGCTTTCTATTGAGACAGTAAAAAGCATAATTCAATGTACTTTAAATTATAAAATGTCATGGATTGAATTCTATAATTATATAAAAGGGGAAAAAGAGTTACTTCAAAAAACGAAAACATCGGAAAAATATGATTGGGCAAAGAAGAGCGATGATAATGAAGTCACGGAAATCAGAGAAGAGTGAAGGCGATAGAAGAATAGGCATGAAATAAAATATTAATGTAAGGTTTCATTTAGTTAAAGTTATGTGAATCGTCAAATTATCTATATTTATTTATTTTAGATTTGGTACAGACGCTTCCACAAAAAAAACCTATTATCAATCTTTAAATTTTTCTTTCAATTCAATTTTTGTTTAGTTCCAATTACTTGTGTTGAAATGTTGTATATTTTTTTTATAATACAGCTATGAATATCGATAAAAATGTTTTTTTTTTTTTTTTTTTTTTTTTAAGGGGGTTGTCCCCGTCGGTGCTCCGACACTTATGGCAGCCCTAACATAGCAGCACTTTCGTTAGAACGAATGCACTTGCCACTATGATGTCACGTCATGCGTGAATATTTCCACAGTGGTAAAAGAAAACCAGTTCTGCTTAATACGTTTCGCTGACATGACCTACTGTATGATATGAATAAATCGTGTCAGCTACCGCTGTATCCGATACGTCACAAACACATTACGGAACATATGTTTTCCATATATTGTAGAATGTACTAAAGAATATTTCTCATACTGCTATTTACATGTACATAGTTGTCAGATTAAGCTGTACTGGTTTAAGCGACGTTTAATACACGAGTATTATTGATCGGAGGTCTTCTAAAAAGAAAATTGCATGGGGAGGATTGTGATAGCTCTATCAAATGGGAGATACTTAGAAAATAAATATGTATGAGCATCTATAAAAAGATTTACAAGCCAACACTCACTAACGAAGAATGTGTTTGAAGTAATAGAGGAAGTTAAAATTGAATGAAATACTAGAAATAATATTTTATATATATATATATATATATATATATATATATATATATATATATATATATATATATATATATACATATATATATATATATATATATATATATATATATATATATATATATATATATATATATATATACACACACACACATATATATATATATATATTTTTTTTATTTTTTATTTGCTACATACATATATATATATATATATGTAGGTATCTGTGAGAAAACTTCGAGGGTGTTGGGAAAAATGAATGAGCCCAACCCTGTGGAAGTGGGAACAGGTTTCAGTAACAAAATAAGATAAGTAGGTTCAGTTGAAGGAACCTGATTAAGACATAATAACCCCAACCCAATCTTATATAAGAAGAAAGAAGAAGATCCTCCCCCATCAATCTAAGGAAAATAAATTAAACAAAATATTATGGAAACTTTGTATATTATATGTATGTATGTATGTACGTATACATATATATATACGGATAATATCTGTAACGCGTTGTTGTGACTCGAGTGTTCTCAACCTTTCGAATGCATTGGCCCTCTCGGTTTTTACAGTCAATAAATTTTCACTTGAAGCCGAGTGATTTTCACGCCTTTGCGCCCGTTAGAGGATTTTTCCTATATATTTTTTTCCACAACCCCCCGATATTTTCACTACACAGAAACACATCTATATATTTTTTTGCAATAAAGGCAGAACGCGGCAGCGGCAAAATCGTCATGATTTACGAATGCGGCCATGTATAGGTTATGTCGCTCGTTCCTCACCCTCCCTCACCCCTTTCGCTGTTAAATCGCGGGATTTATTTTGCGCGACGGGAATTTTTATGCGGGCACACGTCGTCGAATATCAAATAATGTCGTGATTCCATTATACACGAAAGCTACTGTAGAATCCGGTCATAAGAAATAATTTCTCATGCGATATTTATTATTCAACTCAGGAATATTGAGAGAAAAATCAAAATTTAATTTTTACACTTTAAGAGGGCTGGACACCAGCGCCTTGTCCATACAAACGTATTTAAATTCTCCCTTCCTCAATTATGGCACTAGAGAAATTATTTTTTAATATGCTATGAATATCCACCATTGGGATGCATCTATCGTTTTATTTTTTTGATTAGTTATTTTTTAGGAGCTAGGGGCCGCTAAACATCTATAAAATCGCCTCTTTTTTACACCCACGAAAAGGGTCCAGCGTGCTTATTTAACGGACGATTTAAAAAAAAAAATAGGCGCATAGTTGCACAGAAAATATCTTTCTCATACCGATTATGAAATTATTTTAAAAATTGGTGCAGTTTTGGAGGAGAAAATAGGAGAATACGAAAACTCGATTTTGTCGATTTAAAATACGTATTATCTGGTCGAAGTGAAACTGTAGCATTCACTCAATATATATATATTGATATATATTTATATATTATTTATTTTATAACCTTTATATATATTTATTTTATAACCATTTCCAAATCTTTTAATACTATAGTTTAATTATGCAATGTTCTACATATTTTGTCATGCCTTTATTCTTTACTTTTTAATTTGTTTTCCTTATATTTATCTTTTTCATTTTTGTAAAAATCTATTATTGGACTCGGATGTTACATATATTATTTATTTACTATTTGTTTTTTTATACATATCTATGTACATCCTGTCTGTTGATTTTTCAATAAATAAAAAAAAAATAAAAAAATAAAATATTGTCGCATTCACTCAATATATATATCGAAGAAAGGAACGGCAACAAAATTAAGGTTTCGGGTGTACAGCCCTCTCTTAATGATGCGTCTAGAAATAAATTGTTACGAAAGTAGAAAATTAAAAGTTAATTAAAGTTATTTGAAAAAAAATTTAACACTTGACTTATACATTTGCGTTCATCTCTCGACCTAAATCATTTTTACGAATGTGTTCATATAAGAATATATGTGAATGTATTTGTAATGTGACCAATGATTTCGATTCTGATTCTTATTTCAGTTCCGATTCCCGATTCCGATTTCAGTTCCAATTCCCGATTCCGATTTCAGTTCCAATACCCGATTCCTATTTCCATTACGATTCCCGATTTTAATTTGAATTCCAATTCCCGATTTTAATTTCCGATTCCAATTGCAGCTTCAATTTTCGATTCAGATTTTAGTTCCGATTCCCGATTCCGATTTAATTTCCGATTGAACAATTCCAAGTTAACAGAAATCTGGCTGAGAAGCTAGATGCTCCTAGCAACAGGCAACGAAACCATCAAATTGGTACGTGTCCCAGAAGAAGAGATACCATTATTCCTTAATGATACCATAGTAAAAAATTACTCTAGATGCCTCTCCTAGAGCATAAACAGTAATTAGCTTCAGCCATTCGAAATGCTGCTGAACTGACGAAGAAAGCGTTTCACTTTTCGTTACGCTCCTGTACCTCTCACTGACGAGTATTGACGTTTTAGTCTTCATCATGATCGTATAATTTTCAAGATGCGTCCAAATTAGTATACACGGAGACACACCGAACTTATTGTGTCTACATGCACACGGATGTGTCTTAATTTTGACGAATCTTGAAAAAACTACGAGCATGATGAAGACTGTATACTCGAACTGAACATTCACTCTACCCGACCCAATATAAATAATATTATATAAGAAAATCTTGACATTGTAAACATATCTATAGCATTGATAGATATATTTTAACGAATCTGACAAATATTGAGGCATGAGACGGAAACAAAATAACGATCAATTATAAGATGAAAAATGTGCGAAACACAGACATGTATATTGAGCGTTCAATAGCAATTATAATAGATTGAAACAAAACGGGAGCACTTTTAAAGTCGAAGCGAAAACATATCAATCAGCTGCCGTCGAATTTTCGTGGCGCCAAAGCGGATTAAGCGTACGCTTGAAAAATGCGAAGTTTAAACACGTCGTAAATTTCCCAAGAGCACCTCTTTTCGGTTTTATCGCTAAAACCGGGTTTTAAATGTGCACCAATGGTCAGTGTTCGCGAATAAGCTCGACCCAACGCAATAATAAATTTATAGCCGCAAATTTCAACAAATTATTCCGATCGGGGCTCAAAACAGCGCTCGTAAATAATTTTACGTGTGAAAGTCAATTTTTCGACGCAATCATTTTATTATACCGCCCATAAAAACATTGGTATTTGAAAAATAAGGACAGAAGATTTGGGCTGTAGCTTTAAATATTGCTTAAATATTTATTCGATTTTATTCAAGGATTTATTATATATTATGTATACTAAACAAACCTTGAAAGAGGAAAAACAAATTTATTCGGTTTTTGTAGATTGCTTGCAAAAACACATATATTTCTAAAACTTTTAGCGAAATTTGCTGGGATAGTTATTTTTTGCAAAAACACTCTATTTTTCCTTTTTTTCTTATTTCCAATACTTCATAGCTGAAAACATTGCCCATGATGGTTTCAATATACACATATGAATATAAATTTGAAATCATATTCAAATAGTGATGACGTATTCGTAGGATGGTTTTGCCAATTTGATGAAATCAAATGGAATACATAAATACTTCCGAATAAATTATTTTCAATAGAAATAGACTCAAGGTTTGAACCCAGGAACCTCATTAGTGATTAGCATGTACGCAACTACCGAGCTATACTGCTGGCTATGATGTTTGTTCCATTCAGAACAGTGGGTTCTGTTCATGAAACTAGACGTAACCTTAGATCAGAGGTTCCCAAGCTTAAAGATAAGAAATTACTTAGCACCCCCCCAGAAAGCCCCTGCAATTTTTTTTATATATTTACCTGTGTCCTTCAGCTTGGTATATTTTTGTAGCATAAATCGATTCATTATTTGCAGTCGGTTTCATTTTTTAGTTAGCAGATTTGTGACCACACTGAAATAAATAGAATAACTATAGCCCATAATCCTGGATATAATGAAGGTATCTCCTTTTAAAGCCAGAATTGCTGGTAATCATTGTTGAATTTTAATTTAAACCTCTTTTATGGCTACTTCTATCAATTCTTTCTGTAAATACCATTCTTCAGCTTGTTTATCAAAGTTGCAATTGAGAGTCCCCTGGTGAAGACAAGAGGTAAGCAAATGTTTGTCAAGTTTATCTGCCATTGGTAAATTAAGAAATTGGCTGAAATCTCCTCGTCCTAAGTATAGTTTGTAAAAAATCAGTTTTGCTCTGAAAACAGAATTTTTTTGTTTTAATTAAACCCCCATAATCGCTGGAGCAACATCTGCAGCAAATGAAAAGATATAATTGAAAAAAAAAATCACTCAGACTTAAGCTTTATGTTGTACAACAGATGAAGTGATGAAATAAGTACGAACGGTTTTTTTTTTATAAATTTTCAATTTTCTTCCGGTATGTTTACGTCGCCCCCTGGATCGTTTCAACGCCCTTTGGAGGGTGGTAGCGCCTACTTTGGGAATCACTGCTTTATGTAGATCAACATTGTCCCTTTGCACCACATTTTCCAGAAAATTGAGAATTTAATACAAACATACATAAATATGTACACTTAAGCCTTAGAACTAATACTACAATTTTCTAACACAGACGGATTGGTTGGATTTTATTGTTTATTATGGTTCTATATTATGAAAGGTAATTGATTGTAAAAGTCATAATATGATTTTTATTGATTGAAAAAAAAAATTAATTCAAAATAATAAATGACACTTGGAGAAAAAAAGTAAGTAAGTTGACTTAGTTCCATATTATATGAGTATTATTTTGATTGAATATAAAAATTATTTATTTATATAATTTAAAATAATATACGGCATGCGGTCGTTTCTTTTTTAACTTTATTCCATACTCATCGGGTTTTTGATCAAATATTGTCGAAATGGACATTCAAAAACTCATTCCGACTAATATACATAAATCGAATATAAATTTATCTTTAAATATAAAATATTGTCTAGCATTACCGTTAATTTTATCTCAATTTTCTGATATAGAAAAAAAATGTATTTTTTTCTTATATTCATTTATTATTTTTACCATTGAATGTAATAAAAAGCGGCAGAACTGTTATAAGGTAATGTATATTATATTGATTAAAATCACACGAAGCAAGCCTGAAATATGTAATTACCAAACCAAATTTTGAAAATACAAGATGTAAAAAATTTGAATTGTTCACGTGCATAATTCGATTAGCACGTGAGTAGTATATGAACCATGAACCAAAATAAACTAATGCGCTTTTTGCAATCAGTCAATACACATACACGCTAATAGATGGAATAAAATTCATGCGGAAGAGTCAACATCACTTCCGGTTAGAGGTATATGAAGTATTCATCAGTAAGTACATGTATGTAAGTGTTACGAGTGGTCTACGGGTATCGCGCGAACTTTTACGATACAGTAAGTGAAATACGTGAGCAATGAAAATGGCCCCGATCGTAAAACGTAAAGGCACCTCAACGACTACGTGGCTTAGCAATGTTTGCTTATCCCTGCAATTAAAGTTGAATCGAGCTAAGCCGGCTTGGGATACGCACCCAGTAAATGCTCAAGTCGATGTTGAAAGCATGCTTGAATGTGTAGCATACCTCTGTTCAGGTCTCGGCTCTTCTCGGTGCTCCTTTGTGCGCGCGGAATGCGCGGAGAGTTTATCATAACTGAGGTATATCGTAAATATGTTACGGAAAATGTGAACGGGCCATGTTTATGCACATTCCCCTCAAATAGATTAATGTATGTGGGTTGTTTCGCGATTTACCCAGACGAGAACGGGCACTGTTAATTCATTCGGATATGTGCGCATTTGTCTGTCTACTTATATTTTTCTCAAAAATTTGCCAAGTAAAGATTCTCAAATATGTAAGCATATTTTATTTTATTATATACATATACATATATTTCGTTCTCCAGCTATTGCGTGGTAATACGTCATGCCCGTTGTTGCTCGAACAATTGGGACTTTATGTCCCTAATAATTATGTGCGTGGTAGACATCATCATTTGATTTTTGTTCCTGCTGCTCGCACAGTTCTTTTTCGAATGGCTCCTATTCCAAGAGCTATTCGACTTCTCAATGAAGTCGTTGCTGCCGTCCCTGAATGTGATATTTTCCACCTTGGGGAGCGTAGATTATCGGATATTATTTTAACATATTTATCTGGTAACCTGCGCTCATCTTTACTTTCTTAATTTGAATGTGATCTATGAGTGGAATCTTAATCTACTCTCTTCCATTTGGGCCTCGCTGTGATTTTATTTTTTATTCATATTTTGTTTTATTTATTTTACTTTTTCTTTCTCCTTTGTTCATTTTTATGTACTATTTTAATTGTATTATTATTTCCTTTTGTTGCTTTTTTATTATTATTTTATTTTACCATGTTTTCTGCTTTTTAATTTTTCTGTTTTTTACTAATTTTACTTGTATTTATCTTTGTTAAATGTAGGTCATTGTGGCGCATTAGGTTCTTCCTGTAATGCCACAATGGTCCAAAACTATTAATAAATAATAAATAAATAATATCAGGAAGGCCTAACAGGTAAGCCCCAATGCGCCTTCCTGGCCAATTACATACAATGCAGTATCTTTTATTACGTAAGTCGCTGAACTACGAGACACTGAAAACATGAAATTAACGAGACGTCTATGAATTTTAACTTGTACATCAAATTTATTGTACTTTAAACATACTCAAATAGTGGTGACATACATAGTAGGTAGGAAGGTTTTTAGTCAATTTAATCGAGGAACCGTTTCAACAATGAAATCATAAAAATTGGAAAACTCTGATAGGAAACGATCGACCTGGAGTCACAAATATCCAAGTCTGACCAGAAGCATTACATATATACTCAGAATAAATTCTTTTCAATCGAAGTCAACTCACGGGATCGAACTGGGCGCTTCTCAGTGCTAGGCAAAAGCCCAACCACTGAGCCATGTTGCTGACTGTATCTGGAAGCCAGTATTTTGTCTCCTTGCAATATTAGCATCAGTGATTCTCTCAAGATATTTTTTTTATGTGTATTAAAGAACATTCCTCTGTTCAAAAGGAAATAATTTAATGAGCCGATATAAATGAAAGTGGCATACATTCACTTTTCTTAATTTCGAGAAATATCTCGCAAAGCATTAAATATAATGTTTAACAATATTTAACAATACTCGTGGCTGGTGATTAGGGATCCCAATCGAATATTCGAATTATTCGTCTGATTTTTCAGCCATTTGTTATTCGAATATTTCATCAACTATTAAAATATTATTCGTGTATATATTTTTTTATAAACTAAATACACAAAATCAACACGATAAGAGTGATGACGAAGAAGCCGACGATTATGAAGAAAATTAAATATATAATGGGAATAATTGTGATGAAAATGAAGATAATGAAGAAGATAAAATGTTTACATGTGAAGAAACGCATTTTTAATCATTAAATACGGAAATGTTTGAAGAAAATCACTTTTCGATCGATAATAATCTCTACGAAATTTTAGAAACCATCAGAAAAATAAAACGAATATATAAGAAGCCATCGGCGAAATATACATTTTTACCAGAAATCATAATGAAAAAAGAAAATAAAAAATTGAAATTATTATTGGCTGTAAAAACGAGGTGGAATTCAATGGCATCTATGATAAGACGATTCATTCAAATTTATGCTTGGTACATATATAATTACCTTTTTTTTTAATTTTCGAATATGTTCGAATATTCGAATAGTTCTTGATTTACTATTCGATATTCGAATAGTTGAAGTCGACGAATATTTGGGATCCCTACTGGTGATACACTTATTCTGCTTTTCCAAAATTCTAGACATATCGAAATAAGTGATAGCAATGTGTGAATTCAGTCAAACAGAAACAGTGTTTTTGGACAGAAAATTGGACTTCCACCACTCTCAAATATAACGGCTGAAATGATGACTTTTCAAATTATAACACAACGCGCACGGAAAAACACGGACACGCAAGACGCTCATGATTTTTTCCGTGCGCGTTGTATATTAAGGTTGACGGACTATTGGCTGAATGGATACAAGTCGATGGACATTTGACCAAATGAAATTTTTAATTGCTTAAATTTATCAAAAATATCTAATTTTAATGAGGTTTAAGTGATTTTTCAATAATGTATCCAGTGGTGTCATCCCAATTTTGGAACAACGGGTTTCCAAATGTTTATCAATGTATATATTATTTATATGTTATATTATATATATTTCGAAAAAATGTCTTTTCTCTTTACGTGCTATGTAATCGTAGTTTGAAACTAAATTTATGAAATACATAATACTCTTTTGTATGAAGTTTGGAGGGTTTTAAAATACACACGCTGTGTTGACGGCCTTTGAATGAAGTTTTTTTTTTAAATATAGTGTATGTGTTTTGGGTTCATAGTGAGTTAATTACAATGGGCCATTGCTATTAAAAATGCCATTTTTGCAGTTTTTACACATTATCTAACAGACTAATTTTAAAAATTGCAAACTAAATAATAAATTTAAGTGCAATACTTGACATAACCAGAAAGTAGCATTTATTGTAGTTTTAATTGTTTATATTTTAAATACATATATGTATGTATGTACATATGTTTAGACATCAACGATCGCATGCTCGTAAAATATAACTACACCACAAAATAACTTTTTAATGTGGCTATAAAACATTTATTGCGCAAAATCTTGGCATTAATTTTATACAAACGAGATCTGTCCTTAAACATTCCTTTTTTAATTTTAATAAATTTACATACATACATATTATATACCATATATTACCAGGTAAACCCGAATGCGTCTTCCTGGCCAATTAATATACCAACAATGATATACAATTTTTATAATATTTTTTAACAAAGCAACATAGAGACATCTATGGATAATTTTTTTTTGATAAACTTACATTTTCGGAGCATTTTATTTTTATATAATCGTCAAATTTTAAGATGCTGAAAAACTTGAAATTTACGAAAAATTGGTGGACAAATTTGCAGCATTTTTATACGAATCAGTGAAATTTGAAATGCTGAAAACCCGAAAATTGCGAGAAATGGGTAAAGGTTGCCAATTTGTTGGAACCGTTTCAGATAAATTGGCAAACTCTGATAGGAAACGATCGACCTGGAGTCACAAACCAAGGTCTGGCCAGCAGCAACCAGTGGGATTCGAACCCGCGACCACTTAATATGTTCGAAAGCATACATCGTATGTACTAACGACTAGTCCACGCTGCTGATTATGTGTCAATTGATTATCATGTGTTAATTGATTATTTTGTTAATATAAAATTGAAACGCTTTTAAGCAAATATTATCAGTTTTTAAAACACTATCTTTATGCGATACATTTTCAAGAAGAACACATCAGTATTTTGCTCGGGTGTAACCTGATATCGTGTAAGATTTTTCGAAACTCTTCCAGAACGTGCTTAAGCTGCGCGATTGCTCCGAGTAGACAACGCCCAGAATCATCAATGGATCGGATGTTAGACTTTCATAAAAAGATAAACCCCCCCATCGGACACGAGAAAAACAAAGCACTTAAAATGACGCAAAAATGTTCTTTTACTTGGCACACAGCCACAACCCCTAACACTCACCTTTCACGTAGGAAAGCGATATTAAAAGTGTCAGTGGGATTTGTGTGCCACATTTGTACATGCACAGAGGAATGGAATGTTGAAAAATGTCTTTAATTTTATACCGTCTCAAATAGAGTGTATGCAGTTCGCGTGTGACTCTTCAGTCATAGTTCTATTCGTACACAAATCGAGCGAGCTATTAGCAAATTTAGCGTGCTTAGCGATTTTCTGGTCCGTTCAGAAGGCGGCTGACTGCTGAAATTCTGAATTCAGAATAACCAGTTGCGCCGTATGAATAATTCATTTTGCATAAGCGGCGGGAAAACGGTATTGAAACAGGCTGTTGATTTATGGGAGACCTTGGAGACGAGAGAGAGCGCATGACGACCGACGAAAATTACTCAAATCGACCACGATGATTTGCAGTCTCGTTTATAACTACATACCAATGTACATACATACATATATGTACATACATCGGTTCGTGCCGAATTTCAAAAGGGCACACAATTTTGAGTGGGTAATAAGTAGAGGTAGGAACGGAAGCGCGCCGTCTATTGTTCCATTATTGTAAATGCTTTGTAAAAAAGGTTCGGCAAACCTTTAACAATGGATTTACAACATGTGAACAATGAACAGCGCGCTCTGGGTCCGCTCTTTAGTAATAAGGTGTTAGAAGTGGATTTTAATTTACTTTTACCTTTTCGTTTCAAAAATTCAAAGTTATTTCAGTTATTATTTAAGTGTATTGAACTGAAATTTTATATCTATAAGTTTAAGTTTAATATCAAGTTATATATATATATATATATATATATATATATATATATATATATATATATATATATATATATATATATATATATATATATATATATATATATATATATATATATATATATATATATATATATATAAACACCCGTCAACAGGAAGTGACAGTTTACTCTTGTTCGATTTTTCCTCCACAATTTCTTCCACTTTTTAAATATGTGTGCTCTTCCCGATAAAATTCAAGTATAAACCTTGTATAAATGTAAGGAAAATAAACAAAAAATTCGTTTAATTTAATAGACCAGAAGTAGAATTTTTACTCTTTGAAAACTCAAAAATATTGTAACCACACGATTTTTCCCCCACACCACTAAAATTATCAAGCTGAAAATTTATAGTTTTAATTCTTTATGTACAAACTTAAAGTTGATAAGGTTTTGGTTAGAATTCATAAGCCGGAAGTAGTAATTTTTTTTAAACAATATTTAATTATTTTATTTTGACCTTTGAAATTATTTTTATTTTCTTGATATTTAATACGTATAATATTTATAGTGATTTTAAGTGATAAAAAATTTTGAATAAAATCCGATAACCGGAAGTAGAATTTTTGTCTTGTGTAAGTTTCTCTGTTTCATTATCGAATTTTGTTTTTTTTTACTTCTTATATTCCTCAAATACAAACATAGATAAAGTCATGGATTAGTCACAACTGAATTTTTTTTATCTATCATTGAATTTGAATTATAAACTTCATTGTTTCTGGACGTTCACTATGAAGGAATACTCTGGTGGGTTGCGAGGTTTTGGATGATATCAATTTGCTACGAAACTATTTAATCAACTAATAAATAACGAAGTCTAAGAAAATTATTAATTTGAAAATACCTGAATATTCTCTCTGCATATTAATTAGAGTTTAATTTTAAATTGTAACTATGTACATACGAGTTTATTGTAGCTGTAAAGTTTTTAACACTTTTCCACGAACTTGTACTACACCTTTTCAACGAAATTGAGTAAAGCGTGTGTAAACTTTGATACCAACACCTGATACCAGACCTTCACTTTTAACTTACGTCTAGCTCATACATTGAGCTCACATACCAACAACATTTTAAGTAAACCAGCTGAACCTTTAAAACTGCCTTTGGCTATTTACTTAACTATTCCACCATTATTTGACTTATCTGCATACATATGTATAACATTTAAAAAAATGTAATGACAAACATAGTACTTACATGTAAGATTAGTTTCATTCTTTTTATTTTAACTTTCTACCACTAATGTTTCAAAATTTACTTAGCCATGAAATAATTTCTAAGCATACGTGTGTAAATTGTAAAATTGTAGGGTATAAAACTAAAATTTGACGGATGTATGACGCTATACGAGCACATCTAGACATACTATTTATAGGTAGATACAATTTCCGGCGCTTTTCATTAAGTTGTCCGCAAAAAAAGAATATTCATCGTTCCATTATCGTAAGAATGAATGTGTCGTAAAAACAAATTGACCATAAAGACAAAACAGTCAGTCAATTCACCCCCTTCTCATTTCCCCGCTTCCTCCGACTGCTTCAATTTCTACAAAAAGCCATCGCAACCGATACGTGTAATATAAAATTTTATTCGTATAATATATTCATCGCGATTTTTATCAGTTCGCAATCGTTCGTTTGGCAATCTTTGACATGCGATGTCAAAAAAGATACATTATTACGAGCGGAAGGTTTAAATAAACGAAATTTTGTATTGTAATAAAACTCGTGGCTGTAAAAAAATGGCCGTTATGGAAAAACTTCAGCGTGTGTCAAAATTAAAAAAATATCTGCCGACTATTAGTGCTAATTTTTTTTATATCGTATGTTACGGCACATGCTGTACAATATCATGAGACATACTCAATTCTTGACAAAAAACGATTAGTCGGTACGGTGACTTAACCACAATACCAAGACAAATTTATTCGATAAATATTATGTACATATAGCCAGCAGCATAGTCCTGGGTTCAAGCCCTGGGTTGACCTCGATTGAAAAGAGTTTATTCGGAAGTATTTCTGTAGTGCTGCTGGTCAGACTCGGATATTTGTGACTCTTAGATAACACTGTATTTATGGCGGACAGTCTAGATGGATAACAGATACTCATTAACAGAGTGACGAATAATGTTACAAATAAGTTGAAGGAGTGCCTCTGGAGAGAGTCAACAAGACCATATATCTGGGTTGTACTTCAGACGACAAGAGGGATCACCCGACTGAAATAAAATGTCGAATAGACAAAGCCAGGGCGAACTTTATTCGGCTAAAACAAGTCATATGTAGCCGTGAATTATACGTGAGGATAGTGAGATGCTATGTGTTCTCAGTTCTCTTATACAGTGGAAGCATGCACCCTCACTGAAACTATTATGAAAAAAAAATAGAAGCATTTGAAATGTGGATCTTCAGAAGAATGCTACTTATAAGCTGGACAGATAAGGTTACAATTGTGTATGTTTCGTCTCGAACAAATAAAACAAAAGAAATCGCCAAGATTATCAAGAGACGAAAACTTGAATACCCTGAGACATATCAACTCCTGCATCTTATTATTTAAGGTAAGATCTGCGGAAGGAGAGGCCCCGGATGAAGAAGGACGTCCTGAAAAATGTGAGGCAATGGTTCAATCAAAATACCACTGCACTGTTTCAGGCGGCGGCTAACAAAATCATCATTGGAATCATGATTGCCAACTTCCGGTAACGGATAAGGTACTGAGAGGAGAAGTCGATTGATTCTTATCTGAGTTTACCAATTTATCTGATTTCAATGTTAAAACGGTTCCTCGTTGAAATTGGCGAAATGGCCTCATTTATTATTTATTTATTTATATAATTTTAGCTATCTAGCTAATTTAAAAATACATTTTTAATTACTTAATTCTAAATCATGGGAAAATATTAAATTTTAAAAATAATTATATATTTAGAATGTTGCCTAAAGTTCCGTAAATGAACAATCTGATTATATTTATAGTCAATTTCAAAAACCTTCACAAAGAAAGTTGACAATAATAGTATTTTATGTTCCGCATGAGACTGTAAGTTTATGCAGTACATATGTACATATATTTAAATACAACGGGCGAATCAATTTTAGTAATTTTCTTTGTTTCGCGTTTGATCTCACCTAATAACTCCCACCACCCAACAGGTAATCTTAAAAACAGCAAGTATAAAAGTTTTGAGTACTTACTAACACTTGCAAAATAACAAAATCATTATCCTTTCACTGAATTTATCTCAAAAAGAACACTTTCCAAGAAACTTCGCACATTTATCATGATGAAAATTCATTAAAAAGTTTACTAAAAATAAGGTTCAAGTAATTTTCATTCCAAACAAAAAATTCCTCCCTTGTATCCCGCCAAATCAACAATTCCTCCCTCGATAAATATTGAAAAATTGTCATCTGATAAGAGCGCACTTTAGGAATGCGGATGCACCGATTTGTAAGGAAGAATGAGATAGGAAGGAGGGACAATCTGTGTAATACGCGGTGAGGAGGAAGAGGGAATGGTGTGAGAGCAGATTGGCAGCGTTGCCGGTGGCAGTCCCGTCCCGGCCTTTGGCAGACCTCCCCTTTGGCAGCCCCTCGCCATTATTAAGTTTTGGCTCCCGAAAAGCCGCAGTGCCGCAGCGAACCACCCCCCTACAAACGGGGGGTTTCCAGAGGGTGGCACCACCCCACAACCCCACCTTATTTATGCTCAACAGCCACCGCACTCTGACTCATGCATTACACACACACATACACACAACCGTATATATGTATACATATACGCATACAAGTACACCGTTAAACGTGCAAAAATTAAGTCTTGACACATCCAATGTTGCGCTGTGTCGGTGAATTATGCAAGGTGACATCTCGAACCCCATTTGCTCGGTGGTTGGAAACCCCTGCGCGAGACGCATTAGTCGCGACCGTGAATATTTCATGTGCGGGGCGGGGCGTATCACACGCACGGATACACACAGCTTTTGGCAAAAAGCGACACTGACGCATGGTGTGTAACTCCTGAATGCGTGAGAGTTTCCCTTTTTCCGGCTACCGTCCCAGGAAATACTATTTTCAAAACACATACTATCTTTAATTAATCCTGGAATGACTTGCATTTGAACAGAAATGGTTTTGATTAATGGTTGTAAACTGTGCCGAGTGATCGCAACATTCATACCTGTGAATGTTGGTTCAAAATTATTAAATACATATGTGTGTGTACTGTGCATATGCAAATGCATACATCAGAAAACTACTCTACGTTATATTTATTAATTTTGGAGATGGAAATACAGCCATTTTTCTCGTTACTGAGGATCATTATGCCATTGTATCGAAAAGAATGACTATTTACCAAGGCTGTGGAGTCGGATCGAAATTTACCGACTTTTTATTTTGATTCGACTCCGACTCCGACTCCAACTTAAATGATTTAAGTAAGATAGACTTATCTTGCCAACGTATAAAGTTATTAGTAATAAACATAGTGGCGATATTTAAAATGTAAAAAATTAAAGAAATAAAAAAATCATTGAAAATTGACGTGTTACCCGATTTATTGAATTACTGGTCATAATACATATGTATATGTATGTGTATGAATTCCATACACAAACAAATCAATTTAATAATAAAATTAGAATAAAATTGTAAATAAAAAAATATATTAACACATCAAAATACGATTCAAAATTCTCGAGTTTTATAAAGAAATGATTAAATTTCAATTTATTAGTGGATTTACCTCAAAATAATTGTATATATGTAGATTCTAGTTAGCATATACTGTTATATAGAAAATAATAAAAAAGAGTAGGAGTGTGCTCCGACTTCACGACTCCGATTCTGACTCCACAGCCCTGCTATTTACCTCAATATCTTCATAGTTGAGCACGAAGACGAAGTCAAAGACTAAGATTGTAGTTGTCACCCATTTGGGAATGATTATCTCCAATTCTGAGAACACTAATCTAATGAATCTGTATAAAAACGGCGCCTTCATCAACATCTCTTTCTATATTTTTACTAGATTATACTTCGCTGTCCATTTTAGATAACGGTGAAATGACGTAGTTAAATAAAATATCGGGACTATACATTATAAAAAGTTTGTAATAAGATAAAATAAAAAAAATAAACTGGAGGACACTTCCGATCGGCAATGTCAGATCTATGCTTTGTCAGCAATTATACTAGCGCTTTTTTCATTGATTTCTTCTATCTGCACATTGAATTTGGGAATTATTTTTAAGCCTTATTTTATTGTTGATAAATTCCAAGATATTCTCTATTTATATAGTGGGAGGAGGGTGGTGACCTCATTTGAGAATCTTAAGTGGTTAAGATGGCTTTATAAAACAAGTATACATATGTTATACTGTACGTGAGGAAAGTATATATTTCTACACGTTGATGTTCGGTGATTAAAAAAATAATAGGTAATAATAATTGACATCTGTACATATGCACATCAATCATTTTATAAAGCTTAATGTCAACAGGGAGATGATTTGTTAGAATATGTGTACATATATTAACAGCATACACATACATAAATTTGTGTTTTAATTTCAAATATGTACATATATACGTATGTACATGTGTACGCGAGCAGGGATACTGCAGAGCGTGTAGAGAGCTGATTTAAGTGCACTTGCCCTATGGCAGACCTGAGTGAAGACGCTGAATAAAGGTCGTTTGACCTAAATCATGTGTATCATTGAGAATTTTTCACATCCTGATCCTACATATATATATATACATATATATATATATATATATATATATATATATATATATATATATATATATATATATATATATATATATATATATATATATATATATATATATATATATATTATTATATTGCGATTTCTTCATAAAATCACCCTTAACGGTACAAGATATTAAAGTTGTAATATTTAGAACATTGCCATGGATTAAAGTTAAAGTTATAAGCATAATACTAGTTCAACCCAATAAAACGTAAGATATTTAACAGATAATCGCGAAAGTTTATTTGAAGTTAGTTAGAAAATTAAGAAAATTTGGAACAAGCTTTCCATATACATACATACATATATGTATATATAATATATATGTTACAGTCGAAGTGTATTTTCAATTGTAATATATTCGAACTAGCGTTTTATGTCATTCATATTCGAACACAATTCAACTAATAAATTATATCTCTACAAGCGCAAAGACACAGTTTAGTTTTGAAAGCTCTGATGTTTTTACGAATGCCTTAGAATTCAACAATGCGTTAATATTTGCTAGGTATTACGAATAAATGTAATGCGTATCGTATTATGATAACTCAAAGAAGATGTTCAAAACAAAATGTGACTTTCCAACTCAAATTACTAGTCGAGTGAAGTTTTCACGAAAACCTAGCCTCTCCATCTAATCTGGCACCAACTTATAGTTCAACTGTATTTCCAGTTTTTATATAGGTATTATATATTTTGACGATTAGGAATGTAATTCGCCATATAAATCAACTTAAGTGGATTAGACGGAATATACTAATCAAAATATATTACGACTGAAAATAAACTTCAACTACACATAACGGCAGTTGATACCAGGTTATATGGAATATATTACAACTATTCAAAATATATTACAATTGGAGGATATACTTTAACTATAACATATACATACATACATATCTAGTACTAGTGATATATCCGATGATAATTTCATCGGATGTATTATAAGTAAAAACTACCTATGTACCTACCTACATATAAACAATATAAAACAGCAATAGAAAAAATAATTTATTAATTAAATTAAATTTCAGTAGATGGCGTTAAACGCTCGTGCCACTATTTTCCAAGGGAAAATATTGATAGTAAACAAAATACAAATGTACAGGTTTTTTCTTGATTCTACCACCCAAACCTTACGTATATACATTAGACCTTATAAAGTCTCTTTCAAAGTTATATATTAAATATGTAATGTCTAACTAAGTAATATTAATTATGAATATGAACATATCATCGTAAATACGAAATCAGCATATCCTCTAGTGAAGTATGACCACTTTTTTATTTATAAATACTTTAACTTAATATATTCTGTTGAAATCAAAGGTCACACAGCAACGGTTGACACAATGGCATTTAAGTCAGTCGGCAATTAGAACGATTATCGCGAGAGAATTCCGCAAACTGGTATGCGTAAGTCGGGAGCACCCAATTTGAATTCCCCTTGTTAGCGTTAACCGCGGGAATTCGTGAGGGCGGAAAGGGACAGTCAAATTTCTGCAGAGTAAAAAAAATATTATTCGATCGAGTGGAGTAGGGTTTTGAGCCGCACTTCAGAAATCTCCAAAGCAGAGGAAAGGCGGCGATGAAGAAGAGAGGCGAGGGATTGTAGAGGGGAAAGCAAAAAGCAGGAAAGGGGTGAAAAACGTGCGTAGTTACCGAGAAATTGAAATTAATTTAAAGCCTTTGCGGTCGAGGCCGAGAAGAAAAAACATCGCTCCCAGTAACAGCACAAAGAGATGAAGAAAGCTGACGAGGAAAACTTTTTAGCGGGAAACTTGATCGCCGTTGCGGTGTAAATAGATGCAAATTTTCCGCATCGCGAACGGTGAACTTCCTCTCTATGTTTCAGTACATGTCTATAATAACGTAATTCACTATAAGATAAACGATCAACCTTTACTTTACTGCAGCACTCGGAGGAAAGTGCGCCAAAGGGGTGTGGGAAATGGAAATTTCCAGTTGGAAAAAAAAATTGCGCATAATTAACTCTGGAGAAAAATTACACGTTGCGTGTAATAAAATTATACACGACAAAAATTACGTCCGTTAGCGGACAACGGTCGGTGATTGTCCCTCGTATAATGAGAATACGAATTTCCACATTTGCATATAATTAGGAAGTACTTGGGTATCTTTACCCGTTTTCACTGCGTAGGGTATATTTGTTCGTTGCCAAAATAGCTTTTATTAGCCTAAAATATACTTTCGAAAGTTTATATTTTATCCACATATAAATATACTGACCATAAATCTCCCAGTTGGTCAAGATCATGTCTGGTATACATATAGTAAATATAAGCCAGCAGTATGGCTCGATGGTTACGTTTATACTAAGCACAGAGAGGTTGTCGGGTTCGGTTTCGTGTTATTCAGCCTCTTGAAATACAGCGATTTATGTAATAAAAATACTGCAATGTGTGTAATTAATTGTCTAGGAAGGCGCATTGGGGTCTACCTGGTAGGCCTTCCTGGTATATATCTGTGTAAAATAAAAATGAAAATAAAATAAATGCAAATAGCATAAATGCATAATCATATTCAAATATGTTACCAATATTTGAATATGATTAATGTACAAGTTTAAGTCTATATATGTCTTGCTAATTTCGAGTTTTTCCGAAATTTTTTGAAATAAAAAAATGCTGCAAAGTCTGTAATTGGCCAGAAAGACGCATTTGGGTTTACCTTTTAGGCCTCCCCGGTATATATGTATTTTAAAAAAATGGTACAATATGAGCCATAATACTTGAACATGGCGGAAGTCCAATTTTCAGTTCCACAAACAGTATTTTTTTTAGTATAATTCAGAAATTGGTATCACTTATTTTAATTTGATATGTCCATAATTCCGGAAAAGCAGAATAAACGTATTACAGGCCACTATTATTTTTAAATATTGTTAAACGCAAATCATTATATTTATGTTTTACGAGATATTTCTCGAAATGAAGAAAAGTGGACTTATGCCATTTTCAAATATAATGGCTTATATGTAAAATATACAACAATGAGTCTACTTTTCAATAAATAATATAATTGAAATCATATCGTTGTATAATCAGTTCATGCTATATTATTTCATACTTGCTTTCACAGATTTAAGGTTAATTTATACTAGTACAGCTCAAGCTGGAAACTGCATGTAAACAACAGTACAAAAAATATTCTTTAATTAATTTAATATGCACACATTTATGTGTTCCGTAATATGTATGTATGTACGTGGCATATTCGTAACAGCAGCAGCCAACACGATCAATTAATATAAAACAGCAAGCAGTACGTCACCGAAACGTATCAAGCAGAACAGAAATATCCACGCATGACGTGACGTCATAGTGTCAAGAGCACCCGTTTCAGCGAAAGCGATGTCATGTGTAATGAATAATTTCCAAAACATCATACATAAACATTAAGCAATATTGTGACGTATTGTCGCACTCTGTATATGTAAGCCGATTTTGCCCTGCACTCGTTCAAAAAAGTATGAACGTGCTGAAAACGGGCGGTGCCGTATAGTATGAATAGAATTAGTCTTTTAAGTGCAGTGTTTTGTCAAGCTGTTGACTTGCAGTGCTGGGTAATATAAACGGATCTTAAATAGTATCTTAAACATATATAAGCATATAAACATACATATGTATGTAGCATAAAATCTTCATTCAAAAAATTCTAATACTTTAAGAAACAAACTACCTATACATTGAAATCCGATTAATCATTCTTACTTAACTTTGATTTTCAAGAATAGGAAAATGTGTCTTTTTTTATATTGAATGATAGTTTCTTTGGAGCAATGAGCTTATTGGAGCAATATTTTCTTTGGAGCAAATTGAGCAATGTTATCGAACATGTACATACATGTGTAAATATATGAGATAATGAAATAACGAGAAATATAAATTGGTCATCAACTCATGATTTGATGAAAGTATGAGATATAGTATTGATAAGTAATTGAATTTAAAATATTTTGTGGCCGACGGGTGATAGACCACCAATATACAAAAGTAAAATTTATATATTGTGAGTTTTAATGTAGATTTGATCGAAAATCGGTCTAAAGAATGTTCTTCAATTTGCTCTAAATAGATATGCGTATGTGGGTTTGTCGTTAACGAGCACTCACATCATCGTTATACACCTGCCAAAGCTTTAAGGGTGCGTAGAAACGACTTCAATTTATGATTAAAGCGATCCGTTCCAAACGAAGACGTTGGACCCGGATTATGAAAGGACTTTCGGCCTCACAAAAGGACGCTAAAGGGCAAACCAGGGTCGTTCCTGCCATTTACGACCACATACATCGTTATTAACGTACTTTCATTATCTGCAAAATAAATTCCGGTTTGAAATGCAGTTAATTTAGCCTGGTTTTTGTGGAACGACGCTTCCACGTTCTAATTTGTATAAAGTTATCTCAAAAGCGAATAGTTGCCAAGTTTCGAAGCTGCCTTATCAGCATCTCGTAATGGTTCGATTTTTTTTAACCGCTTTAAAATTTCAAACTAAATAGGTAGGTTTATCTTTTAATGATATTTCTACGTAGTTTAACAAATTTTAGGGCACTTTTTTCCCCAAACGAACAATAAATAAAAAGCGTTTAAAAAATATATTTTTAAACGTAGTGGTAAATCTGTAAATCTGGTGGCATAGAAGCAAAATTTGATCATAAAATTCCAAAACGTTACATATACATGTATTAAGCGTATATATTATGCTCAATATAACGAAGAGATACAAAAAATAAAACAAATTCACATGTATGTACTATGATGTACATACGTAGGTAGGTGTTAAGAGATTCTAATGGCAATGAACATGTGGCTAGATTTTTTTTTATATATATGTATATAAGTACACCTATTTTTTTTTACTTTACACGACTTTTATGGTCAAATATTATACCTAAAGTAGTGTAAGTATTATCCAAAGCCTACATGTGCCACTCTTTGTGTTTGCACCTTAAGAGAGTGGTTCATGCAGCATTAGATGGTACAAACGATTGTAAATCATAATGAGAACTCAATTGGAAACGATACATATTTTAGATCTAGTGTCATTTAAAACACATTCGCATATTTTGATATGCCAAGCGGAAGTTGACGATTTTTTTTAAATAACGACGAGGCAGCGCGATAGACGTTTCGAATCCTATACAAATTTACCATTTTTATTAATATGTACTTTTACAAATAAAAAAAATTTGGATGTGACCAACCCATGACTTTATGTATTTGAGGAAAGAAGTATTCAATTTTTTTTATTACTTAACATCACCATAAATATTAAATTTCAAGAAGATTTAAAAGGACAAAATAAAATAATATAATATTGTTTTAAAAAATATTACTACTGTACCAGGTTTACAAATTCTAACCAAAGCCTTATATCTAACTCTTAGTAAGTACATAAAGAATACGAATATAAATTTTCAGTTTGGTACGTTCAGTGGTGTGGAATAAATCATGTGGTTCCAACATTTTTGATTTTTCTAAATGGAAAAAATACCTGATGATTTTTTTTTATTTTTATAACATTGATACAAGGATTATACTTGAATTTTCTCGTGATGACCACACATACATATGTATTTAAAGGGTCGGATAAATTAGTGGAAGAAAAATCGAACAAGAGTAAACTACCACGTCCAGTTGAAATTCACCAAATTTTATATATATAGCTGGGTATTAAGCTTAAACCTCAAAATATGAAATTTCAGTTTAATAAAACGAAATGTTTCTGAGAAAACCCTCAATTTTCTAGAGTAAAAGTACTACTTACGGCTGAGGTAAAAATATTTAAAAAATATTAGTACATAAAATTTATAATTTCTATTATAAATTTTACACCAATAAGGTGAGGTACCATTTCCAGTCAACTTCAAAATTTAAAAAACTCAACCTTGTGTCGATGAACATTTCAGTAATCGATACCAAGTTTCAGTTCGATAGGATTAAGGTTGTTCAAAAAATACACAGACACATACTAATACACACATTTTTTCTAGACGATGAAAACGTGATCAGTGATCGATTCTGAGTTGGAATCAGTCAAAATCTGGCGTACAAATTTTTTACTTCCATTTACTTTTTACTTCCATCGTTACTATATATGTACGTACATAGATAAAATAAAAAAAGCTTCCCATAGGTATTCTACAGATCCCCACCGTGAATATATGTATGTATCTAGGATCGGTTGACTACCACTTGATTTGCCAGCCGTGCGGGGAAAAGTGTTCTCAGCTCATACCCACATACCTACACACAGACATATGGATGTAGGTACATTACATACTGGTACGTAAGAGCAATATTCCAACGAGGTCAACGATTGGATTATCGAGGCTACGGCGACGCGTATAACCTGGGTCCTTGAGCGAATTTCACACGGCGCACACGTCCTCCATCAATTTTTAAAAGGATTCGAGCCAGCCCTGATAGAAATGTGTCATCGGGGAGTGTGTGTGGCGGTCGGAGGGCGCGCGCACCTGCCTAGTGACGTCACTAGAAAGGAACAGAGGTACACGAGGGCTCGCGAGAGCAACAGAGAGAGGTATAGGCGCAAGAGCGGCCTTTGTGCCCCGCCGGGAAGCCGTAAAACTGGAGAAAGGTAATGGTCGGAGTAAACCGACCCCGGGAAAATCACCCCCATCCCCTTTCCCCGACTCCCGTTACAACCTGCCCCCTCCTCCCCTGCGGAGAACACACAGGGCGTCTATTATTATTAATAAGGGGTTGAATAAACGTTCAGCTCTATGCGGCATAGTGTTATTCATCAAATATAATATGTATGTATGTAGATATTATAATACGTATACGCATTATGTGCATATATTTTATCTACGTGTGTTAATTCTACGTACTCGTATTTTCGGTGATTTCATAAGCTCCGTTACGCATAGAAGCAATATATCGAAAAATGTATGATTGTGTTGGCACTTGTTGCTTCGAACGTACTAGGATTTAGGAAAATGAATACCCTTAGTGTCGTTCAATGGACGTGAAAATCGTGGATTTTTCCGGATATTGAACTCCATGATTGAAATATTTTTGACGTCAAAAAAAGAAGATCATCTTTATAAAGAAAATATTAAATAATAATTACAATTTTCTATTTCCCTGTCTGGAAAAATCTGAGTTTTCCACGAAATTGTATTGCCAGATTCATCGCATTAGGGTAACCAAAGATAATCTATTATGAGAGCGCCTTAAAAAAAAAAAATTATAACATGTTTATGTTATACATATTCTAAGGAGTCTAAAACTCTGGTTCGTTCATGAGCATACTAGCTTGTTCAAGCTTAAACTATGGGTTTTAGTTTAAAAGCTTACAATTTAAACATTCTTTGGGTATTGCATGAAACTTTCGGCTGTCAAAACGTTAAAAAAGGGTGTTTAAAACGGGAAATCCTATGGAAACCACATTGTAACTCGTGTTTTCGATGATTTTTAAAATATTGCAACCCAGGGTACATATAAATATAGCACAAAGAATAAATAATAGTTTGTGCATGCAGAAACTATTTCGTTGTACAATATGTTATTTTATATACAATACATATGTATGTATATATATATACATATGTATGTATGTTACTAGCCAGATTGGTTTGTGTATTTATTTATTTACAATTTTCCATAGTGATATTATAGAATGGCTTCAAATCGTCTCTAAGGCTAAGAAAATAAGAATGTATGAACAAACAAGTTTGTTCATGAACAGACGAAATGTACACTTAGATTGTTACATATATAATACTTATGATATTTGTGTTCTTGTAAAAAAAATAATAGCAGTTGAAGTAGAACTATAGATAGATATCAAATAGAGAATCAATTTTTTGGATATTCAATTTGAAGCATCGGTTCCTAAAAAATTTTTGGAAACACCAGAACATACATATTGGATGCTGGAATTTTTAACAAAAATTTACAACATCAACAATTAAATACGTACATTTTCGTTAGTAGATCAATCCGATTAGGATTTTAATAATATAAAAATTCAAAAAGATTAGAAATCATCTCCGATTCGACAGAAAACCAAATAAAGACCACATAATTATGCAAACCCGAAAATATTACACATACACAGATAAGTACACATGTATGTATGTATGTGATATCTTATGGGATTTAGGTCATTTTGTGTGTTTAGGATTGGAAAAGGTTACAATCCTTATGTACACACACGCACAATGTTTAATAGAGCCGAGGGTAAGTCGATCCCTATTTGTTTTGTACTTAGGTCGGAAAAGTAAGCCGAGAGTTTATTGTGATAATGCGTTATTCAATTAAAAACATAATACGCTAAAGTGTCAACACACACCCATATACTGGCACATAAACATAATTACAGATTAAAAATAAGTTCTAGTATAGAATTAGCGTTAATCGTTTTAGAGTTTCATTAGCAAATGTAAAATATGGTAATTCAATCTAATCAAAATATAGGATTTCGAAACATTGAATGAATAACGGCAGCCCCTGCCTGCGGGTGTTTATACATGCTAAAATCGGGTCAATGGATCGATGTCAGTGGAAATCGCTGATTTGGAATAATGTGGATATAAAGAATTTGTATGGATTTTGGGGATAGATAGGAGGGGGTGATAAATTCATATGAATTTATCGCGTTTATATAAACGCGAATGATAGTTTAACTCATATGATGAGGGGAATATATGTACGTTAAACTTTTTGCGAGGCGAGACGGTGAATAGAAGTTTCAGGCGAGATATACGACCTCAAATGTGAAAGCTCACGTTTTTATTATACGTTTCGAAATTATATCGACATTATGTCATTGACGTGCGCGTTTATATCGACGTATGAAAGCTGGTAGTAACGAGTTTATACGGTTAATAGGAAAACACCTTTTATGATAGCGCGTATAAACGTAATCATGTTTTTACGCTGAATTTCGGATGAAAAATCTCGCGTGCTTAATATTTAAATTAATCCGAATAAAATTATACGGTGCGTCGATTTGGATTACTTGAACGTGGTCACGCCTTGTGACCTTTAATTTGATTTCAAATAAAATGCGTTGAAAGGACTTCTGAAAACTCTTGAATCGTTGTTGGTATAATTTTAGCGCATTTGAAATTGAATTAATTGACCTAAGAATTATATAAAGGAATCTGATATTTAAATTTATCAAACATACATATAGCATACTATATGTATATTAATGCTGGCTAAAATTATTTAAACATTAAAATTTGATGTATGTAAATATGAAGAAACAGGAAAGATGCGCTACGTTCGAAATTTAATTTAAGCATTTTCCACGAAAATGTAACATAAAATTTTTCATTTAAAAACTAATAAAAACGCTTGAAGTGGGATTTTTCTCGGAATACATACATACATATTACACAATAAATAATGTATTATATTTTACATATATTTTATTATTTAATTAAATTTAAATTAAAACAAAAAAGTCTTAAATCTAAAGTTGAAAATTTAAGACTTGAAACTAAAGATAAAAAATATTAAAGTATAAAATTTATAATTTATATTACATATAAAAAAATTTCAGTCTGATCCCTTAAGTGGTTTATGAGATAATTAATCCAAAAACTTAAAAAAAGAGGACACTTATAAGGAGAGGTGCCATTTCGGGTCAACTTAAAAATTTAAAAAAAAATTAACGCCGTATCGATAAGAATTTCAGTCACCGATGCTAAATTTCAGTTCGATAGGACTAACGGTGTTCAAAAAATTTACAAAATACACTGACACACAGACACATTTTTTCTAGATCATGAAAACGTGATCAGTGATCGATTCTGAGTTCGAATCAGTCAAAATCTCGAGTTAAATTTTTTGCATGAACACAAAGCTTCATCTATTCTTGCGTATATACATACATACATATATAGATAAAGTAAAAACTTCCCATAGGGTATTCTACATATCCCCAAACTTCATCTATTGTTGCTACGTACACAAATACAGTAAAAAGTTACCACTATTAGATAAGTATGTAGTTATGTAATTCAAACAATAAGAAGTATGTACACATACATACACGAGTATAATACATACATACAGTATGTAATGATTGGGTTTCAATAAACATACATACTATGTGGTTCATAATCATCATCTAAAGCCACTCATCATCCATTGCTGGATGAAGGCCTCACCAACACGCTTCCATTCATCTCTGTTTTGCACAATTCATTTCACTCACTAAATTTCTTTACACACTCCTTTCACCCTTTTACATTTTCTCGGGCACCATTCATGCGCTTATTTTGTCCATCTTTTGTCCATGTTTCTAGCTACGAGACCCGTCCATTGCCATTTCAATGGACGGGTCTCTTTTCACTCTCTCCACTGTATCCACTACCCTTGTCATCCACATATTTCGTTTTCTATCTGTCCTTGTTATGCTGAGAATACAGCATTCCTTTGAATTGAATTGATGAATTGACCTTTGTGTAGCATCTTGGCGTTCAACGCCCAAGTTAAACATCCATTCCTCACTACTGGCAAAGCAAATTGATCAAAAGTGGCTTTTTTGATTTAAAAACGGCGTTCATTCGCCCAAATGCACTCAATCTCAATTTTATACATCTCTCAACCGCTTAGACTCCCAGCCGACGCGCTGAGCGTATAATAGATACGGCTGTTTGCGCCTTAAGGCGCTTTGGGCAGCTAAGTGGTTAAAAACATATTATTAATATAAAATATAGAACATACATATATACAGAATGGAAAGTATTTCATATTTCAGTACTTAAAGTATATAAATGGTCTAAAATTTGCCTTATACATAGTATGCAGTTACATCTGTTTATATGTTTAAATACACATAAATTTGTACGTAGGTATATATTAATAGAGTTAAAATATAAAGGTATATATGTAAACATGTATGTATATACGATAATCAATCGAATATGATTAGGCGATGTGACGCAGTACCACAGCGTTCACCATAATTGATTCATCCGGCACTAATCGAATCCAACACTTGATTGTTGTTTGAAGCCAAAGGACGAAACAAGAGACGACTGATTGACGAATTGCTCCCATTTAAAATTAGGTCCTTTTTGTTTGTTTGATCGCAATCGCAGTTGTGGTGGGTCATGGCACATAGGCTTGGAATTTTAGGGTCGGTTTCAGTTCCGGGATGGAAGGCCGATTTCCGGTGCTTTGAAACGTTCGAAACTTTAGCCATCGTCGTTAATTATACAGAAATTCAACTTAAAATTCCACGCTCAAAATGCCAAATCATTATTCATAAGTGTGGGTTACCTAACGTACATATACATATGTATGTATATTATATATATAATGAGAGATATAAGAGCTTAGTTTCGTGCTTATCTATGTATGTACATGGGTAATACCACCGAAGCCGTCATAAATCACTCTTTAATAATAAATATGTTGATAACAAAATAATAACGAATTTATTTATTATTATTGATTTAATTGCAGATTTAAATCAAACGAATAAAATGTTATTTGAATAAACATATTTTTGGCCATTGCGCTACATAACTCAAATATTTATCCTTCATCGCTGAACTGGGTTAATAGCGTAAACGGGATAGCTTTTGACCCAATTTTGAATGTCCCTGGATGCGAGCGTGTATGTATGTATGTACATATGCACAATGTACATAAATATGTACATATGAATATATATACATACATATTTTCAATATTTATACCAGATGATAAATTTCACATGTTGGAAAGCAGGAATACATAGCAAATCTCTTATTATATTAGGACTAGTGTAGGGCCCGTTGATTTCAACGGGGTGGTTTCGAAAATAAATTGAAACTCGAATAAAAATAAAGTTAGATATGGAATCAACTGGTTTCGGAAAGACAAAGGTACAAAAAAATGGAAATAATGAAAAAGATGAAAAATTTGAAAAAAATGAAGAAAAATGAAAAAAACTGAAAAAAACTGAAAAAACTAAAAATAATGAAAAATATGAAGAAAAAAAAAATTGTTCCCCATACTGGTTGATGGTTAATCATAAGAAATCGGAAATCGATTGTCGACGAAAGCCGAAGATACGCGAATGATTGGTTCCCAATACTTCTAAACGATAATCGAATTTTAAGTAATTTTAGGCGTTTTTTCTGTCGAGGCCGTAGTCTAATGGCTAGCGACCTGTTCTGGGCGAGGGGGGCCTTAGTTCGATTCCGTGATTTGGAATTAATTTTATTTTTCAAATATCGCTAAAATATAAATTAATTTCAATTAAAAATATATATTTAATTGTTTTATGTGAAAAGAAAAAAAAATGGTTCAAAACCTCGCTAAATAAAATTATTATAATTACGTATTTTTATATGGCGAGAAGGAATATTTCAATTAATGTTTAAGGCGAAATGAAGAATTGGATTTGGCGTCATGCACGTGACCATTAGCTCAATTTAGACCCATATTCAGGCTATTTGGGGTGATCGGTTCGAGTCGCGACAAAGTCGTCTCGTCGAAAAATGAATTTATCGATTTTTATCGATTCATTCATTATGTTCGGCGAGTAAGGACACACACACACACACACACACACACACACACAGATTACCGTCTTTATATATATGACTAGTGTTGGACCCGTTGATTTCAACGGGTGGTTTCGAAAAGGAATTGAAACTCGAATAAAAATAAAGTTAAAGATATTGAATCAACTGGTTTCGGAAAGAAATTGATGCACGAATTACGAATGACAAATTACGAATTACATTTTGTGCATCGCCGACGCCTCCGGCACCCCGGGGCATTCGCCTCCGGCGCTTTCGTCGCTCCGAGGCCTTCGGCCCCAGCCTCCGGCGGCCGCACCGCACCCAGTGCCCCCGATGCCTCCGGCACCCCGGGTGCTTCGCCCCCAGCGCCGCCGACGCCTCCGGCGCCCCCAGCGCCCCCAATGAAAGGCATTGGGGGCGCTGGGGACGAAGCACCCCGGGGGCTTCGTCCCCAGCGCCCCCGATGCCTTCGGCACCCCGGGGCCTGAAAAAACTGGGAAACTGAAAAACTGAAAAAATGAAAAAAATGAAAAAACTGAAAAAATGAAAAAAATGAAAAAACTGAAAAACTGAAAAAAATGAAAAAACTGAAAAAATGAAAAAAATGAAAAAACTGAAAAAACTGAAAAAATGAAAAAAATGAAAAAAATGTAAAAACTGAAAAAATGAAAAAAATGAAAAAACTGAAAAAATGAAAAATATGAAGAATATGAAAAAAAAAAATTTGTTCCCCATACTGGTTGATTCATTATGTTCGGCGAGGGTTAGGACACACACACACACAGATTACCGTCTTTATATATATGATGGGTCTACCTCACGGGACCGAATGTGAAACGCCCGAAAACGCAAATATCGGAAGGCAAAGATCGAAAATCGAAAGCTTAAAAAAAGGGTGCATGGTAACCGGTCCATACTCGCGTACATACTCACTTAATTTGCGCGAGCAGGATACAACAGGAACAAGAGGAACAGGCTTTTCCTCCCGTATTCTGCACGCGCACATTAATACGGGAGGAAAAGCCTGTTCCTCTTGTTCCTGTTGTATCCTGCTCGCGCAAATTAAGTGAGTATGTACCGTTTACCATGTACCCTTTATTTTTGATCTTTCAACTTAAGATCTTTCGATTTTCGATCTTTGCCTTCCGATATTTGCGTTTTCGGGCGTTTCACATTCGGGCTCGTGCCGGAGACCGTCTAATGATATATCTAATGATATGAGAGAAGCTAGACTTACAATATTTTAATTCGTAAAGCTTTCAGTCATAAATCTTGAACTGAGTTTTCTTCTTTGATATGGTAAATTTAATTTAAATTTAAATTTATTTTGTAAATATTCTTATAATCTTCATATGTACATATGTATATATATATATATATATATATATATATATATATATATATATATATATATATATATATATATATATATATATATATATATATATATATATATATATATATATATATATTGATTTAGAATTGTATGTAAATGACTGATAGATAGATAATTGAGCGAGCTTATCCTATCCTTTCATGTTTTTATTTCTTACTACATTTATATGTACATATATAGCGTATCTTGTAATAAAGCATCTATCTATGTATGTAGTTTTAAAATAAAATTTTCCTTTCCGCCATTTTATCAACAAATAGCATAGATATTTCCATGCAATAACAAATTGTTGTTCTATCGTAAGTCAATACGAAAACGATATTTTATATTCGAATTTTGTTATTTGTTTCCTTTAAAATTTTACCTGGCAATACCGTATAGACGTTTGGTTACTTTGCGACGCCGAAAAGTACATTTTTTTATACTTCCCTTTGAGGACAATGAAGAAATGGATCTGTTAGACCTTTGAGGCTACCTGCACATAAAATTCTAAAACACCAATTGCCCATGCATTCACCAAAATGTCCATACATTTTAATACACGCTGTGGTCAGAATACGTATGTATGTACAATAAAGATCGAGGCCATCGTGATAAAATGACAGATAACGAAAGACCACTTGTCAGTTAGGAAAATATGTGGAAAATTGAGTTTAGTGGACCAATTGTTGCCCCCTACTTGAAGCGTTGTGTGAATACGATTAAAATCATCACATATTCATGAATATGGAAGACTAACCGTTTTTGAATAACTGTCAGGTGGATTCAATTCGTAATTGTGTATGAAAATTCAGAAATAAATTTTCATACGAATTCAATAGAGAGATTGGTTGTAAGAGCATGAATCCATCATATGTAGATTTCTTAATAGAAAATATCGTAAATTTAGATGTACAATATGTGGGAAAATGATGTATGTATATATATTTCAGTTGAAGTGTATCTTCCAGTTGTAATATATATATATATATATATATATATATATATATATATATATATATATATATATATATATATATATATATATATATATATATATATATATTTATATTTATATATATATATATATATATATATATATATATATATATATATATATATATATATATATATATATATATTCACTAGTTGAAATATATTCCATCTATTCTGGTAGCAACTACCGTTATAGTTGAAGTGTATTTTCAGTTGTAATATATTTCGACTAGTTGGAATATATTTCGTTTAACTTGCGTTAGCTGATTCATATGGTGAATTACATTAAAATTGGTCAATATTGATGACAACTAAAATACACTTCAACTATAAGTCGCTACCAGGTTACGTGGAGAGGTTAGGCTTTCGTGAAAATGTCACTCGACTAGTATGTAGATTGAGTTGGAAAGTCACATATTGAATTCTAAAGCATTCGTAAAAACATCCGAGCTGTCAAAACTCAACTGGTGCACATGGTTGAAAGTGTATTTGCGCTTGTAGAGATATAATTTACTAGTTGAGTTGTATTCGAATATGAATGAACTAAATCGCAAGTTGGAATAATTGCAACTGAAAATACACTTCGACTGTAACATATATATATATATATATATATATATATATATATATATATATATATATATATTACTTAAAATTTAGTTGCATATGTTTAAATATAACATATCAACTGAGAAAAACTTTCGATAATTAAAAAATATTTAAATACAAGACAGCATATCATGTTTGAAAACTATAAAATTTATATACGATAATAATATTGAGATTGAAAAGTTTTTCGTTAAGAAAAATAATCAACTTCCATTTTATATACGACATGAAATATTGCGTGTCCCGAGCACGATGAATTATTTACTAGACACCCCGTGTCATTCCCCATAGGCCTCGATGTTAGTTACGCCCTTTGACTTTCGACTTTAAATATGAAAATAAAACCTCGCGGATCTCGCGTGTCGATCGACGCAGCGTAAGGGCTTTTTTTTAGCCGGAGAGCGGAAAAAGAATTCGAAAAAAAAACGAAAAACGATATTTGTATTCAGTGGAGTTTGTTTGGGAACAACACGCCACGTGTTGCTCAGGTTGGGGCCCGGGGCCACTCAGGGACCGCACGGTCAAGGACACCTGAGTTTCGGTTTAGCGAAAAATATCTACCATAAGGGAAAATATCTAAAAAAGAATTTATTAAGAAAAATAACCATATTAAATATAAGTATGCGTGCTTGCTCTTCCTTAAATAAAACGAAAAATTGAGAAACAATCCACAAAATTATCAAAAAAGAAAAAACTGTTGCTCTGGTATAAATCAATATATCAATCTGAAACAATGTCAATAAGCCTACGATATTTGATAAAACACCAAGAATAATTTTGATTTTAATTTTAATAAAAAAGTTATTTATTCGGAATATTTCAATAGAATAATAAATATCCAGAAAAATGTACATACGTTTGTATGTAAAATGAGTTTCGCCAGTGCGGATTCAGATGTGTCGAGAGAGCCCTTATTAAAAACAAATATACACCGCTGTGTTCCATTTTCCGCGAACGTGCAGGAAAAATGTGTTAAAAAGCAAAAAAAAAAAAGAGACACAAGCTTTTACCCCTGAGGTCACCAATGTGGGTTGTTTATGAGCATGAATTTGTCCACATCAAGAGATAATAATATACTGCGGTGTATGTATATTATTTATATTCTCGAATAAATATTATTGTGTAATTTGATATGACTCACAAAATACATGATTATTGAATAAAACATACCAAAGTATCAAAGATTAAAGATAGAAGATGAAAAATCTTCTTGAATTAACCAATATTTATAATTCGGAAAGTGAATAGGAAGCAAGGGAAATATTTCACAGCAGACGTAAGGGAAAATGAATCGATATCCCTTGCCAAATCAGTTTTAAACAAAATTATATAATTTTGCTTTAAAAATATCTCAAACAATTCAATTGCCAACTGAAAACTATTGAACAAATGACCATTTATAAATATAATAAATTTATAAATAATTTATAAAATTAAATTAAATTCATTATAATTTTTATTATTGTTTTTTATTTGATTTTTTAATTAATTTTATTACTTTATTTTTTATTATTTTTATTATTATAAAAATATTTGTAATTAAGGAAGAGACAACCATAATAAATATAAAAACGAACGCGATGTATGTGTGTGGGGTATGTAGTGGATGCGTGGAATGGATATTTCAAAAAAATATATATACCGAAGAATTATACGCTATGAATACCGAAGGGGTATACGTTATGCATAGGGATGTGGCGTGACGACCGAATGTGGTGTGGAGCGTCTGATGCGATATTAAGAGAGTTGGAACGGGTGGCGTCAGCATCAGATGCGCGGGAGCGAACACACATACACATACACAAAGTCACACACATACACACATTCATTCATAATTTTAACGTGGGCGAACGGCGGGAGTTTAATGATCGCTCGACTTTTTACTATTAATAGGTGTGCGCGCCTATAAATTACATTACACTATGGATGTTTAAATATAACATATAACTTTATTTTAATTCGTGTATCGATTCCTTTCCGAAACCACCCGTTGAAATCCACGGGCACAACACTAGTTCCTTTTAATAATAGATAAATTTCTTTAGGTAACTTTTTTTCACGGATTGTGTCTGTCTCTCAATTATTTGTGTAAAGTATCTCCATAAATCTCAAAGAAAATATTTTTTTTCTGTTTTCGACTATAAAAGTTTACGATAGACATGATGAAAATACTTTCTTTTACATATCCACATGGAAATTAAGTATTTATTTGATTACCAAAGTTACATACATAGCAAATCTCTTATTATATTAGGACTAGTGTAGGGCCCGTTGATTTCAACGGGGTGGTTTCGAAAATAAATTGAAACTCGAATAAAAATAAAGTTAGATATGGAATCAACTGGTTTCGGAAAGACAAAGGTACAAAAAAATGGAAATAATGAAAAAGATGAAAAATTTGAAAAAAATGAAGAATAATGAAAAAAACTGAAAAAAAATGAAAAAACTAAAAATAATGAAAAATAAGAAAAAAATATAATACTTTTACATATCCACATGGAAATTGAGTATTTATTTGATTACCAAAGTTATATGATCGTATATGTACATACATACATACATCTTCTTCTAATATATAATTTTGAAAGAGACTTTGTATGTAAGTATGTATCATCATCATCATCATTTACAGCCATTCGCCATCCACTGCTGGATGAAGGCCTCTCCAACACGCTTCCACTCGTCTCTGTTTTGCGCAACACTCATCCATCTCATTCCGCACATTTTCCTAATTTCGTTCACCCATCTTCCTTGCGGTCTTCCTTTTACTCTTTTGCCTTCTCTCGGGTACCATTCAAGCACTTCTTTTGTCCACCTTTCGTCCATCCTCCTAGCTACGTGACCCGCCCATTGCCATTTCAATCTCTTCACTCTATCCACTATGTCCACTACCCTTGTCATATTTCTCACCCACGTGTTCCGCTTCCTGTCTTTCCTCGTTATGCCAAGCATACAGCGTTCCATACTTCTTTGAGTGCATTGGATTTTATTTTGCATCTTGGCGTTCAGTGTCCAAGTTTCACATCCATACGTCATCACTGGCAAAACGCATTGATCAAAGATCCTTTTCTTCAGGCAGAGTGGCATTTTTGATTTAAAAACAGCATTCATCCGTCCAAACGCACTCCACCCTAATTTCATACGTCTCTTTATCTCTTCATTTTTACTACCAGACATGTCAATTATTTGACCTAAATATAAATAATTATTTACTACTTCTACTGGTTTATCATCTAAGGGGATGCTATCAGGCATGCAATAACTATTGAACATTAGTTTAGTCTTATCTACGTTAATTTTTAATCCTACTTTTCTACTTTCCCTGTCCAGCTGTGTTAGTCTGATAAGTAGGTCAGCTGAATCACGAGCTACTAAAACTATATCGTCTGCGAACCGAAGGTGACTCAAAAAGCGACCATTGATGCTTACTCCGGCTGTATCCCAATCCAATTTCCTGAAAACTCCCTCAAGCACCGCATTGAATAACTTGGGCGAGATTGTATCTCCTTGTCTTACTCCTTTTCCTATGCTAAATCTATCTGTACCTGAAAAAATTTTAACCGAAGCTGTGGCATTCTTATATATTGCAGCTAACAGTCCCACATAGGGTTCCGGCACTCCCTGTGTTTTTAGAGCGTTAAGTACTGCATTATGACTAACTGTATCGAAGGCTTTCTCATAATCGACGAAACCTAGGCACAATGGCCGTTGATATTCGTTGGCGCGCTCGATTAGTTCGCCAACTACTTGGAGGTGGTCCATTGTGCTGAAATTTGCCCTAAACCCTGCCTGCTCTATAGGTTGGTTCTCGTCGAGGATATTTTTCAGCCTTTCTGTAATAACCTTCGTGAAGAGCTTGTAGACCGCTGAAAGTAGACTAATGGGTCGGTAGTTCTTGATATCGCTTTTGTCGCCTTTTTTGTGTATTAAAATGATAGTTGCGTTATTCCATCCTTCTGGTATAGCTTGGTTCTGGATGCATTTGCTGAAAAGCCTAGCTAAGATATTAATTAGGGGGGGGCCGCCACATTTTAGTAAGTTAATGGGAATATTATCTTCCCCTGGGGTTTTACCGTTCTTTGCAGTTTTTAGCGCGGCCTCTACTTCGCTAGGCAATACTGCAGGAACCCTTTGGCCGTGTGTCGATTCCAGAGCGGGGAATTGGCCGTTGTCGTTCTCGTATAGTTTTGCATAGAACGTGTAAACTCTGTCTATGATTTCTTCTCTATTCCTAATTATTACTCCGCTCTCTGATCTGATTGCGTTCAATACGAATAAATCTTTCGCCTTTTAAGTATGTATATATGTACATATATGTATATGTAAGTAACTTCGTAATAATGGCGGAGGCTCCATTTACTTATATTGATGACCAAAATGAGCAATATGGCAAAGTATGAAAACGATCGGATAAGAGATAAAAATGACCACTAACACGAAAGCCATGTGAAACGTAAAGGAGGTATGTAAAAATACAAAGTCTCTATGACGACAATTCAATTGGTTGAATATTATATTTTTTTCGATTGAAATAAATTTAATAAAGAAAAAAAAGAATATTTACTATTAGATTCGCCATGTTTACGCTGTTTATATTACAAATACTGAGCGAAGCCGGGTAAAACAACTAGTATATAATAAGCAGTGAGTGGCGCTAGGATGCGCCAGCTCGAAATAAATGGGTTTCTTTTGTCAATTTCTATTGTCAACCTTTTTTTTTTGCTCTCTAGAGAGCAAAAAAAGGTTAACAATAGAAATTAGCAATAGGAACCCGTTTCAGCGCATTTTCGCGCCTATCTCTGATAATAAGTAATGAACGGTGGACAGGATGCTTTTGCCCAACAAATTGGTTCACTATTGCAAATTTCTATCGTTAACATTTTTTTTTTGCTTTCTAGCTTTGTAGGACAATAGTAATTGACAAAATAGCTAGCCCTTTTTCTTGGGAGATGGGACCTCCACCGCCGAAGACTAATAATAAGTATGTAAAATAAAATGAGATTAATAATAATTATTATTAGTAAATATAATCTGGTATATGGCAGTCGAGTGGGTCTTCTGCTCTGATGGATGCGCGCCTCTTTCAGCCGCGTTTCAGGCCTTTTGTGGTGTTCCTCTTTGTCATTAAGATTAACCATTTGCCGAGTTGCTCTCCCATAATGATGGATGGGTCTTAATCCGACGGGAAACGTTTAAGCAGCACAATAGCACGAAGCAAACCATAATAACCCGACCCAGAACGAACACGTTCACAGCTCGATTCGAATACCTTCTAGAAAACGACGTGTGTATATATTCATACATACATACATATAAAAAATAAATAATAAAAATATACAAGAATAGTAGGTAGAAAGAATGGCCCGAGATAATTTCAAAGAGGTCGACGTAAACGTTTGAAACTATAAAGTTTTGGCACTCAGACGTCGACTTGTAAACAGGGCGCAATAAAAAAAGCCGTGAATGGACGGAAAGGGGAAAAATGTAATAATAGAGGCAGCCGGGAGGGACAATTTCCTGCGAGTCTGTTGATTAAATTAAGTTGGCGAAATCTGAAGCGACCCTCGACTTGATAAGCCCTTTGTGCAGGCGGACCAATTTGAAATGGCGACCCAGTGGCGGCTCGTAATCATAGGAATATGTACATGTATACGTATAAAACAAACTTTAAAAGCACTACTAATTGAATTAAGAGGTTTCAAAAAAAGTTTCCAGGTTCGTTCCCTGGGTTGACCCACTGGCGAATCCAAGGGGGGTGCTATTGGTGCCATGGCACCCACCTTGGACGAATTCAATTTCATATATAATTCTAATTTTTCATATTTAAATATGCATATTATTTTTATATTTTTACGAATATATTTTAGTTCCGAGTCCCCTTATTGTTTTTGCATATCTGCACGACCCTTTTAAGTAGAGTGGCTAAATTTGCAAGATGAAAGTAACCGTTTCATGATCTAGAAAAAATGTATGTGTGCCTGTGTGTAGGTGTATTTTGAGAATTTTTTGAGCACCGTTAGTTCTATAGAACTGAAATATTATCGGTTACTGGAATTTTTATCGATAGGACGTAAATTTTTTTCAAATTTTTAAGTTGACCGGAAATGGTACCTCCCCTTATAGGTGTCCTCTTTTTTTAAGTTTTTGAATTCAATTATCTCCCAAACCGCTAATTGAATCAGACAATTTTTTTTTGCATGTAATAGAAATTATACATTTTTATACTTAAATATTTTTACCTGAACCGAAAGTTTTTTATATTTTTCTCAGAAATCTTTTGGTTTATTGAACTGAAATTTCATATCTAGAAGTTTAAGCTTAATATTTTATTTTATTTTATTTTATTTTATTAATTGAAAAATCAACAGACAGGATGTACAGAGATAGGTATAAAAAACACAAAAAGTAAATAAATAATATATGTAACACCCGAGTCCAATAATAGATTTTTACAAAAATGAAAAAGATAAATATAAGGAAAACAAATTAAAAAGTAAAGAATAAAGGCATGACAAAATATGTAGTACATTGCATAATTAAACTATAGTATTAAAATATTTGGAAAAGGTTATAAGATAGAATATAAGAAGAAATTGAAATTTACAAATATAAAAAACAAATGAAAAAGGTAAATACAAAATAAACAAATGAAATGGAAAGGAATGAAAGCTATAATATGATTAAATAGCACATTACATAACTAAACTAAAGTATAAAAATAATGGAAATATTGGAAAAATAGAATAGAAGAAAAAATGAATCAATCGGTCAAGATTCTCTTGATGTTAGACCTGAATTGATGTAGGGAAATACCAAACAGATCAACCTCATTCAGCTCTCCGTTAAACATACGATAAACGCGCTGCAGATAAAAATATTTTTGGGAATTAGTATTGAAAGGATCAAGTGAAAAGAGTGTAACGCGTCTAGGGTATCGAACTGGGATTCTGAAATTAACCTTATTCAGTAAATCAGAACAATCAAGGAAACCATTTATGAGCTTAAAGAAGAATATAGCATCAGAATGTCGTCGCCTGACAGAAAGATTGTTAAAAGAAAGGATTTTTAAAATGTCGGAAACAGTAGAATGGGTATAGGTAGGAAAAAGGTAGCGTAAGGATTTAATAAATTTAAGTTGAACTTTCTCAATACAATTAATATGGGATAAATAAAAAGGTGACCAGATAATTGAGGCAAATTCAAGGTGAGACCTTACAAAGGAAAAATAAAGTAATTTTAGTACATAAGGATCATTAAAGGGTTTTGTTGAGCGGAGTAGGAATCCAAGAGATTTAAATGCTTTGTTGATAATAAAAGAAATATGTTCAGAGAAATCTAGTTTATTATTGAGTATTACACCAAGATCCTTAATAGAAGATGACGTGTTAAGGATTGAATGATTTAATTGATATTGATTAGTAATAATTGACTTATTTCTAGTGAAATTTAAAATAGAGCATTTTTCTAGATTAATAAAAAGATCATTATTTAAACAATATATAGAGAATCTATCTAGATCTTCTTGTATCTTATGACAATCGTCTATGGTGTATATAGGTTTGCAAATTTTTAAATCATCAGCGTAAAGAAGTATAAAGGAATGTTTGAAGATGTATGAGATATCATTAATATAGAGTAAAAAGAATAAGGGACCTAAATGCGACCCTTGTGGGACACCGGAAGGAATATGTCTAAGTGATGATCTAAAACCATTGAGAATTATGATTTGGTGACGATTTAGTATATACGAAGAGATCCAACGAAATAAATTTCCTCGGATTCCAAGGGACCAAAGTTTATTGAGTAAAAGGTTGTGATTGATTTTATCAAAAGCTTTAGAGAAATCCGTATAAACGACGTCTATTTGGATTCGTTTGTCCATATAAGATGTGAGAGTACTAGTGAAATTAAGCAGGTTAGTCTCTACCGATCTCCCCTTAAAAAAACCATGTTGTTCAGGTATAATGTAGTTTTTGAAATTGGAGAAAAGGAAATTATAGATAATTTTTTCAAAGATTTTACTAATGACAGATAGTTTAGATATAGGACGGTAATTCTCAATAAGATTCTTATCACCTTTTTTAAAAATAGGGGTGATGTAAGATAATTTCCAATAGTCAGGAAATTTACCGTTCGACATAGAAAGATTGAAAAGGATTGTTATGGGAAGAGATAATGGGACAGCACATTTAACAAGGAAAAAAGAAGGCAAACCATCACAACCCGCACCAAGATTAACATTGAGAGAGTTGATGTGACTGAGTACAGTAGATAAGTCAAAATGAAAAGTAGATAAGTTACAAGAAGAAGTATCTGTATTAGAGATAGAAAGGTTAATGGTAGAATCACTATTGAAAGTGGAGTCAAAATAGTCAGCAAAAATGGTACAGATTTCAGAACCATGTGAAGCCGACTTATTTCCATAATACATTACGGAAGGATATGAAGAGGAGGTATTTTTTTTTGAATTTATATATGACCAAAATGATTTGGGATTAGTTTTAATATTATTTTGAATAAGAGAAATATAATTTCTAAAGCAGATTAAAGAATATTTTTTAATTCGAGCTCTTAATAGTGAAAAACTTTGATAATCTAAGGGATTTGAATAAATTTTAAATTTTTTATGGAATTTGTTTTTTTCTTTTATTATTTTAATAAGAGACGATGTAAACCAAGGGGGATATTTGGTACGCTTAGATTTAAGAGTAAAAGGGACGTGGCATTCAATAATATTTTGTAAGGTATCGTAAAATTTTTTACAAGCTAAATCAATATTTAAATTGGACAAAAGTGAATTCCAATTGATATCAATTTAATATCAAGTTATGTCTAAAATTTGGTAAGCGTCTGTTGACCGGAAGTGGCAGTATACTCTTGTTCGATTTTTCTTCCACTATTTTTTTCGACCCCTTAAACTGTGTGCTCTTTACGAAAAAATTCAAGTATATATCTTGTACAAATGTGATGAAAATAAAAATAAATCACTAAATTTAATAAAAAGTAGGATTTTTTTCTCTTATAAAAGTTAAAAATGTTGTGACCATGATTTTTTCCACACCCCCGAACGTATCAAGCTGAATCATCATATTTGTATTCTTTATGTACTAACTTAGAGTTGATAAGGGTTTGGTCAGAATTCGTAAACCGAAAGTAGTATTTTTTTTAATATATTTAATTATTTTATTTTGACGTTTTAATTTTTTTTTTTGATATTTAATGTGTTTATTATTTATAGTGATTTTAAGTAATAAAAAAAATTTCAACAAAATCCGACAACCGGAATTGTAACTTTTGTCTTGAATAAGTTTCCGTACATTTGCTCTCATATTGTATCGAAAATGCTCTCATAATCGGAATGTGTGAACGCATGTGTATGTTTAATTATCAAATTTTTATTGTTTTGTGACCTTCTTATATTCCTCAAATACATACTAGATGAAGTCATGGGTTGGTCACATCCGAATTTTTTTTATTTACTATTTTCAATTAGGCCAATATCAATTAGAAAATATCCCCAACCTTGACCATTTTCTGGATCCGCTAGTGGGTTAACCTCTATTGAAAAGAATTTATTCCAAGTACTTCTGCAGTGCTGCTGGTTAAACTTGGATATTTATGACTCCAAGCCGTACGTTTTCTATTAATGTTTGTCAATTTATCTGATTTCATTGTTGAAACGATTCCTCATCAAAATTGGCAAAACCATATTCTTCTTGTTATTAATGTCTTGTCCGCATCTGGACTACCCCATCGACTATTTGCAGATATCCGCATCGGTCTTCAGCGGTTCGGAATAGTTCTTCGGCGCTAATATCGGTCCACGTGCACATGTTTCAAAGTCAAGACAATTTCTTCTTGCCAATCCATTTTCTACCTTCTATATTTCCCGCGATTCTCAAACGGAAAAATTCGTATTTTGGATCCTGTATTACATATGTACATATGTATATGTCCGAGGCACTCCATTTTTCTCCGTTTGATGACAGAAACAAGTTCCCTGCCTCTCACTATCATGCTGAGCTTCATTTTTAACTTTTTTGGTCCATGGGATCTTTAGCATTCGCCCGTAGACCCAAATCTTAAAAGCTTCAATGCGGCTGATCATCCTGGTCTTCAGAGTCCACGTTTCGAGACATCGTGGACAAAACCATTTTACCTATTTGTCACTGCTATTTGAATGTGATTTCAAATAAGTTATCTATAAATTTATATACATGTGTACAAGTTTAATATCGTAGATGTCGCTCGGGGGCAACCAGTAATGGCATCATGGTCAAATCAAACAAAAAATATACATATATGTATATAATTTATAAATGACGCACAAAGAATACATCTCGCAAAATAAATGTATGTAATATTAAAGATAATATATAAAAAAAATAATCCAACTGATATGATGAAATTTAGAAAATCCTCATAGAAAGCTTGAATAGTCATATATAATATTTATTGCCTTTATTCTTTACTTTTTAATTTGTTTTCCTTATATTTATCTTTTTCATTTTTGTAAAAATCTATTATTGGACTCGGATGTTACATATATTATTTATTTACTTTTTGTTTTTTTTATACCTATCTCTGTACATCCTGTCTGTTGATTTTTCAATAAATAAAATAAAAATAAAATAAAAATAAAAACATATCACCGTAATACCAATGTGTGCGCTTTTTAATTAAAATCATCCCTTACACCCAAAGAGGTTTTTTTTATATAGTTTTAATTAAATTTCAACGGAATAAACGATATTATTGTACATACATACATATTATATCAGTATATACATACATATATGTATATATAGATGGAATTAAATGTCACGTCACTTTTAAAAGTAATTTATACATTACACCACTTAGATATTATATAATTTAATATTATACTAGGTATATTAAATATGTATATTACTTGTGATCGCGTGTCAACGTTTTTGGACAGTTGAGGTGCGCCCTTGCGGGTGCCCGGGCCGCATTGCTTCCTTTGGCCCCCTTGGCCTCCCCGACCCCGGCCCCCTCAGACGGGTCCCCTCCCGGGGTATCCTTGAAAAGCTCCGGGGGCTTTTGTTTGTGCAGGACCCATTCCATCGCAGCGGCCACTACAGTACAAGTGAATTCTATAAAATAATCGATTGAAAATGTAATCATCTGTTACTTTTTTTACAAGGTTTTTATTAGTTTCATTTAAATTAAATAGAAATGTTTAATAGCTCCATTTGCCTTTTCACACGAACAAAATTTTAATGAGATATTGTAGATTTTACAGACATACTCTCCATTATGACAAAAATGATAAGGATATCTTTTATTTTAAATTAAATTTATACTTTCCCATGATGTCATTACGAGTTGCCCATGATAAATGTTGAACTAATATTCAAATAGTGGGTAAGTTGCATTTTGCCAATTTGATGGAGGCACTGTTTCAACAATGAAATCAGATAAATTGTCAAACTCTGATAGGAGGCAACCGACTTAGAGTTACAAATATCCAAGTCTGACCAGCACTACTACAGATTATACTCGGAATAAATTATTTTCAATCGAGGTCAACGGATTGAACCCAGCAAACTCTCGATGGTTAATATTAGCGCAACCACCGATGCTACTGGCTTATTTCGAAAAATAATTGACTGAAACGGTGACCTACTTAAGCAATGTGTGATGGAAGAAGATATTTGCATTTTAAAGGGACCACTTGTAAGGTGATGTTGTCCTTTTGCCCCAGGGAAATAAATATGTGTTTTAATTTGTTTATTTTATCGAATTGAAAATGTATTGCGTATATGTATACTATTTATAACACGATGTAAAATGGAAGTTCATGGAACAAGAGTCTTTCAATTTCCAAGATACGACCCAATTGCGATTAAGTCGATGTAAATTAAATAATGAAACGTTCTTTGAAGTAGAACGAAATACGTCGTCAATTTAATAAGACGCTGTCGAGACTCAATACTTTTTTCCCCTCTAGATCGCTAACCATTAAAATTTTATTGTGATCAAGTCAATTTGTATTGAAACCTTCTTTGATATAAATAAAAATTTATCGTATACAAGCTATCAGAGTCCAAGTTGCTCTTTCAAAATGTGAAAGGTTTGGAATTTTATGACAGTTTATATAAAAGGCGGATGCAAATTAGTGAATTTGAACCAACCTTTGAAATTTTGAAGTGTAGGAATGTGTCCAATAACTTGTAGACTGGTTTACATAAAAATAATAAAGTATTATTAAATAAATTTAAAACGAGTTTCAAATGACATGATTTCTGAATAATCTTGTGTTTAATTCGTCAAAACTCATGAAATCATAGAATTTTAAAAATTTGGGAAAATATGTATATAAAACGCGCGCTCAAACAAATTATATCATAAATAATTACTATTGCTGAAAGTAAATACAATTATGATCACCGCAGTTTTTGTATTACACATATGTAGATCAATATTTAAAAGAATCTGTAAATTTAATGTATGAAATTGAAAGATTTGAAATTCTCTTAAAAAACGGCAATAATAATTGTTACTTATTCTTGCTACTTCTTATCATTTTTATTTACAGGGCTGTCGAGTCGGAGTCGTGGAGTCGGAGCATTCCAAGTGGAGTCGGAGTCGTAAAAAATCAACCCTCTCCGACTTATTTGTATTATTTTCATTAACAGTATTACGGTATGCGTCAACTAGAGTTCACTTTTACTGAAGTAAATCCACTGATAAATTTAAATTTAATAATTTGTTTAAAAATATCAATAATTTAAATTACATTATAAAATCGTTGAATTGCACGTATTTTGATGTGTTGTGGTATTCTCCATCTTTCTCATTGATTTATTTTTGTATGAAATTCATACAAATACACTATAAATGTACTTAATTTTTATGTCTACCCATTTAATAACCACTAATTCAATGAATTGGGTTACATGTCACTTTAAAGTGATTTTTTTAAATCCTTTAATATTTAAAATCGCTGTTACTAGTTGGCAAGAAAAGTCGATCACAATAAAATCATTCAAATTGGAGTCGGAGTCTAATCATAAAATATAGTCGGAGTCGGAGTCGGTAAATTGTGATAGACTCCGCAGCCCTGGTTATTTATAAAAATAAAAGTTAATGTTCATTTGTCTTTTACCAATAATAAAAAAATCTTTAGTTGAATTTCATTTAAAAATATCTAATTAAATTTTTATCATAGAAATTAATAATTATCATAATTTTCCATTTTCCAATGTTTTTTTATGAAAGCGATAGATGTCACTGTACATATATTATAATATTATGACAATTGAAATTATTTTAGATTTTAATAAGAAAAAAATACGAATTTGTTAACTTTCAGTACATTCATACATACTTAACTTACATAACTTTCAGTACATTCATAAGTATGTATGTATAAGGTCACAGTGTCACGAGAGTTTGTAGACGTGCTAGAATTTTGCAAATCGCAGTTTGCGACAGTTGAAATTGTCGCATTTAAAACAATCGTTACTAAAATGATTCGCGTTGCGCACATGTGCGCGTTAAGGGTTGTTATCACGAGTTGACACACATCACACTAAAAGCTGAAAGCGTAACTTCACATTTTTTTTACAACAATATCAAATTTTTAACGGCCGAGTGAGTCCATCCACGAATATGAAATGTCGTTTCAGTTGAAGGTTATTTAATTTTTTTCATTTCTTTTTTACATTGGTTCGTATACAGCGTAAATGAACACCCGTGAACATCTATTTGTATATACAAATGTACACCAAAATATAGAAAACGCAGAAGACATCAAGCAATAAAGAACCATTTTAACGTTCCACCGAGATATCTTAATTAAGCTGACCGGGACATATTTTACGAATGAATGATGGCCCAAAAGGATTTTTGGGAGGCAATTTAGGATGAAGTCAAAGTTAAAGTAAAACTTAGTTAGATTTCACGAGGTGATATTTCAGATATGGCACAGGAGACAGTCCCCTAAAGAAAATATTTCATATAGGCATTTAGATTCCTTCTCGAGTGCTAAAGTTACATGTTAGTACATAGTAGGTATATATGTACATATACCTACTACTAACTTTATTAATGAGTAGTTGCAACAATTTATTTTTGAGTAGATCACCATCTGAAACTGTGTCCATTTGATTTGACTTGAAATAACATCGTCCTAGCTGAGGGAACAGTGAAGACATTAAGCTAATGTTGGAACCGTTACTTTTTATCCATTGTCATAATAAATTCAGATGCGAGAGAAATAGACCCACCGCTTTTTTGGACGTTAACTCGCTCTGTTGCGCCACTATATTAAATTCAATGGGGCCTTTTTGTCCCTACCCCAAGACAAGATTTTCAACATTTTTCCAAGAAAATTCAAAGGAACGGGAGCCGTTCGAACCGTGGTTCCTCCCCCTCCCTTAGCGCGATATTAAACGAGCGCAAACTTTCGCAATAACTCGGGCGCTCGCTTTTTTTCGCGTATATACTTTTTTATCTAGACTGAGAAAATACACACACACACGTTCATAGGTATGTACATTCCTTTGTTTGAACGAAGTTATTTTAATGGCAAACATTTTGTTTCGTTCGTTGTGAAATGGAACGATACAAAACATGTCTGACATGTTCGTATGTATAATGTATAACAAAGCCTATGCATAATACAAGACGATGGAATAACGCGACACATGAACGTTTTATATTCGAAAACCTTGAATGTAGAATTTGGTACGAGAGTAATGCTTTATTGTCGTTATTCTTAATGGAAAAATCTCGATACTTAATTGTGATTTAATGCGGAAGTGACGCGTTGTTTGCTCAACGCTTCGCAGGGCTTTTTTTAGTTCTTCTTCCATTTCTTTATTGGTTTCCTTCTAGATTTGGAATACATTCGGCTCACGCCTGGCAATTTGCCATAATTGAAAATCGCCGAAGGCGCTTCTTTACGGGTCGAAAACGTCCCACAACAACAACAATGACAACAGGTTGTGTCTGTACTTGTGCTGGTACGTTCTATTGATTTTTTCGTCTTCAAACTAAGCCCTCCAAGGACTGAAAGGGCCGGGCCGTCTAGTCGTACGACTGGCTATTTAAGAAATAGTCGTCTTGACCTCTAAGGTTTTGTCTATCAGGTACTCGAAACAAATAGTATTCGACTGATTCCAATATCATACATTTTACAGATTTAACTGCGAGACGGTTCAAGTAATTTAATATAATCCACTCATATTATTCTTTAAATTTAAAAAGATAATTTATATAAAAATTTTCAATTTTGAAATCTCTACTAAAAAAACATTCTTGATACATCTTTGAAAAAAATTGATATATTGCCTATATTCCTTTGTTCCTATGCGTGCATTATATAATATGTACTTATACCATTATATATTGTGTGAAACATTTGGCTATCAATTTCGTATTGATTTATAATCTAATAAGACAATAAAGAAGTATCGGCACAACACCCGGGGTTCTGTAAATATAGAGTAATATTTCCTTCACACGACATTTTCTTTGTTGCTACGACAATGCCGACACGAGAAAAAACTGGGGTAGGAAAAAAGTTTCCCCGGTTCGGCAAAACGCTTTTTTCATCATTACTAGCCTGTCCCGTACCACTCTATAATAATTTTCTTTTCAGACAAGAAAAAAATATTCTTTTTTGTACGAGAACCAGCGCCCAGAACTCTCGGACCAATTCACGCGAGTTGTCATTGTTTCACTGTTTATTCGATCCAACTTTTTTTTTAATTAATTTTTGCCCTAAATACAAACTCTGTTTATGCAAAATATGAATTCTATTTTTACATATTTGTATTTTTTGTTAACATCAAGCCGATTGTGCTTGACAAATCACTGCGCGTCAGCATTTTGGCAAATTAATTGTAGCAGTGCTGATGGCGTAAATTCCCCCAGTTTTTTCAATGCTTTTCCTAGCCTTTTTCGGGAAATTAAGGGTCGTTACGTTTTGTATAGTAAATTTTCTTGAGTAGCGAATAATGTTTCCACCGTTTTCATTTTATTGTTAAAGCCGCTCTTCTCATATTTTTTGTGTAATCATCGACTCGTTTTAAGGTTCCATGTTTCAATATTACTATATATAGGTAAAACCGAAAATCTGCGATATACTTTGCCAATGTATAATTTACGTTAAACATAAATATTATACGGAATATTATCCAAATCACTCCATAATTATGAAAAAAAACTTACATATATGTGGAGTTTTTAATTCCGAACAAGGATATGCTGGAGGATTCATAATTACACGCAATATAAGTATGTATTTATAAGATGTGTAATGGTTTTTCAATGATTTAACATATATAAATATTATGATTGCCGATTTTGTTATTCAAACTCGCAGCAAAATGAATAATTCATAATCAATTATACTACCGTTGAGATATCTGAAAGTAAAGTTGTATGATGAAGATCACCTTTCGAGCGTAAACAAAGTGAGCGGGCGTTGAAACGCTCGCGATATTTTCTAATATTTGGGTAAAGAAAATTAAAGCAATCGCTTGAGCCGTTTCAGGCGAAGAACGAGCACTTTACTGAAATCTGAGGGACTGTAGTAGAGACAGGAGAAATCCCGATAATTCAGAAACTTCCTTATTAATTGCCCACCCTTGCGACCCGCCCCTCCGGTGCGAGGTTCTGGGGAGGGCGGTTCCCTCTCCGCAGACGAAGAAAACTATGAAACATTTTATCTAACGACCGCGCGCACAAGAAGTGCTAAGAAAATATTTTCGCCGAGTTAAATGCCAAAGGCTCAATTCGCCAGTGGTGCGCAATTTGTCTTTGTGATGGGCGATGCCGAGCCAGGGTAAACACTGAAAACGATTCCGTGCTTTTCACCATTCGTTTCGTACACCGCAAGCTCTAAGGGATTTGAATTTGTTTTTTATATTACAAAACATCGTCTTGTACGTTTCTAAAGTCGATTCTCCAATAAACCTATAAATAGCTATACACAATAATATAGTGATAGCTTTATGTGGAAAGCACTTATTATTCATTGCCTACTATGGTATTTAATACATATTATCATATCTAATATCTAATATATAATTTCGAAAGAGACTTCGTAAGCTTGTATGGTTTGGTTGGGATTTTCGAAAACAAATCAAAGTTTCTATGACGACGATATCGATATATGGTTGAATATTTATTTTTTCGATTCAAATAAATTTAATAAAAAAAAACAAATGAATATTTACTATTAGTTTCGCCATGTTTAAGCTGTTTATATTACAAATACCGAGTGAAGCCGGGTAAAAACACTAGTACCTTAAAATTTCGAAAGAGACTTTGTATATACATACATATGTAACTATTGTTGGTTCGTAGAAAAACAAATGAATATTAAAATAAAATAAAACTATTGAAATAAATTTAATAGAAGGTTTATTATTAGATTGGCCATGTTTGGCACTAGTATTAGATAAAATAATATATACATAATTTTAAATCGTTAGCATTTCAAAGCATCGATCTGAAATAATGAAATAGAAGAGGAAGAAGACCAACATTTTAATCAAAACCAATTAAAGATCTTAAAAAAATTAAAAGATTATCAGTTCCTATGATCTTTTACCCGATTAAACGAATTTTTAAAATAAAAAAAGTCATAAACTCATTTAAAAACCTGCGCTATATTTTTTCAAATCATATTTAATCAACAAGTTATTCAAAGTAAATGGATAAATATTGTATGTAACAACTTTTGTTGCTATTGGATTTATGCCAAATCTATAGGAGCCTTTCTGATGCCAAATTGAATAACTCAAAACTTTGGTGAATTTCCCTATTTTGATATCCGCGTACATACTTAAATTTTATTTTTGAACGCGGATGAAAAATTTAAAGTTCCGATTATTCTTAGGTAAAAAATTCGGATGTGAGCAACCCACGACTTTATCTATGTATGTATGTATTTGAGGAATACGAAAAGGATAAACAACAAAATTCGATAATTAAACATATCTACGTACACGTTCACACATACCGGCTATGAGAGCATTTTCGATACAAATTGAGCGCAAATGTAGTGAGTAAAATACATACTACTTCCGGTTGAGTTAAAGATATATAAATAATATAAAGGTATAAAATTTATAATTTATATTACATGATTTGCTTAGCGGTTTGGGAGATAGTTGAATTCAAAAACTTAAAAAAAGAGGATACCAATAAATAAGGGAAAGTACCGTTTTCGGTCAACTTAAAAATTGGAAAAAAATTTACGTCGTATCGATACGAAGTTTCAGTTCGATAGGACGAACGGTGTTCAAAAATCCTTTAAATACACGGACACACAGATACACGAACAAAAGATTTTAACTCAGTAACCAATAAACACAATGTATTATACATACATATGTATGTAATTGATCCAATCGTCTACATATACATTTACTAGAAAATAACTGAAAAAAACTTAAGCATGTAATTCTGTAACTTTTTCGATAATAATAATTGTCGCTTATAAAATCCGTATCGCACTCAGGCAATTTGATGGTCTCCAGACGTCTAGTCGCCAATATGATCGTTTGATAACTATAAAAATAGAGTAATCTTATACTTTGCAAAACTATACATAAGTGTGTACATATACAAGGCCACAGGATGATCTGTTATGTTTACTATTCGATTTTTATATACATGTATGTAGGTATATACATACATTTGTTTGTATGTATGTACCTATTCTATGAAAATCTTTTATATATGTTTTTACCAAAATCACTTGTTCGTCTCGAGACATATATTTTACCGCAGAATCTTCAATGTAAAATAGAAGAAATGCTTATTATTTTTACAAACCTTCTTTACGTTTCACTTACTATTATTTTTCCCATTAAGCGCTTTTTATCATACACAATATGTGCGTACATATGACTAATATGAGTATGTATTTACCGCGTATACTTTCTTTCCTTCAAATGTTTCACAAGTAACACCAGATTCCATCATAGATGTGTAGGGTGACCATATTTTTCAGGACTCAAAACGGAACGCTCCACAAAAAAAAAGTCCCCCCCCCCCATATAAAAAAATGTGTTGCACGTCCAAAATTTTTATAATTTTTCCCTCAAATAACCATTAATATTGTCAAGAAATTATATATTTTTTCAGAATTTACAATTATTGTGTACAAAGGAAATAGAAACAAAATAAAAACAAATTAAATAAAATTTGATGTTCATGCCTACATGCTGATTTGTTTTCTGAAAAGTGTTAACAAATAAAATAACTAAAAAATCTCCAAAGCGATATTCTCGGTTTCTTTTAATTACAAAATTAATTTGAGACTGAAAATTTTGATTTCTATAATTTTGATTTCTTATTTTGTTAAGTAATGTAATTTTTACGAGAACATACATATGTACACTTCTTTAAAATACGTAAATGAAACAAGGTAAAAATTTAAATCATACATATATACATATGTAGGTATATATAATATCGCCATTCTGTGCTTCTGTCTGTCTGTGTGTCTGTGTAAGATAACGCTCACCGTACTCTAATAGTCGTTTCGATTCGACATACATATGTACGTCACAGCTAAAACATGCCAAGAAAACGTACGAATATAATAACAAAAGAAAAAGCTTCTATATATATACTGTTTGCTACCAATGTTTCCTCCGGGCTTAGACGTCGCTAAGTCTCTGGACATCTATTGATAATTTATTTAATTAATTTATTTATTTATTCTATTGGTGTTTTATATTGTTTATATGTACATACATATATATGTAGGTGGGTAAGTAGTTTTTACCTTTTCTACTTATTATATTAAACAATTAAATGTAAATATGAAATTAAAGACCGAGTGCGCATCGAACACAGGACTGACAAATATCTTATAATTTTTTTTTTTATTCAATAGCATAATATGCCAACAACCATGTGATGATATGTCGTCGGGTACAACACTAGTATAATATAATATTGTATTTAGCAGTTACTTAAAAATAATGATGATGAAAATAATAGCACAGTGATTATTTTTTCAGAAACATGTACAATGAATCATGTAACACATTATTCAAATGTTACTTTATAATCAATAGATATATTGTATGTAAGTGATTTGGAAAAACAAGGAAACATATGGAAATATATTTACGTATATAATCAGTGGACGGACAAAAAGGGACAAATCAAACAATTATACGAAAACGACGGGACGAACGCAATGCACGTAAAAAACGGGAATGTCCCGGCCAAAACGGGACGTATGGTAACCCTAATCATAGACCAACGCTATTTGTATAGCAGCGGACAAATATTCATTAATAGAAACTGGCAGGAACTAAAACAACACCCCAACTCTCAAGACACTCAAAGCGACAATCCCTGCAACGACATCCGAGTCACGCACGACCTGCAAATCGACACCAGGCGTAGTTAGGTACCCCCGCGACAGGAACTCTTACACCGTTCAATCATCGCCGTCAATATTGACGGATGAACGATGCAAATTGTAAAATTTCGAAGGTGTGTAGTACATACATATGTGCGTGTGTGTCAGCGACACGTGAGAGGGACCGCGACCGTGCGCTTCTGATTGGCTTCAATCGATTCAAATTCCGCATTGCCGTCGGTTCGCATTACGCGCACTCCGGCGCTGACTGCGCCCCATCGGGGGGCGAAAGACTTCTCCCCACACCCCCTCGCACCCCCGTCGACCCTCTCTAGAGCCCCTGTATAGTTTCTGCAGTCGGTAGCCAATCTTGTGTTTTATTCGCGGGGGTCAAGGAGTCACGGGGAGATGTCGCGAGGTTCGCGTGACCACCCGTCAATTGCATCAGAAACGAGGCTAATGTATAAATAATTCGACAGCATGTGTATAAATATAATACGATTATATAAATGTACACCCTCAAACGTAAACACAGTTCGATGCAGATTTGTATTCGATCGATACGTGTGTATTATGCGATGTGCACGCGTACACGCCAATCTGTAACAAGGGAGAAAATTGTGTGCTAAGGTAAACAGTGATGCGATTTAAGATGCTTACCACTTACCAAATCTGTTCCGAATATATGTATTTTAAAACATGATATTTACAATAAAAAAAAATCTCGAGTTCGAATTTTCGCATGATCACAAAACTTCATCTATTGTTACTACGTACATAGATAAAGTAAAAATTACCAAAGTCGAGTTAAAATTTTTGCAAAATAAATTTGTTCGTGAATTATTTCAATATTCAAGACCCTCAATTGTGAAAACTGAAGCATTTGTAATTTTTTTTAATTTAAAATGAAAACAAAGAAAAAATATAAAACGAGGACAAAGAAAATCGTCTCAGATGAAAATGAAAATTGAATCATAAAAGAAAATGTTTTCTTCCAAAGAACCCCTGTGATCATTCTACTTTAGCACAACTTGTAACACCATTTGCAGACTTACATACATACGATGTTCATATAAGCAGATGATAAATTGACATCTGCAAATATTTTATGTCCCTTATATTATAACTAAAGCAACAGATTTGAAGAGAAAATATATTTAATATATGTTACAGTTGAAGTTGTAATATATTTTGACTAGAATATATTCCATCTAACTTTCATACGAATTCAATAGAAAGATTGATCGTAAGAGCATGAATCCATCATAGATTTCTCAATAGACAATATTGTAAATTAAGATGAACAATATGTGGGAAAATGATGTACATATGTATGTACATATATGTTATATATGTATGTACATATATGTTACATATATGTTACCGTTGAAGTGTATCTTCCAGTTGTAATATATATATTCCATCTAACTAGACTAGAATATATTCCATCTAACCTGGTACCAACTATCGTTATAGTTAAATGTACATATTTTCAATTGTAAAATATTTTGACTAGTTGGAATATATTCCGTTTAACTCACATAAGTTGATTCATATGGAGAATTGAATTCCAACTGGTCAAATATATTACAACCTAAGATATAGTTCAACCTTAAATTGGTACCAGGTTAGGTGGAGAGGTAAGGTTTTCGTAAAAACGTCACTCAACTATGTAGTAAATACCTATAGATTGGGTTGGAAAGTCACATTTTAGTTTTGAACAAATTCTTAGAGTTATCGTAATACGGTACGTATTCCCTTCTTTCGTAATACCATTATTGGATTCTAAAGCAATCATAAAAACATCACAGCTGTCAAAACTCAATAGTTATATGTATTACAACTGGTGCACATTGTTGAATGTACATATTTGCGAATTGTATTCGAATATGAATGACCTAAAACGCCAGTTGGAATATATTACAACTGAAAATACACTTCGACTCTTATGTACCTATACATACACAAAAATAGTAAAAGCATTCTATCTTTTCCAATTAGCATAAATATGTAGGAATACATATACGAAAAACTTTTAAGGTAAAATTTCCTCAGTGAATCTCTTAAGTAAGAAGATAGACGAGCCTACGCGTCCTAGTGTATTAAATCTACGGAGGGGAGATGTAGCGTTTAAAGTTATTACTTTAAACTTACTTAGTGGGGGCACTTGAAGTCCATTGTATGGTAATGCGGTGCGCAGCTGCGACCCAAATAGTTTTATCTTAACCTGATTATAGCGTAAGTAGGTAAGCTCATAAGCAAAAAGGTTCTGCTCCGGCCGGGCCGTAGCGTTGAGGCTCCGTAGAGGCCTTCGTCGTAGCACTTGTTGCTCTGCGGACCTTCTGCCGCATTGCGAATACTCATAATGCCTTTGTCCATTTCATGCTATTCAATGTACGTACACTTTTTTCGTATTACATATACATACATACATACATATGTGCATATATTGATATCGTATTCATAATTTATAATAGGAAAATGTATTTACCAATTGATTTTATCATAAAAACTATTAGTTTTAACATCGAATGGGAAATATCCGAAAAAGGTTTTCGTATAAACATTTTATTAAAATATTCAAAAACACAGCGAAGGACGTTCAGAAAGGTCAAGTCAAAAATTATTAATCCCATCCGATGTCACAAGCTATGTATGTACTACTTGTGTATTTCTTGTTTTTATTATGTTCAATCGATAATACTGTACATATAAATGTCTATATATGTATGTATATAAAATAGAATGTCTCTCTGTCTGTCTGTGTGTCTCGAATAGGCTCCTAAACCACTGAACCGATTACGATGGAACTTTCAGGATTTGTTGTATGCATGTCCGGGAAGATTACTATGGAAAAAAAACGCCCAAAAACGGGAACGGAAACGGGAAAAACGGGAATGAGTGTCATTGCAACGCAATAATTTCAAATGTGTTCGCTGCCTGCATTTTTCTGACAAATGGGAATGAGATCGAGAACGGGAATGGGAACGGAAACGGGATCGGGAACGGGAGCGGGAACCAGAATTGCATGTGTTATTGTGGCATTGCAACGCATGCCGGGTTCAGCTAGTAATATATAAAACACAAATTGTTAATCCGCTGAATTTTGTTAAAAATATTCAACTTCCAATATTTATATGGAGTATCAACAATATATAATAAATTAAAAATAAAAATAATTTAAGCGTCATAGACAAGAATAGAAATCATTCGTCTTTCAAATTGAAACCGAAAATCACTGAATTTGTATAGTATATAAAAGGACTTTTTTCAGCATAAACATCAGAAATTTATCTCGGGCGTTCCTTTTTATGCAATTGACGTGAACGGCTTAAGTGTCATTATGGAAAAAAATGTGACGAGGGACTATCTATTCAACCTTTACAAACATTCGTTGACGAAAATATTCCAAGCCAAAATTGAAAATATAAAATAAACGTAGAAAGGTATTTTCACGTGTCACTCTCAAGAGAGATAGTTATCACCACATTTTTTACATATTTTGATCTATGCATATATATTTATAAATTACATAGTTATGAATTACAAATGAGTCTAGGGGTACAACCTATGAATTTCACGAGTGGTTTAACACCCCTGTCCGAATTTGCGAAAACGATTATATATTATATATACATATACGAAGATATTTTCCGTAGAAGTGCTAATGTATCCTGTGTCACAGCTTTCCGGGGGATCTTTCTCCGGGAGAAAGTTTCGGGTGCGGCAGCGGCTAGACCGGCGACACTCAATTTATGAAAACGGGGAAATCCCGACAGGCGAACCGGCGCACGATAAATCCCGACAGGAAGCCACCATTGTGAAATATATTTTCCGCGAATGGAAGGGAGCGCGAGCGCAAGAGAAAACTCCCGCGGGAAAATCCTCGTCGGCCGAATTGTTCGAATTGATATTAATGTTCGTTCGCTACGCGCATACGAAAACCGACGCTTTTCAAAAGCTTACATTGCACTTGGAATACGCCGATTGATGCATTTTAAAACGTCGCGAATAATAGCAACGAGAACGTGATTCCATAAGCGTACTACGACAATCGTTCCGCAGAGCTGAAGCTTTCTGAAACAGTGAGCCAGAACGCATTCAGCTCACAATCTATATTTTACCATAAAATCTCTTTTATAGCGCACATGCCGTGGAAATCCCCGTGGCATGCCGATATATAAAATTAAGATATTTCCACTCAAAACTGCCCAAATCTCGTAGAAAAATGCATTTTCTGAGCAATATTTGGGCAGTTTTCTGTACGGCAATTTTCCTGTACGACGAATTTTCGTAGTGGCCGTTATCCTGGTAGCGATTCACATTTGTCCGACAGTAAAGAAGAAGAAATAAAGAGACGAATGAAATAAGGATGAAGTGCATTTGGACGAATGAATGTTGTTTTTAAATAAAAAATACCACTCTGCCTGAAGAAAAAGATCTTCGATCAATGTATTTTGCCAGTGATTGCGTATGGATATGAAACTTGGACATTGAACGCCAAGATGCTACACAAAGTCCAATGCACTCAAAGAAGTATTGAACGCAATTTGCTCAGCATAACGAAGAAGAAGCCGAACACGTGGGTGAGAAGTATGACAAAGGTAGCTGACATAGTGGATAAAGAGATTGAAATGGCAATGGGCGGGCCACGTGGCTAGAAGAATGGACGAAAGGTGGACAAAAAAAGTGCTAGAATGTCACCCGAAATAATGCAAAAGTGTAAAAGTAAGACCGCAGGGACCATGGGTAGACGAAATTAGGAAAATGCGTGGGGTGAGATGGACGAGAGTTGCGCAAAACAGAGACTAAGGAAGCATGTTGGAGAGGCCTTAATCCAGAAGTGGACGGTGAGTGGCTGTAGATGATCATGATGATAACAACACAATATTCAAGAATGAGATTTTAAAATCAAGTAATTTATTACAAGTGAGATTAAAGATTATTTACGCGTCTAAATTTACAGTGCCGCACGTATATAAAATAAAATAAAAATACAATTCAAACTGTGTAGTGACAGATCAAACAAAATACTTTCAAAGCGCTTTCCAAACAGCCCGCCGATTTTTTTTACCTTTAAATATCCATCGACAACCAATTGGGCGATTTGGTCTAATGAGCCGCCAATTGTTTATAAACAATATAATGGGTCAGCGTTTTGCGTGCCACAAAGTCGCGACAATGCACGAAGGTTAAACGATAATCGATTTTCGACAGGCGTTTAGTACCGAGAAGGCTTCCATTATCCGCTCATGAAAAAAATCTAGGTCATGAGCAAATTTTCACTAAACTTACTCACTATTTACTATACATACTATTCGCCAATAAAGCCTTACAAGATCTGAAATACATGATATCAAACGATAGTTGTGACACGATCCTACCTAAAATTAGTATTGATGCAATGCCGGTTATCAGGACTCGCTTAGGAAGGAGGTCATCTGGTAGACGAATATATACATATGTAAGTACATACAATATACACCCAGGTGTGTGCTGAAGCTGGCTCGGTCCGGCACGCATGAGCCGATTGATAAGATTTTTGAAAATCAGCGAGCCGGGTGTTGACCTGCTCAGCCAGTGTATGTAAATACACTCAATATTTCATCAATTCAATAAAAACCAAGTTGAATTGAAATAAAAGCAATAGAATTCAGCCTAAAAATATTAAAAATTGATCGCATGTTAGAACCTTGCTGGACGGCTTATAGAAATACAAATATTTTTGAATTTACCCAGAAGCGGATGCAATCCCACAACAAAAATATTATTTTATTCAAAACTTTGACCGTCTTAGAAAATTTGACACACAAATTGCAAATTTAGTAGCACATCTCTGCATATACAAGGATCAATATGGTAGTGTGTACATATCTACGTGTGTAAGCTCCAGACGAATTGCAGGGTTATGCACCCCGCTATGCACAATTGCTGTAACACGTTAATGCACTTTCATGGCTGTGACGCAGTGGGACCTCTCGTGTACAGGGTGACCGTGCTTTATCGGTTACACCGGGTCATAAAATTACACGTCTCCATTACGACGATGATAAACCGTGAGGGTCAACAGTTGTGCGGAACGTCCCAGTTGGATGTAAATTAAGTACATCTGGGGGCAATAATAAAACTAATTTATGTGAGGAAAAGGTGACCCACCGTTTTGTTTTACTCTTGCAAAAAACAGCTCCATCTTAGTAACAGCTGGTGCTCGTGGTTGGGAATCTGAAAAAATAATAATAAAATAAAAGTTTAATACCTTAGTAATAATTTTTTTATCAATCTAAATATTATATATTGTACAATATTGTTGCGGATAATGTTCATATGTATATCACTTATACACGGTTATTAAAGTTTGGCTAAAATTTGTAATTAGTGAAAGTTATACTGTTCAAAAGTATAAAGTCGGTTTAAGGCAAATTTAGTTTGAAGTTCAAAAATACCTATATTATAATCAGATGATATCTAATTTATCTTATAGATTTTCAATAGAAAACATATTTAATAGAAAATTATTTTAAATTAAAAGTAAAATGTAAAAAGTAAAATGTTTTAAATTATAAAAGTTTATTTAATTTAATCAATTCTTAATTTTGACGTTAAATCTTGAATAAAAACGAAATTAAAAACACACGTACAGAAGGATATATGTATATATGTACCTAAATACATACAAACATACATACATATATACATACATATGTACTACACTGTCGCCAAGCGTGTTCTTTTTGGGCGTTGTTCATTTTTCCAGTATTATCCTATTGGCTTACTTTTTCTGTAGATGCAGTTGACAAGGTATTTCAATATAAAATTTAATATCTAATTTAATAAAATAAATCACAATCAAATATTTTTTCCTTTTTCTCTTTTGTTTGTGGAGGATATAATACTTTTGTATTTAGATTTGCACTTACATTTAATGAGATCTGTACTTTCGTCATTAATAAACATTATTCCCGTTTTTTAATTATTCAGCTCCTTTGAGAATATTATTTTTAAATAAAATTAACATCCCTGCGGCAGCTCAATAATCTCTTGCTTAGAGGAAATAGTATTTAGTTAACAGTAATTGCATACAAAAATAGCCTCTACGAACGGGCATAGCAAGTACTAATATATAATAAATATTCTTTGACGTAATTTCTTTTCAGTTTCAATGTCAGTTTCTGGACTGATATGCGTCCTTTATTAGTCGGAAAAAAAATTTCACGCCCAAAATATAAACTACGCCCGGAAAAAGCCCGCGTGGCAACCTCTGATATACTATGTAAGGAATTATATGCTGGGATTGAAAGAGGTAATAGCAATTTGGTAATAAGCATAGCCAATTAAATAGAATCATAATAAAATTACTCGAATAGTAACAATATGAAGAAATCAAAATTAATAAAATCTAAATAAATGAATAATAAATAAAACGAGGAAAATGATTGATTGATGAAAAAAACTGGCAATGTAAGAATTTTATATTCTAATTTAAATATACATAATTGGGATAAAAATTACAGATTCAATCAAACCATCATATGTATGTATCTGAATATTACGTGCATTGCTATATTTTTCCGAAAATCATTTACTCTGTAAGAATATGTACATACATAAAATATGATATTCATAATTATTATTATAAGTATTACGCACCCATTGAATCAATTTGGTTCCAATCAAAGCACACGTAGAATTTTCACTAAGAAAACTGTCTAACATTAAGGTGAAAGTTAGTAACGAAAAAAATCAGTCCACAGCTAAGACACAAAATAAATATATGGAGGGGATTGGAGAAGAGTTAGGACTGCAGAGTAAAAGTGCGGCATAGCAACAGTAAAGGTTCATCAGGTTGGTCACCCCTGCAAAGCTAATAAAGACCTTTGGGCGTTGTAAACCTCGGCACCAGGTCTTGCCAACTGACAAGTATGAGCTTTAGCAACCCACCCCTTTCCGCGAAAGCTGCCCGCTCGAATTATGTATGTATATTTTCGTTGAAACTTTCGCAGACATGACACAACAAAGAAAGGATAATCTAGAGACGTAATTTTGCCTCGTGAAAACCAAATTCTCCCGGGAATCTTAACGCACAGCGTTCTCTTTAAAATTTGATATTACTCTAAGTGATTTTCAGAGAAAATTCCACAAATACATTTAATTTATTTGCGTTTGTAATAGGCGTGTGCACGTACTCTGCATATTACTTATGTATAATATACGTATACATAAGTACTTATTATACATACTATATTTAAATTTCAAATTTACGGTATCTTTTACAATCTGGTGTTTCAAATATGGATATCGGCGTAAATGAGAACTTTTTGTTACAGTTATTGCTTTAGGATAACTGTTTTTAGGATAGGTGAGAGTTTCTTATTTACAAAAATCGGCTTAAGACCTGGCTATTAAGTACATATATGTATATATTGTATGAACATATATACTTATTTTTGGTAAATATTTACATGTACGACCTTCATTTGCGAAGCCAGGTTTCATTTTCAACATTTTCCTGCAGCTCATGTTTTTCTTTTAAAATTGTCCGATCTTTCCAAAATTTGCGATTAATTGATGATAAATTATGATAGTTCACTGCTGGATGAAAGCTTCTTCAACACTCTTCCACTCGTCTCAGTTTTGCGTAACTCTCATCCATCTCACACCCAAATAGTTTCCTAATTTCCATCTTCCCTGTGGTCTTCCTTTTACCGTTTGCATTATCTCGGGTACCATTCTAGCACTTATTTTGTCTACATTTCGTGCATTCTTCTAGTCACATGGCCCACCCATTGCCATTTCAGTGGCAAAACACATCGATCGAATATTCGAATGTCTTTTTCTTCAGGCATAGTGACTTTTTTGATTTAAAAACGACATTCATTCGTCCAAATACACTCCATTCGAATTCAATGTGACTTTAATTTCTTCCTCTTTACTACCGGACATGTCTATTATTTGTCCTAAATATAAATAATTGTTGTGGGCAGACTACTTCTATCGTGGGCTGACTAATTCTATAGTGGGCTGTAATTTTGGAACTCCTAATCTGGATAATAAAAGTGATGTAAAAGCCAACAGCAGTCAATTCGAAAATACCTCTCACATTGAGTCGAACATTGCAAGTGGATTAATGAATTTACCTACATATATAACCGCTTTCAAAATACAAACACTGCTCGCTTATGCATTCTTGGGATGCGGTCGAAACGAAAACACGAAAGTTTCTCATCAAATTTGACAGTCAAAACAACAAACTTTCCAATATGAGACCGCGTTTTAAACATTCATGAGCATGAAGCCGCTCGCACTATTGCATATTCCGTTTTCCGAGTGAGCGTCCCTTACTCAATATTTAACACGAAGTTTGTCGGCTAATATCATAACATCGAGCGACCTACTTTACAGACCAACACAACCCCATGCGAGTTGAAAAATCTACTCAAATTGCGAATATCGACCGAACACTCGGGGGTATCAGGCGCCTGGAAATCTCCGTCTGAAGCTACGTAACTCGACTCCGCTGACCCTTTGAGCAGTTGAGCAAAGGGCGCGAAGGGCAGGGGTCGAAAACTGTCGAGGGCCTTTTGTGCCCGAGAAGATATGGTGGGGGCGGGGCCGTCTCGACGAAGCCATAGTTTTCGCGTTACGACGTTTTAATGGTGAATAAGCCGTGACGATGTCCCGTTAACTCCTATGCCGCCCCCCCACATCTAACGACCGCTCTTAACCCTTTCTTTGATCGCTGCGCGGATTTTTACGCGCGTCTTGTCGTAACTGCTCGAGCCAATATTACTAGTGTGTTAAGGCGAATTAACGACCCCGGGCTTTAACGGCTTAATTTGAAGCAAACTCGCAGCGGTTTCAATTTATTTTTAAGTGCCATCCTTGTGAGAATTAAATTACTTATTGTGATTATAAAGTTTTAAACATAAGAAAAAACGCAGTAAATTCGTTGGGTTAGCTAAAACAATAAAATTGAAGATAACATAAAAACAATTAAACTGCACAAGGGAAGCACACTCTATTTTTTGCAATAAATTAAACTGACTAGCATTTATTTAAGAAAAATCTCACTGTGAGTCTAGCTATCTAACTAACTATCCTAAGAGCCGGGCCACACCGTGCGACTTGCGAGCCACTTGGTTGAGGGTGACCAGCCCAATGTATGCAGTTAGATGCGGCATGCCCACCCGTCAATTTCTTTGTCGCTCACATTTCCATACATTTTTTCTGGTCGCGCAACTAGTCGGCCGACAATGTTGCACGGTGTCTCAGTCATGTTAGACCCGGATCTAACATGACTGAGAATGTATGTACATACATACATAGTTCACGAATATTGTCACTGATTACTAGTACATATGTAAATATGTAAACACACCTTGAATCTTTTGAATCGAATTTTCCTTTAGAAAAGGTTTCTGATATATGTAATTTTCAGCGTATATTTTTCAAATGGAAGACGGTACCATATAATCGTATACGAAGTAATATTTCCAAATGAAAACAAAAATATATTGCGTAAAGTTTAATTTTGTATTACTGAATTGTTGATAATAAATGTTATCGAAACATATTCCATAGAATTATAAATGATCTGAGAAAACAATTTCTATGAAATGTAAACTAAATCCAGCGACTCGACGCGAAAACTAATGACGCAGTTACAAGGCAGAATTTCTGATGATGGTAAATTGATTTATTTCGCCTTGACTTTCAAAGACGCTAGTAGGTAAGCACTTCATGAATAATTCAGTCACAATATACACACATACATGTGTATAATATATGTATGTATGCATGTATCCAAGAGACGTTGACTATCCGTTACAACTGTTCAACATAATATATTGCGATTTATAATTGTTTAATATACATAACTTACGGACTTCCACCCGAAGCTCGCAAATATGTAAGAGTAATTTTGTTTGTATGGCAAATACGATTCCGTAAAAATGAATGTTTATGTGTGCGGATGAATATATATGTATGTACGTACATATAATATGTATGTATGAATGTGAGGGTTCGTGATTAGAGTTATATGTGGGAAAGAGCACAACACAAGGAGCAAATCCTATTTATCCCGGCTCTTGATATTGAATCCCCGGGGAATGTCACTACTTTGCCATACTGGAGATGAGGAAAAATCGGCTTTCTCGGCAAAGCGTTAAAGGAAAACCCTCATATTGAAAACAGGCTTATATATACATATGTATGTATGTATGTGCATATGAATGTACATAAATATATTCGCGCTACTGTATATGTATATGTACATATGTTCGTACGAGAATTTCAAAGTAAAAAGAAAACAATAATAAATAAATACGAATCAAGCGATATTTTTTATCAGAAATGTAAAATATTATTCTATAAATTAAAGAAAATTATATAGTTGAAGTGAAATTTACAAATGAAAATTATTTCCACTTATTTACGTGCGTGACTTTCGACACGGTCGAACTTAAAGCACAAGTATAATCAAAATTTCAGGATTTCCTAACACTGTTGTAATGTCGGTATTATAAAATGAAATAGTGTCCATTAAAGATTAAAGCTTTTGCCGACCGCGAGCGAATAGGCGAAATAGTATTTGGATTCGAGGTCGACTGTTTAGCGATTCAACGAGTTTCCTTCTCTGAATGCCAAAGGAAATTTCTTTTCTTTGATAATCATTAGTTAACGAAGAAACTCACTAGTCTATACTAAGTAATGGTGCTCGGAGTTAGCGGATTCGATTACGGTCGGAAAACTTACGCGTTAAGAGCGAAATGTGTTAAAGAGTTCTTTGTTCTCACCTTAATACGTTAGTGCTGTTCATTTACGGGAATATGGAAGAATTTACTTAAACAGCAATTTTCAAACGAAATTGACATAATATTTCATTCGTATCATATGATTTTTAATATAAATCTATTCATGCCAAAAAAAACAGTAGTTTTTAACTAACGAATAATTACAAAATGTATTAAATTTTTAAATTATCATTGAACACGAATTTTCAATGGAAATTAAATTAATCAATAGCTTTTAAACAGTGAAAGCTAAAATGTGCTACTAACATAATACAAAGTTTACATTAAAGTACATATTTTATTATAAAATTAACCTACATATTTCATTATATTTGCAATTGTTACAATTTATAAAGTGACATTTTTTGTCATTGTCTTTCACTCACATTTAACATTGGATACAAAGGTCGACCAAATAAAATAAAATTGTCAGTAACTGCTGTTTCACGCTAACCTTAGAAGGCACAAGAATAATACTTAAAATAATCAGTAATGTATCCGAGCTGTTTTGAAATCGACGATACTAAAATTACGATCCGTATAGACTGTGGCATGCGCTATTGGTGCTGTCAAACTTCAAACACTCACTGTGTTTGGCCATAGCACGCATATCGAATTATCACAATTATAATATAAACATTTTAACATTCATTATATACCTTTTAGTGAAGTAAAAATATATATGAGAGATAATTAGAATCTACAATGGAAATTTTATAGTATATTGTGTGAAATAGATAAATTTATAGGCGTTTAAACAATTAAAATATGACAAAATAAGTGGCGTAAAGTCAAACATATAACTGGCCACTAAATGTCATCGTCTGCAAAATTTTTGCATTCTTAAACGTGTTTATTACGATTATTTTTCACCATCAAATTATTGGAAGCGATTTAAATATCTATCGGTGACCAAACTACACAAAATAGCAAAGTTTCAAACCGATCGGAAGAATTATATTGCCGTACGATTAGCGAAGTAAAACATAGAATAGCCTTGTAAAAAAACACAAAACTTCATATATTGCTACTTCGTACATATGTACATACATAGATATAGTAAAAATTGCCGGATTTTTATTGCCCACTGGGATAAAAAGTGTAAGGAAACTTTTTATAGAAAAGACCTTTGAATAAGATTCTTCCGATTTTCCGCAAAAAGGATATGATTTACCATCGAATTGAATGACCCCCCGTACACTACGAGATTCCTTTTAAAAGTTTAAGTACACACGTCTAAGAGCGAAAAAAACGGCAGTTTCATTTTATTGCGAAACGCCGGAAGTACGCAATACGACATACAGACTGGGGTAGTGGATGGGGTTGGAGTTGAGAAGGAGGAGGGGAGGGAGGTGGTGATGATACGTGTTGTTATTAACGTCGACACGTTTAGTATGCGCGGCACGATCGGCCTAACCCGAACAAAGTCGTTTTTATTGTTTACTCCATTTTGACCAGATCGTGCTTCACAAACGCAACACCGCCCCGCTAGTCAGACGTCCAAATTGCAAATGAAAATTATTTTTCTTCTCGCAGAAAATTAGCACGATCCGAAGCACGCTCAAACGGGCGAGACGAATTCGAGAATTGGGGGGGGTGGGGTTATCGTTATTGTACGCACAATGGTTTCTCGCTTGCAAAGGGTTGCCGTTTACTACCGTGTGTAACAGGGACCGAAGCAAAACGGCTCTATTTGCGAGGACAACAAAGAAAATCACAAAGGATTTCCTAGGTTGATCCTTACCCCACCCCTGTTGAAATATCGCAGGTATACTTAGAGTCCATTAAGGTAAATTCACTAGAGAATTTGCTCAATTGAATGCTGTGTCTATTCGACCTTCTAACATTCCTTTATAAACAAAAATATACTTTTCATACGCATAAACCATGAACTCGCAGTCAGGAAAATTAAAGCGCTTTAACGCACTTGTGTATTGTAAAAGCACTCGTATTTTCCATAATTTGTAGGATTAACGAAAAATAAATAAACAATTTTCGGATTATTTATTTATACAGGTATACATACACCGAATTTTACTAACACGAAATTTATGGTAAACATCGTACCCAAATATTATTCAAGGCCAATCACAAACATCGATCATCCAACATTACAATCATCTTAGAGACATCTATGGACAAATTTCTGCAGCATTTTTAAATATGCGAAAAATTATGAGATGCTATTTATTTAGATTACTAATTTTTTGGAACCGTTTCCAATGAAATCAGATAAATTGGCAAACTCTAAGAGGAAACGATCGTCCTTGGAGTCACATATCCAAGGTCTGGCCAGCAACAAAGCCAGAGATAAAACCCTTGATCACACAATCGGAAGCTTTACATGCTAACCACTGATCTATATATGTACATACGTTGCTGATTGAGATGTCGATTTGAAAGACAATTTTAAGGGTGGAGTTATATGTACATATATGTTTGTAGATGCATTCTTTTATATTTTTTGTTTGAAGCTACATCTAAGAAGAGTAAAATAGCGGAGAGGAACAGTAGATTGACAAGATAGCTAAAGTTGTAAATTATAACAATGAGATTTTCAGAAGCAAGTTAGGTTAGGTTATAAGAGCATTATTTTCAAAGTGAAGCATTGTGCCTCGTCTGTAATGAGCTGATTTATACCAAGGGTTCACCAACATCAACATTCGACAAAAGAAGTATTATACATACAATAGTGCCGTCTATTATGCTTTTCACTAATATTATAAAATAGTTTCCCAATCCGAAGTGGGTGAGCAAAATCGAATAAGGCTTTTGTGAGCGGATCGCACGAACGATAAGACAATCTCAGCCGACTGGCTAAGAAGTGCGGCTCAATTGATGAAGCAAAGATTTACGTAGTAGTTTTTCCGAGGAAAACTTTTTCGAGAATTTTCCTCGACGGAAGAAGGACCCGCGTCCAGGGCAACCCTTGACATACGGACGTGCGGCCTTCAGCCGACCAACAAAGGCTCTATTTATACGTTTTCATTATTGGCGAGGCGATCGTAATTTACGAAGACGGATGGTGCACTCAAGATAATTTATGGTCACCGCAACTATTGGCTCCTTTGTTGGGTCGGTAATTGTCGGCGGCCGACAAAAGAAAAACGCGTGTTTGTTTTCAATAACGATGTAAATATTAACGCGCGCCGAAATACCGACGGGAAGATGAAGCTAATGGCTACTCTGAAAACTAACCGTTTTGTTGATACACACTTCCATCAATACAATGTCGGATTTATTTTTACTTTTCACACTCCGCATACCGGATCGGCTGGTTCAAAATCAAGGCCGATCTATAATATGTACATAGACCGCCAACTTTGACTTATGCGGTAGGTGCAGAAAGTTAATTATTCATCTCGGATGGTTATGAACCTTCAATATTAATGTTCCGCAAACTTGAATTAACAGTCAAACAAATTCCATATACTTAAACCATGAAATTATAATCATAAACAATTCATACACAAATGTATGTATAAAGCTAAATATATAATACATACATACATATATCATATTAAAATCATCACCATTCTTATAAATTATTGAAATATATATTTGCAAATACATATGTATTATGTACATATAATATCTAATGTGATATGTAATACATAAAACCAATATGTCTCTGGCAAAAAATATTTTTAAATTAAGTACCACGAACTAAGTAATTTATTTTATATCATCAAAAGGAAAAGTAATAAGAATATCCCGAGGCTTTCAGATATTTCAATAAAAAATCAAATAACTCATACAAAGTGAGGCTCACTCTAATATACATATTATATTATATGTACATATGTGAAAAGCTGTATTTCCATACAAAACAAATTCATATACATATGTATGTATGTATACATATATGTAGGTTCATATGAGGGGTACCAAATCATAACGATGTAATGTCACATTGGTTCGAATGCATTTTATTCGTGATTTGTACATACATATATATTTGTCTGTAATTTTGAAATTCAGTGCAGTTGCACTGTCAATTGTAGTGTCAGTATCATAAAGATGTATATATGTACATATGGATATATGTATATTATTATATTTAGTATATTATTATATTATATTTAGTGAGTCCTACAACCTGATGATTTCTGATTATATCTTCAGCCACCATGATCAGGGTAACATCTGAGAGTTGAGAGATACGACACTAAAGAAATTGTTCATTTATTATTATGAAAGTGGTAAATACAACGTTATTATGCCGATTAATGATGGCACTTAAAATGTTTGGTAAATATCTAAGATTTAATGATTGCTCATTGAATGATTATTATACCTCATAGAAGTGCTATAGCTTATTAATAAATGTTGCAATAAAGAATGTATTCATTATTTAAGCATTTTTAAGTTCTGAAAACTTTCTGACACTTGAAATGTTACGGTTTGGTACACCTCTTACATATATGAAGGACCGACGAGAGGGGGGGAACCGGGGTAAAGTTCCAGGGCCCGGACTACTCGAAGACTCCGTGTCGGAAAGCGTACCTGTTATACCATATTTTTTTATTCAATTATTTAAAAAAAATAGCAACCAACATATATGCTTTTTACTAATAGTTTGATAAATTATATAAGATTTTTTGTAGAAATTTGTAATTGGGTCCGGAATTATATTTTCCAGGGTCCGGGATTACTCTCGGCGGCCCTGTATACAATGTATATTTGAGGGGTGCCAAATGTATGTATGTACGTACATACATACATACATAGATATATAGGAAGATCTTTGCATAAAAAATAGACATCGAGCTTTCGATATGATTGAATCAAAAAATTCGCCAGACGTAAACAACTTACCATATACCTAATGCAAATTTCATCAATGTCAATCGGAAATTTTTCAAATGACTTGACATGCCAAATACGACATTTTTAGGTCTATTTTTAGCCCAGTAAAAAACTTTTTTTATAGTCAAATTTCAAAGTATTTCAATTAAAATCAAGAAAAATATCGCAACATACGGAATTAACTTCCCAGGATCATGTATGTATGTACATATGTACATAAATACATATCTACAAGCAGTACTTATACACAATTTAGTTCAAAGGCATTTAAACTTTTGCTAGCCATCAGGGCGACCTCTACCCCACATACATACATACATACATATATTCCTTCATAACGTAATACGTACGGTATACAGAAGGGCATAGAAAGGAAGAGGATTATATGAGCGAGGTAATATAATATGAAGACATCGCTCTTTGTAAATCAATTATCGCATAACAAGTTATTACAGCGCGCTATGCGATCCTCGGAACGGCGAACGGTTAATTACATTATCGCGGCGAACACATGCACTACACATTAACTGTACGTATGTACATACATATGTAGCTACATACATACGCATAAAATGTTAAATATATATACACACCTACGACATGGTGAAAATCGTGTGCCGACGTGGCCGCAGACAGAAGGGCGTGGAAATTTCCGCTGTTACACCCTGCGCCAAACCCCTTTTAAACCGCGACGTGCCAACAACATGTAGTGGTTGGTGGGGGAAAAAACTCCCATAACATAATTACTCTAATCATTACAGTGTTGAAATTTCCGCTTTTCCAAAATTACGAAAACACCTTTAATACTCAATACGTATATGTACATTGGATCAGACATTAGTGTGACCCAAACTCACATATTATAATTGTAGGTAAACGTATCATGTCATTAATATTAATTCATCTTTGTCGTTTCGACAACCCTATCACAAAAGTCGAACCCTCCTTCTCGTTCTGCCGTTCTGTGCAAGGTTACGGCAGTTGAAGGTTTCCGTCAATATGGCAATTTTTGTGACACTACCCAATGGAACTTTATTATATTTTCTTTATTGCTATTATAAAATTTAATTGCATATTAAACTAATGACAAAGCTCAGCTATCAAAATTTATTATATATAGAAGGTCGAAAGCTGTACGTTTTCCGAGCTACTGCCCATCGCCATTGAAAAACTATCCATCTACATATTATCATCGTCATTTACAGTCACTCAACATCCAATGCTGGATGAAGACCTTTCTAAAACGCTTCCATTCGTCTCTGTTTTGCACAACTTTCAACCATCTCACCCCACACATTTTCCTAATTTCATCTAGCCATCTTCCTTTCACCCTTTTACATTCTAACACTTCTTTTGTCCGCCTTTCATCCATTCTTATAACTACGAAACCCACTCATTAAATTCAATAATTTCAATCTCTTCCCTCTATTCAATATATCCACTATTCTTTTCGCACCACCCACCTATTCCGTTTCCTATCTTTTGTCAATATGCCGGACATACAGCGTTCAATACTTATTTGACTTTGTGTAGCATCTTGGCGTCCAAGTTTTACATCCATACGTCATAACCAGTCTCCAGCGCTGCGATGCGCCACCGCCGAAATAGATGGGTTTCTTTTGTCAATTTCTATTGTTAACTTTCTTTATAATATCAATAATAATAGCAATAATCTAAGGTTAACAATAGAAATTGACAAAAGAAACCCATTTACTTCGGCGCTGGTGCATCGCAGCGCCCGAGACTGGTCATAACTATGTTAGGGTAAATCAGTAAAGGCGAAATCACACAGTGAAGAACGGCACGTCGTGTGCACGGCTCTTCGCTGTGGGTGGTCTCCTACATTTCTTCAAATATGGGATACACCGTTATCGATCATTGTCAAGCAAGCTTAAATACAATTTTACCGAAAACACTCGAGAGGTTCATTTTGGGGCGGGGCGTGCTGAGCATTTCATGAATATGTGCAAGGCACGGCCCATTTTATCCGCATGTTTAAAAGTATCTCAAAAAAACATGTGCCACGTGCATCGCTGTGTGTTTTTGCCCTAAAATGTGACGATGAAAAATGCGCTCAAGCTAGGGTTTTCTCATATTTGATGAATATCTGCATTGTTTAAATTTCTCACAAAGTTGTAAAATAAAAATTGGCTGAACTAATCCAACTGGTCAAAATTCGTCTAGCAGAAATATATCATTACTGATTTGATGATATCCCAAATAAAACCATATCACTGGAATAAGTTTTGTAAAATCAAATTAGCTTTAATCACATCTTTTGGCTCAAAAAAAAAATAATTTTAGCGTTACAAGCAATAATTTTCAGCATTGTTTATGTACGCAAAAAAATTAAGATACCATTAAAAGATAAGTACCACGTACAACTTTGAATTTTCCATACAAATTTGGGTCGCTGCATCATATCGCATTGCCGAATCGAAAGGATTTATTTGTACACGTGTATATTTTTTCTCCAACGACAATTAATCGAAAATGATTAAGACGATTTATTGGTGTTTTTGCGCTACAGGAGTCGAGGGGCGATCGCGTGTCGACCCATTTTGTTCGCACGGCGAAAGCAGAAAAATAACGATTTTCAGCAGAAATAGCTCATGCACTCGAGCACGAAGAGTTCTGCAACAGTTTGCGTTATTGCGACCCACCAAGCAGCTACTTCATCAGCAATGCAAATGCTACCGTGCTCCGTTGCACGGTTAACGATCGGCACTAACCCTTTGCAAACCGACCCAGCCTCGAAACCCTCGGATACGCTACTAAGGAGTCCATGTTGCGAATCATCGCTAGGTTTAGTCAGCAGTTGATTAAATAAATACACGGTTCAGTGCTATATTTGAAATACCACTTCGATCTATGTAAAGTACAGAAAGCTATCGCTCCACATAAAATTGACCGAAAGTGACCTTTAACATTAAAAACCAAGTTTCATCATTGCTCATATTCTAAATGTAATTTTTGACACTGTTTTAAATTTATTATTATATTTAAGTGCAGCAATAGCAGTCTAAATACATAGGGGCCTTACTTCAGGTTGTACTAATTAGATGTTGGCCCACCCATATGAAACAAAAATTTTAACATTTACCAAAAAAATTCGGATGTGACTAATCCATGACTTTATCTACACAAAACAAAATTTGGTAATCAACATACATACACGTTCACATATACCGGCTATGACACCATTTTCGATACAAATTGAGTGCAAATGTAGAGAAACTTACACAAGACGAAAGTTCTACTTCCGGTTGTCGGCTTTTGTTCAAATTTTTATTATTATTTAAAATCACTATAAATATTATACACATTAAATATCAAGTTATCAAGAAGGTCAAAATAAAATAGTGAAATATTGTTTTAAAAAAAAGTACTTCTTCCGGTTTACGAATCTGACCAAAGCCTTATCAAGTCTAAATTAGTATATAAAGAATACAAATATAAATTTCAGCTTCATGCGTTCAGGGGTGTGGAAAAAATCATGTGGTCACAATATTTTTGATTTTTTTAAGAGGAAAAAATCTCACTTCCGGGTTATTAAATGTAGTGATTTTTTTTTATTTTCATCATATTGATACAAAGATTATACTTTAATTGTCTCGTGAAAAACACAGATGTTTAAGGGATCGAAAAAAATAGTGGAAGAAAAATCGAACAAGACTAAGCTACTACTTTTGGTTGACGGGGCCGTTCACGGTTTGGGAAATAATTGAATTCAAAAACTTAAAAAAAGAGCGGCATCTATAAGGGAGGTACCATTTCCGGTCAACTTAAAAATTTGAAAAAAATTTAAATCGTATCGACAAAAACTTCAGTAACCGATACTAAGTTTCAGTTCGATAGGACTAACGGTGTTCAAAAAATCCCCAAAATTCACTGACACACACACACACACACACACATTTTTTTTTCTAGATCATGAAAACGTGATCAGTGATCGATTCTGAGTTCGAATCAGTCAAAATCTTGAGTTCGCATTTTCACATGATCACAAAACTTAATCTATTGTTACTACGTACATACATATGTAGATAAAGTAAAAATGAGCATTAAAAGCCTACACTTATACTAAAAAATTATACCGTTTTAGAAATATCAAAATCATTATGATATTCCATTATTATCATTTTTCCATATTCAAATTCATTTCATCTTCATTTGAAATAATCTACAAACTTCTATCATTACATTACTGGGTCAACGTGTCGATTGTGAAAACATATCGGCGTGTTATTTCACCCGTAATATTTCATTTATAGCTTATACTGTGCCAAGGTAGATTATTTACAATTTCTTTCGTTCTCCGAAAAAAAAATGGAAGGTAATAAAAGTCTTTGTGTCTAGGATTAGGTTCTGTGCGCAATTTGTCGCGTGCAACCATCACGATCTGATAAATTTGTCTCGTTTTCTTTATTGTCCGACCCCACCCCGACTTAATCGAGGAAGTTAGAGATTAAGGTGCATTAGACCGTGACTAACTCGCTATCGGGATCTGCATTCAAATTACGACGTATTGAAATACACGAATCACATAATAGTACGGAAATGCAAGTATACATATGTATGTACATACATACAAACAAGACTAAAGCTGGGTATTCATTTTAGAATGTGCTCGATTTTTTGACATCTTCAAAAGAGATTCAGTGCAAAAGAAGACAAATTTACATAGCAACGATTCGATACACGCGGTCTTGTAGGAGTATCTATCTCACAAAGTACATTTGTATGTACACGCTCAGCTTGAATGTCTCGTTAAATGAGTACCCGACTAGAGTGTGTATGTACAGAAATGTGTAGACATTTTGACGATTTGTTTTTATGTACATATATATATATATATATATATATATATATATATATATATATATATATATATATATATATATATATATATATGTACATAAAAAAAAAAATATATATATATATATATATATATATGTATATATATATATATATATATATATATATATATATATATATATATTATACATTTATTATTATGTAGCATGCATGTACATATATGTATATTAGCCGCCTCACTGATATATACGCTGACCATATTTACGTCCTTTATTTAAAAGGAGATTCCTCTATTTCAGTGCACTGTCATTTGGATATATTTATTCTCTAAAATTGCCCTTTTGTTCTTTATTTTGTTAAGTCGACCTTCGACGGCAAACCCTCAAAAATTAGGTTATTTTTGCTGTTAGAGAAATATTGAAAATCAAGAATCAAATCGCCATAAATTAAAAGGTGTTAATTGTGCTGTCTAAGCACTGGTGGCGATTGTCTTCCAATACATATTGACGTGATATTAGTAAATATGTATTCACATTTCTAAAATGTATACAATAAGATTGGAACAATTGGAAGAATGTTGTTACAAGAAATCCCTCTGTGGACGAAGATCGAGGAAAGCTACATATGTATTTGTTTCTTTCTAGTCACTGGTCCTTAAATATACTCGACGGGGAATTATTCGTTGAAGTTGAGTGTACAAAAAATCATGTCACAAATGAAAATATCAACGAATGGCGACAAAATGACAAGCCTTGCTAACAAAGGTGGGTTGAAATTTTTGAACATTTCACAGATAAAGAAGTTCTTTTCAAAAACATTTTTAAAATCGTCGAATTTTCCTTATGTCTCCCTGGACTTAATGCCCCCATTGAACGAATATTTTCATTAATTAACAATATGTGGACTAATAACAAAACCCAATTAAAAATAGACAAAATATAAGCATGAATTATTACCAAATGCAACTATGAAATGAGCTGTGATTTTTTAAAGCACGAACCTGCGTTATTATAAAAAAAATATTCTTGTCCTTTATTTTCTCCAAAAAAATATGGTCACTGTACTGATATACATACTATTCATACTCAGTAGCCATTTCAACATTTTTGTATTATTTGGAAAGTGAATATTCAGATTGTTTTTCGTACGTAGTCTATTCTGAGTTTTCAAATAATAAATATTCAAAATGTATAGTACAGATAAAGTTGATTTTTATTTTAAGATAAAGTTCAAACTAATATAATAGACGGTAAACTGATGGTTCAATTAAAAAAAAGATGGTTCAATTTAATTAGTATTAGTGTATGTATGTACATATGTACATAAGTGCCGAATATTGTACCATAACTAAATGAAAAAAATAAAAGTACATCGACAACTATAGTATAATAGATTGAAAATATATGAGCTCTAAAGCCAATTGTATTTAGTTGAAAACTAAAAGGAAACCACATATGTATGTATGTAATTTTGCTACATACCATGTTCAGGTCCAGACTTTACAGTGGACGCAATAAGACAATCGTTTTATTTATATCATCGTCATCTACAGCCACTCACCATCCACTGCTGGATAAAGGCCTCTCCAACACGCTTTCATTCGTCTCTGTTTTGCGAAACTCTCATCTATCTCATCCCATTATTTTTTCTATTCACCCTTTATTCTTTCTCTCGGATACCATTCCAGCAATTTTTCTGTTCATTCTTTTAGATACGTGACCCGCCCATTGCCATTTCAATCTCTTTACTCTATCCAATATGTCCACTACCCTTGTCACACTTCTCACCCACGTGTTCCGCTTCCTGTCTTTCCTCGTTATGCCGAGCATACAGCGTTCCATACTTCTTTGACTGCATTGGACTTTGTGTAGCAGCTTGGCGTTTGATGTCCAAATTTCACATCCATATGTCATCACTGGCAAAACCCATTGATCGAAGCTTTTTCTTCAGCCAGAGTGACATTTTTGATTTAAAAACAACATTCATTCGTCCAAATGCACTCCATCCTAATTTCATACGTCTCTTAATTGTTTCCTATCTATTTATATAAAAATATATAATAAACTGCAACAAACCTTTTAAATGTTTTCGGAATATTCATAGAACTCAACGAGCAGTTGTAAATGCTTGAAAAAAAATCAATGAACGACTATCATTTGTTATTTTTTTGTTTTATTTGTATATGAAAATTTGAATTTATTATTAATTATTATATGTATATTTCTCCAAGTAGAACTAGTAATTTTAAAAATTACACAATGTTTATTAAAAATGTGCCGACATGAAATCCGGCCTAACGACCTAATAGAAACAAACGATAAAAACCACCAAATAGGGAGCACATTATAAAAATTTTAATAAAGCAAACATAACGAAAACAATAACGATAATATTCAATTGTGCCGTAGAGCGGGGCGTTCGGGTTAATTTATTCATACGAAAGGGGTGATATTTTTCCGGAGCGGATTTTCACAGGCTTTGTCGCCATCGCGGCAGAGACATGGACGACGGACGCGGATGCTGTGGCTCTCCATAATGCCGACCCCCACGTCGTGCATTTAATATGCTAATGTAGACGAGCACGCCATGAATCGAGATGGGTCGTTTTCGACCCAGATAATTCGTCGACTCTGATCCGGGGCGGCGGCCAGCCCTAATTGAACCCTCGGACTATAGGGCCGTTAGGACTATATTGTGGCAGACGGACGAATTATGACATCATTAATGCGAACACACACGCCCATACCTCCATCATGACCGACTATGACAATTGTTTCTAATTTACATAAGGTTGGATGACAATAAATGTTCAGTACTAAAATCCAAAATTAATGATTTCTTTTCTAAGAACAATTATCCCACGAGTTCAGGTTTTAAAGTACATATACATACAAACATATTCATACTACGCCATTCTAATGATCTCACTTGCGACACTTACACTCTCTTAGCTAACATTCGTACTTTTATTGTACACCCTTCGTGTCTTGTCTTGTTCTAGCCAGATGTCCTGTCTATTTCCATCGCAATCTCTTTACCCGATTCACTAGGTCCACTACTCGGGTTACAACATTCTGAAAAACGGGAAATTTTTACCAGACATTAGATGAAAATCAATTACTTTCATTCAAAAATCAGATGTAAGATACATATTTTAAAATTATAAAAAAAAATCGGATGTAACCAACCCACGACTTTAAAAATATGTATTTGACTATGTATTTGAGGAATATAAGATGGTTACAAAACACAATTCAATAATTAAACATACATAATCTTAAATTGAGCGCAAATGAAGGGAAACTTACACAAGACAAAAGTTCTACTTTCGGCTGTCGGATTTTGTCCAATTTTTTTTTATTACTTAAAATAAATACAAATATTATACACATAAATATCAAGAAGATCAAAGTAATTTAAAAGGTCAAAATGAAATTATGAAATATTATTTTAAAAAAAATTACTACTTTTGTTTATAAATTCCGAGTTGTGCCCATTGATTTCAACGGGTCGTTTCGAAAAGGAATTGAAACACATACATACTATAATGTATAATGTAAGGTAATTTATAGGCGCACGCGCAAGTAATATTAATCGTAATAAAATTGGCACATTATACAGTTAGCAATCCAACCCGTTCGAAATGATGAATGAATGTGTGTATGTGCCCTGGGGGCTTCGCCCCCCACGCCCCCGACACGGAGTGTCAAGTCCAGCGTGGCCGGAAGACGCTCGACAAACGCAATGACGTTCGACACCCCCCCCCCCCTCCCCCACAACCACGTCTCGATTCCCATACTGCTCCCGTTGTCTGTCACATATTTACCGACAGTCGCCAGTCGACAGCGCCTCCGTCCTTTAATTTGAAAATTCAAAAATTTGAAAAATTTAACATCGTATCGATAAAAAATTCAGTAACCGGTAAGAACGGTGTTCAAAAAATCCCCAAAATACACCAACAAACACACACACACATATTGTCATACATGAGTAGGTTCTTAATGGCCACATTGTATCGAACATCAAAATTGCACTATGCAGTATCATAAAAGGCATCGATTTATAAATGACTTGCTGCAAACAACACACTAGGTACTAACTATTACAGTCACAGTAAATATCGAGATATACTCCAATTGTGACCATTTTTACATTATTATCATATTTACAATTTCAGCATAGTTACATTACAGAGCTGCCCCTAGTCTATGGCTAAGCAAAAACAGGATAAAGGAATTGCCATGGATGCAAAAACAAAAATAATAAACAAAGAAAAGATATATTATGAAACAATATATAAAACAAATACAATATTATAACCCATTTACGATCTCAAATTAAGCAATCCCTCAAACGGTTAAGCATATTTTAGATTAAACAGATAAATCCAAACTAACAAAAATCAGGTTGAGGATCTTGATGACCTTACGATAAATGACGAAGCCATCAAATTGGTACGTGCCACAGAAGAAGAGAACAAACTGCGACATCTAATGTACCTGAGTTGGTTGAGAATATTGAAGTTCAATTCTGCAAGAATTTGAAGATTGCTCAACAAACCAACCAGTAAATTATAAAATTGTTTTACCAAATATACTCAAGTACAAATCATGACTTGAGGGAATTACTTACCAGCAAGTATCATAACCATAAACTATCCAAAGACATTAGAATAGAGACAAGAATAGTGACCGTAAACTATCAAGTAAATACATATATCTGAGAAACCTCATCCGCACTCTTTCAATTCTCAAGCAGATAATGTCGTTGTGACGTCTGTACAAAAATCAGTATTACGAAATAAGCGTTTTATATATACATATGTACATATACATACATATATGGATTTTTTGTAAAACATACAGTTAAATGTTAAGGAAATTAAATTAAAAATGAATAAATCATAAGGTATGCCGAATTGTAAGAATCCAAACATACTAAAACTGTCAAAAAACAAAACATATAAAATCAGGTTAATGAAACTATTGGAATGGCGTTAAAAAACGAGCTAGCTGCAAGGGCACCAAACGATTCATTAGTGCTTCGAGTTCGCTCGTTCACTGTTCCAGCTATTATTCCACGTGTACATGTGTACGTCATGTATGTATGTATGAATGTATGTATAAATACACTGATATGGAGTCTTGGCATACGGCACGTACCGGGTGGGGGAGGGGGACGAAAAGGCAAGGGTATTTCAATAAATGATGACTGTAACGGGAGCACTACCCCCCCCCCCCCCCCCTATCGTACAAAGATTCTATGTGATTACTCCACGTGTTGTGCTACGTGTAAGGCTTCCAAGCCGACTATATATACCGAAACCGAAAAACCGGTTTTTGATAATCGGCTTTTTGGTTCGATCTACTGGCTTTTTAACGTTTTTTTTTTCAATTCTAACAATTATAAAAATGAGCATATGCAGACTTTCTTAGAGAATTGGAGTGTATTTCTTTGAACAACAAAAAAAAAAGACAGCACTTTAAAAAATATTATCGAAAGTACATAGTTTCAATAACTTAAACAAGGCCACGGCAAAGGGACTTGTAACCAGAGATTGGCGCGGAAATGCGCCAGCACAGAAAAAAATGGGATCCTTTTGTCAATTTATATTGTTAAATTTTTTTTTGCTCTCTAGAGAGCAAAAAATTTTTGTTGATTTGTTGATTTGTAAAAAAACCGAAAACTGGCTTTTTTGGAACCCCTATGCTACGTGTAATATAATATGTACTATCAAATTTCGATCCGAGACTTATTATTTGCTATTTAACCATCGTGTTACTATTGCTTAGGCTCTTTATGGGCGGTTTTTAAGTCTTGTAGCTGAATTTAAATTTAAGTAAAAACAACATCCGAGGTGAAACGTGAAAGTTAAAATGCGATTTCGTGCGTAAATACGAATTAATATGTGTCAAAAGCTTATTTATATATAGCACATAAATATGAATACATATGTACGTGCATAAATAGGAATATATTATAATTTATTTATGAATAACCCTTACACAACCCGCAAGCAACGGCAGCCAATATATCGCGCACGTAATTGCGCAGGCATTCAAAACGGTACCACAGACCGTAACCGCAACGTGCCAAGGTCAAACTAGCCCCATTAACATTTATAATATCTAAAAGGGGGGTTGTTATATTTTTATACTTGTCAAGTTGAAAAGAGTGTTATTAATATTAAATTTAATGTACATAAATTACACTCGAAAATGTTGAAAGTCAAAATTTTCACTCGGGGCATTATACACCCATACATTTCGGTGAAAATTTGTTATTCAAAAGAAAACAAACAGTCAAGAAATGCCTATTCATCATGAAAAGCTTTTGAAGTTTCTTAGAGGATATACTTGTCTACTCCTGCATTGTCTATTCTCTGAAACAATGAAAAATGAAATCAGACGAATTTTGAAGATAATTATTAAACAACAACAGATGTACACGTTTGACCTTCAATAAATTCTCCACTGAAGCTGATTTTAAAAGTTTTCAAACAAATTTAATACTTAAAATGTACACATTAGGATTTAGAGGAAGATAAAAATCTGTAGGTCAAGTTGATTAAAAAAAATTACTAACCTCTTTAAGATAAATGTGAATTCCATAACTACTTTGATGAAAGATAAATTACTCAAATAATATTTATCTCTTGTTTTTTTCGGTCAACTAAACTCGGTCAATAATTTTGTCCATTATATCAATAACAAATTCAATTTAAATATCATTATATTTACATGAAACAAATCAATTTACAAACGAAGCATACAGTTCCGTTGAATGGAATCAAATTAATAACGAGAAAATCCAATATTTCATTCAATATACATAGATTAACGTTTTATTATTCACATTCGCCGGCTTAAGTTATTGCGAGATTTTAATTATGAGCTCTACCGTTCACAGCGAACCGTAAATTAATTTAGTAATCAAGTTAACGGACGCATTATCGACGTCATAAAACGGGCATCTCGGACGATTACGATTTACGAATTATGTAGCTACGATTTTCCTACCCGGTGAATTACGACAGCACACCCTCGTATAAATATTACACCGTTGTGCTATATGAAAAAAGAGAATATCCGGTCGTGAATCGATCGCAGACTCATCTATATTCGAGATATATCGGAGGAAAGACTCATACATTCCGATCGCGCGCGAAATTACCTATATAGTTCGACCGCCATGAATATTTATAACAAATGTGTTCCGAGGGAAGGAAAAAAATAAAAGAGCGGTCCCTTCTGTCGTAACAAAAAAATAAATAAAAGCGGCAAAACGGTTTCGGAAACACACGTAGTCCATCGCTGTCGCGAGCAACGCGCCGCAACGGAAACGTATTCCGGCGAGATTCTTTTTCAATTAGCGCAAAGGAAGCAATTTCCGCTTTTAAAATATTATGCGAACAAGCCTGGATTGCAAAAAAATAAAATAAAGTAAAAATGTGAAAGCCGGATTTAGAGCTTTGCGAACTTAATCCGAACGGACGGGATCGATTTGCGCCAACACGAGTCGACGAATTTTCATGGAAATTCTTATTTTGTGTTCCGACAGGAAGTAGGCAATTTACAAGAGAATTGTGCTAAGCAATATGAAAGTAAAAGTAAAAAAAGTTATTTATACGGATCGTTAAATTTGATTGTGATCAAAGTAAAATCTAGTTCAATTAATAGCCATTTTCGAGTAGTGTGTTGGAAAAGAGTTTTATTTTGTACGCTTCAATTGTAAATTTAACAACTGTGAAAGTTTAACCCTTGTATTAAATAAAAAAAACTATTGTATGTTTATATTGCATTTAGAAAAGAAAATTGAAACTCTGAAGTAAAAACAGAACGTTCCCATTAATTTAAATTAAGCACTACGCGTTTTATATTACATACATACATTTTACTACCCAGAAAACAGTTATTTTATTTTATATTATTTATTGTATATCTAATACTTTAGATCTCAATCTTTTCTGAAAAATAACTTGGAGTAGAAATTAATGAATGTAAATTTTATTGATTAAATCAACGGCTTTCAACCTTTTTCATCAAAGAGGAAATTTTGAAATCAAAATAGAATTTGTACATATTGAGAAAACATATTGCAATATATTAAAATTAAATTTAAAATTTACTATAAAGTAAAAAAAAAATTTTCTTAAATAAATCCATCAATCTCGGCTTAAATTGTAGTACATATATGCAGTATATGATCTAATAATAAGATCATACATAAACTAAGCAAATAGTTTAATTAGAAGCATTAATTATACGAAAATCCAATGATCTCGATCCAATAATCCTCGTTATCAAGGAGTATCGTCGGATGACTAGAAAAGTTTCACAGGATATGTTATGAAGATTTGAGGGTTAATTGCAGAAAATTATTGTAGAATGCCTCGAAGATCTTATAGATTGAATTCTAGAGACGATAAAAGACAGTCTCGGGGGAAAAATATAGACAAGACTTTGTTATTTCATGTCAAATAGAACAAATAACAAGTTTTTGGGGAAATCCTATCGAATACAATATTAGAACTGAAACATGAACTAATAGTTGACCAAAATAATATTTCATTTTTAAGACGATTAATTAGTAATTAAAAATGATTTCTATTCTATTCTGTTCAACAATAATATTATTAATATTATTTCATAATTTTGAATAGTTGGCGCAAACAACTAAAGCACTGAGAAAACGATCCGATAAGTCTTTAAAACCGTATTGAAGACCCATTATTGCAGGGCCCTTCAGTTAAGTCTATTCTCTCAATAAAGATTTTCGTAATGATATATTGAAATTGGCGCATCGTAGTGAGTAATACCAAATGCGAGGTTCGCGTGTTCTTAGCGAAACGTTAATTTGGTAAGTGACTAGGAAACACCCTTTTAATTAATTTTGATAATACACTAATGAGCCGCTCCGTCATAGGAAACGCTTATGAAATATGCATGGGACGACTACCTGTCACGTATCTACATATGTACATTATGTACATATATAACTGTGTGCGTAAAGGGCTCTGGATCGATAGGTAAGCTCAAAGGGCTTAACGTCGACGACCCTGCTAATTACAATTTGATCCAAAATTTGAAACGAGAACCCTGAAAACTATAACCGCCTCGTTTCGGGCTAAAACTTCTAAAATAAATACGGCAGCGTCATGACTCGATTGTTCGGATCGCCTACCCCTGTTCGGACTATACCCAACATTTTGGCGAATTGAGGTTTTTGCCTAAGTCCCCAATCTAATATTACAAGTGTATGCGGGTGTGTTCGTCTTGTTTTGTTAATAGAAAACAAGCCCCAAAGCCTCAAAACAAATCCATACTGCGGATCAAAGGATGTGCGCCAAACTAACAAACAACATATTCCCGCGAGTCTTGCTCTCCTTTGATACACAATTTCCTGTTATGTTAATGCCCTCGCCGGGAAAAATCGCTTTTCCTCGAATCTTTTGCTATCTTCTGGTGCAAATATTTTCTTTACATTTGAATTGTGCCGAATTTCATTTAACGATATTGCCTAATAAAGTAGTTCGCGTGGAATAAAATTCATATCTATTACGAGTACATGCTGCTATATTATTTTATGTACATATATAAATCAAATATAGTAATAGTTGAAATAAATATTCATATTATCTTTATTGACAATGCAAAATTTGATTTCTTATAACATATATACATTCAAATGTATATCAACGGCTTCATAAAAATTTTATTTGTAATTCAATAATTTGACTGTTTAATACAGGGCTATGGGGTTGGAGTCGGAGCCGAAGTCATGGAGTTTATTTATTTTATTTATTTATATATATTTTAGCTATCAAGCTAATTTAAAAAAAAAATACATCTTAATTATTATACTTAACTCTAAAATTTATAATTAACTTATATGTACTGTCCCTCACAGAGGTGTCTCTTCGCACCTCGCAGGAATGCATCCATGTTTTTAGCAGACCTGACGCACTCAGGGAGGGCATTATACATGAGCACACCCCTGTGAAAAACACCCCCAGCCGTCTTATTCTTTCTTACTCTACTTACAACTAGTTTGTCCTTATTTCTAGTATAAAAACTATGTTTATCTCTATTCCTTATTATATAATCATCAAAATACTTAGGTAATAACTTATGATCTAACTTATAAACAAAAGACAATGTACTAATATTTAGACTAATTCTAATACTCATCCATCCTAATTCATCTAACATACTTCCAATACTCTTAAATCTACTCACATTCAAAATAGCTCTCATAGCTTTATTCTGTATTTTTTGCATTTTTTCTAAATCTTGGCCACTAAACAAATTAAGCACAGTGGCACAATAAACCACATGTGGCAAGACAATTGAATTAAACACTAAAATTTTACTTTTTTTACTTAAAATATTTCTTAATCTACATAATACACCAACTTTTCTAGCCATTTTTTTTATTATATAGTCAGCGTGCATTTTAAAATTTAGTCCTGAATCTATGTATACACCTAAGTATTTTATATTTTCAACTTTTTCAATTAACTTATCATCAATTCTAATTTCATTCAATATATTTTTATTTTTACCATTCAACCACATCATTTTTGTTTTATTCACATTCAACTTTAATTTATTTTCACACAACCAGTCATTCACATAATTTAATTCTATATTTAAAATCTCAGACATTACATCAACATTCTTTCCAATTATATATATCAATGTATCATCTGCAAACAAATGTATTTTACACATCTTAATTACCTTAACAATATCGTTTATATATAATATAAATAATAAGGGTCCCAATTTGGACCCTTGCGGCACTCCATGAGGTGCTACAAATTCAGAGGATAACACCTTATCAATTTTTACTCTTTGCCTATTATTTAAGTATGATTGAAGCCACTTTAATACTATACCATTTATTCCTAACTTATATAATTTTTGTAATAAAATATTCCTATCTACTGTCTCGAACGCTCGCTTAAAATCTAGAAAAACTGCTCCAACAACCATGCTAGATTCATCCATCGTCTCCATCCAATCAGAAACCACCAATTGGATAGCGGTTTCTGTTGAATGTTTCACTCTAAATTGAAGCATTTCTAGCGATGTCGGATTCGAAATCGTAAAAAATCAACCGACTTCGGCTCCTTTTTACATACCTCTTCTTACTTTCATTATAATTTTCTTTAATTAATGGTATTACGGTATGTGTCAATAAGAATCTCCAATTTTATTGAAGTAAATCCACTAATAAATTAAAATTCAATAATTTCTATATTAAAGTCATGAATTTAAATTACATTACAAATAAAATCGTATTTTGATGTGTTATGGCCAAAACCAATTATTTACTCCGTTATCCTTATTTTTTTTATTAAATTATTTTTTTTGCATATGAAATTCTATGTACCCTCACTATTTATGTACTTACTTTTATTTATACCTATTTCATTACCAATGATTCAATAAATTGGGATAATGTCAAATTTTAGTGATTTTTTAATTCCTTTAATTTTTAACTTTTGAAAATCGCTATCATTTTTATTACTGACAATTTTATACGTTGGAAAGAAAAGCCTATCTTACAAAAATCGTTCAACTTGCAGTCGGAGTCGATACATTTTAAACCGACTCCACCAGCCCTGGTTTATTATTCTACTAGTTTTATAATTTAATATTATTCTAGTAATAAATTTTAAGGCCACTTTCCTTATCTCGTGCTTTAAAAAAATAAAATAAATTACTTATATATTTATCCAAAGAAACCTATCTCGTAAAAATTTAATTTAAATTATCTTTTTAATAATTTTGATTACAAATATTAAAAAAAAACACTATTTTGATTTGAATTATTAAATCAAAACAAAAGTTTTGATTTAAATAAAACGCGAAACCTGGCTTCTTTTATTTATAAGTAACATCTGCGTAATTGAATTTGTGAGTAGAATCCACGTAAATAATTAAAAAAATGCCTCTCAATTTAATATTTAATATGTTTATCCATTTTATGTATTTAATTGGATCGGTGAATTTGGTACAAACGAAAAAAAATCTGTACCAAGTTTATATTTATAGTAACTAATTACTTCGATATACTCTGCATTTAATATGCAGAGCCGAATTCGCCTACTGTAATATTTAGTGCGGAACCTTTGAATTTAAAATTACATAACCCAACCCGTGTTATATATGTATGCATGTGTGTATGTGTACAATATGTAAACGTAAAACACAACCTAAAACAGTATCACCGCAGCGTCTAAACAAGGGACGAAGATTATCGCAACCGTAAATTGTTCCATGTTCGCGGGAGACTTTTACGAGCGGAGCTTTTTACGTCGAGCTTTTTCTTCCCCGAAACTGTTTACCTCCCCCGTCCCACATCCGAGAGGGGAGAAGAAAGGAAACTGTTGTCGCAGTATGTTTGCGCAAACATAGTGATTTCGAGAGAATCGTCTACGGATAACAACTTTGCTGCGGTGTTGCTGCGGCTCGTCAATATCGAACCAATAAAACCGAGCTCGATCAAAACAAATATTTCGACACGAGCCTGGCACCACCGACCCAACCTATGCTAACACAAAAGCTTCCGGATATTGATGCATAATACATTACTGGACCAAAATAGAAAATGTCGCAGAATGCGTTGCAAACTTAGTCATCAAAGTTGCTTTCGCGCCGAATGTGCCCGGGGTGTGTGTGTGTGTGTGTGTGTGTGTGTGTGTGTGTGTGTGTGTGTGTTTGTGTGTTTTCGCATTTTATGCTGAAACTACATATACATACATACATACGTATATCAAGAAACGCCTGAAATACTGATAACCGACGCTGAAGTGCGTCGTAACCTTTCCCAAAGCCGTGGAAATTCAAGGACGAGGAAATCCGTGGCATTTGCGGTAACGCCTTAACACCGAAGTGACGTTGTGTAATATTATAAACTAGTGTTTTGCCCGTTGAAATTTCAACGGGTGCTTTCAATGGGTCATATAAATATAATTCAGTGAAAATAATACCTAATGGAGGTGTGAAAAACAAGGCGACAAAGATAATGTAAATATTTCTTTTAGATAACCTGTCGTTTATTTCGTTTTATTAATACTGTATTTTTTTCCATTCAGTAAAGCTTAAATTTCCTTGAGAAGGTTTTTTTAACTGATCCGTCATTCTTTGTGTGTAAATATGTTTCTAATTCTGTCTCCTTTGTGATATTCACGGTATAATGAAATTTCATCTCTTCCATCAGTAATCTGCAATAAGTATTCACAATTTTTTATGAATTTTTGTTATATATGTATAATCATATATTTTCAAAACAAAATTATATTTGGGTGGGTTGATTTAATTTAATTTCAACTGTCTATGAGGGTTAAAGGGGGCGTAAAAGTCGTCGAAATAATGTAAGATTTCAGTTCATTTTGGTGACAAACTTCATTATAATTAGTGCCTTTGAGGACACAAAGCATACATGCGTATATATGCATGTATGTGTGGCTAAATTTTGCTTAATTTTAGAAGTTTGTATGGGCTAAAATAGAACAAAACTCCCACGAAAATAAAGCAGTATTCGTGCACATCTTTGGTAGCAAATTTCCGCTGAATTAAGTTGAAGTTGGAATGTTTTTTAGCAAATTATATTTTAAAATGTACAGAAATGTAATTACTATAAAAATAAATTATATTAAAATATAAATTGACTAGATTAATCATGTCTAGCACTTTTCGTAAAAAACAAAAGTAAAGACAAATTTATTTTAAATTAGTGAATTTCTTTTAAGGGGACTCGATTCACTTTAAATTGCTAAAAAAAAACTTTTAAAGGATTTTGAATTATAATTCGCGGCTTAACTGAGGGTGAATTTAATTACATGTTTTTTCCGTCGTGAGACGTCATGCGATAAAAGCACCCTAAATTTTCATTTCGCCTAATGAAAAATTCATTAATGATTTTATGCGTGTAATTTATGAACGCGAATGATATACGCATTACGAATACACAATGAGCTCATTTTTCACACAAAATACATTTATTTTGCGTATTGTTTCGCTCGGCAGACATGTTCACATTGTGAATAGAAGCGTGCCTCCAGGAAAAGTCTACTGTCTTCCAGAGGAAAGTCGATATAAAATCAATAGCTAAAATCTACCCATCTTTTGTATGGACAGGGAAAAAAAGGTGGCGGAGGGGAAGGCGAGAATAAAAGAAAAAAGCTAGCGCTAGTCCTACAACATCATATTCGCAATAAAAACAAACGAGCCGGAAAATATTTCAGTTGCGGACGAGATAAGGCCAGGGCTCGTAAAGCTAGGGGTCCGTCAGACCCAGGTAAGAGACCGTGCGCACTCTCGAAAGTTACTTTTGTTGCGGACTGAATTTTTGATGGGCAGCCATTGTGGGTTCGTAAGGGCCGCTCGAGATTTCGACCCCTTTCATCCCCTCTCCTAAGCCCCTTTTTATGGGTTAAAGGGCAGTTTTTGAAATGTGCGTTCCGGAAGGGTTTTCGCGTTGTTCTAGCGCGTAACGGAAGTGTGCGTGTCCAAATTGGTACCGTGTTTCGTCGTTATTATCAAGGTTGAAAGTTTTCATTTCGAAGCAGTTGTTATAGAATTCTTTTCATAAAGCCAAAGAGCCAAGTATAGATTACGGGACATAAAATACTAAGGAATAATTTACATTCAACCGTGAATTAATCGGTTGGTTTAATCGAAATATAAAATACTCGTAAAATTCAACAATTTATTGGTATAACATGAAAACAGAAATAACTATATACATATATAGAGTACCTGACAGAGATACACTGCATTTCCGATTATATTGTGCCCTCTTTGATCATAAATATTATATTTTACTATAATGTATTGATATACAAACCTCTCCCATAACCTGGGCTCAGTATTTCATTTTTCGCAATTCATCGTCAACTTCTTCTACTCCTCCATAAATTAACTCATAAGGATCGTTTCAAATAATTTAAATTGTAATTTTCGAAGTGTGTGTAGAATGTAGATACCTGATCTGTGAATATCTTTGAAATAAATTGATTATTTAAATACACATACATACATATGTATATACATACGTCTAGATTTTTTATTGTTGCAATATGTAAAGTAAATAGTTTTGAAATACATATGTACATACATACATACATATGTACATTATGTAATATTTTTTTCAGATCACGTGTTGGACAATATGCAGATACAATTATGTATGTGCGTGCTTACATTGCGAACATAATTTTTGCACGTTAAATGTTATATATTACACCTTCATGCTAAAAATCAACAAAAACGCAAAATATTTATTTTCTAGAAATATAACCTTTTTCATATTATATTATGACAGGCTTTTGGTGAGAAATCTTCATCCAAACCTCTCGACAAAATTCGTACTGGAGTAAAATTCCACTTTGATAATTCACGGTAGAAGGGAAAGCAACCACGTTGCCCTTCTCAGAATCTGAAATTACCAAGAGAGAAAAAAAAATCAGGTTTGTGACAAAATACTTTTCCAAGAACGGTAGATGGTATCGTTTATTAGAGCAATATCGTTCTCCGAGCATCAATATTTATCTGCAAGAATGTAAATACATACATATGTACATATGTATATTTAGCATGATGTGCTCTATTTGTTTTTCGTTCAATGAATACATACATAATTATTTATGTATTCATTGAACAAAAAACAAACGCATTGAAAGTCTATTTAGTTAATATAATCTTTAGATTTAAGATTACAATTTCAAATGACTTTATTTTACGTTAATTAAGCTATGTATAATTTTTTATACGGTTCAACGTTTTAAGCAATTTTTTTATTTCATTTTTTACACTCGGGAAATGTTTTAAAGTGAGGAAGTAAAAATCACGAAAGTTGTCAACATTAAAAAAGGCGCTTGCTTAATTCAAGAAAGGAGACGGATAACGAATATAAAAGAGTTTTTAATGGGTAAATAAAAAGTTTTGTAATGAAGTCGGCAAATATTGGCCGAGTGTAAATTAATCCGACGGAAAAATTACTAAAGGAAAAGAGAACATGGAACACGCTACCGTATCAGAAATTGTATACGACGATACACCGTTCACCACGTGTACATATGTATTTATCACATTCATATTACATTTAGATAAAGTTAACGATTAAACATGTGTACATCTGGAAGAAGAGAAGGCTTTGTGCAATTGCAACAGAAGCACTTTAGCTCGACGACACGTCCGGAACTGTGTGTAGTAAATTGCTGGCGGAAATATGCTTCCTAGAGTTTCTTTGTCCAGTTTTTCTCTCACTATGAGTCCTTTCCCCCGTTTCAAAGTTAAGTCTAATTGCAGCTAATCTGAAAAGTCACTCGGTCTCTTAGATGATATGCATTCATCAGATAGGCACTGTTGAAAAGCACGTTATAATTTTAAAAACTCTAACTACATATATAAATAAATCAGTAAAATATTACAAAACAAAATTCGGATGTGACCAACCCACGACTTTATCTATGTATTTGATAAATATAATTAAGTCACAAAACAAAATTTGATAATCGACCATACATACATATGTATGTATGTACATACACGTTCACTCCTTCTGGCTATGAGAGTATTTTTGATACAAATTGAGCGCAGATGTAGGGAAACTTACACAAGACAAAAGTTCCACATACGATTATCGAATTTTATTCAATTTTTTTTTATTACTTAAAATCATTATAAATATAGTACATATTAAATATCAAAAACAATTTAAAAGGTCAAAATAAAACAATAAAATACTGTTTTAAAAAAAATACTACTTCCGGCTTACGAATTCTGAGCAAAACCTTATCAGCTGTAAATTAGTACATAAAGAATACAATTTTCAGTTTGATACGCTCAGGGGTTTGGGAAGAATAGTGGCCACAACATTTTTGACCTTTCTAAGAGAAAAAAATCCCACTTTCGGTTTATTATATTTTTTATTCTCATCACATTGATACAAGAATTATACTTGAATTTTTTCGTGAAGATCACACATGTTTAAGGGATCGAAAAAAATATTGGAAGAAAAATGGAACAGGAGTAAACAGCCATTTTCGGTTGACGGATGCTTACCAAATTTTATACATAACTTAGTATTAAGCTTAAAATTATAGATATGTAATTTTGGTTCAATACACCTCAAGGTTTCTGAAAAAAACAGAAAAAACCTCGATTCTCTAAAGTAAAAGTACTACTTCCAGTTGCGGTAAGAATATTTAAAATATATACATAAGTGTACACAGTTTATAATTTCTCATACATGTAAAAAAATTCAATCTGATGCATTAAGCGGTTTCGGAAATAATTGAATTCAAAAATTTTAAAAATAGGACACCTGTGTATAAGCGGAGGTACCATTTTCGGTTAACTTAAAAGTTTGAAAAAAATTTACGTCGTATCGATAACAATTTCAGTAACCGATACTAAGTTTCAGTCCAATAGGATTAACGGTGTTCAAAAAATCCTCAAAATACATAGACACTCACACAGGCATACAGACACACAAAGAACACGCACACACTTTTTTTCTAGATCAGTGTTTAACATCAAAAGTTTCAGTTCGATAGTAGTAACGATGTTCAAAAAATCCCTGGAATAAACAGACACACATACTTATGTATGTACTAACAGACACACGCACATTTTTATTCTAGATCATGAAAACGTGATCAGTGATTGATTTTGATTTCGAATCAGTCAAAATTTCAAGTTTGAATTTTCGCATTATCACAAAACTTCATCTATTGTTACAACGTACATATTTATGTATGCACATACATACATACATAGATAAAGTGATAAAATGTTAAAAAATTTCGCAGGCAAAGTTTTACTTACAACCACAATTGAAACTTTTTTGTAAAAACGCTTTTTTTTTCAACAAAAAGATTTTCCATCATATTTATCAGCTATGTAGGTACATACATATGTAGCTGTATAATGGTATGACTGAAAATGTTTTTACCTGAAATTACTAAAATATTTTTATAACATTATTTCTCCGCACACTGTAATTTGGAGACCAATGGAAGAACCGCTTAACAATACACCTACAAATATAAGACAAATATTTAGATTTCAATAGGAAAATCTAGGCAAATAGGTTTTATTTTAAGATGTTTACTTAAGATTACTGAGATACAAAAAATGTTTTTATAATACGCTTAAAATCGGTCGAGCTAAGCAACAGTTGTAATGAACTTGATATATCTAAAAATTAAAAGGAGCAAATCTGTTCCGGCGTACACTGGAACGAATTTCAGTTCGTTCCGAGCGGAATTATTAACCCTTTTCGGCCGCACGACAGATTTCAGATTGCCTCGCATTACGCGAATTGGGTACTACAACTGCGAATGTGGATAGGCAGGGTGGGTTTGGGTGTTGGCGATCACTTTAATTTGCGTCGTATGCGGTCGTTTACGGTTTGCCGAATCTAGATTGGCAACAGTGAAGGACATTACTGGCCAATGGTAGGGCACGCTCTGCCAGTCCGGGATAAAAGAAAGGAGAAGGGCACAGTTTAAACGTATAAATTGCCCGCCATTAGTTATACGCATGAGAAATCATCTCGAGACCTATCGAACACACATAACATAGTGCCTGCTGGTACAAAACCATCTTCCGATATACATATGTACATACATATATGTACACAATAAATTGGATACATCGAGGAAAAAGGGGAAACTGCCTAAGCCATTTGGCAAAGCACTCAAATGTTTCTATGGCAACAATACGATAAAAACCGTTTCAAATATGGAAATGTGAGTTTTTCAAAAATTTTATTCCATTTTTAATATATTTTTACGTACATATACATATGTTTGTACCTGCATTTTTTATGTCATAATACCTTTGAATTGTTAATTCCATACATCTCTCATTAATTTCACACCTCCTTCTATCTTTTCTTCTATCAACATGAAAATTCAATATTTTCTTCATTTCGAGAAAAATTTCACAAAAAATTAAATGTAATGTTTTGCGATTAACAATATTTAAAAATACCAGCGGCCTGTAAAACATTTATTCTGCTTTTCCGAGATCCTGGACATATCAAATTAAAAGAAATAGTGTTTTTGGAACTGAAAATTTAATCACTTTCAAATATAACGGCTCACATGAATGTACCATATAAATGCATATATTATTCGTTAAATACATATTTAAAATACACAGCATTTTAAAATTGAAATTCAGTACATTATACACACGTATGTATGTATGTATGTGCGTACATTCTGTATATATGTATGTACATATTGTACTAGTATTTATTTAGGACTGGATATATATATAGGTACATACACACTATCCAGATCTTCTAGGGTTCAAATTAAAATATAATAAAGCCGCATTGATGGTTACTCATTTCATTTGAATTGTAATGAAAGTTAAATGACATACATATTATCGAAATTTCGTTATGTTGATTACACTAGGGTGACTAATAACTAGCCACTGTCAAGCCTCATCGACATGCTACATACATATGTATATGAAATTAGAGATTATACGTTATTGTATTTCAGCATGCAATAAAATATTATTACCCTAATATCAATCCATCCTGTTCGAAAATATAATATACATACATATGTACATAGTATGTATTCGTATCAAGTTGAATTAATAATTTATTATTTATAGATACATTTGTTTGTAATATAATAATAGCATAAACCACTGAAAGAAGATTTTTTTCTATAATTATAAATTATTAAATAGACATGGACTACGAATTTAGCTAGTAATAAATTAAACCAATATGCATACATATATTCTACAGGCGCGAATTATCCATAGAAACTGCGGTACTGCAGCATCCTATCCAACCAGGATTTCGAATGTAGAAATTATAGAAGGGTACACGCAGTAACCCCAAAAAACATTTTCCACGATCCGCCACTGCTATCCTATCTACAGTATTCCTTTAATATTTAGCAGAGTTGTGACCAGTACATAATCGTTTTCACTAAAAGTACGTAATGATAATTGTGGGCCTTCAGTGTATAAAGCGAAAAATAAAAATAAAAAAAGATAAAAAGATTCAGCAATTATTCGAATTATGATGACAAGGATAAAATGAAAAACGGCTAATGCGATTAATTTGAATATTAGAAAGCGCCTTGTAATTAGCATCATTAGCATATTTATGAAAGTGCGTCGTAAATTAACGGGATTCTACTCGATTATTTTTTTTCCTCCTCATACCCCACCTTCATCGTTTTATTTAAATATACACTCAAACGTTTTTCCGACTGATTAAATCGAAACATTTGAGGAGTGGCTATGACGGCTTTCCGTTTAATTAAAACCGTCGAAGCAATATGGGCCTGTCCTTATTGAAGTTATAGTGGGACTCTCTGCATTGAAACTCACACGTTTAACTAAATGCCATACGCGTTAATATCACTGAATACAGGCCTGTACAGAAATAGCACATTTGTTAAATAAATAAAAGGAAAGGGGCAAAAGCGTAAAGAGCGATACGCGGCTTATCGGCCATGCTACGCGCTTGGAATTTTATATGCGGAGCAATAAAACCTTTTTTAGTTCGGACCCTTTAAAGTGGAAAGTCTCTTTTTAAGGCCACACTGGAGTTTGGAGAACAGGTTTTCCTTTTCCTTTTTTTTTTTTAAAGTACACGCTGTTCGAAGACGTTCAATTTACATTTGCGCAAAATTTAAGCTCGCCCGAGCAACCCTAGAGAAAGGCAACTCTATTAAGTTAAGTGCCTTTGTCGCTTTAAAAAAATATTCTAAAAGTTTTTCCGGGACTCAAAGGGAAGATACCGGCCAATTCAGAGCTTTTGCTTTTGATATTTGACGTGTTAAAAGGTAGCATCAAAGTTTCTTCTCTACGCAATTTCGAATCGTAGCGTCAATAGACAGCTTTCAAATTTGCACAGTCGCTTCCTGGAAAACTGTACGTATCCTTTATCTTTTCAGATAACTTCCTATTATACGAGGAAGAATTATTGGGTTCCTATTGCTTCAACGCTCTATATTCAGAGTTCGCAGTCGTAAATGTCTCTTTGAACAAAATACGACAATAATAAATTACGTCCGAACATTTTTCTTTATTATTCGATAGCGTATGAAATTCGCATGGCAACTGGCATTCCTGGCATAGCTTGGCATCGCATTCGTACTTTGCGACTATTTAGGAAGAGATTAGACACATTAAAAAAGAGAGTTGGCGAGATAAAGCGAAAAAAGATTTATTGAACAAAAAAAAAATCTTTTCATGAAACCTTACTCAGAATCGTAGCAAATTATTATTATTATTACCAGCGATCTTTCAAACGTACTTCACGTTTATCGTATTTTATAATCTTATGGAAATTTAATATCATTAATTGAAAGCGGATATTTTTGAAATTATGAACCATCTGCAAAATATTCATAATTTATTAGAAAAATTATAATCGAGGAGAAATTAAGTGGCGTCCTTAAGTGATGAAAACGTTAATTTCAAGATGCTTCGATATTTTATTATCTTTTTATTATTTAAAGATAAAAAGTGTGTCTGCATTATTAATTTTACTTTTCTTCAAAATAAATTAAGTATAATATATTTTCTTTAAAGAGAATATTGGCCTCTACAAAACAAAGAAACTAATATTTCTTCGGATGGTTTATGTTAAACTTCCAAGTTCAGCGAATTAATTTAATAATATTTAAATTTATTATGCGTATTTTCAATAAATGTCGCTAGGACTTGCAGCCTAATTCAATATCTAATATATAAAACAAAGACCGTTCCTTGTGTGTGTGTGTGTGTGTGTATTCGTTTCTGATTGGCTGTCGTTAAATATTATTTTTTTAAATTAATTTAGTAAAAAAACAAATTAATATTTACTAGTAGATTAGCCATGTTTAAGCGGCTATTACAAATACCGAGCGAAGCCGGATGCAACCGTATGTATGTAAAAAAATCAACAATTTTGAGAAATTGTTTTTTTTTTAATTACTATTTAATCATTGGCTGCATTTACCCACAGCCACTGTCTTTTGGGAGAAATTAAATGGCGCATGTTTTCGAGAAATTATTAAATTTGCACATTTTTAAACGAATAAAATTGATAAATGTTCTTAATATTTTAACGTTTTATATGAAATTCGACTTATGACCGAGGTGCAAGAATGTACGCACATATCTTCTCCGTCGTAAGTCGAGCATTATATAAAATCACTCTACCGACATTACAATCTGTCAATAGGCTCAGATGTTATTTTTTTACATTTATCTCTTTACTTTAATGCATTTCTGCATGTGTTTTATATTGATATTAAGCAAAACTCTCAGTCATTGGCAAAATGATAATATTATACTTGGTAATTTTGATTTAAAATTGATAGTCACCTATGGTCAGTATTGAACATGATCACAGGCTTTTTATTTCGAAGTAGAGCATAAATACAGAAGCCGCAACACAAAGCAGTCGCCTTTTAAAGTACATATATAACAAAAATAATCAGCCGGGCTGGTAGCTTGCAATCAGTCCGCAACGTTGCGTCTAAAAATGTATAAAACTTATGCAAATGCAAATATGTGAGACAATGTTAACAACAAATCTGGTATATATATACATAGGTACATAGTAATCCAAAACCAAGGTAGATTTTACTTTATCTATGTATGAACGTATGTACATATGTGGTGATAGTAGATGAAGTTTTGTTTTACTGTAATGTTTGATCAACAACTGCAACGCTTCTCCGATGCCGCCCTTTAACTTACACCGCCCGCAACTATTGTTCGTCGCTGGGACGGGTCTGTGAATGTACGCACGTGTGCATGTGTGCGTATGCGAGACTGCGTTTTTGTCTATGGTGGTTTGGCGCGTTCGCGATAAAAAGCAAATAAAGCGTGTGTAGCATCGGAGAGGAGGGTGGGGGTGTGGGGTGTGGGGAGTGGGGATTGGGGAGTAGAGGTTCGTTGGGTGATGAGAGGTGAGGTGAGGTGAGATGGGACGGGGCGGTGGGTGGTGGGAGCGGCCGGGAGCGGTGCAGGCGTGGGCGGGGGTGCGCGGGGCGGCGAGAGGGGGGCGCGCCGCATTGCGTCTGCCTGGGGAGGCGCGTGCGCAGTGGCGAAGTCGCGACCCGCCGTAGCACGCACCGCGCTACGGCGCCCCCTCGCCCTCCCCTCCCCACCCCCGCGCGACGGAGCCTTCGCCCCACCCCCACCCCGAAGCCCGACCACATGGCGAACAACGCCGCTTTGTTTACACCACATAACCTGTTCGCGTCGACCATGTCCACGTCCGGTGTACCTCTTGCCTCGTGTTCGTCAGGGCCACCAACCGTCGCTAGGCTGTTCACAAAACAGGCTGAGCGGCAAATTGCGAGAAATTCCATTAAAATGATTATAATTTATTTACATCAATTTTCATCTGTTTTGGGTAGAGACACGAGGCGAATTTTTACCGGGAATTTCAGAAATAAACTCGCCTAAGAAAAAACAAAAGAAATATATTAACAGACAAATATATTATTTTTTCTTTTGTTTTGATTATATTTCTTTCAAAATAGAATGAAACTGGTTTTAAATTGAGGATGTAAGTAAAATGCACCTTTTAAAAATATAATCAGGGTCGAAATCGAAGCATTTCAAGCGGAGTCGTAAAAAATCAACCAACTCCGACTTATTTTTATCATTTTATTTATTTAAAGTTTGAACCATTGTAGCATTACAGGAATTCCTAATGCGCCACAAAAGTTAAAAATGTAAGAGAAAAGAAACAAAATAATAACTAAAGAAATTAGCAGTCTCTGTGACGGGCCGGAATGTGAAATTACCGAAAACGCAAATATCGGAAGGCAAAGATCGAAAATCGAAAGATCTTAAGTCGAAAGATCAAAAAAAAAAAGGATGCATGGTAAACGGTACATACTCACTTAATTTGCGCGAGTAGGATACAACAGGGACAAGAGGAACAGGCTTTTCCTCCCGTATTAATGTGCGCGCGCAGAATACAGGAGGAAAAGCCTGTTCCTCTTGTTCCTGTTGTATCCTGCTCGCGCAAATTAAGTGAGTATGTTCGTGAGTATGTCCCGTTTACCATGCACCCTTTTTTTTTGATCTTTCGACTTAAGATCTTTCGATTTTCGATGTTTGCCTTCCGATATTTGCGTTTTCGGTAATTTCACATTCCGGCCCGTGAGGTAAACCCAGAAATTAGACATGATATAAACAAAACATATATATACACAAACAACACATTTAACACAATCATAAAAATAAGCTATATAATAGCGGATAATCATATTAATTACAAATAATAAAAAACAACAAAGAAGGGAATTTCTAATAAAAGAAAAATAAATATATAGACTTATGTATGTGTGTATATGCAAAGATAAAAGTACATTTATACATAATCATAAAAAAACAATAGCAATTAATAATAGCAGATAACGTAAAAATATCAAATATTTAATTGATAGTATTACAATTAAAAATATCAAAAAATTGATTGATAGTACTACGGTACATGTGAATTAGTGTCTCCAATTTTATTATTTTTAAGTAAATCCACTAATAAAAATAATTTAATTATTTCCTTATAACAAACATGAATTTAAATTATATTATAAATTAAATCATTTAATCGCACGTGTTTTTTCCAAAACCAATCGTTTCCTCCGTCTTATTTTATTTTCATTTTACTTTATTTTTATTAAATTTCATTATTAACAATTCAATTGATTGGGCTATATGTCAATTTTTCTATTTTTAATTCCTTGATTTTTTTTTATATTTTGAATATCGCTATTATTTTCATTAATAATAATTTTATACGTTGGCAAGAAAAGTCGATCTTACTAAAATCGTTCGAGTCGGAGTCGGTAAATTTTGAACCGACTCCACAGCCCTGGAAAAATATACAAGTTTTTCTTTGATTTTAATAACATTTCTTTCAAAAAAGAATGACACGGGTTTTAAATTGTGAATTTAAGAAAAATGCACCCTTTAAAATTGTAATACAAATTTAATTTCGCGTCTCCAGCTATGAGCTGTTTTTTTTTATTAGATACGTTTTCCTTATTTCGCAAGGTGACCATTCGTACCACCTGTCCTTGTAAATTGTGATTTAAAATCAGAACACTTTAAATCTAATACATTTTTTTTTAATACTAATTTAATAGATTGAAATATTCAAAACTTTCAGCGAAGTATCCTAATAAATATTAGCAAATGAGTCGAATTTTATCTGTAGTTACCGGGAACAAATGAACCTGTCAAGCGACTTTCTTCTATGATAAACAATATATGGTCCTTTTTAAATGTTTAATTAAAATAGGACCTTATAAAATAACCTTAAAGGACCTTAAAAGAAGGCTTCTTCTAAAAACTTTCAAATATTTGCTAATCTCGTAATTACAATTTTAATCAACTTTGTATAAAATTTAATAAGAGCATTCAAGAAAATGAATTCATTTTTCCCCGAAATAAATATTGAAATCGTTTTTTTTTTTTTATAAATGTGCAGCCAAAATTCTCTAATGCTCGTTGGCGTTTTTAATAACTGAAGTATAATTTTTTTTGTAACACATGTTCTAGTTTTGAATTTCAAAAAATGGTCACCTTAAATGAGTGGCACTTTTATACTTTCTTTTATAATTTTATACTATCCAAGCACTTTTAGTACATTCTTATATCAAATGACTCGCCTATTGTCATTTCAATATCTTCATTCGCTTTACTCTGATCGTGTTTCGTTTCCTATTTCTCCTCTTTGTACCGAACATATGGCTCAAAAAATGAAAACTTATTATTATGTAAGTATGAGAATTAAAAATAATGGAATGAAAAAAAATTAAGTAGAAATTCTTCTGCAAATCAGATCATACATACATATCTACGTACATTCTAGATGTATGTATGTACATCATTTTATAATGAAACTATATTTTATTGCACATATGTATAAACATTCATATGTAGGTTTGTAATATTTTTATTGAATTTCGTGTATATTTTTACAAACCTCTTTTATGTTTCACTTACGATTACAATTCTGAAAAAATTTTTACGCAATTTTTTTGAAACAAGTTAAAAAAATTTGTTTAACCCTTAAAATTTTTCTTCAACTACTTACAAAGAAAATTTATTCTATATAAATTGTTGCAAAATATTTATATCTTATTAGTAATAAGTTATTACTTCACGAAAAGAAATACGAAGAGTGCTAGCAAAAAAATTGTGCGCTGAGAATTCCGCTAAGTATTCCAAAACTCCCTAATTGGTACCAATTAATCACTTCGTGATACAAATACAGCATATACCGAGAAATTCATGTCGAAAACTACACAACCACAACTTAAAACATTATGTACATATGTATACATATAGTTTCACTAAAAATATTTTAATTTTTATTGATTTTAAAAACATTTCAGTTTGAAATCATCTGTGTTTTAGGTTAGATCAGTCAGTAATGAGAATTTTCGAATATCACAGACAGAAAAATACGTAACATAAAATATACATATGTATGTATGTATCTACGATGTCTATTGTTCTGAAAGTTTATGGCTTCCTTACAAGGTATACGGTATAAAATAGTAAAATATAGGATAATCAGCTTAAAATGTTAATTTTTTGCCGCATAGCTATCATGCGTATTCTTCTTCATTTTTTAAATATTTGAATATCCATAAAATACTATTTCATTTTATATGTAGCTTTGATCGTAAATTGGAAACAAAATTAAATTTTAATCGATGTATTTACATATATGTACATACAGACGTACATATGTACATACAAACGTGATTTAATATATGATATAATCGTTTATTAGTATGATGTGGTAATCAAAGATGTCACTTGATATTTTATATAAATACTGTGTCATATATAATATTACATAATTGGCGAGGGATACAAATTACTTTCTTATTATTTGATTTATCTTCCTATAAAATATATATTTATAAATTACTCACTCGTATATATGTACATACATGAATATGTAGGAGAATAAAATAACGTAAAAAACCGAAATAAACTTAAAAATGTATCCGAGTATAAGAAATATTTCATTGGTATATTTTCTTTCCAAAATGAAAATCAATCGAACGAAAAACGAATGTTTTCAAGATTCCCTTGAGCATATCAAAGACGAATTAGATTTCCCTCGTGAAATGCGTTGTATTTTTCAAGTCTCGCTTATTTGAAATTTCACCGTGAAAACCCATTTGAGGAAAAAAAATATTAAGATAAAACAAAAGAGTTATTCTAACGTGAGATCTTCTCCTGGGACCTTATTAAATTTTTAGCGCAAACGAATGTAATTAAATGCAAACAGTCCACGATAACTTCTGTAAAAATGAAACGAAAAAAAAGGAAAAAAATTAAAGACTGTTCCTACAAATGTATACCTTGGACTTAATGAATAATCAATTATATACACAGTTGAGGATTTACCCTGCGTGTCCTATTTACTAGGAACTTTTATGACCTTTGGCAACACACACGACAAATTACTCGGTTTTGAGGCGTTTAGGCCTCATGAAATATTAATGAGATTTCGTGTCAATTCCTTATCCCGTCTCCTATTTTCCAAAAAGAGATGTTACTGGAGCGTTTAGGATTACTTGAGGTCACCCACCCTCATAGAACAGCGAGTATCTAGGACATTGGAGTTCAAAGCGCCAACTCGGGGTTCCCAGAGTAATAGGATCCTATCTGCCTTGTGAGCCAGAACTTCTAATTTGCGGAACTGCCTTCAGATCGATAGTAATTAGGGGCCACGAGATAACAACGTACGAATGGTGAAGCCCTACCACACAAAATATTACCCCCAAGAGAGAGGGAGGGAGCGGATAGTGGGTCGTAGCCGGGAAAAATATCCAGCGTTCGAAACTTTAACGAAATTTGTAACTTTGGCGACAAAAGCATATTTTAATATGATAGCATAAAAGGGTTGTTGTGTACAAATTACTTTGTAAAGTTACATAGAATCTGGCTAGTTACTCTATACAAAATTAAATATAAAATAATTTGTACTACGCGAGATACATTGTACATATGTATATGCGGTCAATATTTTAACTTGGGTTTACTTTACTCGAAATGCTTATTTTTGTAATCTTTGATATTTGTTTTATTGTATACGTAACCTGTATATACATTTTTATATTTATACCTGTATAGATACATCTTTTAATATTGTAGGATCTACTAAATCTTTGTTTTATACGAAGGATCTGGATTGTAGTCACGTCTTTTGCACAGCGCCAAAATTATAGGGCACACAGTGGGATACCACGCGATTGACCCACTTTTAATACAAGCGAACAAGCTACTTGTAACAACTCTTTGTCTTTTCACCTCGATGTTACAGAAGATCGAGGTCAGTTTTGACGTAATTGAATTGCCGACATTGCCATACTAGCCCTGAAAAATGTATGCATATATAAACTATTTCCGGAAAACACTGTAAATATAATACGTATTCAGCTAAATTCATATAATTTAATGTATTCAGCATCGTTTATAATTTCAGGTGTCTATTTTTCACACAAAATATTTAACTTTATAATAAATTATATATTTTTAAAAATAAAATGAAGAAGAAATTTAATTTTTCAACAAAAAAAAGAGATAAAAAATACTCATTTATATGTACATATTTATGTAATGAGCGATATTAGTATGTCAGTAATAAAACCCTATTTTATATCGATTTATAACAAAACGAGAATTATACGATTAATCTAATCGCTAACAATGTGTAAATTTTAGACACGGTGATAAAATAAATGATCGCTTGTGATATGAATCGCAAAATTCAGAAAAACCTTAATGCGCAAAGATAAACACATAAAAAATAACTATACAAAAATTTGAATTACTAATACATTCCAATTGAACGATCAATTTACAAATTTTTGTGTACTCAAAAAAAAAAATAGTCTGACTAATTGCCGAGTGACAGCTTTCCGCTAAATACTGACTACTTCACACACTTATGACTTATTCATAGGCTTGCTTGCCGCATGACATTATTAGAAATTTCAGTTTTTAATATATGCGGATTGTTTTAGTACCTACTTGACTTTTCGTCTGACTATATTAGCCATATTTCTATATAATAGCTGAAGATAAATTATTATGTGAATTTTGCCGCAGTGGGCTTGTTCCATTTCACCTCGACATAATTCACATTAAATTCAAACACATCTGTTAATTAAAATATTAAAGTTTGATTAATGCTTGTGGATACTTGTATATGTATTTTATGAATATATTCAGTATCTATATAAGTAGATACCCAAGCTTATCTGTACATATGTATTTTTCGTAAAAAATAAATAGCGCACCAGTAAGGTATTCGCATAGATAAAATCATTGAATAAGATTGACAAATTGCTGCATTGTCACAGTGAGATAAACATGCTCGGAATGCCATATACATAAATACACTCATAGATTTCAAGAAGAAAATGAAAAGAAAAATTTCGACCACGCCCATCGTCGTTCACTTAATTGTAAAAAAGTTACAAAAAGTTGTAAGGTACAGCATACTAACGAATGCTGAAAAATGTTCCAGGAATCTGAAATATTGACAATAGACATGGTATGCGACAAAACACGTAATAACCGATGTCGCAATCGATTGGAATGTTTACAACGTTTTTACCCAATAAGCCAACGTTGATATAAATACATACATATGTATGAATAGCGATATAATTTTATGTAATATAAAAATATCTGCATTTTATTGTTGCTAAAACCATAAAAAGGAAATTTGTATAATTCATAATTATCACTAAATATGTATGTTTATTTGCGTGTAAATTACATAGCTAATTTTATTTAACTTCATTACCATGTACTAATTTTGTTGTTTTTAAACCATTTTAACTCATTATTTTCTATGCACATTACACAAACTATAGCTTTTACGTCATTATTAAATTCTACTTCAAACGAAAAAAGATTAAAGAAAATCATTTAAAGATTATTCGTGGTAAAGACTTGATTTTTCAATTGAACTTTAATTCGTTACATTCCAACGTCAATATTTGAACAAAGAATAAATTTTAGCCGCAGTCTATCGCCTTATCTTGGTCGGGTTTAATCAAACATTCTGAACGGATATAATAAAATTCTTGGTGGGTACTTCTTCTGTTATTTTCAATTCGAAAACCCAGCATTCACTGAATTAGTCGTAGAGCGTTATGATTTTTAAATTGTGGAATTGCGGGTATTTTAATTCCGGATAAGAGATGAGCTTAATATGCGGCAGTCTTTGGGAGGATGAGCAGCTTATTCCCCGGAGTAAAATTTATCAGAGTATATTATAGGGTAGCATCTGTTTTTCCCCTTCATGCGAGAAAACCCACGAATTCGTATATATTCCATGCAGAGGCATTCATGCTAAAAAAATCCAATAAATAATTCCCAATTTCAGCACGTAATTAAAAAAAATCGAATACTGCGAATAAACTAATAATAGTGATAAATAGTGTGTTCGCACGAATGAGTAGCCAAAAAAGACAACGAACACGATATAACTTATGATCGCAATCGGTGGAAACTACGTTCAGCTTTGGTCATAACGAGGACGATCTGATAAAGGTGTTAGGGTGTTGGAAATGACTTCAGGTCAAATATCCTCAATTCCGGGAAACCGAACCGACGTTATCTGTATATGTATGTATGTATGTATGTATGTATTGCGAGATAATTCAAACCGATACCTAATACCTCCCAGGAGGTTGTCGTAACTATTAGTGGAAAAGCCTTCGAATGGAAATGAAACTAATTTAGGATGCCAGACGAATTTCGTAAATCAATATTTCACTTTAAAGCTATTTAAATAAATAAAATGTTACGGATAGATAACACGGTATAATTTATTTGAAAGATTTCCACCTTCTATTCCAATTTACGATAAAATGAATGCTCGCTGAAAGTCTTTTAACAAAACGATTATTTAAATTATGTAATATCATAACCTTTCTCGCATACGAACGTTGCTATTTCAATCGTGTACATTTTCTCTCCGAAGTACGTTCGTGGAGGAAGCGTATTCCTTAACCCAATATTTACGATTGGCTCCATACGAAGTAACCCATACACGTCTTGTAGCATAGAAAGAGTCATAAATGTCTACCAATGCCGTAGCTACTACTGGCATACATATATGGGGTGAAATGTTTCATTCTTTTATCGCTCACCTTCCCCATATCTGTGTGTGGGGGGCTATTTGATGAAACAACATGCGAGCCAAACCGAAAATAGGCATTACATTTTGAAATACATATACCCCCATTGAATAGTAATAAAAGGAATTCGGATGAAATATTGAAATAATATAAATATTTTCGATGTCATACCTGTTGCAAATCTTAAAGGGATTATTGATTTGAAAAGTTGAAAGCAAATACGCTGTTGTGATGCTGAAACGGGAACGTTCGAAGAAACCCCCCCGTCAAAAATATCACTCACAAAAGAAGAAAGAGTGATATGAATTCATAAGCAGTCGAATATTCCAGAAAAGATCTGCATAGAATTCACCAAATGATTTAAATTTCAAATTAATAATTCATGCATTATTCAATATGATGGGATCGAAGTGTTTCAACTTTGCATACTAAAAAATATAATTAAAGTTTTTGAAATATGTACATATTTATGTACATACCTTTAGGTACATACATACCTAAAAATATAATTTAAGTTTTTGAAGTATGTACATATAAACGCAAATCATCGTCTCAAATTATATGTACATGCACTAGTGTTTCGGAAAAACATGCCCGTTGATTTCAACGAGTGGTTTCGGAAAGGAATTGATACACGAATTAAAATAAAGCTATGTTTTATCATATATATAAATCATATATATAAAGACGGTAATCTGTGTGTGTGTGTGTGTGTGTGTGTGTGTGTGTGTGTATGTGTGGGTGTGTGTGTGTCTCCTAACTCTCGCCGAACATAATGAATGAATCGATAAAAATCGATAAATTCATTTTTCGACGAGACGACTTTGTCGCGACTCGAACCAAATAGCCTGAATATAGGTCTAAATTGAGCTAATGGTCACGTGCATCACGCCAAATTCAATTCTTCATTTCGCCTTTTTTTTTTAAACATTAATTGAAATATTCCTTCTCGCCATATAAAAATACGTAATTTTAATAATTTCATTTAGCTAGGTTTTGAACCATTTTTTTATATATTTATTTTTATCTAAATTTAAATTTAAATTTAAATTATTTATATTTTGAGGATATTCGAGAAAAAAATTGATTTCATTCACCGTGGGCGCCGGGAATCGAACCTCGGACCCTCCGATCCAAACAAAATGTTCTCACGAGCCCGCGCCGAACGCCATATCCTCGCCCAGAATACGTGTTGTAAATACACATCATATGTATATATATGCACGTAATTTGATATGTGTAATAATAATATTCAACGTTACGAGGTCAATGACATTTTGTGTATAATCGGAAAATATTACATTTTGTTAACTTTAATTAACATTTTGTTAACTTTAATTAGCATTTTGTTAACGTTAACTTTAAGAATTGAAAATTATTAAAAATAAAGAATTGAAAACTATCTATGAGAGTCTACGAAAATAACGGTTCCGGTTCCGGATTTTTTTTTTTAGTTTTACACGAGTATATAATAATTTTATACCCATGCGATGATATTTAATCGGGCTATTCACTAGTATGTATATAAATATAATGTAAAAAGTTGAGTGCACGCATTACACGCTCACCGATCCAACCCATTCGAAATGATGGATCGGTGATGTATCTCCACGGTCCGGCACATACCCATATATCCACATCGCGTCCGTTTTAATTATTAGAGGACTTAAACACGATTTATAATACATAAGCAGATAAACCGAGTAGGTAAAAACATATAATTTATATATGCACCTTTGTTATATATAAATAAGCTTAATATTTTACTGTGCGAAAAATTGTATTTCATAACCACAAAGCGTGAGATGATAAAGTTGAACTTCTCGGTATTATATTTCGCACATTTTGTGCCGTACATATATGTAATATTACAGAGTATTTTTCTGAAAGCTTTATTTTTACGACAAACGTTTCTCTCCTATATGCGAACAAAAAATTAAATAAATAGCTGTTATATATTCAAAACGGGATCTGCAAACGCGTCTACTATGCGTGTTGACTATCTGGATTTCTTGCGAGTATTTTCACCCCCTTTACATTTTTTTCCGTGGGTGTCTGTGGGAAATCCTCTTCTAACGGTTGCTGTTTTTCTCACTTTTACCTGCCGCTGTCAATCAAGTATACCTGTCCTCCAAGCTAACTTTGGAGGTTGTGACGTCTTTCGACCGAAGAAGTGGAAACGAGCCGTAGCGCGGTCGCAAAATAATGAACTCGTTTTTGACTCGTCACTCCTCGGAAGAGACGTGTGCCACTGTAGCGTCAGTCAATTTGCAAAGATTGATGTCTAAATAGACGAAAGGGGTGAAGTTGGGCTGGTGTGGGGGGGGAGGTGAAGGTCCTGCTCTCGAGAGACATCAATCAACGAGACCAACTTTATCCTCCGAAAGCAACGAAAGGGCGATAAGTTATCGCCTCGAGAATAAACTAAACTAGGTAGTTAGTGAGCAGCACCAAGCGAAATTAGTAAATCATTGTACACAATGTCATTAGAAGTACATAGTGAGTATTAATATTAGAAGGAAAATTTGAATTCCGAACACGAGTTCCTAATTAATAGTAAAAGACGTGGAATTTGTAAATAAAATTAGTCCTTCCTTGGTTGAACTTTTTTTATTTTTAGTTTCTTTGTAAGACTATCTGTTTGGTGAGTGTTTTATAATTTATTTTTACTTTGTGTAGTAACAATAATTCGAACTCGAGATTTTGACTGATTCGAACTCTGAATAGATCACTGATCTAGAAAAAAAGTGTGTGCGTGTGTCTTTGTGTGTCTATATTTCTGTGTGAGTGTCTATGTATTTTGGGGATTTTTTGAACACCGTTAATCCTATTGGACTGAAACTTAGTGTCGGTTACTGAAATTCTTATCGCTGCGACGTTAATTTTTTCAAACTTTTAAGTTAACCGGAAATGGTACCTTCCCTTATAGGTGTCTTCTTTTTTTAAGTTTTTGAATTCAATTATATCCGAAAAGGCTAATCGAATCGGATTGAGAAATTTTACATGTAATAAAAATTGTTAATTTATAATATTTTTTAAAAAAATTTCCTCAAACGGAAGTAGTACTTTTATTCTAGAGAATCGAGGTTTTTTATGTTTTTCTCAGAAATCTTTTGGTGTATTAAACTTAAATTTCATATTTAGACGTTTGAGTTTAATACCAAGTTATTTATAAAATTTGGTAAGCATCCGTCAACCGGAAGTGGCAGTTTACTCTTATTCGATTTTTCCTCCATAATTTTTTTCGACCCCTTAAAGATGCGTGCTCTTCACGAAAAAAATCAAGTATTATTCTTGTATCAATGTGATGAAAATAAAAAAAAATCACTACATTTTATAAACTGGAAGTGGGATTTTTTCCTCTTAGAAAAGTCAAAAATGTTGTGACCTCGATTCTGTCCACACCTCTGAACGTATTAAGCTGAAAATTTATATTTGTATTATTTATGTACTAACTTAGAGCTGATAAGGTTTTGGTCAGAATTCGTAAACCAGAAATAGTATTTTTTTAAACAATTTTAAACAATATTTCATTATTTATTTTCATTTTATTATTTCATTATTATTTATTTATTTATTTTTTACCTTTTAAATTATTTTTATTTTCTTGATATTTTGGTTTTAAGTTCAGTTCCGGTTCGAAGCCCTGAATAATATCTAATATATAATTTCGAAAAAGACTTTGTATATATAACATGTACATATGTTTTGGGTGGAAGCATCCGTGACGCTATCCAAAAAATCAAATTTTTTATGACGCCGATATCGGTATCGATTTCGATTCCATTTTCAATTTGGTTCCCTTCCCGGAATATGTTTTCAGTTTCGGATCCGGATTTTTTTTTCAGTTCCGGAATAAAAAAAACAAATTAATATTTACTATTAGATTGGGCATGTTTAAGCGGTTTTTATTACAAATATCGTGTGAAGCTGGGAATAACCAATTGTTACATATATTTTCAGATAAGAATAAGTTTCTATAATAAGAACCTTTTGCTTGAAAGATTCACTTTATCTATACTAAAAAAAGTCCGTTTAAAGGATGAAGTAATCAAATTAAACTAGCTATTTTTATAGAAAGTTTAATTTAGATATGCTATTTATAATACTAAAAAGGTTAGACATGAGGAAAATTAAAATGAGCTGATCTTCGTTTAAAATATGTAGGTACCTCTATGGATAATATTGCCTTAATTTTTTTATATAATATTTCAGGCACGTTGCCATTCATTATTTGACTTTTAGCTGACAAATGAATGACCCAATTATTACATGCATATTAGGTTCATAGAAATTAACCATTTATGTATTGTATGCTTCGTAATAAAATAATACCAAGCTCTTAGAAATCAAATCAAACAAAAATTTTCAACACTATTCTAAACATGCATATGTACATATAAAGAAAAGAAAAAGCTATTTTAATGTAAAGTCAAGTTCAAATAATCTCATATGATCAAATTGATAGAGCGATCGTAAAGGGTTACTAAAATATTTTAAAGGGAAAGATTTTTAGATACAGATTCGGTCGTATGGTAAATCCCCTTTGACTTAAATAAAACTAGAGGAAAAAAGCCGCCCAAATTGGCCGATTTTCACTGAAAAAACGGCAAGGATTTTCAACGAAGGGGACGTAAATCTATCTTTTCTAAAATTAATGTTTCCCGACGTCGCCGACCTAATCCCACCCGCGGGATAACATTGATCAGATAAGTATGAACGTGATTTGATTTCGATAGAGGACGTAGAAAAGCGTTCGCCAACTCAATACTAAACTGATTATCCCCGATTGGATTGTTCCCTTTCTTCGCAGCGGGCGAACTCAGTACTGATTGATCTTTTTATTTATTTTTTTTCTTTTTTTTTGCCTTTTTTGTTCTTCCGCTTTGAGCTTTTCTCCTCGTCCGTTCTAAGAATGATAATATTCAAAAGACCGAAATAGACGTGATCTTCCCTTACCGTTGATCTCGTTGTTCCTGTTAACTTCAAGACTTTGTTGCTCTTTATGATATGCGAGATCAATTTTCTTTTTCGCGTTGAAGTTTTCTTTGTCTTTTTTCCATTTTGATTTTTGTGTAGCGTGCGGGTTTCCGTTCATTGATTGTCCGCTCAAGTTTCATGAGATACGATTGCTTCGATAGACAGCTATCTTTTGTATTTTTCATGTTTTCCTTTCATTTAAAAGCCTTTTTCTATCGATTTTTTAAAAATTATGAGAATCTAATATATAATTTGGAGAGAGACTCTGTATGTATGTAACATTCGTTGGTTGGTTCGTTCGTAGACGACAAATTCGATTTATTTTTTTTCGATTCAAAGGATTTGAAGTCCCCGGGGGCGAAGGTGCCGAGGGTGCAGGCACCGCCGGGGGTGCAGCCGTCGAAGGTGAAGCCCTAGGGGGCGAATCCTCTGGGGGCGCAGTTGCCGAGGGCAAAGCCTCGGGGGGGCGAAGGCTCCAAGGGCGCAGGCGCCGGTTTCTGGTATGCATATAATTTCGAAAGAGACAGTATAGTATATGTTTGTTTCTTCGTGACAGTCAATTAAATAAAAGAATAACAAATGAGTACTCAAATAAATTTATAAAAAATAAAACTATTCAAATAAATTTAATAAAATGTTTACTATTAGATTAGTCATGTTTAAGCGGTTTATATTAAAAATAACGAGCGAAGCCGGGTAAAACTACTAGTGTTTTATATATTTACTAGCTTAACCCGGCATCCGTTGCAATGCCACAATAACGCATGCAATTCCCGTTCCCGTTCCCATTTGTCGGAAAAACGCAGGCGGTGAACACATTTGAAATTATTGCGGTGTCATGCTATTCAGGCCTGTTTTCCCGTTCCTGTTCCCGTTTTTGGGCGATTCTTTTTTTACAGAAACCATCGCGGGTATACACACTCATGTAATATGTAATGTAAGTTTAATATTATGCTCATGTAAGTTTCATCGCAATCAGTTTAATAGTATAGGAACGCATACGTGACAGATGTATAGACAAACAATATTTTATATATTTATGTACATATGTATGTATTTATAATATTTTGTTTTATAAGATTTAGGAACCAGAAACAAAGTTACTTTTAAGAATAATAATATTTCACTTCTTAATTGTCTTGAAGTAGTCTAGGAGAATATGCCGCATAGTTTCTCTCCGTATAGAGGGTCTACGCCGTAAGCCGCAGCGGCAACAGGTCGAAATGACCCACTACTTTGCCACACCTTTTGTCATTCAAATGAACCCCAAAGTCCTATACAAATTCGCCAAGTGTTGCTGAAAGTATCACTAAATGAAAACCTTAAACATACTGAATTGTACTTACACATATGTATATTTGTTTAAAAATGCTATACTATAATATAGTTAGATATAATACACATGTGGATAGATGTATACATACATATTTGTATGTATGTATGTATGCATACAATATGCATATTAAATTCGTATTAGCTCTTTACAGCACATTGTTTTTTCACTAATAGCACTTTTTTTGTCCACTAATATTTTTCTTACTATTTTCATAGTTTCTATATTCTATAGTTTCTATCTAATATATAATTTGGAAAGAGACTTTGCATATACATATGTATGTATGTATGTAATCTTCGTTTGTAGTTTTTTTTTCGATTCATAAGCACCGATTCGATTTTTTTCGATTCAAAGGATTCGAAGTCCCCAATGGAAGGCGCCTAGGATGAAGCCATTCACGCCGGAGGCGAAGCTCTAGAGGGCGCAGCCTCGCGGGCGCAGGCACCGGATTCTGGTATACATATAATTTTTTATAAGAGACTTACTGTATATATTTGTTTGTTCATGACAGTCAATTTAATAAAAAAAAAACAAATGAGTATTCAAATAAATGTATATAAAATAAAACTATTCAAATAAATTTAATAAAATCTTTAGTATTAGATTAGTCATGTTTAAGCGGTTTATATTACAAATACCGAGCGAAGCCGGGTAATACAGTTCATATATTTACCATTATGTTAAATATTATACTTAATAGTTTATATATTTACCATTATGTTAAATATTATACTTAATCATATATATCATATATATAACGACGGTAATCTGTGTGTGTGTGTGTGTGGGTGTGTGTGTGTGTCCTAACTCTCGCCGAACATAATGAACGAATCGATAAAAATCGATTAATTCATTTTTCGACGAGACGACTTTGTCGCGACTCGAACCGATCTCCCCAAATAGCCTGAATATGGGTCTAAAGAGCTAATGGTCTCGGACATCGTGCCAAATCCAATTTTTCATTTCGCCTTTTTTTTTTAAACATTAATTGAAATATTCCTTCTGCCATATAAAAATACGTAATTTTAATAATTTCATTTAGCGAGGTTTTGAACCATTTTTTTTTCTTTTCATATAAAACAATTAAATATATATTTTTAATTGAAATTAATTTATATTTTAGCGATATTTGAAAAATAAAATTAATTCCAAATCACGGAATCGAACTAAGGCCCCCCTCGCCCAGAACAGGTCGCTAGCCATTAGACTACGACCTCGATAGAAAAAATGCTCTAAATTACGTACATAATATTCGATTACCCTTTTCAAGTATGGGGAACCAATCATTCGCGTATCTTCGGCTTTCGTCGACAATCGACAATTGACTTCGGCTTTCGTCGACAATCGACAATCGACTTCGGCTTTCGTCGACAATCGACAATCGACTTCGGCTTTCGTCGACAATCGAAAAAAATTTTTTTTTTCATTTTTTTCATATTTTTCATTATTTTCAGTTTTTACAGTTTTTTTCAGTTTTTTTCATTTTTTTTCATTTTTTTCAAATTTTTCATCTTTTTCATTGTTTCCATTTTTTTCAGTTTTTTCATTTTTTTCATATTTTTCATTTTTTTCATATTTTTCATTATTTTCATATTTTTCATTTTTTTCATAATTTTCATTTTTTTCTGCCTTTGTCTTTCCGAAACCAGTCGATTCCATATCTTTAACTTTATTTTTATTCGAGTTTCAATTTCTTTTCGAAACCACCCGTTGAAATCAACGGGCTCTACACTAGTTTATATATTTACCATTATGTTTACTGTCATAATATTTCATATTGATATGATTCAATGACATCTTCACGTCCAGCTTTATAGGGGGTCCAAATTTATATACATATATATATATATATATATATATATATATATATATATATATATATATATATATATATATACATATATATATATATATATATATATATATATATATATATATATATATATATATATATATAATGAAATTGCTTTTAAATGTAACGTTTATTTCCACTTTTTATGAATTCTCAGAAAATAATATATTGATGACTTTCAGTGGTATTTCATTAAAATTGATTCTCGCTTTATACACGAATTTTACTCATTATATGTTCTATGTAAGCACATATGTATGTATGTATATATGTACATATTAGGTATATTGAAAAACATTTTTCTATGAATTTGCTGAGGAATGCTTTTAGTAGATATTATGTGTCACATTATTATTAATTTTTCAGAGCGTCACTGAAGACACGTCGCTATCTAATCGATTGTAATTAGATTATCTGAAGTGAAATAATCGATTAATGTCAAACGTACGACCTTATTTTATTTTTCGATGTCGTGGTGGGGTTTCCTACACCCCATTGCGGTCTGTATTCACAGGAGACATCGTAATGGCGCATTTATATCAATTTAAGTACCTATCTACCATAAAAAAAGATTAAAAAGAGTCTTCGAAGAATACGAAGCACTTCGAAAATATGAAAAAGAGTTTTATGGCGAGAATTTACCCAAAAATGAAATTTAAATACTGTTACCATATTATGAAGGTTATTATTGTTAATATACCTATTCATACATACGGGCTTTTTAGCTACTTGAATCTGATGCGAAAGCATGTCTATTGTATATTAAAAATATTAGCATTTTTTAAGCGCCGCACGCTGTATAGGTATATGTACACCGTCACACCTCGCTTAACGTGAAAGACAGTTTTTAAATCTTGAAGGCGCGTTAAACGAGGCGAAAGTATAAAGCTCACATTAAAAACTTATCCTTGATAAATTTAGTACACCTCACACCATAAAATTGTGTGTGTTTAGACTAAAATCGATAAAATATTTTCAATATTTACGAACATAATTTCAAAGCTGAATTACTGTTTTGTCTATAAAGCCATTTTCCTAAAAGCCGGCGAAGACAATTAACGATTTTCCTACCTATCGCTCTAAGGACTCTTGTTTTGAATAATTCCTTATACATTTCCAGAAATCTAATACCTGATTAATTTAAGGGTATAAATCCTTAGAGCGTGAAGGTTGTTCGAAATGATAAAATATTTGATATTGGATAGAGATGATTGTTTTCATTGTACGCTGCACGATAATACATAAGAAATACAAACTTCGTTATAGATTATGGTTGTACTATGTATAGCAATTTCCGAAGTATGCAAACATCGTTTCGAGAAAATTGTACATTGTACATATTGTATTATCAAATTGATATACATACATACATATGTATATATATGGATACAAATATTATCTTTATCAGTTTCTTACTATATTATCTTTATCATACACTACATAAAGTGAAACTAAAATAGATAGCATCACACTTATGTTACAGTCACTTAAAGTTGGATAAGATATTTATACAGTGAATCATTTATCATTAAAAAATTTAAAAAAATGTATATGAACATGAGTATTCCATTCAATTACCCAAAAATCCGCATTCGTATTATATTATCAATTTCTCTATTTAATCCGGTGTGATAATATGATGAAGTCACCACGCACATAGATATGTGAACGGTGAGCATGTAATACTTAATTTTTAATCAATAAAAAAACTGTTAAAACATTCTAATGTCAGCGTTTTCGTCACGGTCTAGCTGAGAATAATATTCTTATATCTTGCATTATTATGATATTAAAATTTTCTCATGATCACAAAACGTCATTTATTGATACTGTGTATATAAAGTAAAAATTAAATACATCTGGATCATCAGAAAGATAATATTCATTTTATCAAATTGGAAATCAAACCATTCCTCTCCTTCACTCCACATTTACAAAGTTCAGGAAAATGACAAAACCTACCTCAAAATTCAGTGTTGGTCCTCAATTCTATGAGGATTGAATTATTTATAACATTATACTGCTTTTCTTATCTTATTTATAATATGTAGTACTGATGTGTTACTATGTTTGTTTTAAAAGCTTCGCAGTATGATCGACGCTAGAAGTCACAAAGAGAGTATTTAGTCTAATCTCTACATATTGATATGAATATTTCACCCATCAAATAAGAAATCTACCCATTTTTGGCCATTATTGAAGTCTCTGAGTCATCTTATCACATTACCACATCTGTTGGTTATATGTAGTTGGGGAAATTAGAGACTGTATCTGAAACAAACAACATGAAACGTCATTTTTTTACATATTAGCATATTTCTGCGGTGAAACAGAATGAAGTGACACATACTCCATAATAATTTAGTGTCACTTGAATTGTTGTAGCTAACTCGGTAATAAAAGGGAATGACTTTATTACTTCGGTCATCCGGTTATACATATTATATATGTACGTCAAAAATCATACGATAAATTATCACCACTTTTATAATAACGAATTAAATATTTAATGATTTGCTCCATTTTTTAAGTAGGTATATACATACATACATTAAACGTTAAATCAGAGAAGCTTACACAAAAGGAACTCTTCCGAATTGCTAACGATGCGTTTTCCCGTCGACCTTCGTCGAGAAACCCTCCGAAGGTTTTCAGGTCAGCAATTCGAATCTTTTTTTAACACAGGTCGGTCCCTCGAACACTCGAAGTGAATACAGAATGGACTGGGAAATCCAAACATGGCCGAACTTTTCTTTATTCGATGATTCGCTCAAATCGACAAAGCCCAGTAGGTTCATACTATTTGCATATAAATTGATTTGTGTTCGGTGTGATTTTCCTTCCCAGTGTAATGATACTGTGATGGATATGTGTCAACATGTGCTTTGCAAATATCAAGTGGTTCGTGACCCACTAATTCATTGCATATGTACATACGTCCAATATATACATAGGTCCTATACATATCAAAATACGTGTGAATATAATATAATATATTTTTAATATCGCAGTTACTACTTTTTCAATGCCAACAGTCATTTCAACTATGTACATACATTTTATATACTAAGCCATAACTTTTATATACATATATAAGTATTTGCAAAACGTTTGTGCGGCTTTACAGCGATGATGAATTACCTCGTTGACATGGATTGTTTACTCTGTGCGAATTTAATTGATATTTAAAAATACAATTTTAATTTTGGTTCACGCGAATCAGCAATTTGGTGAAAATAAGGCACGCATTCAATCTAAATACTTGTCAAAAAGAAACTAAAAAACGTTGAATATATTATGGTATTTTTGATATTACGGTAAGATATTATATTTTAGTTACAAAAATTGATAGTAAGAAAATGCGCAATTTTCACAAGAAAATTCACTCGTTCGTTCGATTATGAAAAACCACATTTATTTTTAAACAAAGTATATTGGTTTAAAAAAATGTTTAGAAAGTTTTAATGCAATCAGAAGCATATATCAGTGGTAAGCGTGTAATGCTTTCAACTGAGTGATCACGGGCTCAATCCCTGGCTCAGTGCTACTGGCCAGGATTTGTATATGTGACTCCAGATCGATCGTTTCCTATCAGAGTTTGCCAATTTATCTTATTTCACTTCAACGGTTCCAACAAATTGGCAACCTTATATAATTTCTCGCAAAAGAGTTTTCAACATTTCGAATTTGCTTATTTATAAAATGCTGCAAAAATATTTGTCAAATGTATCTATAGATGTCTCAATAATGCTTTGTAAAATTTCTATATAAATAGTTAATCGATGTTTATAATTGGTCAGATTAAGCTATTAAGCTTTCTTGGTATACATATGCATATACGGTATAAAAGTATAAAAGTATAAAACTAATAAATAAATAAATAATAAATCCGTGTATGTAGTACATACGTACATTGTACATACATATATAGTTTGTTGACTATGGTGAGAATTGTACAGGTACAATACATCTCGATATTGCAGGTGGAATGTGGCAATTTAGCTTCCAACTGCTTAAAATGGATCGCTTCAATAAGGGTGGGGGGTCATCGTTTAAGTATTGGAATAGGTAATTAAAATTCCTCAAGTTCGAGCACTCTACAGTCTGCAATATATTAGGTACGAAATGTGAATATATGTATAACAATAGTTGATATAATATTTAAACAACGTACATACATACGTACAAAAAAAACATCAAAATGAATAAAATTGATTTCAAACAAGACCAATTTTCAAAATAAAGATAAATTCGAAAATAAATAAACGAGTTTTCGAACGGTTCGTGATTTGTGAGATTTTCGCAAGTTTTTCCTTGAAATTTGAATAATTAATTTTGGGCGAGAGTTTCGAAGTTCGTTTCGTCTCGAACGACTCGTTAAATGGCCGGCGGCTTAGGCGACTTTGCGAATTCGGTTTTTGCAGAGGCTGAGGCGCGTGATGATACATATCTTTGCAGTTAAGCCCCTGCTGCTTTCGACTAAATCGAGTTTCTGTTTGGTTTCTGAAGACCCCCGTCGTTTTTGAGGCGTTACGATGCTAATTTTCTACGTTACAGGATACAAAGATGGTGAATTTCCTCGACGGTAATAAACGAGTGTAGAGAGCGAGGATATACGACGACAATGGAAACGAATTTCTCGAGGATAATCGGATAAAAGGCACGTAAGTAGCACAAACGATACAATCTCTTTTATATACATTTCATTCAAATGAGAATATTATTGAAATTAGTGAAATGAAAAGAGGAAAATCATAAAATATGTATTTTCAAATAATATAATGGAACATCTATGAAGGTAAAAACAAAATAGCTGATCGATCATTTTCAATTTTTTATGGCTATTAGACACCTACATACATATATACAATGTATAGATATTAGTATAAGGAGATGAAAAAAAATACACAATATTTTAGTTCCAATAACGAAAGAATGGACGGTGTGTATATTTATAAACACATTAGTTTTGTTCTATTTTATTACTATTTACAATAAATGAACATATTCTTTGAAACACAAATAATTAAATAAAAAATAACTGAAGTAGTCGTTATTACTGAATAGTAGTAATACGAAACACGCTAAGCATTGAAAAGAATTATCGACTAAAGCGAAAAAAGAAGAAGAAAAACCTTTTCGGGTAACTTTTCCGTTAGGATTTATTATGAAGTTTCGAGTTTCGGGCAAAAATTCTGAACGAGGCTGATTTCGGAGATCTCTCATCCAGCCTTTATATTACCTACCCCATAGTATGTACATTTTTTTCCCTCTTTTGAGCATTGCAAAACTTGGTCGACTTTAAAAATGCACAAACTTTTCCGGCGGCAACTTTCGACATAAAACATACTTGACTTCGGCTATCGCTATTTAAGTCGAAAAAGAATATCAATGAAAAATTTCAGTGAACATGAGCACTGGCTGTAATATGTATAATGATGCCAATTTGAGGTGTAATGGGAACCCCGGTTTATGCAGTTCCGACCTATTTCGATCGTCGCATGCACATATTTAACACTGATCACCTCTAATCATTCGGTCGTTGATATAAATCATCATAATTTTCGCTGCGCGGTCAGCTGCAACTGTATAAGGACCCGAGAGTTATCTGTGTATAACCAGTTAGAACCACCTCTACGTGTCCTCTCTAGCAAATCAACGGTTTACAATTATAGTTATGTCAAACGTTAACCTTTAAATAATTACATTTTCATACATGTACATATATACGATAATTTTATAAATTTAACCAACTCTACTCTTAAAACACGTAAAAATAGTGTAAATTTTGATATTTGTGTTTTTTGTATATTAGTATTATGTAGTAGGACAAAAAAACATCTTTAAAAGAGTTAATTTTAGGAAATGCCTAGCTTACCTACCTCCAATCAAAACCAAGGACGGGGATTTTTTTCTAGGAGGGGGGAGTTATTGTTATTTGTTTAGTTATTGTTATTGTTTAGTTATTGTGTGTATACCCGTGGTGGAATGGATGGCATTGCTACGCAATAATTTCAAATGTGTTCGCCGCATGAGTTTTTTCGCAAATTATCATTACTGTAATTTAATTTGATTATTAAGTATTAATTTGAAACTGAAACATTCACTTATCGAAACACATCGAGAAACGGGAACGGGAACGGGAATTGCAGGCGTTATTGTGGCATTGCAACGCATGCCGGGTTCAGCTAGTGAAAATATAAAAATAAAAATTAATATTAAAAACAATGTATCGATTCACTTTTTTAATACTATTGAGAATCCGTCTCCGTCCTGGTCGCTCTTACTTCATACAACCCAGGTTCCACCTGACACCTGACAAATATCAACTGTTTGGCGCACTGACTGTACACAGGTAACAGAAGGACAACCACTTTGTCCGCCACGGCAAAAATATTTTAAATCAATATATAATTTTCAATCGGCAATGAAAGAGGGGGGCGATTACTCCCATTTCACACCCCCCCCCCCGCCCTCTGATTCAAAACCTACCTACACATATACATAATAAGAAAAATCTACTTGAATTGCAATATACAAGCCGAAAACTTTATAATTTTTCGTTTTACTCAGAAAGCAGAAGAGAAATCTCTAGAATACGAATGACTTATAATTTACTTCGAGGAGCTTTCAGTGCTTTCTTAATACACTTTCTACTACTCTACGCATATCAAATAATCTGCAGATGCTACTTACATATATGTACGTACTCCTTCAGCTATGCGATATTGCGGTTACAGACAACATAAAATAATACATACATATGTATGTGTAAATCCATCTATTTAATTTTAGCGCACGAAAGCTCACTTGAATAGTTTTAATATGGTTTTAACGCTAACACGGAAACATTTTCAAAATGCAAAGCGCATACTTATCTCGAAATAACGCTCGAATTTATTGCACTTTCATCCCGGTCGTTATAAATGCCACGCCGTTCTCATAATGAGCCATTACGTTCGAGTTATTCGCGAGACGCCCATGTTGAAAAATGTATTAGATAAATATAAATGATGACGAAAAACCAAAATAATCACGATAAAATACTTCTTAATTGCTCGGATTGTAATCGCCAAAAACAAAAATAATAATACAAAAGCGCGTCCACCCATCCGCCCCCGTTATTAGCTCTTTTGTCAAACGACATTCAGACAAGCTGAATGAACAGTCAGTTTTATTGCCCAGTCTATTATACAGTATTATGTAACCCAATTTATTTTCATTCTAGTCGATTTTCTTCTCTGTTATTTACTTTTCATAATAAAAACAAAAATTATTATTTTTCATTTTCATTTAATATTGACGTTCGTTAATGTGATCGCCTGAGGTCTCTGCGGTAATCGGCGGGTTGGATTCTAATTCTCACCACCCCACCCTATTCTCTGCCCTCGACGACAGGTTGATTGATCAGCGGATTACCGTCAGGGTTTCTCCAGTACTGCAGCGTCAGGCCGGAAGGGCTGAAGGTCAACTTAAGCAACCCCTCCTCTTTGACAATGAAATATTTACGCCCAGTTCCGGACCTGGTTTACGTTACTGTTTTACGCTAATGCAGCACCCAATACGACGCATTTATCACACGGAGCACTTTTTCGTAGAATCGTATAGATAGTTGTTACGAATATTCTGCGATAACCAACTAAATTTGGCAACTGCAGGTATTCCGAGAAGTACATATGTATGTAATTCAACGGTCTCCGTGACGAGCCAGAATGTTAAATCACAGAAAACACAAATATCGGAAGGCAAAGATCGAAAATCGAAAGATCTTAAGTCGAAAGATAAAAAAAGAGTGCATGGTAAACGGTACATACTCACTTAATTTACGCGAGCAGGATACAACAGGAACAAGAGGAACAGGCTTTTCCTCCCGTATTAATGTGCGCGCGCAGAATACGGGAGGAAAAGCCTGTTCCCCTTGTTCCTGTTGTACCTTGCTCGCGCAAATTAAGTGAGTGTGTACGTGAGTATGTATTGTTTACCGTGCACCCTTTTTTAACTTTCAACTTAAGATCTTTCGATTTTCGATCTTTGCTATCCGATATTTGTGTTTTCTGTAATTTAACATTCTGGCTCGTCACGTAGACCCGTAATTCAAGTATGTGTATGTGTGAATATGTATACATATATATATATACACATCGATCTGTATAATCGTACATAATAATTGTCTAAGGGCGAAATCACCCAGGGAAGAACGGCACGTAGTGTGCTTGACTCCCCGCTGTGGGGGGTCTCCTATATTTTTTCAAATATGGGATACACCGTTATCGATCACTGTCAAGTAAGGTTAAATACAAAGATACAATTTTAGCGAAAACACTCCAGGGGGGGTTTTGGGACGGTGTCTGCTGGGCGTTCCATGAATATGTGCAAGGCATTCCACATTTTTTTCACATGTGCCACGTTCATCTCCACGTTCCGATATTTGCTTTTTCGACCTTTTCACTTTCGCTGCCGTGAGGTAGACCCCAGTTTGATACATGTCGTTTTCAACACACGATTTTTCAACACTCGATTTTGCTAAGCTTATGAACATAAGAAAATTAAACTCAGAATCTCATTATATTTCATTGACAAACTTGTTATATTATCAAAGAGATATAACTTCGCAATTATGCTTATCCATCATACATAGGGAGTACATGTAATTAAGACTTGTCAGTAGACTTGTATTACCTTCCCCAAGGCAGGTGTGATACTAACACACTTAAATTATTATTATAATCAAGGAAACTTTGCCAGAACGATTCAACTTAAAATATATACATATGTACATGACTACGAATCGATGGACAAATTGCGTTCGCAGTAGTTTAAAGACAAATAAAATCTATAATAATAGTCAATGATCTCCTATTAGGAGATTGGCAACCTAGGCTAACGGCACACGGAACAATGGCCACGTGCAATTTGTTTGATGAATAGTGATCGTTAATAGCATCTTATGAGTAACATTTAATCGTAACTTAGAAGACAAGAGCGGGAGGGACGCGATAGTCAGGCGAGTTATTTTGTTACTGGCGCTCACAGATCATTGCTCTGCATTACAAGAACGGTTCAGGGGTCGTCAAATGGCACGAGAATAATCACCGCGTACGCCATTACACAAAGCGCTTCCTCGAGATGCTGTCCTTTCATGGAATGAAGACATCGTATCCTTCTCCAATTGCCTACTTTTCCTACTCACTATCGTTACACTACTGCAACGTTTTTCAAAATTTCCACCTGACGAAAGACCCTTTTTTTTACTAACATCTTCTTACTTTCACTTATTAAACGATTACGACTATACCCACACTATTTTCAAGATTTCAGCCGGAATAAATTGCTACGAGATTATACCGAGAAATTATTACAAGATTTTAGAAACCAAGCATGTACATTTTGAAGCGAAATCTTGTGACGCAATTATATGTATATCATCTAGAACAGCGGTTCCCAACCTATTTTGACTCGCGTACCACTTGGTAGTACATAACGCTAAATTGTACCACCATATAAAAATGATTGTATTTCATGAAATTTGTTTTTGCAAATGTAATTATATAGTATTTGCATGGTAAGGAATGTGAAGACGGGATAGACGCAATAGATCTGTTTTGTTAAGATTTTTTTTAATAAAAACACCAAATTACAAATATAATATATTTTCTTTTCATTAATTAAATCTCCTTACAAAATAAATTTAATGAGGTTCTTGAGCTTGTTTCGAGGATCATAGTTTTTTAAAATTTCGTTCAAATGATGCGAGATAAACCCTTGAGTCTGGAGCTGCATTCAATCTATTTCTATATTTGTCTTTTATTAAAATATATTAAGAGAAAGTTCTCTCAACCAGTTCAGTGCTAGTAAACGGCGACAGAAATTTAAGCGCCATGTCAGAAAGCTGTTCATATTCTTCATTAATACCTTGCCAAAAATTAATAATCTTATTTATTTCGAAATCAGTTTTTAAATGCTGTGATTTGAAAGTTCAATCAAGTTCTTCTTTTCCTTGATTTATAATTACGTAGCTGTCCGAAAATGTTCATTATCAAAGGGGTTTGAAATCCAATTGTTTGCTTCTTAAGATTTGGGGTAGCACTGCGTAAAAGACGATTTCAGCCCTATTAAATGTTAAATTATTTTTTCACGTATATTCCGAGACATACTATGTAATCTTGTTTCCAGATAAGAACTTATGTAAAATTTCAAATACTTCAGTTTGATCATTTTCGATACATAGATTCCAAAAATCTAATTTCCTAATCATACTTTCAATTTTATTCATAGCATTAAAGATCATTATCAAGCTGTTCTCACGTGTCTAATTCAAGTTATTTATTTATTGGAGCGCTAACGCGGTAAATTTAAAAATGCACTCCAAAATCCAAGCCGGATCAGAGGAAAACGTATCGATTGCCAGATTTTAGATCATCGACTGTACATATTGACGTCGACTATGATTAATTAAGATTTATTAATTATATAAAAAAAATTTATGATTGTAAATCATTCATTACTGATTTTTTTTCGTGTACCACCAACCATCAACCGCGTATCACAGGTTGGGAACCGCTGATCTAGAAGAAAAAATAGCAGATAATTGTAATCCTTAAGACAAGTAATAATGAAGGACAGTAAAATTGCAATGATTAAATTCTGACAATGTTCCTCCTTTCACCTCTTGAAAACATCCAATTTTGAGAACGGTCCACTGAAACTTTGAGAGATATCACTTATTTACATCCGGACAGAAATCCAAACCTTTACCCATATTACGATAAAGGTTTTCATTGTTTTATAACGCCGTAACAAAGTGTCAAAGAGCGCTTTGTTGTCCCGTCCAGACTTAGCTGCTTCTCTTGCTGCCGCTTCTCCTAAGACTGCTGTTCCTGCCACCGTTCACAATGGAGCGTCGCATTCCAGCTTTCCATTACCTTCTCCATCACCTGCGCCAACTCCTGCACCACGGAAGGCTTCTCTGATAGATGCAGTTTCTAAGTCTCCAATTCAGTCTCAACGGTCTCAGAGGCAGTCTTTCATCCGTTGCTCGGCTACTCACAATGGAGCGTCGCATGCCAGCCTTCCAATACCTTATCCATCACCTGCCCAACTCCTGCACCACGGAAGGCTTCTCTGATAGATGCAGTTTCTAAGTCTCCAATTCAGTCTCAACGGTCTCAGAGGCAGTCTTTCATCCGTTGCTCGGGTAATGAAGATGAGCATCTAAAAGCTGTCTCCGATAAACGTTTTATTCATTTATTCTATCTGAAACGTGAATCTACAGAAACTCAAATAAGGGATTATATATGTAGGAAGTTGGGACGAATTGATCAGAACTTCACAGTTCAATCACTATCAGCTAGGGGCAGTTATGCTTCATTCAAAATAGGAGTCTGCACAGCTGACTTTTCTGTGGTTTTTGATCCTGCTTTTTGGCCGCGGGGAGTCGGGTTGCGTCGGTGGCTTTTTCGGAAGACAAAGGCCGCAATTTAATAAGACCCGAAAGGAACGGGCGCGCCTTTGTGGGTCCTTAAATGTTTACTACCAAAATGTAAGGGGACTTAATTCAAAGACCGACATTTGTTTATCTGATGTTCTTGCTCAAGATCATGACTTAATTGCTTTTTCTTAAACTTGGATTTGCGATTCTGTCTTAAATGGCGAACTTTTCGATGACCGCTATTTAGTTTTTCGGAGGGATCGTTGCAGCAGAGGCGGGGGAGTACTTCTCACTGTACGAGCTGCTAGTTTTCAATCTGTTCGCCTTTTTGATCAGCTCAATACCATCGGTGAACATATTTGGGTTGAACTTCGCTTAAAGAATTTTTCTATTTTAATATGTGTACTGTATGAATCTCCTACGAATTATAAATTCATTTTTTTCAAATTTGCAAAATAATTTTAATGTTTTGGCTGGCAGGAGAGTCATGATCTTGGGTGATTTTAATCCTAGGAGTTTGAATTTTGTTCCTAATGAATTAATTTTTATGTCAGAACTATTTAATATGAGTCAATTGAACTCAATAACTAATTGTAATGATTTATGTGTTTATGTGTATATGCATGTATAATGTTTGTATGTATATGGATGTATGTATTGTATGTGTATGTGTATATGTATATATATATATATATACATATATATATATATATATATATATATATATATATATATATATATATATATATGTATATGTATGTATATGTGAATATATATATATATATATATATATATATATATATATATATAAATGTGTAGGTGTGTATGTATGTATATGTATATATGTGTATTTTTATATTTATGTATGTATGAATGTGTATACGTGGAAGTATTTGTGTATATTTGAATGGTGTACATATATGTTTATATAATTGTCTTTGGCCAGGAAGGCGCATTGGGTTTACCTGTTAGGCCTTCTTGGTGTATATTAAATAAAAAAATTAAAAAAATAAAATATTGCTGTGCTTTTGTGCATGTTTTGAAATTGGTACATCTGCTGGTACTTCAAGATTCTGCCGAGGTTTTGGACTCTCAACTTCGGACACAATAGATGCTCGATGTACGGGTACTCCAGACAAAAGTGCTCAGTACATGAGTACACGATACTAGGGGGGGGGGGGGGTGGAAAGGGTGGAAGGCCAAGTTTTCGCCTTTGCGGCATCCTTTGTTTCCACAGTTGATATAATACGTACATACATATAGTTAACAGAGATAACTTTCAGCAGTAGACATTTTTGCGGACGCCTCAAAAGTTCCAGCATAGAAACTATCCATACACTACATAGATAATAATTTAGTGCGACCTTGCAGACGCTGGAGATCACGCAATCCGATACTTTTTTAATTGGACGCGTGTAACAAATTGAGACCGTAATTAAAATTGGAGGCTAAAACGACACTGGCACACATGCATACGTATGTAAATGCGCACATTATTAGTACACATACATTTTTTCTTTGTATTTTTAACATTTTGTGTATGCAAAATTTAATTTTGAAATTGTTCACGTGCTGAGGGGAATAACACGCAAGCGTACAACGCACACTGGAAAATTGAAATGTTGTATTTTCCACGACCGACGCGACGGCCGGAAACTTTGGTATGAGTTTTCCCTTGACATTTTTTGAATGTGGCTTAGGTACGTTCGGAAAAGTCTGTACCTACAATAATGTAGCGTGGCGTGACACATGAATGTCGACGGTATAGTGCGATATAGTGAATATAATAGAATATTTTGTGTGTGGTACATTTAAGGGATTTGATTAGTAATGCGTTTCGCATGGCATTAGTCACATTAGCATTGTATGGAACGCATTAGAACGGGAGGTAGATATAGAGTTACGTGGGGCCAATCACTGTGCATGCTGTACGATCATAAGCGTACATGTGTACACACATATGTAGGTACAAGAATATCGCAATAAGAAACAGTTACGAACAGCGGCGTAACTAGCGCCTCCTGTTCAAGGCGATGTCTAAACTTATCTAATAAAATGTCAAGTACAAACGAAACTTATTACTTTTATTCTCATAAGCGGTAAATGTTAAGTTTGTGCGCCTGCTCTAGAGAAAAACACTCGGTAAGTACATATGTAGATAAGTACTTACCAACATTAATGACATTTCCAAAATAATTAAGTATTCAGACGACCTTTTATTCGCTGATGACCTCAAACTTTTAAGTATCATAGTGACGCAGCCCTTCTCCAGTTGGACTTATGTAGATGCACTGTCAAGTTGGTATGTCGAAAATAAATTATCTTTTAGCATTAAAAAATGCTGTGTCCTCAATGTGACAAGATCATCAAATCGCTTGATTTATCCCTAAGTGGTGTCGAATTAAAGTTTTTGGATGAATTTTGCCATTTGGCGGGTCGTGTTCTCAAATAATTTTTATTTTAAACGATACATAGACAGACAATATTTGTTTGCGAGCCACAAAAATGCTGGGATTCTTACTACGAGTTAGTAAATCTTTCCAGAGTGCGTTGGTGCTCTTTATGAATCTCTAATACGTAGCATTCTAGAATTTTCTTCCATTTTATGGAGTCTTGCCGATATGACTCATTCATTGAAGATTGAGAGAATCCAAAAATGGTTTCTCAGATATCTGTATATGAAATTGTATGGTTATTATCCTTGGCTATATCCTAGTGCATTCCTATTAGCGGCTTCAACTCATTGGTGTCTCGTCGTGATGTTTCTGGGAAAGCACTTTTTTACGTTATTAAATGGGATAGTACACAATCCTCAGGTTCTTAATGAATTTATGTTTTATTCACCTAGTAAGTTCAGGGACCTGAGGAATCGTGATTTGTTTGTTCCTCTTGTGACACCCACAAATATGTTGGTAACATCTCCAATATCTAAGGCGATATATCTGCTCAACCGAGTTGCTGGTGAAATTGAACTCTTCAATGTAAACTGTGCTAATCTGGTTGAGTGGTTGTTGAACAACGCCAGTGGTTGATTATTATAAATGTGAATGATTACACTGTTCGACAAATGACGACTTTTTTTTGGTTCAGAGACGAGATATGACTTTTCTTATAGATCTATGTCCAGTGAACACGAATTTGGAATAAAAAATGTTGATTGGCTCGAGATTCGGAGATACATATATGTATGTGTTTTTTTAAATCGCGCGATTTTTCTATATTTTGGCGTTATTCGGTCGATGTCTCCAAATCTGTAAATTTTGGAATCTATAGATAGGTATTTTATCTTTTATTTGTAGTACTTTTCAGCTTTCAAATCTCTCTTAAGTGGTCGTCCAGTTCAAATCAAAAGTCAAAAGTACGTATTTTCACTTGAGATTTTTTCCCACTGTTAATACTATTTTATATTGAAACATGTTTATTGGGATACTGTTCTGGCCACACTATTTTTTGTTTTCATTTAAAAAGGTTAATTGGAAGAGTGCTGAATTTTAAATCGGTAAAAACTCGTACTAGTGGAGCGCGGTACTAGAACTCGTACTAGTGGAGAACTAGTGGAGTACGATAGTGAATGTTTATGATTTGTACAAAAAAAAGCATATGCTGAGCAATATTTGGGCAATTTTCAGTGAGGCAATTTTCCTGTGCGACGAATTTTCGTGCGACAGAAGATTCACACGCGCGATTTTCGTAGCGGCTGTTATCCTGGTAGTGATTTGCATTTGGGATGTAACCTATTTACCATTTAAATGTCTGCCAAACAAGGAACTAATTTTCTCTACTGCACGTAGTGGACAGAGAGTATTTTGTACGATATTTTATTTCTGGTTTTCTTCTTAACTTCCCAAGAAGATGATTTTGTTCATTGTATTTACAACGTTCAAATGTAAATTTTACTTTTTCATCGACTTTCCTACTGTAGCGTGTTTCGTAGAAAGGCAAACCCAAATGTTGGCACTTGTTGCCCCTAGATTTGACCGCACACACAGCTTCCGCATTTGTTGCGGTGTGCATACTTATGTATGTACATATGTACATATGTATACATTGACATGCATGATGAGCCACAGATTGACATTGCACTCGATTTGCACAAATCGGTTTGACCAAATGTCAAAAAAATGTTGTCACTTCACTGCGGCATGTCGATTCTATAGAATGCAAATTTGAAACGGTTGGATTGCAATCCCATCAAAGGTTCAGGGATGAGACGCGGGAACGCGTGCGTTTGATTAAAAGCATTTGACACGCGCGTGCCAACCAACCGTGTACAACAGGAATAGTTGTGCGACAAACAACACTGTGTCTAGCATTTCCTCACTCTCTCCACCTTAGTATACATGTACACGCTGCCTATAAATAGCTAATGATGCAATCTCGCCAAAAGGAAATGCAGCGCGCAATCAAAACGATACTAACCTATTTATAAGAGCAAAGGGCACTCGCCCTTGAAGAAGCGCACTCTGAATATAAACCCATAATTCACGAAGAGTTAGGATTGAAATCACGGTACATTGTACATACATATATGGTAATTGCCTTAAATTTCCAGAAGAATACTTTTTTGCGCTTTTCTACATAATATGGATTTACCTATAATATTTATATACAAGTACATACATATTGCATAAAATCATCGATAAAATGTTTAAGAGCTACATATTTTAAGATAAAAATATTTTTCTATGCGATACTTTGAAAAACAGAACTAGAGTGGAAAACGCCAATACCAATAAATCAAGCTTTCTCGGATAAAATATTGTAATAAATAACGAATAGTATCTGTATATATGTACGTAAAAAAATGTATGTAATATTATACATCCATACATAAATACGACAAATAAAAGCAACAAAAATATCGCCGCTACTACGGTTAAAAATAAAGTAAAAAAAGCGAACAAAAGAAATTCACCTTGACATTTGAACAAGAAAAAAATTCCACTCGTCGATTAGTGTGGATAAATCTCCAAAGTAAAATCGTTTTCCACGTATGTAAAATAAGAATAAAATAGATGTCTGCATTGTCGCCTACTAAGGAATAAATCATGTTTTGGGATTTAAGGAGAGGAAACTGAAAGAGATCCCTTGGTAAAGTTGTCGAGAGTTTTATTTGTTTACCTTAAGTTGAGAATCTAATCTATAATTTGGAAAGAGACTTTGTATGTATGTATGTATCCTTGGTCGTCGTCGTCGTCTTCGTCGTCCGTAGATCGGTGACGTCATCGAACACGTGATTCGATTTTTTTTTTTTCGATCCATGGGCGCCGATTTTTTTTTTCGTTTCAATGGATTCACCCCCGCGGGGGCGCAAGGCGAGTAGCTTCATGGGGCCCCGCCAGGGGCGCCACAAGGGGCGCAGCCCCGTGGGGCCCCAGCCTCATGGGGCGCAGCCCCATGGGGCTCAAAAGGGGGCGCCACAAGGGGCGCAGCCCCGTGGGGGCCCGGGGGGCCCAGCCTCATGGGGCGCAGCCCCATGGGGCTCAAAAGGGGGCGCCACGAGGGGCGCAGCCCCGTGGGGCCCCGGGGGGGCCCAGCCTCATGGGGCGCAGCCCCATGGGGCTCAAAAGGGGGCGCCACAAGGGGCGCAGCCCCGTGGGGCCCCGAAGGGGGCCCGGGGGGCCCAGCCTCATGGGGCGCAGCCCCATGGGGCTCAAAAGGGGGCGCCACAAGGGACGCAGCCCCGTGGGGCCCCGAAGGGGGCCCGGGGGGCCCAGCCTCATGGGGCGCAGCCCCATGGGGCTCAAAAGGGGGCGCCACAAGGGGCGCAGCCCCGTGGGGCCCCGGGGGGCCCAGCCTCATGGGGCGCAGCCCCATGGGGCTCAAAAGGGGGCGCCACAAGGGGCGCAGCCCCGTGGGGCCCCGAATGGGGGCCCGGGGGGCCCAGCCTCATGGGGCGCAGCCCCATGGGGCTCAAAAGGGGGCGCCACAAGGGTCGCAGCCCCGTGGGGCCCAGCCTCATGGGGCGCAAGCCCTAATAGGCATTAACTAAGGGGGGCGAAGCCCTAGACGGCAATTAATCATGGGGGCGCGGAGGGGCGAAGCCCTAAAAGGCAACTGATCATGGGGGCGAAGCCTTAGACGGCATTTAATCATGGGGGCGCGGAGGGGCGAAGCCCTAAAAGGCATTAACTAAGGGGGGCGAAGCCCTAAACGGCAATTAATCTTGGGGGCGCGGGGGGCGAAGCCCTAAAAGGCATTAACTAGGGGGGGCGAAGCCCTAGACGGCATTTAATCATGGGGGTGCGGAGGGGCGAAGCCCTAAAAGGCATTAACTAAGGGGGGCGAAGCCCGAAACGGCAATTAATCTTGGGGGCGCGGGGGGCGAAGCCCTAAAAGGCATTAACTAAGGGGGGCGAAGCCCTAAACGGCAATTAATCTTGGGGGCGCGGGGGGCGAAGCCCTAAAAGGCATTAACTAGGGGGGGCGAAGCCCTAGACGGCATTTAATCATGGGGGTGCGGAGGGGCGAAGCCCTAAAAGGCATTAACTAAGGGGGGCGAAGCCCTAAACGGCAATTAATCTTGGGGGCGAAGCCCTAAAAGGCATTAACTAGGGGGGGCGAAGCCCTAAACGGCATTTAATAATGGGGGCGCGGAGGGGCGAAGCCCTAAAAGGCAACTGATAATGGGGGCGAAGCCCTAGACGGCAATTAACCATGGGGACGTGGAGGGGCGAAGCCCTTATCGGCAACTGATCATGGGGGCGAAGCCCTAGACGGCATTTAATCATGAGGGTGCGGAGGGGCGAAGCCCCAAAAGGCATTAGTTAAGGGGGGCGAAGCCCTAAACGGCAGTTAATCATGGGGGCGCGGAGGGGCGAAGCCCTAAAAGGCATTAGCTAAGGGGGGCGAAGCCCTAAACGGCAATTAATCTTGGGGGTGCGGGGGGCGAAGCCCTAAAAGGCATTAACTAAGGGGGGCGAAGCCCTAGACGGCTTTGAATCATGGGGGCGCGGAGGGGCGAAGCCCTAAAAGGCAACTGATCATGGGGGCGAAGCCCTAAACGGCAATTGCTCATGGGGCGTGGAGGGGCGAAGCCCTAGAAGGCAAAGGCTCAGGGGGGTGCCGAGGGCGAAGCCCTAGAAGGCAAAAAAAAAAATTGATTTTTTTTTTGATCTTTTAAAATTTTTTTTTTGATTTTTTTTTTGATTTTTTTTTATTTTTTTTTTATTTTTTTTAAAAATTTTTTTTTAAATTTTTTTTCAAAATTTTTTTTTAAAATTTAAAATTTTTTTTTTTTTTTTAATTTAAATTAGCTTAGTCATGTTTAAGCGGTTTATATTATAAACACTGAGCGAAGCCGGGTAATACAGCTAGTATATTATATTTGTTTGTCAGCAATACTAGCAGTTGCGAATCAACGAGTAAATAAAGAAAACCGATATTCATGTTTCAGACGAATATAAAATTTTATTTCTTCATAGTAAGCCATAATAAGGAAAACTATTCAAATTTACTGTCGCAAAGTAATGAATTTTTTAAATTATTCCACCCGTAAAACAAGCGAGATATCCATCACAGAAGGTCTTTCATATATGTACGTATGTATATTTCATGATATTTATCGATATATGAGTATACAATATCTTATGATAAATGTGTCTGTATATCTACCTGACAAACATAAAGACCTGTAATTACTATAGCGGCATTACAGGGTGTCAGTAAATCACAGCTACGAATTCAATGCGGGAAGTCGTGTCAAAAGATTCACTGAAACGCGAAATCACGATTCCTTCCCCGTATTCAATTAGTAGGACGACGCCATTTATTGAAAATCAATCGATATAAATAATATGTGTATTCGTCATTAGGCTACACGTATATGTATGTATGTACATTTATCACATTCTATGGATATTTATTTTTCGAAATATTTATTCCAGGAAAGCCTATCGTTTCTTATAGATAATATTTTTTTCACATCCCGTAAATTGGATTTAAGCCATGTTTGCATTTTCAAAGGCTCTAGGTTTTCCGAATTGGTTTTATGTATATACATATATTTAAATGGAAAAAATATTACATTTTTTTTTATCAAATTACATTATCCTAGAATTTCAGCGAATTACTTCGAAATATGTTTACATACCTATTCATTATTCATTCGCATTTTAATTAAGTACTAAATAAATAATAAAGAGAATCCGAGCTCGGTATCTAGTGAAAATATTTATATTTAAATCTCATACTGCAAAAAATTATTTTTTTACTAAAATAAGCTTCATTTTCAATGTATATTTTAAATTTGATCACAAACCTCATATTTTTTTATTAACTTGAGATTTCTTTTTCGTTTCTTGTTAGAACAAAAGGTGAAGATCGCAAGACACATTGTTCTTCAACATATCCACCGCAATGAACCATTCACATCGAACCGGATATAAATAAATCGTGATGGGAATTCATGTATGGATGTACATATACATATGTATATATCCATGTTCATATGCACGTACACTAATTCATCTTCTTTCAAAATCCACGAAAGAGGTAATATCACCGATCAGAACATCGATTAACTACGACATTTGTACAATCCTCATGTCGTAAAACTGAAACAAATTTTGAAAATTTCATGAAAAAGTATACAGTTCATGTGCTGGGGATGTAGGGAGTTTGGGGACAATGTTTTTTTTTATAAAAATATTAATAGGCTGTTTTGCTTCATGGAACGAACCCGCTAAGTGACTTTTCGAAATCTATAACTACGAAAGTATGTATGTACATGAATATTTTTATACGATATAAAAGCAAACTTGTAAAATTTAATGATAATAAACAACGATATATTATTGTGTTGCTCACAATACTTGACCAACTAACTAAGTTTTGTAAGTTTTGTACAAGATGCATGAAGTTGTTGATGTCATAAAATAACCCGCATATTTTTCAGATTCCTTTAGAAAAAAATACATCAATATTTAATAAATAAAATAATTTTTTACGCCGTGTTGGATTTCAAAAATATTTTTAGATAGCCAACTTATCAATACTTAATCCAAAGATAAAGCTAAAAAATTTGTTAAATTTTTACGGCGCAGCATATCTTTACAAATACTTATGTATGTAGGTACATACACGTGCAAAATTCAAAATTTAAAATTGTCACGAGAATAAAATTTCTCCTGCGGCGCATTTTATTTAGGAAAAATTACGTACGTTCAAAACAAAACAAGATAAAAACAGCATCGTTCCGGTTCGTTACACTTTCCATGCCTAGTTCTGATTCAAAATCGAAACGGTGAAATTTCCGATTATAAGATGAATAGACAAGCAGGTGTGTAGCTAGGAATATTACGCCCCAATGCAAAAATTATGTAACCCCCCTATTTCTAGGGCCGAACTACTTGATGGGCCCCGTATTGGGACGTTCGACTGATCTGATATTGATATTTTATATTATTCTACATAAAAATACATATATTTTTTGGATGTTAAATTTTTATTATTTTTCGGTCCGCGCATTCTTTGTGTGCATGTGAAATCGTACCTGTTATATCATACTTTCTTATTCAATTATTTAAAAAAAATAGAATTTAACATATGTATTCCATATACCATTAACATATTTTTCTAATAATCCTGATAGATTTTTCGCATAATAAAGTTTTTTTTTGGTTTGTCATTGGGTATGGAACTATTTTTCCAGGGCCCGGGATTCCTCTCGGCGGCCCTGGTTGTATACAAAATTACGACTAGGGCCGGCTTTACCCGGTAAGCAAAAGATGCGTCGCATCGGGGCGCCGTCCCAAGAGGGCGCCAAAATGATGTTAAATAAATATTATAATTTTTAGCTATATTATATTGTACTATATGTATATCTCCATGTATCATTTCAATTATGTAAAAAATAAAATGATATTCTTTTTATTGTATTTTATAAATTAAATTTAAAATTACGATAACATTTAATTTAGTTTCAGTTTTTGCCATATACCTATTACGAGTAACTATTATACATATACATATACATACATGAACAATAAATTGAAAAAAAAATATATTTTTGAAGAAATTGTAAAGGCGCTGACTAGAAAGTTGCATCGGGGCACTGCCGGTCCGTACGACTTAAGTCATTTTTATTACTATCGATATTTTTAAGTTGGGCAACAATAAATTATATCGAATGTATAGGAATTTGGACCCCCTGTTAAGTTAGGCCCTCATACCTTGTATGACTTCGCTATGAGTTAGCTACGCCACTGGACCAGAGAGATTTGTTAATTTGATATTACAAAATTCAAAAAAACAAAATAAAAAAAAACGAAATAGAATATAAAACAAAAATTACAAAATTTCAAAATGGAAGAAAAAGTAAAAAGCAAACAAAAGAATAAACCGAAAATAAATAACTACCAAAATTAAAAGCTTATTTATTTTTAGAAATTCATCAACAGTTTCTTGTTACTAGAAGTTACTAATTTATTTAATAGACTGTTCCAAAGTATTTGAAAAGAAGGATTTTTAATTATTTTGTAATAAATATTTTTTTGGAGTCTTAGAATACCTCCGAGGAGACGACCTCTGTGATGAGTGTTACGTGAGGACAATTGTAATGGTTATTTATAATTTTATAGACTTCGATTAGATCAGCTCTCGCTCTTCTCTTCTCCGAAGTATTTTATTTTATTTGTCATATATACTTATATGTACATATTTACATACAAACCACGGTTCTTAACATACTTACTACAAAGTAGGCAGCACGGCACCGCCGAAAGCGGCGCAACCTTTAACACAAAAAAATATGTAGGTATGCAATAAAAACAAAAGAACATTAACAGTTTGACCGAATTCGAATCCATCCGAGACGTCGTCATTCACAAAGATGGGGGGGGAGGAGGCTCGAGGGGTCAAAGGGGGAGGGGGGGGGGAATAATTTGGCCCGAAAGACCGACTCGCGAGGGGTGGATATGCGCGTCGGAGGGGAGGCGGAGGGGCGAGCGGGCGAGAGGGGAGGTGCGGTTTTTATCGAGCGCCTACGATGACGCCGATGACGAGGATGACGCGCCGCGGCGTAACGGTCCGAATTTGAATTCGCACCGACTCGGCGAAGGCGGAGAGCGGAGGGCGGAGGGCGGAGGGCGAAGGGCGGAGGGGCGAGAGGGGTCGGGGCTACGGGGGGGCGAAGGCGCGCGGGGGCACCAGTTGAATTTGTCGCAGGGCGGTTCGGCGAGCGGCCGCAGGGGGCGCTTGCGCTTGACGCATTGCAGGTGCGCTCCGGCCAATGGGCGAAGCGGGCGGCCGCCGCCTCGAGAGCGAACGGCCCCGAGCGGAGGCGAGCGCGGCCGAGAGCAACCGAGAGAGACCGAGCGGCGACCGAGCGGCGACCGAGCGGCGACCGAGCGGCGACGGGGCGAGCCGAAGGAGTGTGCGAGCGACCGAGCGCGTAAACAGCCGCGCCCAGCCGAAGCCGAGCCGAAGCCGAAGCCGAAGCCGCAGCCGCAGCCGCAGCCAGCGACGACCGACCGACCGGCCGACACACGCGCTCGTTCGTCCTCAGCGGCAGTCGCGCGTTCCTCCTCCGACGGGCAACATCGTTCGCAGTTCGCAGTTCGCCGCCCACCGACTCCGACTTCGACTCTAACTCCAGCTCCAGCTCCGATCCTCACACTTCTACTCCACCCACACAGACATGGTGAGTTGACCCGACCCGACCCGACCCGACCCGACCCGCGCTCACACCGCACCCACACCTGTGCTTCGCTTCTCTCGACGTGGCGGCCATCTGCAATGCGGCGAAAAGCCTCCTGAAACCACCTGTGCGAGTGAAGCGAACCCGGCTCGGATCGTTATCGCCGGCAAGATGGCCGTCGACGCATTTCCGGTGCGGATTGCGGACGTCCGAACCCGCGAACCCGAGGGAATCGCGATACGATACGTCCGCCCCGTATCGATCCGACGCTCAACTGCGCCGACGCTCCCGATTCAAAACTAAAACAGATGAATCCAACTACATATAATAATAAAAAATAAAAACATGGACGCCGACACGTGCGAATTCAAATTCTAATATTTAAACACCGACAATACTCAGATCGCGCAATACTCTAACCTCAAATCACCGGTCGCGCCGAACGGTGGGCGTCCCCCCTCCTAACAAATACTACACATTCAAAATTCGCCATTAAAACCTGCATTCTATACTGACCTAGTGAAGCGTGATGGAAAAAAAAAAAAAACAATTGAATTCAAATTAAAAAAAAAAACAATATGGACGCCGATGACACGTGCGGCATTTCGAAAACCGTTATGACTCACGCTCGACGGGCGTACATTTTGCGATGTGACCTTCGAAGATGGCGAGACGCGAACCCTCAAAACATTCGATAAAAGTCGAAGGCGTCCGCGCGGACACTAATTATAATGTGTGATTCAAAAACGTGCCGACGATCGCACTATAAATGTACGCAAGTTTCGATTACGCGTGCTCTGCGATTCCGCGACGTAATCCCGTCGTGTACGATTTTGACAGATCGATCTCGGCGATAGATAGGGTTGCCACGTTTCGGCGATAAGAGACGCCGGTTTTTCGCCACGTTGCGACTTCAAAATCCCACCATGATTCGACTGCGTGTAGCGCGCGAAACATGAGAAGTGTCAAAAATTCAAAATGCACGTAACAACAGTCGATATCTGATGCATTGTACATAATTCGACGTCCTACGAATGTCCAAATGTCGTATCCGCATGTGACAATTCGATGTGGGTAATGCCACAAATTTGCACAACATTACACACTGTACTTCGTGACCTGTGCACACTGCAGTATTTTATAATTAGATCACGGTAATGCAGTTGTAGGTCATTGACATTTTTGCAATCTGAAGTGCATCGGATTTGATTCAATATCATTTTTAATCATCTTCATCTATGTATAGCTTTGACCTTTGATTTATATATGTATATATATATATATTTTTTTATGCATTTATTATCTACATCGTTCTAAAATAATTGAAATATTGCTCTGCATTGATGACTGACGGAGTAGGTAATGGGAATGATTTTGTTAACATATAATGCCAATCGATGGCATGCTACTTGTATACACACATGATCGTTTGCTATGCCAAGTGTGCAAATTATTATATATATATATATATATAATATATATATATATATATATATATATATATATATATATATATATATATATATATATATATATATATGTATATATATTAACTTTTCATTCATGCATGCTCCGTGAGAAATCTTACCGTAGATGTTTAAAATACAAACACCACATTGACGTGATTCTGCTGCATTGAATTAAAGTTGTGTAAATAATTATAATCATATGTAGTATTTTATCGCCTAACGTTTCCTGTTTCGATATTAACCTTGCATTGAAGTCAGATAAGAAGTAGTTTCCATTCCATTCTTACCGTGATATTAAAAATAGTACATGGCGAATTTTTAGGAGAAACTTTTATGTCTTTGGAAACGTCACGAATGATTATGTGATTATGTTGAAATTTTGACGCAGTCTTATCGCGTGCAATTACGATTATTGATTCGTTATCGCCGATAGATTAAACCGGATGATTATCACGTTGACCAATTATAAACCCCTCTTAGTAATGATTGATCATTTCATTTAACTATCGATGACTTTATAAATGCAAAGATCGATCAATTACATGCTAACATCATTTGCTTCTTCGTATATAATCTCACGATTGCCCAACGATTTGAGTCATGTTAGACTAAAGATTTACCTCAAGCTTGAATTATAATTTTTTTTTTTTTTTCAACTTTTAATCTTTCACAAACTGTTAAGAGTTGCGCATTGTTTAATGATGCTAAATAAACCAAATATTTGAATGTTCAATTATCTTCAATGCCGAGCTAATATTTTTTTCATTTTACGATCCCACAAAAAATACGCGCATATTTTGGACCACTTTTGTATAACATCATAATGGTTTTCTGCTTTGCATTTTGAGCTGGGGGTATTAAAGTATTCTCCTCTTGTTTAACTCAAATAGCAGTTATCTGTAATTGTTGAAATCTTTCATCTCACTTTCGGTACATTCGACGATATGGAGCCGAAGCATAAGTTTCGTCTCCTTGTTACGAGGAAACTATTGAATATACCGCTTGTAGTATTATTTCAAATTTGCATATACATTTGTAATGATGATTTTTCAATATGTTTTAAATTTCTTTTTATATTTTTGCAGGCCGACCAACTTACAGAAGAACAAATTGCCGAATTCAAAGAGGCATTCTCATTGTTTGACAAAGATGGAGATGGAACCATCACAACAAAGGAACTCGGAACCGTCATGAGATCCTTAGGTCAAAATCCAACTGAGGCAGAATTACAGGATATGATAAATGAAGTAGACGCAGACGGTAAGCTGCTTTTTATATACATAATTTGTTCTTTGTGTACTTTGTTTTAACTTGATAATGTTAGCAATTTCCTCGTTTGTACGCCATGTCCAAATTTAAATTTATTCTATGCTGAATGTATGCAACTGAATAAATTTTCATACTGTTGAGACGTATTAGTGATCCATTTATTTATAGGTAAATTTCACAGCCGTCGACGACGTTACCGCAGTCCATTGTTCTTTTCAGACATTATCACATGATTGTTAACGTGTCAATCTCGAATGCAAATATATTCAAGTTCATTCGTTCACGTTTTCTATTCCGTCGAGAAGACTAAAACATATTTGTTTTTCACATCTCGGTGTCGTCGAGCGCTCAATGATACTCGGTGGCTTTTGTTACATAATAGCCAGCTTACTAATTTATCTAATTTACACAGGTCAACCTGTTATACTAATCACGACATTGCAACAAATTTAATTATACTAATTCTGTCGTCATAATTTTTCCCGAGAATACTTCGGCACTGTAAGTTGTTTCTCGCCCCGACGTTTTACTCAAATATAGCATTCAAGTGCGAAATTTGAAAACATTGTGTATGTAGTCGCCGTCGGCGTGTAATATATGTAAATTAAGTTATATTTGATCTGTCTTTTGTATATTATACTGTGCAAAATACGCAGCAAATGTCCGATGTCCAAGTCAGCATTTTCCAATTTTTGTATTGTAAGTGAAAATTTTGCCAAAATTTTTTGGACACGCCTGTCATTTATATTATTCTGATGGGATTTCGTTTATGTATTTAAAAAAAAATGCTTACCATTCTAAAATTTTCACATGACACCTATGCCTATTCTATTCTATTCATGAGTTGTTAAAAAAAAAATGAAAACCTTTGTTTAGACTCAAATTTTTTTCACTTGGTTTTTCTACTCTTGTCTTTTGTTTTGCACATGGATGGTCTTGGAAATGTCGTAATGCTACTGTATTACATGGCGAGGCACTAACATGTCTTAACAAATCTTCAAGTATTCCAAAAGTTTGCGAAACTGCTCCTAGTGCGCATAAGAGGAAGTCATTTTTCGCAGAAGCATCTGCGGTCGAATTCGCTAGCATAGTTCAAATTCTGTGCAAATAAACTGAATCCCCACACACACACACACGTATTAAATACTAGTCGTCTGCGAAACCGGCTTCGCGCTCAACCGTTCCGGAAAATTCGAAATTGTGCAGTGGCGTAGCTCATTATGTTTAAATATTTTTTCGATCGTTTTTTTTTAGCAGACGAGACTAGATTTTTTTCGAGAAAAATGCGACGAGACCGGAGACGGACAGTTCCACATCTCTGCGAAACGGTTTGATTGAAAATAGACGTTGTGTTCGTAGTAGCGTTCTTCGCGGTGCGACCTTCTCATCTCGTCTCCTCGCATACAATTCCACATTATAATATCGAAGGGGAAAGAAAAAAACTGGCAACGGTCGTTTCGCTTCAAAAGTGCGGCCGTTGTCGGCTTTTTATTTCCTTTTTGCGCAAAGTGAACCGGCTCCGAACCGGTCGACCTTTGGCGAGTCTGACACGGCTGCTGTCAGAGGTGCCGATTATAAATAAGCGGCGGTCCCACGTGTCCCGGACAACACACACTACCTGCTAAATATACACAAGCCGGTCGACCATTGCACTACCGGCTATTTGATTGCATCCATTCGTACGACGTGCCCAAACTTCGCTCCCGGTTTCTGGGCCGACTCTCGCCGTGCATTCTGGGTTTCCGTATCGTCATCGCCCATCACCTTATGGAGGTCGTTTCGCGTGAAAGTGCCGCTTCATGGAACCCCTTTGACGCTGACGCTGACTTTGGGTGGCTGCGATAACAATGTATAAAAATACATTCCCGTCGCCCGCGCTCGTCGACGTTGTTTCCTACGATAAGAGAATCCCCCCACTGTACACATTGGCGTTGATTTGAAAATTCGACGAAATTACAAATGGTTCAAAAATTTTGCTTTTCCCACCCACTTCTATGAAGAATCCCAGTCGAAGTGTGTGTGGCACAATGGTTGTGTTGCAGGTCGTGGGTTCTAATAAAAATAAATCTCTGCTTACGAGATCTGAAACTAAACGTCTCGAAATTAGAATATTATAGTAACAACCAGCTCTGTGGAGTCGGATCAAAATTTACCGATTCCACTTTGAAGATTGACTCTTCATGCCAAATGTATAAAATCATAAGCACTAAATATTATAGTGATTTTCAAGATATAAAATATTTTAAAAAAATCACTAAAATTTGACGCGTATCCCAATTTATTGAATTATTGGTAATTAAATAGTATATGTGTATGAATTTCATTCACAAACAAATCAATTTAGTAAAAAAAATGAGAATAAAAACGTATGAGACGGAGCTTTTATTTATAATGTTATTTAAATTCATGATTTTTATGAAGAAATTATTAAATTTCAATTTATTCGTCGATTTACTTCAGTAAAATTAGAGACTGCTTGACGCATACCGTAATACTATTAATTTTAAAAAGGATTTGATTAATTTTTCACCACTCCGATTCCAACTTCGCTTGAAATGATCCGACTCCACAGCCCTGGTAACAACACAAAAGTGCGGCACGGGACGCGTACGTTTTCTCCAGCAGCGGGAGGCGTATCTTCATGTCGTTAAAGTTTCTTTAAATTTCTTCAAATATCGAAATTACCGTTATCGATCACAAGGATTAAACACTCCTAAGGGTGAAAGCTTGCGGCGTTATAGATTTGGCGTACCGGAGTACGTCTAGGGCTTTTTTTGCATGTAAAGCCCTTTGTGTCTACCTCTAGTCAAACTATGTATGACAAAATGGTTGAGTCTTAGAAGATCTCAAATTCGAATACTTTTTGTACTTTCGATCTATTCGAATGTTTTGTGACCCACCCTAGTTGTGTTGTTAATCGTTATTTCTAATAAAAAAAATGAAAAGAGTCATCTCTGCCGACGAGATCTGAATGCTCACAATAAAGTCGTCAAAAAGGAAACTCGTCGATTGACACAGTTTTATACAAAAAAAAATAATCGTCCATTTTCACTTTTGAACCACAAGAAACGTTCTTTCCCATCAAAACTTTAAGTACAATTTTCATTCGTATGGAAATATTTTAATCGTCGAATGAGTGAAACTTTTTCCTCATAACAATTGATTCCATTTCAAATTCACTTCGCCCTGAAACTAGAACATGATTATTATTCTAATCGCAGTGCACTGTGCTTACTCTATCCAAATTAGATTGCAAAATCAAATTGATTACGCGAAAGCAATAGCAGCACCAACTAACGAGTCGATCGACCCTTTCCCCTATTCTCGTTTTGATGGCTTATGCAGTGTTATTCAACCGATCGTCTTCGTTTATAATTTATGAAAAAATATACAGACCGGTTTTTGTGAAGGTCTTTCCAATATGGTATACGCCGACGCCGATCGAATGCACTCGTATTTTTGTGTATATTTTAGTTTCGCGTGAGAAACATTTCTGACGAGAAAATGATTTTTTTTTTAAGTAACTTTTTAGAGAAAATTACACGAATGCTCTATTGTGGCACCTCTCAATCGACAGTCGATGATGCGCATCATCATGCTGGGTTCACACGCTGTCTCGCTCTGAATTAGAAAATTTGATTATATCCTCCTATAGACACTATTTCAATCAGCGTTGTGTTATTTTATGTTACGATTGTTATATTTTACAGATCAAAGGTCAACATTTTCGAATAGTATTATCGCGTAAATAAAACCTATGCCAAAAACCAAAAAGCAATTTTTTTTATGTATAAATATTTGGAAATCACTGAGAGCGCTCATTGTATATTTACCAGAGTCCACTTTTTTTTTAATGATGCTTCTAAATCTTTGTTCGGAATTATTGTTTGGTTAACAGTTTCTAGTGGTCAATTAGTCATATGACATGCAAATTCAAATTTGTTGTATTCACTGATTTGATACTATGTGCGAAAAATTATTAATACTATGGCCTAACCCCAAGTGCGAAAAGTTTTCTGTTTATAACTTATTTTATTCAAAATTACTACGTCATACATATAGTGTCATTGAAATATTGTATACCCACGTTCAAGTTTTCTGGGCCTCTTATCATGAACAGAACGACACTGACTGAATCATCTAAGATGACGTATCTCATTACATTGCTGAACTGAATTTTTGTTTGCATACTTTTTTAAATAATAATAAAAAATGTGACCAAGGAAAGATTCGCTCCAGCAATTCGCCATTGCCGTATGACTGAATACGAGATAAACTCTCAAATTGTATGGGCATGCTGAACGTTTTATGCTACGAGGCGTGTCACCTCGAACAGAGCGTGTCGTGTATATACATATATATATACAAAAGTATATGCATGTATATATGTATATTATTCACGTTTAATCGCTCATCCCACCTTCTGGAACAATTCAACAATGATCTCACATGGATTTTGTTACTCGACCGTGCGTCACATACGTTCATACATACATATGTGAATAATCAAGCAGCCGGGTAAATAGATATTTGAGTCAGTCGGACGAGTAACGGCTATCGTAGGAATGTGGCTCACGAAAATTTTAAGAACCGCTGGTGTATTATATACACACGCTTGGAAAACTTCTTTTGTCAGCCTGTTCGCACAAAAACACTAAAAGATACACCCGCGCACGCTAACATTATCTCGCGTTTATGGATTTTACACGGTGGAAAACTGCGGAATTTCCACCGCCCCGTTGTATCGACCGGTCACTTGTTCCGAACCGGAAAATGGGTCAAACACACACACACACACACACTCGGCAAAAATCTGTATACCCCCGCCGGATCACTAACACCACTTTGATAGTTAATCGCAAAATTCAATCGATATTTCCCACTGTCTGAAAGCACTGTAAGTTTGTGTTTCGATATATTTCGTGTCACATGGGGCCTTTTTGATGTACACACACACACACACACACATTTAAATTTAAAAGGGATTTCCCCTGGGTGGAAAAGTCGGTTGTATACAGTCTCGCTTGGTTTTTTTTTTTTTTTACTTTATTTTTGATAGAGTGAGCTACACGAAACAAATTTGGTCCAAAAGTTAGAGTGGGTAGTCGATGCGTCTATCGATTGGATGCGAACTGTCGTCATCGAAAAATATACCAATGATAGGAGGCGATTTCTTATTTAATTTTAAAGACTACTATCAAAATCGCTTATTAAGTTTCGTCATAGTTGAGTAGGTAGAAAAAAAATGGGCCGCTTTTAAGCACTTACTGACAAAAGTGAGTATACATAGAGTAGAAGCCAAACATTTTTTAGTAGAATAATATGTTGTCATATTACGCCTATGAAGTTTTTTTTTCTGTGTATGATTCTAATTTAAGAAATGAGTAACAATTGATCTCAGAACTGCGTGTGTACCAGGGGCTCCCAACCTAATTTGCGAATTCGAGTTTGAGAAAAATTGTGGCGGGCACAAACCGAATTAAATTAAAAAATGAATATTTTTGGTAGTATTTTATTTTTAATTTTTTTAATAACTACAGTTAATTAATGTTGCATTTCACTTGCTAAAAATTCGCACAAATGTGTGGAACCAAACAGGATTTAATTTTGCAGGCCCGTTTTTCAAAAAAAAAAAGTGTACTTTTTATGGTCAACTGGATTTCAAATGTTTTCACCTATACTGTGAGATTTTAATATTATGTTAATTTGAACTTCCAACGTTTCTTTATTTTCGTAAAAATTTGATAATGGGTAATTTCTGGAATATACCTTCAAATTATTCCAAAAACTTTTTAAGATTAGTAATAAATGAGCCGTTAAACATAGTTGAAAGTGATACAAGTCCTCCTTTCTTCATTTCGAGAAAAATTTCGGAAAACATTAAATATAATGTCTCGTTTAACAATATTTAAAAATACTAGTGACCATAAATATTTCAGCTAAATGTTTTTTTTTTCTTTCTTTCGAAAAGCTACTTATTCCTTACATTTTCTGATTTCATTGTTGTTGTTTTTTTTACACTTTGAAGCGGGCACAGAGTTGGGTCAACCCTCCTATAAGTTATTACTAAGCTTCGGCGCGACCTGCGCACTATTCATTGTTATAGTGAACTTTTTTTTTGCTCTCTAGCTTTGTAGTTTGTCCTTTCCTGGAAAATAGCCCCTTTAAAATAAAAACTCATATTTTTTTGTTCCAAAAGCACGCTCCACCGCCGAAGACTAGTTAGAGCTAGACTCGGGTTCTATTTCCCAGGAAAGGGGTTGATTACTATTGTCCTACATAGCTAGAGAGCAAAAATAATTGACAATAGAAATTGACAACAGTGAACGCATTTCTTGGGCAAAAGCACTCTGGCGGCCGATCCTTGGCTATAACTAAGACTTGGGCGTTGATTTGGTGCTTTTCAAAAAACAATAGACCGCTCCGTTAGTAACAAAGCAAGAAAGCACTAATAACATAACATAGATATACCACGTTATCATAAGAGAATTAACTGTATCCTGCTATATACAATGTGTCGGAAGAGGTAGTAAATTCAGAAGCTCACTAGTTAACCACTCAATTCCATCGGCTTGAATCTGATTCAAAAGCAATGCGTTTATATTTATATTGCACTTTCCGCACCATTCGACACTTCATCGATCCCGATAATCCACTTTTATCTGTCGACGTGATGAAAAGTCGGCACATTTTTCGGTACCCATTGCAGGCATCGATCGAGTCCACCAGTGTGGCGTGTGTGTGTTTGTTCAAGGTCTCGTCGTCGTTCGTAACCGTTTACGTCGATAATGCCGGAACCTGCGGTCTGGCGATAAGTAGGTGCAAAAACAAATCGCATAAAAATAATAAATGAGGTACTATTTCGCGCCGAAATCGGTGTATCAATATTGTAGGCGGTGCGTATGAAAGATTCCCGCCCACGTAAACTCGCGAGCGGTGTGTACGTATCGGACAAACAACTTTCTTGCAGAGATGATGACCAAGTTCGTTCCCCGAAGAACGACGATACCTGGAATGATGATTCGCAAGTTGGTCCGATTTTGTGGGGGGGCTTTTTATGTACCACCCGGCCCTTGCCATCCATCCACCTCATTGATAACCACTCTTCAATCAATTACAGTAAAGGTCACATGTGCCGACACCACACCGCCTTGAACTAGATCTTTACATTGAGTTTTTTTTTATATATATGTATGTATATAAATATAAGCGTATTCTGAATGTGTGGAGTATTCAAGTCGGATATTCGACATACATAATTAAATTTTTCTATGGATTATATGTATTTAGTGTGAAGCTTGAAATTTATATCTCGTTCCAACACGTTTTAAATATGCTTTATGGTTCAATGATTTATGCACGAGGCACATCATGATAAATTTGCTTAAGCGAATTTCATTTTCAAATACGTCGACTTAATATATATATATATATATATATATATATATATATATATATATATATATATATATATATATATATATATTATTTATTTATTTTAAACAGACCATTGTGGCATAACAGGAATTCCTAAAGCGCCACAATGGTCAAAAAATATAACACAAAAAAGAAAAAAAACAAAATAACAATTAACATAAACATAAATACATCCATACATACATAAAAAATAGCATTTATAATAACAGATAAAGTAAAAATATCAAATAAAATATAGCATAAGGAATGCCTTGCACCTACAGCCAGTTTCAATAAATATGTAAGAAACAACTACAAATACAAAACATCCCTGTAAGGCCCAAATGGAAGAGAGTTAATCAAAATTTCACTCATAAATCACAATCAATCATGAAAACAATTATGAGCGCAGACTACCAGATAAATGGGTTAGAGTAATTTCCGACAATTTACGCTCACTAAGGTGGAAAATATCACATTCAGTCTCGGCAGCAACGATTTCATTAAGAAGTCGGATAGCTCTTGGAATAGGAGCCATTCGAAAAAGGACTGTGCGGGCAGGAGGTACAGCCAGCAAATGCAACAAATCATCGTGTTAATATTTTAAGTATTATAAAATATAATGGCAAGATTCATTGAATGGTTACAAAAGTGTGTGTGTGGGTGTAAAATATTTATTGTAACACTTTCGCTGAACGATATGGGGTCGATGAGCTGTACTTACATATATTGTTTTATGTTGGATATCGTTTGATGATTGTTCTTCGCACGTGTTGTCGATTTGGTGTATTGATTGTTTGACTTTTGGTTTGTAGGTAATGGAACAATAGATTTCCCCGAGTTCCTTACGATGATGGCCAGAAAAATGAAGGACACCGATAGTGAGGAAGAAATCCGTGAAGCTTTCCGCGTATTCGACAAAGACGGAAACGGTTTCATCTCGGCAGCTGAGCTGCGTCACGTAATGACCAATCTTGGGGAGAAACTCACCGACGAAGAGGTGGACGAAATGATCAGAGAGGCGGACATCGACGGTGACGGTCAAGTTAATTATGAAGGTTTGTATCTATTGATGTATCTATCTCCTATGAATGTTGACTTAAATCAAGTACTTTTACATTTTTTTTTTCTTATTTTGTTCCCCTTAAAAAATTCTATCAGATAATTTAATTTATGCTGTTTTATTCTCCCATATTAGTCCTTTGATACAATATAAATTACTCATTCTGCTATCATTCATGTAGTTGAACATGAGGCTATTTTTATATAATGTTAATAATTTTCCTTTGAGCATTGCCTTTTTTAAATGTAACGAGTGAGCTGTCAGATCCATATTGATTACCGCTGTGATTGACATTGAGCTTGTATTTTTCAAGAATATTGATTTTTTCATATATAACATTTCTCCAAGTTCAAATTGTTCAAAATTATTTTTAGCATGGATTTTTTTTATTTAAAATTTGATACATAACTAAATGTTTTCCTTTCCGTAGCGATAAGTATTTTAATATAGCAATTTGAGAGATTTTTGTGTGAATTAAAAATGAAGTTGTGTGTGTGAGTTAGCCAATAAATTTCCTATTAATTAATTTTTATTATCGTTTTCAATTTGGTGTAATTAAACAAAAAAAAAATTGTCATTTGAGTATGTTTTACATAGCTATATAGTATTTGAATCTATTATTTTTCTTCCTAAGCGTAGTATTGGTGTGATTTTTTATGAATGTGCATTTCATTACTGATTTAAAGTATTTGCATGGTAACTATGAATGTTTGTGGTTAGAGGGATATTGTCTGCTGCAGTGTGTGCAACAGTTTGTTGTGTTTGTAAATATCGTTTTGATTGTGGCCCGAGCTGGCAACAGTCCAGCCACTATTTCCTGGTCTGCCCACAGCGTCTCGTTGGTCCAGTCGAACTTTCAATAAGAATAGATTACTTACACTTGCATGGGTCAGGGACACTTATCAAACACATGCACAAATGCTTCATTTGTCAAACTTTTTTCGTTGTATTTATTTGTTTTACTTTTTATTTGTGTTTAAATAGATTATGTGTATTTAAAATTTATACATGCTTCATTTTTAGCACCAATTTATGTTGTAAAGCAAAGTGGACCTCGGATCAATTGACATTTCATAAATTATGGAAAAAATGCTTGCTTGTTATATGGAAAGAAAGCCAAGGTCCACTTTGTCTTGAATTGTATGATAAAATTTATCACACAAATTAATTCTGTATTTTATGATGATTGTTTTGATTTTAAAATTAGTACAATTTAGTTGAAATTTATTATTTTATGTTTTCGCTAAAAGTTGTTTATTACCGATTTTAATGAAAGTGTTAATAGGTTATACACGCATTCAATTTATTATTTCAATATAATATTAAAAAATATTATTTTATACAAATTAACTTATACTATTATGTAATTCTACTATGAATTTATTTTGCTTAAAAACTATTAAATGTTAATGGGTTTCTTTTCTGGAGATATAAGGTACATTTTATGACCTCATTTACTGCTCTTCTTCCAGATTTCCGTGCTCTAACTCAAATAATTTTCTTGAGAAACAGCAGAGAGTGCTAGCTAAGTCTATATCGTGATAATAAACTTAGTAAAATATATATATATATACGTGTAGTAGGTCACAAATTCTTCAAAAACAAATTATAGGTACTACTGATATATATATTCCATATTGATTGCTGCTCGTTCTCTGTTAAAGCACCCTTAGATGAATCCTCTTATGACTAACCCGAAACCCTTGTGTTTTTTCATTTCTAATAGATTTTTTTTTATTATTATTAACTCGGTGAAATCTCATTGATCTGCACAAAAAATTGCATTAAGAACCTTTTCCATACACGAAATTCCATTAAAATAATTATATAACTGCCGATTTTACTGGACAGTAACAGTTTTTATAATAGCACACATTTTTTCTTATGTAATTTCTACCCCAAACACAATCACACTTTCGTTTTTTAATGATATTATGGCACACATGGTTTTTGTTCATTCATGTTTTTACAATGCAATTGTATATAATTTTATATATTGAAAATTTCACTTGAACATTACATGTTCATTGACATACGCATGTTTAATTTTTTTTATATACATATATTGCCGAACATAAAATGAACAACAAATTCAATATCATTTTGTGCATATTTTTAATATTCGTGTGTGAGAAATTCATCGAGACATTAATAGTATGCCTGCAAAGTTTTCCTATTCGACCCAAAATTCCTATTTAATGTCTCCAATGTTAGAGGAATCTTTGTTTCTAATTTTAGTGATGTGCCTTTAAATTAAATTAAGACAGTGTTGATTATTTCGTAACCATCTTGTTCATCACTAAAACGATATGAGACACTTAGAGATCCGACTTTTTAAGAACATGTAAATAAATTTAGTGGTCACGCTACAATCTATTAAAACTAAATAAATTATTGTAATTTTCCATGCTAATAATTAATATTGCAATTTCCATTATACATACTAATCTTTCATTGCACGTCCGTCTTTAGAAGCACACTAAAAATTGCATTTCTCATTTCATTTGTCGGAGAAAGGTGTATGTATGTAGAAAATTTCAATCTCAACCGAGCGAGGAAATTTGGAAGAATCTTTGTGTATTGGAAGTCAAACTTACTGAAAAGATTAATCAGCGTGCCCCGAGAAATCAAACAGTTCTCATTTTTATTTATATTAAATTTATTGATGTCATATTTTTAATTGGAGCATGTGATTATTATTATAATATTGTATACTTTTTTTATTTTTTATGTTCATGTATAATATTATGGATACTGAATCTTTCAGTGATACAATTTCACTATGGATTGTGAAATTGTATCACTGAATTGAGAAATATCAACAACTGTTAAATTCACTCGAATTCTTGCAGCATCAATAATAATTGGTATATTTGTAATATTGTTACAGTATTTATTGTTTTCCTATTGAATACTGAAGTACTTCTATGTCACAACATTACAAATAGACACATGTAAATGTATACTTTTATAAATGTGAGCATGTTTAGTAAGTTTATATATGTGTATATTGTCTTATGCATGATTTATACAGATACATATATTATTTGTAATAATAATGTACTGGTATTATTGTTACTTATTTGATAAGTGAAGCAGAATGACAGCTGATGAGTGACATTGTATAGTTTTAATGTACTTTATGTGTGTACATATGTATATGATAATATGTAGTTTGGTGTAAGCTGTAATATTGCAATATATACTAATGGTGTGATTGTTTGTGTTTTCAGAATTCGTCACTATGATGACGTCGAAGTGAGTTGTCAACACCTAGATTGTTGTAATAATAAAGAAAAACACATTTTTCATGACACAATACCATCATATTTGGACCTGCATTTCTCTAGTGTTTGTTGGAAAGCCAATCGTGCCAGTTCATTTCCACCGACCTGTGAGCTATTTTCTATACATAGACTCTTTCGCTGATTGGTTTTAGAGTGTAAACTGTAAGTGTATATTATATAAGTGTGGGCGTTTCTCCCCCTTCGCGCCACACGCAGAATGAGTGATTTAACTAATTGATTAAATTAATATATATTATTATAATTGTAAAAGATAATTTTAATTATTTTAACACCATTTTTAATTATTAAGTATAAAATCTGCGGAGAGATGTAATCAATCATCCACTTTTCACTGTCTTTAAATCGATTTGTGTAAATTTTTTTGTAAGATAAAGTGTTTCCAGCTGATCATTATTCTGGATTCCCAGAACACATTTATTCCCATTTTCTCTTGTAATTAATTTTAATTGGGTGTCCAGTTTGTCCGCCAGGATTATCTGCCACCACTTTCAACGCCTTTCTTATTCAATTGTATTATAAATGTTCTATTGTTTTTCAAAAATATCGAAAGGTAGACATAATTAAGAAGAAAACATTAAAAAAAATCTTTAAAATATTAAAAATGGATTGATGAAGAACAAAAAGAGCATATATATATACTTTCTGAAATAATGTCGTGCATTTGCTCCACAGCCAAAAGCTTTATGGGAATGAATAAGAATGATTCAATTTGAGTGTAATAGTGTTTTAGTTTGGTATACATAATACAGATCATAGTACATTTTATGAGTAAAAATTAAATAAAAATGCGTTATAAGTGTACACTATTTAATATTGTTGGTGAATTAGTACTCTCTCAAAAGTACTCTGCTGTGTTATCTTACTACCACACTGATTATTCATTCTGTTTATAAATTATACAAAAGACATACTGAAAATAAATGTTTCTTCATTTTTAGGTCAATAATATTGGCGTTTCATTTATTATGTATTTCCTAACCACTTCCTCGTTTTCACATCCAAATATATTATGAAATTACCTGTCATGATTTATCTGTGAGATAAAATAAAAATGTAAACATCTATGTATTTTTAATTACCTTAACCAGACACTATTGAAACGTTGGAAATAACTATCATAAAATGCAGGTAATTATTTGCGAAAGAAAAAATGCATTGTATACACGTGTATGCTAAAGGAAAATTATATTCCTAGAATCGGAAGATAAAACTCACTTATAGAAATAATTTGAAATCTATTGCTTTATATCCTCACAGTAATACAAATGTATAATGAATTTGCAGAACCAAATAATATCGGTAGTTAAGTTGTAATCAAAATACAATATCCAAAATTGAAAATGGTTGCTTCGATACTCTAGTACAGCATCACTTCAGTTATTACAGCTTATTTATTGTTACAAGTTAATGCTTGACCAAAAACATTTAGTAGTCAGTGCCCAAATGCTTGTGAACGTATAATTAATTGGAAATATGCGATAGGTTTGTTGGTTTAATTATTTATTGTAATGGAATTCGTATGACATCATTTTACACATTTTGTATATAGGATATAAATTTTCTAAACGATTAGCCGCATACATATATTAGAAATTATTTCAATAATTAAATTAGGATTAATTTACGCCACAATATTATTATTGCACCATTGGCCTTCATTAATATCGGGTGTTTAAATTCTTAATAAACCTAACAATTAAATATTCAAGGTGAAGCTGTGTCCGCCAAGTAAAAATATTAATAATTGAATTCATTGATTGTATTAAATAGTGAGTTCGGTGTAGAATATTATGTGAGAAGGAAACAGTTTAAAATAGTTTTTATTGGTGTAGTAATCAACACACCGCAATCAAAACACCAATCGTTATTTTACGTCATTACGGTTTTGCATTCGATAGCTGTAATCAACTTCCGCATCCTGGTTGCAAATTTTATCAATGGCTTGGGAAACGAATCATTTTGAACTAACTGCCGTTTTAAAATGCTAAATAACAGTAAATTTAATGAAAAGATAAATTCATTTTGTAATATATTTATCCAGAGCCACCAAGAGAGAATCCTGATCTTATGAACCCTCTATTACACATACGTAAGACAATTTTTTTTTCAATTAGCGCAATTTGTTTTTTTTCCCCGAGTTTTTAATTATTAGTTTTTCCCATAAAAACTCGGGTTAATATAATTTGGGTATGTATTATAAAATAGGGCTCTGATTACACTGAGCAACAAAAAATCACGTTTTTTAGTTACCAGAGCGGAGACTAACCAATCTTTACTAAGTTTGACCCACTGAATTCGAATATGATAATGATTTTTGTTGGTTGGTGATCGTTTACGAGATATAAGCCTTTAAAAAAATGCGCGGTTTTTACACTTTTTTGGCTTTTGCGGTCTTTAACTCAAAATCTAGTATTGTTGTGCTCAAAGTGAGTATTGGAATCAATAGTCAGATGTTTTTCCTATTGATTGTGATATTTCATTGCTTTAAAATACTTCTAATTAATCGTCTAGCGAATTTTAATAGTCAAAAATATATTTTTTTTACGGATTTTTTCTCCGTGCTATTTTGCATTTATTTGAAAAAAAAATTATTTCACCTCGTTTATAAGGATTGGTTTTCTATCTCAATATTTTTTTCTTTTTATCTAAACGTACTAACTCGAGCGGTAATTGCAATTTAAATGCTTTCGTTGTGTATACGTTTGAAACGCGGATAGCATGGTGCAAGCGAGATGGCATGTAGTCCGACCGCTGTACTCTGTGAGATGGATTTCATGTCATCTCCCTTGCACCACCGATATCCGCGGTACAAACATATACACAATGAAAGCATTTAAATTGAAATTACCTCTCGAGTTAGTACGTTTAGATAAAAAAAAATATATTGAGATAGAAAACCAATCCTTATGAACATGGTGAAATAAAAAAATTGTCAAATAAATGCAAAATAGCATGGAGAAAAAATCCGTAAAAATAAATATATTTTTGACTTTTAAAATTAGCTAGAAAATTAATTATAAGTATTGCACAAACGCTTCTGTTATACGCATACGGGAACTGAACGAAAGTCTTTCTTACGCAAAAACCGCTCGAGTTAGTACGTTTAGATAAAAAGAAAAAATATTGAGATAGAAAACCAATCCTTATAAACGAGGTGAAATAATTTTTTTTCCAAATAAATGCAAAATAGCACGGAGAAAAAATCCGTAAAAAAAAATATATTTTTGACTTTTAAAATTCGCTAGACAATTAATCCGAAGTATTTTAAAGTAATGAAATATCACAATCAATAGGAAAAATATCTGACTATTGATTCCAATACTTACTTTGAGCACAAAAATACTAGATTTTGAGTTAAATACCGCAAAAGCCAAAAAAGTGTAAAAACCGCGCATTTTTTTAAACGCTCATATCTCATAAACGATCACCAACCAACAAAAATCATTATCATATTCGAATTCAGTGGGTCAAATTTAGTAACGATTGGTTAGTCTCCGCTCTGGTAATTTTTTTTGTTGCTCAGTGTTATTTGCTGGTGTTATTATTTTTCTTCTAGAATCCAAATTATACTTTGATAATTTAAAAATAATACAAAAAAATTTCAACACATCGCTACAAAATTTAAATTGCTGTAGATTGTAGATCAGTATTAAAGTTTGTAAGTAATTAGACTTATACTAAATACTTTTATTATGTAAAGAAACACATTGAAATCTAAAACGATTAGAGGAGACTTGAAACTCGTTTTTCTCTACAGTTATAAATTAGCAGGAAAGCTTTATACGGGAAAATGTTTTATGTAAAATCATCAGATTCACAGGTACTAAAACTAAATCTCACAGGTACATACTCGTATGTTTCGGCTAATTTGCAGCATACAGAACAATCCTTGATGTAGATAATATTCAAAAATAAAAGTAAGTATCCATCTGGAAATGTAGGTTTATATAGTTTCCCAAATTTACTTGTATATAATAATTATCTAATGCGTGCGTGCGTGCGTGCGTGTGTGTGTACGAAGTACTCGCTGTTAACACCATGCTCCGTCTCCCTTCTCCCCCTGGGATCCTATATCGTGGAAAGAGTACTCACTCACCATGCTCCGCCTCTTTCTCCCCTTGGAATCGAATATCGTGAAAAATGACGTGGCATATCACTTCGTTCACATGATTGGCCGACAAAAACAAAAGTTTTTTTTCAAAAAAATAAATTAAATTTTAAATTATTAATTCCGTTGATCCTAATTGCGATATTTTACCAAGAGCACAATTATGTACACACAGGCCACTAGTTAGAAATAAAATAATAAATATTTAAATTTCAACTTATTTATTTTATCTTATTTACTAATTAATTATTATTTACCTTTGAATTTATTCAGAAAAACTTTTTTTCTTTTGTTTATCATTGAATTACCACCTTTCTCTGAATATATTCATTATTCTAATATTATTTTTCGTTTTTGTACAGAAGTAAAATCCATTTCCACTTATTTTTAATGAGACATCTTTCGAAAGAGAATTGTATTTGTACAATAGCATGAATTGCAAGCGTATGTATGTAATACAGCCAAGCTTTAAACCAGATGAAATTGATTCGACTCCTTGTTTATTTTGATTTAAAAATAAAATGAAAATTGAAAGTGCGACATCTATTGTCAAATAGAGTAGACCAAAAAGTTTTTCCGGAAATAAACTTTTTGTTGGCAGCTATTTATAGAACACGTTAACAACATTTGTACAACAGTTCAAAATACGCCAATATCATTTTTTCGCACATAGTCACATGCTAAATAATTAAATTACTTGAAATCATATCTAATTCAGAATTTTATTAAAAAAAATACCATTTCCATCAACTTTTTTCAACTCACATTAAGGGTATCTATAAACAAGTTTATTTGTTACAACTTCAATATCAGGCAAGTACCTGAAAATAGTTATAGACTATTTCGACGCATCGAATGCTGTCGATAAACTTTGGCGACACCTGATGACCTGTTCCAAAGGTAGTTGTGGTTTTGCGCCGTCGGGAGATGTCTAGCAAACAAGTCCATTACCTGTGGATGTTGATCGTGCAGCTGAACACAAGTGTTGGGCGCATCTGGACCCCTATCGATCCCTATGCGGAAGTCCCGGAGTCTTTGTTCAGGGGTGGAGCGGGGCACAGTGCGCGTGCCCGAGCCACACGTGGACCCGGACCTTCAACAGAGGTATACTGATACCGCATTCGGATTCACACTTGAGGAAGGTCGGGGTCCTATCTGATGCATATTTTTCTAACATATTTTAAATCCTCTAAGAAATAACAATGATTAGTTTCTGAAATGAATTAGTAAATAAGTTCCATAATATTGTTCCAAAATGTTCTACAATTGTACTTGATCCACTTTTATATAAAATGCATAATCAATGCTTTACAATGTAGATATGAATATATTTCCGAGGTCATATAAAAAATATCGAACACGATATTTAAGTCATGCAATGATATGTTTTCCAAAAAAAAATAAGGAAGCTTTATATAATATGTTACTATTGAATTGACATCAAATATATAATTTCGAAAAAGACTTATGTATGTATGTGTTTGCTTGGGTCGTAGATTCCGTGACGTTCAATTTAATAAAAAAACAAATGAATATTAAAATAAATTTAAATAAAATAAAACTATTCAAATAAATTTAATAAAATGTTTACTATTAGATTGGCCATGTTTAAGCGGTTTATATTATGTAAAACTACCGAGCGAAGCCGGGTAAAAACACTAGTTTTTTTATATGTGTTAGAAGTAGATACTTTGTTTGGAAGATTAATCTATAAAAAAAATGATTTGTGCTGAATCGAAAGTAATCTAATACTGAAGAAAAAAGATTCACAGAAACTTCGCTTATTCGACGAAATCGATTACAATTGAACGTTTTTGTTTTATTGAGTTCTTCCTACACGGGAAACTAATTGGAATCGTATAAGAAAGTTTTTCGAGAAAACTAATGTTGCACTTATCCAATAAATTATTTTTATGTGGTATAGCTTCGATGAAAGTAGTATTGTTTTATTTATTTTGCGTGTAATAAATTAAATATCAAAATAAATTTGAATTCTTTTGTTTAATTTATTTCTACCTAACAATGAAACTTTATTCCATATAGTCTGCATACATTATCATCACTCATTTTGAACGAAGCCGGTTTACCACTATCGAGGTTATGTTTGGGACAGGATGGGTAAAACTTTCGGCAAAAAAGGCAAATAAATAATGGAGAATTGTATGCGAGGCATCGCTTTGGCGGGGCATCGACGACGTGACGTTTAAGCAACAATGCGATGTAATCAATCATGTGTTTGAAAGTTGGTGGAAATTTGAAAATTTTAACAGGTGGACGCGGGTAGAAGCGCGTCCTGACAACTTCCAACAACCACCGCCAGATGGTGTCGCTAAGGAGAGTAATGCACCAGTACACGTAGCAATTTAAAACTCTCGTTAACAGTTCGTGTTTTGAATTTGCACAATTATAACTCCATTGCAGACGGATAGAATATTGATTTTGTGTACAAATAATGTTTGTTCGGTTTTTTTAAGAATTATATTTTCATTTGAATCGATTGCCACCTACGACATTTGGAAATATTTCATTGGGTTGATGTAGGTGAGAAAACAATTCCGTGACAAAAATACGCGTGAAAATTCCATAGGGAATTTTGTTCGAAATGTGAAAGGATAATCGAAAATCTATTTTAGATTTTTCTATATGTTTGAATATACATACAAAACATCTATTACACACTTCTTTCAACTCATGCAGGCTTATTTTAAATATTGTATTGGTTAGATTCTAAGCATATAGGCAAAAAGTGTACATTAGAACTGCATTAGTGACAATAATTATGGAATTACGTATAATTATTGGTCACTATAATTATTTTTCGGAGAAAAAAAATACATCCCTTTTACCAATGCGAACCATACAAAAAACGCCTTCGTGAAATAAAAACAGTCTATATTAATAATTTCTACAAGATGAATCTTTTCTCATTTTTTTTAGTATTTTAGCTCATTCACACTCAGGTCAAAACATGAAGAGATATATGTAAATACATAATAAAAAGAGTTTATGATTGAGCTAAGGTTGGCCAGTTTATGGTTGATTTATGTAAAATCTTTTTTTTTTAAGAAGATGCTTCTGATCTACCGGTGGGCCTGGTTTCACAAATTCTCGTTAAATGAACTCTCCGTTTCTATACCTGAATATAATTTGTCATCAATTTTGAATAAGATTAATATATTCAAATTTGTTACAGGAGCATACATATGTATGTATGCTTGTATTTGATTCATTTCAATTATTTAAACATTTTTCACATACTATTAGCACCAATCCGACGAGAAAAGTATAGAAACGGAGAGTTCATTTAACTAGAATTGATGCTTCGCAGGAGACCCCTAATCGACATATTTATTAAACTTGTTACAGTTCTTGCTGGCCTAATCTTCTAGTAATTAATGACCAATTTGATTGATTCATAATATTTTATCAAATGACAAACAAAAGTCCAGGGGGGGAGGCAATTGACACCCGTGTCTGTGAGTGGCCTTTGGCTTAAATTAATTTGCTAAATTGAAGGACGTTTATTTGTGTCTTTTTAAAGTCCTTTGTTACCAGTAAATTCTTTTGCTTATCGGATACACATTAGTAATTTATTTGATTCGAAGGCCACCGATAATAATAGTTGATGTGTAACTACATATATAACATATACTAGTTGTTTTACCCGGCTTCGCTCAGTATTTGTAATATAAATAGCGTATACATGGCAAATCTAATAGTAAATATTCATTTGTTTTTTTATTAAATTTATTTGAATCGAAAAAAAATAATATTCAACCAATGGAATCGTCGTCATAGAAACTTTGACTTGTTTTCGATTCCCAACCAAAAATACTTACAAAGTCTGCTTCGAAATTATATATTAGACATCATCACATGCGTGTTTTTTTTTATTTATAAATGCTTTTTATTATTACTACATTATGTTCTACTGATTTTACATTTTCTATTTTACAATTTTAATTTAATTTTGTTAGTAATCATAGTATTATTTATTCTAATGTTAATGTACAGCATAATAGGAAAAAGAGCTCAAAAGCCTATTTACAATTCTTATAAATGCTCATAACATATGGTAGCCTTTGGTAATTGGTTTTGATGAAGATTTATTGAGATAGAAAATTTACACGTGGGGAATTTGAGCACGCGCCATTCTCAGACACAAGTGTCATCGAAAGTGTCCCTGCGCGTTCTGACAATGACGAGCTCATGTTTCCGGTGGCCGATTTATCAGTGCTACCATCCAACAAATACGTACATACCTCAAATTAAGTCGGAACAACACATCTAATACATAATATTAATTTAAGTCGACGATCTAAAGCAGAGCATCTTAACCTGTATGCCGCGGCAATATTTGTTCCCCAAACAGCACTTCGGCCTAATGCGTGCGAGTGAGATCGCGTGTGAGGGAGAAAACCGATGCTAGTTAGCGTTTTGTCACCTATGCATATACGGAATAACTAGCGACTGCCAATGAAGTACATATGTATGTACGTAGCTGACAAACTCTACGAGTCGTAAACAATGTGTGCCGCGAATATCCAGAGGTTACGATGCTCTGATATAAAGCATCACGTGCGTGTAATTTTCGACAGATACGTGAGTTTTTCTCCTACATGACAACTTTCTCTCTGCGCCCTATAAATCTTTCGAGTTAACATTTAACGTAACACCCACTCCAAAAACGACACTCGGCTATATTTATTCATAATCAAACAACATTCAACGACGTCACTTGCAGAGGTGCCAACGCGAGCGCTAAAATTAGCAGGGGATGATAACGATAACCGTGGGCGAGCGTCCGAATGCGCGTCGTGTATGGGTCGAGCGTGAATTGTAGCATGTGAAGTTATCAGTGTCAGTGTGCGGGTTGTAGTGGTGTCGGCATGTTGTGTGACGATGGGGGAGCGCGGCCGCTTCAGCCGGGTTTCTCCTTCCCCCGGCAGACATTCCAAACCACAATATGGATATACCCCATGTCCGAGATCAGAGGAAGTCGGCACAGACATACTTCCGGTCACTTTGGCTCCACACGCTCATGAAGGTATGTAAATATCTCCCGCTGTTTCGTTTTCAAACTGTCGGCATTTCAAATTTATAACCTTTCAACTTGAACCGGTTGGTACCACCAACTGAAACAGATATCCTGTAACCTGTAATGGGATACGATATCGTTGAATAAGTAGTTATCGATTGATTTTCCAGTTTTTTTTTTCAAATTAATCAGTGTTCTTTTGTTTTTAGAGTATTTAGCATTGTTATTATTTATATTTGAATTAATTAAATATACTTTCAAACTTTATGTATGGAAACAAATGAAAATGTATGAAAAAAAATTTAATTTACATACATTTGTCATTCATATTGAAAATTATTTTATTATTCAAATATATGTATGCATACAAATATAATATACTGAAAATAATTTCATTGATTGATTGTTTTTATTGTATTTCGAAGGTTTTTAACTTTTAACTTGGATGAAAAACTATTTTCATTTTCAGTATCTTGGCATTAAATTTTTATCATGAAAATTGTACAAACAAATTATTTAATTTGATAATAATTTATGTAAATATTTACATATTTAAAATATTAATATTTATAACAGTTAGTCGTATTTATTATTAAGCAAATTTTTAATAATTCTTTTATAAACTTTTTTCTTTTGAAAAATCGAACTATCTACATATCCATTAATATCGCATATATGTACTTTGTAGATATGATTCGATCAACAATTTTGAAATATAATATTTACATTATTTCAGCCTAGAAATTTGTATTCGTATTTTGTACATTTTTTTTATTTTTAAACTTTTTAGAAATATTTTTTTAATTTATTTTCGTTAAGGGATTACTTCAAGGCGACGTCTGTGTCCAACTTTTATAATATGATTATAAATTTGAAATTAAATTCAAATAATAGTGACAAATGAGGGTAGGTGGCCAGTTTGATAAGAACCGTTTCAACAATGAAATAAAATGAATTGGCAAACTCTGATTGGAAACGATCGATCTGGAGTCACGTATATATGTATAACCTTATGTCTGGCCAGCAGTACTGGATCAGGGCTCGAACCCTTGACCCCTCAGTTGTTAGTATTATGTATATACTAACCACCAAGCTATGTTGCTGGTTAATTAATTTAATTACTGAGTAAATTTTAACAACACAAATTAAATATTCTAATTTTATTGCTTATAAGTCTTATTTTATTGTGTTAGGGAGAGATCGTTCGTAAGGGCTTTAAGCTAAGATGTTTTAGGCACTTTGCACGATCAATATTATTGATCATAACTTATTATATTGACCATGTAAGGTGGAGATATTGATTGTTTGGCGTATTAAATAGATACATAAATAAATGCGTCAATATTATTGACGACAATAATATTGATCGTATTAAAATTGGGTTTTATTTGAAATCTTTAAATTTTTCCTACAAAATTAATAAAAATAAAAAAAAAATAAAATGATAGCAAACTTTCTAACAACTTCATTCGGGTGTGAAAAATATGCTCGTAATATCAAGGGTAAATTTATATCAGAAAATGGCTGTGAACTTAATCTGACCTTTTCTGAATTCATATTTTCGATATGCTTATCTGAAATAATGTTTACATCACAAATAGATTCCAATTCACCGATAGCGTACAAATATAATTAAAGTGCATATTTATATCACATTTCGGTGCCTATTTAAAAAGTTGATAAATTTTCTCTCCATTGTTATGAAATGGCTTCGTTTTTAAATGAAGCTATTTTTTATTTCATTCGCAATTAAATTTGTTTTGCGGGATGGAAGTTGAAAGTAAATCAACCGTTCCGTTTAATTATTTCCCCCTTCCACGTCGCTCTCCTAATTTATTATTATTTATGACCCACACCAATATTTTCCGCCAAATATAGAAATATAAAAAAAGCGCATTTTGTGTTCATTTTTCGCCACCATCGAATTGCGGAAAATGTTTCATCAGAGCACGAGGAAAATATAGACTTTTCCAATATCGAACTTGACGGTTTGATTTTTCAGGCATTTCGAATCAACAGTTTCATTAGTGTCGATTCGCACTGAATCGTCGCCAAATTTTTCACTTTCTACCGAAAATATTATATACATACATATTTATATCCGATGTTTATACATATGATTCAATTAAATAATTTAATTATAATGTAAAAGTTCTGACGTATTGTGGCGAGTTTAAAAGTTATACGATTCAACCACAATATCGTTAACATAACATAAAATGAGCACCGAATATAAAGCTTCACGCCGAAAACATTACGAGTTGTATTTTCAGTATTTGAATTAAACTGAACAAAATTCTATCTGCAATTTTTTTAATCTAATTGTTTGCAAATAAAAAATACACTCTTTTGAAAACTCGTGTCTTATATCCGTTGATAGAAAGTATTTTACTTTTTATAAGGCTTTTTACAATATTTGTTCTTATAATATAAAACTATATGTCTAATTAACATCATGAACCCCTTGTAAAAGATACTCCGAGCCACAAAAAAATTACTACTTCACTAATTCGAATAAGACAATGATTTTTGTTGGTTCACTCTCGTATACAGCTTATACAACTGGTTCTACCCGGCTTCGCTCGGTATTTTTATTGTAAATCATTTAAACATGGCTCAATCTAACAGTAAAATTTCATTTGCTTTTTATTAAGTTTATTTGAATCAAAAAAAAATAATATTTAACGACAGCCAATCAAAAACGAACGGTCTTTGTTTGATATACAACATGAGTGGTTAAAAAAATGCGCAATTTTTATTGTTTTTGGGCTTCTGCGGTCAAATATAATATCAAAACTTTACTGAAAAGTGAGCATAACAATCAATATTTAGATGTCTTTCTGTTGATTGTGATTTTTTTATTGCTTTAAAAGATATTAATTTTTGAGCTAATTTTAAAAGATGAAAATATACTTTGCCTGAAGAAAACCATCTTCGAAGAAAACGAAAGTGGACAAAAGAAGTGCTAGAATGGTACCCGAGAGAACTCAAAGGGGTAAAAGAAGACCAAGGCAAAGGAAGACCGCAGGAAAGATTTGCAGATGAAATTAAGAAAATATATTGGGTGAGACGAATGAGAGCTGCGCAAAATAGAGACGAGTGAAGCTGCTGGATGAAGGCCTCTCCAACACGCTTCCACTTGTCTCTTTTTTTTCGCAACTCTCATTCATCTCACCCCACACATTTTTCTAATTTCATCTACCCATCTTATCTAAATCTACGTATTATTTTGGTTTTTATTTCCTTATTATAATAATTTCTGTATACATAAAAAAATCATAACTGGGCATTTACTTTATCCTTATGCCGGCATAAAAAGCGTGCATACACAGTATTGAAATATTCAAGTGGTGTAATATAATATATTCAGTGTGCAGCTACGACAAGCAGCTTTTCACAATTTTTATATAATATAATAACATTATATTTTTACGAAAGAAAACTCGTTTTATGGGCATGTGCTATATAAAAAATAACGACATTACAGGACAGGGTCACGGTACAACCTTTTTAGTGGCGAACACAAAAGGCTAAAATTAACATTCGCCAAAGCTGCGCGAAACCCTAAAAACGAAAATAAGACCTGGGAAAAAGACCTTTCGTCTGTACAATTTTTTGCTCATTGCTTACAATTTTTTGGGAACACTGCGAATTTCCAAATAAAATTAAATTTAAAAAAAACTTTAACAAGCCGAGTTGCTCTCAACACCTTCGATATTTATTTCGCACCTCTTAAGCCAGTTGTTACATCTCCACCGGAGTTTCATAGCCAATTTTCAGTATGCACAACATATGTATGTACATATAATGGGTGCAGGACTGAAAATAAAATGTGACCAATTTTCCGCATTATGGAGAATCCGGTGCTTGATGTTATACACTTGAAAATATTCGAGACATTTCGCTATATTAAACTGACAAAAACATACGGCACATAAGCGAATTTAAATCGCACAGACGACTCGCTTTCTGGGTCGGTATGCAAATGAGTCCCATTTCAAAGAGGGTCGTATCTAACGCACTTTGGTGTATTAACCGAGGTACCCTTCGACCCTGTTTGAATTGTGACACGACCGTTACTTTTAATCTCCTGAATTCATATGTTCCACATGCATCTGTCGCAGGTGACTCTCGATCGAAATTCGGCATTGACTTTGGAAGAACGAGCAGTCTCAAACAGCCGCTGTTGAGTAAAGAGATACCACTACCGATCTCATTACCGGCAGGTTTGTTCCAAATGAATCCCACTTTGAACTCATCCCGCTTATCAATCATTCAGGGGGTAGCCCTGGTCAATACCATCCAGCTTCATTGTAGTTACAATTTACACTGAGTATGTAGTTGTAATGAGCCATATACAATGCAACTCACGTAGAAGTGTAATTAGAAAAGTTTTGCACACTGAAAATAATGTTTTCAGTGTGCAAAAATAATTATTGAATATTAATGAAATGTTATAATTAATTGACTCGAGCGGTACGGATCTAGGTACAGATGTAACAATAAAATTACAATTCTCAATGTCAGTTAATTCGTAATTCGAAAGCTAATGCACCATGCGATAGTGCACGTCATACTACCAACCGTAACTTAACCTAACCTAATCTAACCTTAAATAAATAAGTGTTGGCTCGCAACTGATAGAGAACCATGAGGAGAGTGGGAATGGACAGGAGCGGGGTTGCGGGAAGGGTGTGTGAGCGCGAGTTCAACAACGGAGTGGGGATGGAAAGCATCGGGGTTGTGACGTGGGGTGGCGCGATTCATGTTGGCGACGCACACAATAATCTTAAAATAATGGCATTTCACTATAATCTAACTGCCAAAAATTATAATTTCACAAATAGAGGCCAATGAATATGTAATTTCCGTAGTGAAAATATAACTATAACCAGTGAAAATGTAATTAGATTTGATTTCACAGAAACGTCAGTGTAATTATAATTCCACTGTAACATGAATAATAGTACATAGGTGGCCAATTTGGTAAGAAACGTTTCAACGCTGAAATCAGATAACTTGGCAAACTCTAATAGGAAACGATCGATCTGGAGTCACATAAATATATGCAAGATCTGGTCAGCAACACTGGATCAGGGATTGAACCCGTGATCCCTTAGTTTTTAACTGTATACACTAATGTTGTTGGTATTATTTATATCTTATCTTAAACTCAATTGAATTTCAATGTTTATTTGAATACATATTCATATCGTGGTGTATTCTCCAAGGATACATATATTATTTTTCCAACTAACGTTCTAAACAAGGACGTCGAGCTCTGTTGTATACCATTGGTGTAAATTTTATACATAAGGCATCTTTCTTCTACGTCGACTTCTAGCATTGTTTCCGGAATTAATTTGCATCAAATTGTTATTTTACATTCATAGTAAGATGTCTACATATTCTGAAGTAGTATCTTTCAAAATATTATTATATTGAAACTAAATTTTGATCCTCCAGTTTAAAATACGTAGAAAAGAACATTATATGATATATTAGAAAATAAAAATTCAGCATCTCATTGTATACAGTAATGACTGAAATTTAAAAAAAATAAAGTTTCTTAACTGTTTTTAATTAAAATCATCTACACGTTTGGCGAGAAGCATAGTGTTGCGGAAAATGGTTCCGTCTCAATTAAATATATATTTCATGACACAGTAACTGACAGGCAGATCGAGCACATAATTCGTAGATAATTTTATATATTTTTCCATCATTGATCAAGGTCGTTACTAGAGTTCGCTACTATTTTTAATATAACACTTTTGAAATTTGAAAACGAAAAACAGTTTTAATATTTGGATGTGTAATAGAAAACTTAAGTCGTAGACGATTTTTATTTTTATTCTGGATATACCGCGGATTATGCACTGCGGCATAATCCAAATGCTCAACTTTTTTTTTGTGAATTTCTTTTCCTGTTTTTATTATTATTTTTGACAAGCTTGGAGTCAGTTTTCATAATTTCAGTTCTATACAAAATAATGATAAAAGATTTTATTAACTAGCAGGCACCCAGCAATTAAAAGACAAATTGCAAGCAAGCAAAAAAAAAAGACAACAAACAGCACACTTGTCGGCGTAGCCCTTTCGTTTGCAAATTTGTCATATATTATTTACGACAACAGTCGGCATTCTTAAACACTAAACCGATAATAAAGAAGTTGTATACAAAATATTTTGTAATTATCAAAATTCTAAAAATTTATTTTATTGTTTCCGGGTAATATTACATGTGCAGCGATGGAGTTTGATCGGATTAATTTTTTCAACAATGTCATGTATTTTTTTTAAATATGTATCTATTCATTCATCATCCAAAATATTTTTTTTCAATTAAAATTTTACGAATATTTTCTTATCGAATAGTTGAAATTACGAATATTTAGAGGCTCTAGTCGTTACTGAGGAAATTCTGGAACTGAATCTAGTCCGTTTATCGTGTCGCGAATCTACATTTAAACGATGTGACTCAATTAGTGAATCGCATGTGTATACTTGCTATTGAAAAATAGTATTTAAAGTAGTGGGTGATAAAATTTCAATGTATCTTCGAGGGCCTTCCCGCCCTCTCTCCTCCCCCATCTGAATGAAATGGTCCGATAGTGGTTCTGATGGCTCGGAACATTCACTAGGGTATATAAAGTTTGAAACTCTTGACGTTTATGTCACTGAAAGTTATGGCATGTCAAGCCATACTGAAAGTTTACAAGAAAACGGTGAGGTATTCATTGGCGGATGACACGAACGAAACATATACAAAATGGCAACTCTTCAATCGGGATGCATTTCGATATTGCGCGAGATTTTATCGGGAAACTATTCCCGTAAGTCGTCGACGTTTATGTACCTATTCAAATTTCCATTATATTTTACGGCATCAATCGGTTAGTGCTGCAGCAGCTTTCATGTCTATGAGATAACGAGTTGTAAACATATGTACATACATATGTATGCACATAACAAGTAATTTACATACATACAATCATAATAAAGCGTACTGATCATCAATCATTTGAAATATTAAAATTTCGTTCGATCGTACTAGATGATAATTATTTTTCATTCCATATATCTTTACTACAGTTTCTGATTTCCCGGACTTTTTCAAATTACCGGGACACGGGACGGGGTTCAAGATCGTTCCTGGTATTCCCGGGATCCCGGGACATATGTTTAAACAATTTTTTTTTCAATTTAATTTTCTTTATTCATAAAATATTTATTTAATTAACAGAAAAATAATCAATATATCTACATATTTAACGGAAAAAATGTAATAATAAAAATAAATGTATATGAAATAGCTTTTAAAGAGTATTAACATATTTAAATTAAAGTCAATTTCTAGATTTGGCATAAATATTTCCAACAATGGAAAAATTCTTTCAGTTTCAATCAAAGTTGGTTTTAATTGTTAAAATAGTCGAAAACAATTTTTTTTTCATTGTCTGTTTTTTCTCCTGTCAGCAAGTACCTATGTATGTATATTTTTATTTAATTTTTAAAATCTATTTTTATTTACGTTATTTTGTTGTTTTTCTTTGATAAATCTTCATTTAATTCTCCATTCATCGTCAAATACACAATTGTGTCTTCTTCATCAGAATCTAAAAAGTGTTTCTTCCTTTGTGGAATCGTCAACACAAGGACACGTTTTGTTCATAATAGTTTCATTGTTTTATATACATTAGCCTTTATTAAACCATTTAAAGAACGTTTTCATTTAAATATTTTTCCCGGGATTCGGGACATCAAAAATTCCGTGCGTTCCCGAGAATTTATTTCCCGAGATGAACCTAATTTACATATACTCGACAATTTTTTGGTACTATTTATTATTCAGTGTAAATATAATAATAATTCTTACGTTGCTATCATTCCAATATGAAATTCTTCTCTATACAAAATTATAAATAGAAAAACTATTGGCCAGTCTGTTCTGTGGGGATGAAACTTTAAGGTCCAACTTCAGAATTATGAATAAAACCATCATTGATTTTAATCGTATCCCTAATAAAACCTCTTTAAAATTTTTAAACCCCTACACAAAAAACTCGTTTGAAATATATCAAGTATCAACTGATTATTGTAAAGCTAGATTCGACTAACTAATTTTAATGATTGGGAATCTTTAGCCAGCAGAATAGCTCGGTAGTTTAGGTTCTGCTTAACATCGAGAAGCACCGGGTTCGATCCCATGAGCTGACCTCGATTGAAAAGAATTTTTCTGAGTACATCTGTAGTGCTGCTGGTCAGACTTGGATATTTGTGGCTCCAGGTCGATTGTTTCCTATCAAAGTTTGCCAATTTTCTCTGATTACATTGTAGAAACGGTTCCCGTTTAAAATTGGCTAAAAATCCTTGCTACCTATGTGACCACTATTTGAGTATGATTAATGCACAATAAAATGTATGTACAATTCATAGATGTCTCGTTAATTTGCGAGTTTTTCAGTGTCTCGTAATTCAACGACTTGTAATAAAAATGCTGCATTGTTTGTAATTGGCCTGGAAGGTGCATTGGGGCTTACCTGTAAGGCCTTCCTGGTATATATGTATGTAAAATAAATCACATACCAACATATTACATAATACGTACTAAATATTATAATTTTTTAAGGTCTACCTGCCTATTTTTAGACGTACATATGTACATATCAACTTTATCCCAAAGTTTGAAATAATTTATTAATTCTCAAACACATCATTCATTTAGTTCAGTTCGAATCGTAAGTGCCACATATGTAAATACATATGTATGTATCTATGTACATATGTATGTATCCTTCACTCAACTTAACTAGACACACAAAGTTATATTACATCAATTGAGAAACTCGCTAAATTGAAAATTATAACCGAAAGCCCAAAATAGTTATTCGATGTATGCGCGCATACATAATTAATACATACAATATTCGTTAAATGGATATTCTGTGTAGAACGCGAAGATGTATGAACTGTAATAGCTAGCAAACACATTCAAAATTCAACCACGTCTGTTAAAAGGCGAACGTTGAGATATTTGCGAACTTCACCCGCGACACGAAATAATTCATAATTTCGACGAGAAAGCGTGTCAGTGTGCACATTCCCCGTACAACGTCACGTACTGTCAATTGTCATAGTGCATCCGTTTGCACCTGCAGCAGCCGGAGTGCACTTTAAACCCAGAACCAGTCAGCTGTTATAGACGCGCCATATGCCAAGATAGAAATAAGACCCAAACTTATTTCGGGACGACCTGGCCACTGTCCTACAACCACACTGCTTGCTATACATTACATTTCACACTTCGATTGCATCGTCGATTATTTTTATACGCCTCCTTCACGTTATCCAGACGCCGTTCGATCATCGGGGGCTAATGTTAAAAGAATTAAATTTCACTTGAGCGAATTACTCTTGCCAACTCTTTGCGGCTGGATACATCTCCTGGGGGTAGGACGCTAACTTGATTAAAACCGCCGACCAAGACCCACGTAATATATTCCCAAAAAGAAAAAAATATACCCTTCGTAGTAAATCTTAATAACAGTCATATTGTGAAAATGTGAAATTTTCCGCTTATATTTCTGCATATATGTACATTGTGGCTTTCGAAATATTATGACTTTTGTGTGCTGTTCGTTATTTATCGTCGATGCTTTTTTTATTGAATTGACGACTGGGACGAGTAAAAACGAATTGAGATGTTCGTTTTATGTGACTTGTTTTAAAGAAACCTTGTGACTTTTATTTCGATTTTGCAATGCGAAATCAAATTGTTTGAAACGTGTTGCGCTTTTTTTTAGTGTCAATTTTATTGAGCATCATCTTTCTGAATTGGGCAGATTTTCTCTTTTTCGCAAAATTGTAGACATCGCTGCAAATTAGTTTCGGTCGTTTTGACGTGGCTGTATATTATATGAATTTATGTACGTAAAACGGAAAAAAACAAATAACAAAAATTTTGAGGGATGCTATGTAAAAGTTGGTAGAAGAGATATTCAGAATTTATTGCTTTTTATTGTTAATTATACTTTTGGGTCGGATTTAAATGGAAAAGTTGCCCTCAAAATGTAGATGTAGATTTCACACCCTCCGCCTAAGAGTCCTTAGATTTCTAAGATTCCTTAAAAGGATTTATTTATTTTTTACATATATACCAGGAAGGCCTTACAGGTAACCCCAATGCGCCTTTCTGGCCAATTACAAACATTGCAGCATTTTTTTATTTTACTAGTCGCTGAATTACGAGACACGGAAAACTCGCAAATTAACGAGACATCTATGAATTGTAAATACATTTTATTGTACATTAATCAATTTCAAATAGTGGTGACATGGTAGGTAGAAAGGATATTTATCTAATTTTACCGGGAACCGTTTTAACAATGAAATCAGATAAAATTGACAAACTCTTATAGGAAACGATTGACCTGGAATCACAAATATCCAAGTCTGACCAGCAGCACTACAGATATACTCAGAAAAAATATTTTCAATCGAGGTCAGCTCATGGGATCGAACCCGGCGCCTCTCGATGCTAAGCAGAAGCTTAACGACCGAGCTATGCTGCTGGGAGGATGTATATTGTCTCATCTTCTATGGACGAATTTTGCTTAAATAGTCAAATTTTCAAACATTTTCTCGTTCCAATTTTATTTCCTCCAAAACCTATGTATGTATGTACATATGTACTGTATAAGTCGAATATCCTTTTGGGACTCTTACTATCATATTTCTCTTCTTCCACTTTTCCAGATTTCTATTTTTTGTTTCGTTCCAAGTCACGCAATATTACCCATATGACGTCAATATATGCTGAGGTAATGCTCCGTGACTAGTAAAGTTTGGAAACTACTATAGACCAATATTGTGGTGTAAAATTTTACGTATGACATTTAAACTTGGCCAACTGACTTATTATCCCCAAACTTTTCTTCGCGGTTTATTTTATATACAACGTATTTATATATGTACATATTATATTTAATAATCATAATGTATGTGCACTAACTTGGATATTATAATTTAACTGCTAATTACTCAAGAGTAAAGTGCGTATACAGTTTTGGTCAAAACTCTTCCTCTTACGAAAATTGTTAAAAATACACAGCATGTATATATAGGTATACAATAAATAAATGGTAGGGTCATATTAAGTGAAATTGTACCATAGATACATACGTATATGTGAGAGAAAAATTCGTTTAAAAAAATGTCGCGTTGAGTTGATAGATTGATGTCCCGGAAAAGCGTCACAGAAAATCCCAATTGAACCGGTAACGACTAACAATGAACGATAGTTTATATCCAGTAGTTACTATACGAGTATTTAATACTATGTAGGTGTCAGTGCTGTTTTTCGTTTAACTTCAACATTTCCCAATTAGTCGCAAGTGATCGGATATTTTTTGTTATTCTATTTTAAATTATAGACGATTTGTATCACCGATTGCCAACTACGATAAAGGTATTTCTTCAATAGTCATACTACTATTTACTATGTAGAATGCAGGAAATCGAACATTTGTCGACTAAGTGGTGCCAATTTTAAGCGCAGTTGTCTTAATAATTACGTAATTAGTAGTTTTGATAACAGACTAAATATTAATAAATCCCAACCGAATATCAATCAGATTTTGAAAGTTACTTTAAATTTCACACTGAATTAAAATTTAAATTAAGAAATTCAATAGGACGCTTGCTAAATCATTAAAATCTCAAAATAAGCTAATAGAATAGAGGAACACTGTAAATCATCAAGAAAGTTTGTTGAATTTTTCAACATCTTTAAAAAAGATAGCGTTGATCTTGCAAATATGTGTCAAACTCAATAATTATATAAAATTATATAAAACAATTCTCATAGCGAGCAAACTATATGGATTGAATCTTGTCTATATTACTATTTATTATATATATATATACATACATCCATACATTGTATGTATGTATATAATAAATCATCAAGAAAATCGAATGAGTTTTTATACTTTTTTTTATCTAGTTGAACGTCGAATTCATCAAAATAATAGTATAGATTAAATCGGAAATCTAATAAAATTTGATCCAGATCAACAGTTCCTTACTATGTTAGTCAATAAAGTATTAGTTTAATAGCTAGCCTTAGCTAGATGACAACATTATTACCGTCCTTTTGCTGAGATTTCGTTAATTATATTGCAAAATTTCAAATCAATCATATGTACATGCACTATGAAACTAAAATACATAATACACGAGCTTTCGCTGTTTAAGGGTTAAAAAACGGTTGTGAACATTTATTTGTACGTGTGTGTAGACACGAGCTACATCCGTTTTCCGGTTCGTCGCGATTATACTGCAGTGCGACAAAGACAGTTGTAGAGACGCGAGAAGTCCTAAACCAGAAAACAAAAATGGCATGATATATTCAAAGGCTAAAGATGGATTTGCGAGTGACCTCTAGTCGCGTAAGATACGCCAGAAGGGGCTCAAAGTGTCGGACCCTCGAATAATTGAAGTGCACACAATGAAAGTTCACAGTCCGGTTTGTGCGCCAATTTTCCATTTCGAAAGCCAGTTCGAGTTTTTCTATCCCTATAAAAATATATTTGATATTCTATAATAAGTGGATTGTACGTACGTCTCCCGAGTTTTCTCCTTATTCTAAAGTAAACGTTACCCTGGGACATTATCTGCTCGTGGAAGAGCTTTGAAACTCGTATTTACTCCGACAAGTGGACTTTTACCACTTTTGTTTTATTATAATGTTCAAATTTAAGTATGGGTGTGCGAACGACTTATATCGGTTATTATCTACCTAGCCTATTTTGAACACGTACATGAATGAACTTTTGGATCCATTATAATAAAAGTAATTCTAAATTTAACAATGAAGTACAGACAGAGCACGTTTCGTCCTATGATTTTGACGAAGGTTAAATTCAATTTGAACTTTTGTATTCTCTTCATTTATTAATATAATGTAATCCACATATAGATGTATAATATGATATATTGAGAACAAATAGAAATTGTATCTGCATAGTTGTAGCATTGTATTCGTAATATATAAATATGTATATTTAATATATTTATTTTAGCTTTTACATACAAACATACATGTATAATATGTTTGTGTCGATTTTTACTACAGGAAAACTGTATGATTTTCTTCGCCAATATGAAAACTCTCCGAAATGTACATGTATTGGCTTATATCGGTTGTTCAGTTTAATAGTCAACGGAATCCTCTGGAGGAAAACGAGAGGACTTTACAACTTAGAAAGATGGGGCCGAAGGGAATTTATGCACGAAATTCGTTATAAATATATATAACTAAATCAATTTCTCTTTTTATTTATTAATGTTCGATTGTATAAATTGAAACAATTTAACTAATCAAAAAAGTATAAAGCTACACGTATCCACGTATGCATCATTAAAACGTCATGTATTTCTATGTACATACATACATACATATGTATATGTATTATATATTAGGCAGGAGTGAAAAATAGATCATTTTGACCTACTTACATTTCATTATTTTTTTTGCTCATATTAAATTGATATACTTTAGAAAGCTCTCAATAACTTTTATTTTCAAAATAATCACGGGAACAAAATTTAAAAAATGACAATTTTCTGAAAATAATACTCACTTTTGGCACAGCAATACTACATAAGTTTTTAATTAAAAACTGCAAAAGCCAGAAATCTGTAAAAATTGTCCACTTTTTCGAACCCTCATATCTCTTAAACGAGAGAAAGCCAAAAATAAATCAGTCATATTCGAAGTAAGTGGGTCAAACTTGGTAAAGATTGATAAGTTTCCGATACGGTAATTATTTTTTTGCTCAGTGTAATCAGCCGGTAATCACATTTTGTTACTAAGCGTGTAAATAGTTCTACCGACTGGTTTTGTGGCATCTTAATGTTGCATTCTTCCAATTTCGTAAATAATTTAGTTCCCTGAAATAGCCTTACATTCATTATTAAGTATCTTCACTATTAAAGCCACAGCAGTGCTAAAAAATAACGAGCTTGTTTAACTTATTTTTTGATCAACTCAAATTTTGAAAGAATAGTGTATTGTACAAATTTCAAAATAATCAACTCGTTAGAAGTTTTTATTTATAGTTTTGGACCATTGTAGCATTACAGGAAGAACCTAAGGGCGAAAACACAAAGCGGTGAATGTGGCACGTGGTTTTTTTTTAGATACTATTAAACATGTGAAAAAAATGAGCCGTGCCATGCACAGATTCATGGAAAGGGCAGTCCGCGTCGTCCCAAAATGACCCTCTGGACCTTTTTCGGTAAAATTGTATGCTTGTATTTATCCTTGCTTGACAGTGATCGATAACGGTGTATCCCATATTTGAAGAAATGTATCCTTAATGTCATTTTTATTTCGTACGATCTTATTATTTCGACAAGTTCTCCTACAGATCAAAATTCCACTCATACATCACATTCAATTATAAAAATAATTATGAGCGCAGGCTACCAGACAAAAAGGTTAGAATAATATCCGATAATCTACGCTCAGTAAGATGGAAAATATCGCATTCAGGCTCAGCAGCAATGATTTCATTGAGAAGTCGAATTGCTCTTGGAATTGCTATGTTCCTTCTCGAGAATTATTTCTCAAGAATTTCTCGAAAAAAATGTCAAATTGAGAATTCTCATTTCTTGAGAAATTTCTCGCGATTTCTTATTTTTCGAGAAATGAATATCATCGAGAAATCAGAATCACTAGGTATAACCATCAAATAATGATGTCTATCACACATAATTATTAGGGACATAAAGTCCCAACTGATCCAGCAACGACGGGCATGACGTATTACCACGTAGAAGCTGGAGAACAAAACAAATTAATGAGAAGTTTCTCCGAAGTTCAAGGGAATTATATCCAATATGGGTAATACCCATACTCTTTCCATATATGTATGTATATGTAAATGTCTGACTAAATAAAACCGTATAAAAAGTATACTAAAAAATTACTGTATATTTACATACATATTCACAAAAGTAAGACACGATGATTTAGATTTATTATACATTTTTTTTTAATTATGTTATTGTTGAATTTATATCATAATTGAAGTTACGTTTAAACACATTATTCATCATAATTTACCATCGATAAAACGTTTTTGACAATTTGCGCGAAACAAAAAGTTTTGCCGTACCAGTGCGGCCGCCTCATCCCCTAACTTTCGATGTAGGATTTGCGGTACGCGAATGCGGACAACCGCCTCATCCCTCTCTGTTTTCTCCTCGAGGAGAAAATATACAATTTTTCCGACACCATCCTCCATTTCGAAGCCCCGAAATCTCGTATTTACGCCCAAGAGCGTCGCGAATTTACATTAAAATTCGAAACCGAGAAAACGTTAAAATTCCCAACGCTAAATTATTCACGTCCGTCAGTCCGGCTCGTCTCGCGCATTCGGGATTCTACGCGGACCGAAAATAAGTTAATACTTATCAAATACACGCGTGCGTGTATCATAAGTTGAAAAGAAAAAGATTAATGTGTCTCCCCGTACTTTTCCGTAAATAAATTTCTTATTTTAGATCGCAGAACCAGATTTTTGGACTTGGCGGAAAAGTTAAACGCATACACGTCCACATACTTGAACGTGCCAATGTTTGATATTAAACATATTATATTTTTCGCGATGATCTTGACATCGGACGATAGCCAATGTAACTTATTGACACTTCGGCAATATTCTGTAAGATTAGTTGATTTTTATGTTTCATAAAGTCGAGCTTAATAATCAAGATTAATATCCAACGTAATATTTTCATTTATTATTTTATACTTTCACATATAAAGGTATAGTTTTAGTTATATATTATACATACGTACATATGTACAATGTTTTGTTAAATTTAGCGCTTTGCCGCATAGTGATTTGCATTTTCGCGATGTTCGTTCAATAAAATGCGCTCGGTTGTCACCGAGACTACATATTTATTATATGTACGTTGTACTTTATCGTGGCAAAATTTACAAGGATTAAAGTTATTTATCGTTATATTACGTCTACGAAGTCGTCATAATGAAACATTTCTGATTTACGACTAACGAAGCACATTCATTCAACTCTCGGCGCAATTTTCGTGAAAGCCCAATTATTTTGCCATTCTCTATGTATTATACATATGTATGTATGTTTGTATATTTACGCACTATTAGACATTAACATACGGATGCTGCTATTGAGTAAAATAACCAAAACGGTAATAATTCACTTTATATTAAGTACATTCATTTTGTAGGTGAAGTATATATATATTTGTTTGCTTGTTTCTTCTCACATATTTGTATAATCAATGTTAGACCAAATTTGGCAAACTTACTCCGGTACGGTCCAGAGGTAGATAAAAGAATTGCTTAATATTATATGCAAATAATCACCGAATCTAGTGTCACATGTCACTGATTTTTTTATCTGAATCCGTTGCTTATATATTTTATTTCTCCTACTGAAAACATTATATAAAATAGCCATAATCATAATATGTATTATTAATATGGTAATTAATTTCAATATTTATTATATGAAATGTATCAAAATATCATCGGTACAGTAATTCTTTAATATGTTTAATATTATTTTAATGAAAAATATACCTGGAAGCTCAATTATTTCAAGCACTATAATCGTGAAACTATCTTAGTCGACGTCAGATGCTTTTATAATAAAGATCGATCACTTAATATTTGATTAATATCTCACAATGATGTGTCGTCTATACGTCTGGGCTATGTCTATTCTGAGACGGTCATTTGGCTACTAGTTAATTACACAATGCAAATGCGTTTATCATGGAGAGTTTGTAGAATACGTCTCAAATACAAACACAATTTTAATTGTTGTTGTGTTTAAACACGTCTTTTTGTCGATTTCATACACACAATATAAATACATACTAAAAAATTAAATATTTTGATAGTCATGCGACATTTTTACACGTCAAAATGTTAAAAATCGGTTTACCTGAACATTTAACGTCGTAATATTTTACAGCGATGACCGTTTTACTGCCTCGTAAAAGAAAGTATGCTTCGATAACTATTCCGGAGCGAAAACGATTCCAATATGATATATATTTTCGAATGATAAAAAACTGACGATTTCACTCCATTTCCTTTAATGATCGTGGCACTTCGTTCCAATGCCATTCTGCTCTGGCGTAAATGAAGCGGCACACACGATTGCAGATGAAGGATTCACCGAGCTGGATTCGTATTAATTTATTTATATCCGATCATAAATCAATTTTATTATATCCGCGGTCGTTATTTTTATTTTTATTTCAATTTTGAAATTCATATACCATTTTTAAATATTGATTGAAAAAATAATAGCATCCATTTGCGCTTCGAAAGCGTAACGTTTCATTCCGGTATCGCGGGTGTTTGTTGGTCAAATAAAATTTTATTACTTTCGTACGGTCTGTATGTACGTACTTGTAAATTATTACTATGTAAATGTAAAATCACCAGCAAGTCCGCAAACCTTTTTAATTAATGTATAAAATGTAACTCGTCAGCATTATTGTTCAATTTCCTTTTGAAAGTTTTTACTTGTTTCATTTCGTGATGGCTTTTCTTACCCTTAGTTGACGTATTTATTATTAAGTTCGTAAAATGCGTCACATCAAAGAAATAATTATACTCGTAGCTATTTAAGCGCTGATGTGAAAGCTTACCCTCACTTATACAGATCGTTTCATACAGATGCTGAATACATTTATAATTTTTAGATACTAAAACAACAGCTGTTGAGATGACGTAAATGAACAATGCGTCATTTAATGACTGGTTATAAAAAACTGTCATGTTTTTTTGCGTGAAAACAACTCCTTATTTATTTCAAATAGTATTATATAATATAATTGAATCTCAAAAATAATTTCCTTGTTTCTATATAATATATGGAATTCGTTAAATAGTACAATTGTGGATAAATCAGTAAGACATTTTCGGTCGAATCCAAATATTTAAATTTAAGTCTTCAAGCATTGTTATACGTCCTCTTTTTTTCTTGTTTGATCAATACTGAGCGTCATTTTTATCATCTGGGATCCGATTGACGATCCGCCTTCCCTCATTCCGGTCCTGTGCTAAGTTGAAAACAGCGTTTAGGGATGATCCTGTCAGTTCTTTAATTTGACCTAACCATCTTATGGGAGACCGTCCCCTCACTTGCTTTCCCTCAAGTGTTCTAGTAAATACCAGCTTCTCTAGACTTTCCACGTCCTTCTGGGCAATATGGCCAAAGTAGGAAAGAATCCTTTTCCTACATGTCGTGGAGAGCCTCTCTGAAACTGTGATATTGATGTTTGTGCGTCTTGCACATCATCTGCCTTCAGCACCACATTATTTTTCTCTATTTCGTTCATGTCTCGACTACATACAATGCAATGGAGATCACCAGAGATGAGATGCACCAGTTTTTCTGTTGTTTAACGGGTTTTCCATATCTTTGATCAGATTGATCATTGCTTTTTTTGCCATTCCTATTCTTCTGCGGATTTCGAACAACTGTCTCTTGTCAAATTATGACAAGAGACAGTTGACCGATATTTCCTATCATCTTGAATCTTGAAACTCTGTTAATCAAAAATAGTAGTTACTTATTTCTATCATTTATTTATTTAACGTTTTTTGACCATTGTGGCATTACAGGGAGAACCTAATGCGCCACAATGGCCTACATAATAAAATAATATAATAAAATCATGAAATGAAGTCTGGATATTTCAATCAAGAGTAGAGCATTCTAGCGACACTTTTATACACATATTATAAAAGGATGCTATATAAATTTGGGCGTTATTCAAATCCCAATCAGATTTTTTCAGATCTCACTAAAAAATGTATTTATAAATTGAAAAGGCAACGCTTGAAATCGAGTACGCCGTTTTTAAGATATTGGTCATACACATTTTGGCGTTTTCATTTTGTAAAATAGAACGCGTGAATTTAATAATAAAAGTAAATGCGTTAAGTCCCACGTTCGAAATTCCGAAAAGGGAAAATTGCTTTGGATAAAAAAGAGCAAATCTCCCCTGGCATCTTCATTCATTCTTTCCGGCGTTGAATTTTCCATTATTATTTTCCGGTGGAGTCTTCGCGCGTGCGTTCGTACACTTTTATTTGCGGAAAATTCGCGGTTTTTCCGACCCCGTCGCTGCGGTGCGGCTCGATAAGCCCCATATAAGCTCTTATTCATTAATGCCTATACGGGATCCAGACCCTTCACCTCGGACACGTGGACCACGAGCTTTACCAGGTAAAAGCAATTTATCGCTACCGAGATAATCTAACCCTTGTTTATTGAGGGATGAACACCTTTCTTTATGCGTCAATATGCTATATATTATTTTCAATTGTATAATTAACGTACGAAGATAAACTCAGGTACGTAACTTATTAAAGCCCGTACAAACTAGGCAAACACAACGAGCACAAAAACGAAATTTTTAAAGGAATTTTTAGCTATACAAACTATTATCAAATTTGTGCCTCTTTCATTGTAAATATAATACATATATTCTAATTTTAGCCTAGCTTAATACACGTTTAATTAATTTAATATAGTATCATACCTTTTTATATTGTTTCAAAACATATGAAAGCATTCAAGTGTTGTGTAAGAAAATATTATGATATAAGCTTTATAATAACAATGCGGCTTCCAACAATGACCATATATACAGTATCCAACTACAACCTTATTTGTATAATATATGTACATACATATGTATTGTAACTACCGCTCACCTTCTGAGTTCTCACATTCGAAATTAGAATGTTCACACACGGTCATACATGGAAATAACAAAACTACAAAATAGTGACATGATAGTATATTTGCGAGGAAATAAACATTGATATCATCAAATCGACTACATAAACCAATCAGTAAAAGCGGAAGTATGTACATATATAGATGTAATTCATTCTGATATGTATTTTTCATGTTTGATGACTTTTTCAAAATTATAAAGCAGTTATTTGCATACACACTTAAATTATGCAGTACGTTTATAGCATGCGAATAAAATAAATTATTTCCCATGTGGAAAATTAGGCAAAATTTTCGTTTGTTAATGACTTTTTTACATGCAATTAAATCGCTCTAATTGTGTATATTCGGTAGCACAATACACACACACGAAATCGCTTTTATTTGCTATTTTGCAGTATTGCAAAGCGTGCGATTTCGTGACTATAAACAGTCCAAACTAATATAACGATCACTCTATATAATAATCCAGCAAACATTTAGTCCAGAAGGCTCAGCTTTAATCGAGTAAATTTAAGTTTTTAAAAAATCAAACGCTAAATTTTTCAATTAAATTTTTACCTTGACCTTTTTTTTGTACACAGGGAAGATATTTTGGGGAAGTCGTCGAGTTTCGACAAGATACAATCCCAAGGGTCATTTTAATCGTCTACCCAACGTTCGATCGTGTCAAATACCCTAAAGTGATTTTTCAAATATCTCCTGCTTTATTTTCCACTTCGGTTGTATCCGTGTTATAAGTATATTATAAAATAATATATCTGCGCAATTTTTTATATTATACTTATGTATATATAATGTAAAACCGATTAGTTGAACAATGGCGTATACCTAATTAAGCACACTATTGTATGAATAATTAAACCAGCACATAATGCTTTCATACTACTGAAAGCTATATAAGTTCTCCTTTAAGTGTAATTAGTGCCATAAGTATTTATATCCAAATTTATAATTAATATAACAAACTGAAGAAATAATTTGTATATATTATATGAATCTACATATGTAGAGCTACATATGTATTGTGTTTAATTCCAATATTTAAGCAGCGTGCTTTGAAACTTTTCAGAATTACAGTTTAGTTACTCTCTTGTGTGGTAGTAGTTCAAACATGAATTTTCGTCCGTTTTTGCACACACCAGCAAATATTTGACAAAGTTAACCTTATCGCACTTCTGTACGCATGAAGTGTTCAATAGCTGATGGCTTAATCTCAATGTGGAATAATACAATACACATACATACATACATATGTATTATAGTATTAACAAAGCAGATTCCAAATCAATAATCTCGTTTCGACAATTTCATTTTAATGTTCGGAATAAATGAATAATTAAATAATCTTGGGGTATTAAAAATCTAGTATTGAACTATAATATTTATTTGATGATACGCTACCCGTACATGTCAACGAATATTTGAATGCAATGATTAAAAAACGTAGATAAATGTGAAATTGGCGTGCATGTCGAACTATCTAATGAAAAAATCGAAATAAAATATGACTATATTGTGTGAAAATTCTGTTCATAATCAAGGCCAAATACATACGTACATATTTGACTACTAAATATATAATTACTTTTTTGTGTATGTACATACATACATATGTAGAAGTTCTCTTTATAAAACGTCATAATTACATAGTATACATAATGTGAAAATATGGGGAAAAAATAAGTAATATTCAGATACCAAATTTTACTTGCAATATCATAAGGAGTGTTTTAAGAGATTCTGCAATGATAAAGAATTTCACTGTGCCTTACTGTGCTAAAAAAATCGCTAGCCCATGTGCTGGACTGCAAGCGTTTAGTTAAAAATGTGTGTTTCAAGTTGAAATAATGCAAATTCTGCAAACCTAATTATTGTATTTAACTATAGAAATCGTTTTATCGTGTATTAAACGTCGAATAATGTTAATTAAGTGCAATAAATGAACAAAATAGTGGCTGAAACAGAAATATTTTTCCAAGGCGGATATCATTCTTACACTGACCATTGAGTGCAGCGTACTGAATTCCCCTTTTCTCTAACTCGCATTTGTGAGGAACGTGTACAAGGGGCTTTCTGTGAAAATGATTATTTGTGTTGATATTCTTTAATGTTTTTATTTCGTGGTGACATCATTCGAATCATAAAGGTTTTAATGAGGAATAAATAAAATATGAAGACTGTATTCAGTATATTTGGAGAAATAAAATAAAACACATTTTTAACACAATTAGTAACACAACTATTTAATACAACAGGATTATTAAATACAAGTATTAAAAAAAACGAAAATGAGAATGAGAAAACGAATAGCGATGGGACTCAAAATAGAAAAAAATTTGTGAAATAAAATGTCGTGACCAAAGAACGTCATACAGTGATGCTTTTTTATTTTCACATGTTTCTAATTTCATCCACCCATTCCATGCGGCTTTCCTTTTACTCGTTTAAATTCTCTTGGGTAGCATTCTAGCACTTCTTTTGTCCACCTTTCGTCCATTCTTCTAGCTACGTGACCCGCCCATTGCTATTTCAATCTCTCCGCTCCATCCATTTGATCGTACATATACATACTTCTCACCCACGTATTCCATTTCCTATCTCTCCTCGTAATACCGAGCACATAACGTTCCACACTTCTTTGAGCGTCTTGGACTTTGTGTAGCATTTTAGCGTTCGATATTCAAGTTTCACATCCATACGTCATCGCTATCACCACATTGATCGAAGATGGTTTTCTTTAGGCATAAAAATAATATTAATCATTATATGTATGTATAAGTTAACTGGCTGAAGCACATTCTAGAGACGAGTGAAATTAAAAATAATGAGGAAATGTCAAAGGCGAGACCGAGAGGTACTTAAATGATTCAATTTTGCAAAATGTTGAAAAAATTTGAACAAAATAGGCTCTTCTAAGGGAAATTGAAGTGGATGAAGGCCTTTAGATCTTGTTCGAGTGGGTTAAGGGTTTGAAGAAGTAATGGAAATACATATGTATATCTGTTATTTTTTTGAAAGAAAGCATACACATTTCAATAATGACTAAGAAAAAATCCAAACTTAATTTACGATTCAAACCCGTGATTACCCTCATTATGTACCTACATATATAATGTAACTAATATTATAGCATTTAATTGAATGTTTTGTCATAATCGTTAAATAATGTATTAGCATACATAATCTAAGCTATTAAACTTCGTAAACTAATGTCTAAGTTTACTATTCAAAGCGGCGTTTCACATAATCCACCGTCAAACTGGCTATTAATGGCATAGGTATTCAGAAAATTAATTCTATCGAATTTGAATGTTATTTCTATGAATGTTGTCCATTAAAGGGTTAACTTTTGAAATCCGACGAAACTGCGTTATTTGCACACATATATTATTTTTAATACTATTTAACGTACTACGATGTTTTGTTTGTGTGTATGTGTATGTTTTGATTTAATAATTCAAAGTTTCCAGTTTGTGAATAATTTAGACCCCATTCTGCAAATTGACATCGGCGTAACCCGTAACCCGTGGGAACAAAAAAAGCTCCTTTAATAAGCTTCCCTCGCTAATGGATACTGTCTGTATTTTGTGGAATTATTTTGAGAATTTTAAATATTTGACGATTTTTTATTTTTATTTTGTTTCGTATCCGAGGTTTTGCTCGTAATAACTGAAATTAAATTTTAACTTTAAACATTGCGATTACATTAGCGATAATTTCACACTGAAAACGGAAATTCTGTGTGGTAATTAACCGTTTAAGTTTTGTGCGATTTTGATCGTACTAGAGTTTTAATTCGCTTTATTTTATTTTATAATTTTAAATTATATATTATAATGCGTATACATAAGTGTATGAAATATGAACTTCTGAATATCAACATAGCAAAGGTGTGTTTATTAACTTCGAAGGTTTAACCGGTTCTAAATTATTGTTGTGTGAGATTCGACACGCGATTCTCAAACAAAAGTTTGGTTAATTCGACGCTAACGTTTCGATTTCGTACGTCGAAGTTCGCATGGGTAATGGTCATTTTTTTTAGTAAATATTATTACTGAGCGAGTAAAATGTATAATGTTTTCGCCGAAATTTTTTGACATAGCACGAAATTTTCATGTTCCTTCCGCATACACGAAATTTTTCCAATTTTTCGCAATGCGTCGTGTTCGATTATTTCATATAAATATTTTACGGAGCAGTGCGGCTCCATTGTTCATATTTCATACAAAACACTTTACCGGCTAAGAGGTGATGCGTAAAGTATCAATATATATGTACATACATACGTTAAAACACATAGCATATAATGCAGTTATAATTTTTTTAAGACTTATTTTTTGGAGATTGTTTGATAATCCACAATATATTATAACTGTTCAATATAATCCACCATATATCTTAAATATATTCTCTAGTTCTTTTAACATTTGGAGCAGATAAAGAAAGATTTATTTATTAATTAAATACAGTATTACAATAGTTTTTCAAAACATTGACACCAGAAACGTTTTTTCTTTATTTATTTATCCATTATATGTTGACCCCGATCATAGGTGCCACTACAGGTTGTCCAAGGCAAAACAGGCGATCATTTTTTTACAAAAGTACCAAATACCATAATTACTAGAGTGGCCATACGTCTCATTTTGGCCGGGACAGTCACGTGTTTTCTTAAAATTGTTTAATTTGTCCCGTTTCGTCCGACCACTGATGTACAGAATTTTTTTTTTATATATACATATGTATATTTCCATTTTTTTTCCAAATTTATTGGTTTCCAAAATCAAATATTTTAGTATAAATATACATTTACATACAAAATATTGATTTTAAAGTAATATTTAAATATTTTGTTTCATGGTTCATTTTACATGTTTCACTTCGTGCATTTATTATCATAATTACTTTTACTTTTATCATAATTATTTTTAAATAACTAAAAAATCAATATTATACCTATATTACATTCATTTTTTTACCTTCTTTTATTTTCTTCTTTTAAAAATTAAAGAAGAAATTGAAATTAAAGAAATCAAAATTTCAGTTGCACATAACACTGTTCGACAAATGACGATTTTTTTTTGGTTCAGAGACGAGATATGACTTTTCTTATAGATCTATGCCCAGTAAACTCGTCTATGGTAATAAAAAATGTTGATTGGGTCGAGATTTGGTATGTGTTTTTAAATCACACGATTTTTCTATATCTTGGTGTTGTTCGGTCGATGTATCAAAATCTGTCAATTTTCTGTTCAAAATGAATATTGGAATCTATGGTGGGTATTTTATCTTTTATTTGTAGTACTTTTCAGCTTTCAAATCTCTCTAAATTTTGTTTCAGCTTTCAAATCTCCCTCTAAGTTTTTCACTTGGGATTTTTTTCCACTGTTAATACTATTTTATATTGAGATTTTTCTGTTGAAAAATGTTTATTGGGATAGTGTTCTAGCCACATTATTTTTTTGTGCCGAAACTGTAACCTTTGTCTTGGCAACCCATTAAATGTTCTCAAAGATATGTAAATCAAAACCATCAAAACTTCATAACATTAATACATACACTACCGGTCATAAGTTTAAGACCAAAGCGTTTTTTCAGCATAACTAACATAATTTTACTCATAAATTATATATCTATTAAAATAACTTATAAAAATAAAAAATTACTAAAAACAAAAAAAAAGTAAAAAAAAAAACAAAAACATCAAACGTATCTTTCATCAAAAACCACAAAAACTACAAATGACCGCTGTATATAATTTCGGCATTCTATTAATTCAATTTTGAATTCTGATGGTAGGCATAAACTTCCAGGGTTATTTCAAATGATTTCGAAATTCATTTATTGGTTTTGAACGATGTATCCGGATTTTTCTGTTCAACTGGTCCCACAAAAACCAACGGATTTAGATCGGGTGATAGATGTCATATTTTTTTTTCTTGTAAAAAGTACTAACAAAGTTTTGACGTATGTTCCGATTCATCTTGCTGAAATTTGAAACACGAAATGGATTGGCTATAAGTCTTCCAATCCCGAGATCCCGGTGTTTTCTGGTACCGTGAATCCTGGTTCTGAAACTAGTCTGAATACTGGGATTACCGTGCTGGCAGAAATTTCTTTAAAAATAGGAAAAAGCATTATATAATTAGCAATGGTGGGATGAGAAATGACAGTCATAGTCCATTTGTTGCTCGGAGCGTTTAGATTTAGGAAACAGTGATTTAGCAATTTAATTGATGGATTCACTTACTCGTCGAATAAACGAGCGTCGGACTCGTGTAACTTATTTATTCCAGTTTTTGCATAAGGGCAAACGGACGACATGAAAAATGGATGCATTGTTAAATTTTGAACGCTTAAATAAATCATCAATAATAAATATGGTTGTTAGCATGTCCAAATTGTTGGATATTACTTCGGAGCCTTATATAGAAATAATAGACGACGACTAGAGGAAGTCGAACTAGATGTTCAACAGTCCTTGGAAGAAAAACTTGATAAAGAAATTAACGAAGAATTAAATCCTAACACTCAATAACAAATATAGTTAAAAAGCATCTTCAAAATTTTAGAATCGATGGTAAGCGTGAAGTAAACCTCGAAAATTGTTATAACAATTTAAGCTCCTTCCCATCTGTCAGTGTGGAATTTGAACTTGTTTTTTCAGCATGCGGAAGAATCGCTACTTAAATTTGGTCGAATTATTTCACGATAATTAAATTTAACGAAGCTTTGAAAATTAGCTATAGCTCTGGTCTCAAATATTTGACCGGTAGTGTATGTATGTATGTACATACATACATGTGTTAGCCACCCACCAGATATCAGCGCCTTTCTGAATGTCATTCTTAGCATTAGATCATCGGCTCAATGTTCCAATATTTATCTTCGAAAGAATCGTGCTGTAAATAATTCCAGAAAGAACTTCTTTCTCTCCACTGAAGTTTGATACATGTAGACCCGCTTAAAGTGCGGCGACCATGCTAACACCCACTTTTGGGACAACTCACGTAACGACCGACAACGCCAAACTAAATTCACCTTAATTAATTGTCGTACGGGGGCCATGTCACATTGTTATATATTTCAAGTTAATGTATCTGACGAGACCAGTTTCACGCGTGTGCTATTAAAACACGCAGTACATTGTACATACGAAGGTACTTGATACATACGAAGGTAATTGATTTTCTCTACATTTTGCAATTTAAAGTTTATGCGAGTTACCAACGTTCGTGTACAATCCGACGAGAAGTTTATATCAAAACGAGTAATATTTAATTGCGTGCAACTCTTTATGTTATAATATTAATATAATTTTTAGCTGATACAAGCTTATTATGCTCGTATATAGCATTAGCGTTATATTCGGAGGCCTTTTTATTGTTATGAGTATACTTTTCGTCCGTTTTCATTTATGAAAATATCAAACCGACTTCGTGACTTTTTAACGAACGAATAAACAATATGATAAGCGTTCCTTAACCTTATTCGCACTCACGCAATCGATCGTTTCAAATAGTCCTGATATTCAAATTATTGTAATTAAATTGTGCGGTGAACCAGAACCGCTTTAGGATTAATTTAACCGCTTTAATTTAACCAAATGTGTCAAATTATATTCCATTTCGCACATTTCCATACACGTATGTCCATATTATTACATATGTATGTACAAGGTGGGACAAAAGTAGATTTACAATTTTTTATATTGTTTCGCTTTTGATTTATTCCAACATTCATTTTTTTATTTAAGAATGCAACACGAGTTTATTTAATCATGTACATAGATTATAGATTGCAGAAATTATTTCTGCAAAATAATTAAACTACCTTATCGACATTAGATGTAACCCATTAGTAAAGGCCGGATAACCAAGGTGCCGTTAATTGTTCAAATGTTATAAATGCATTGTCGAAGGTTTGCCGAACCTTTTTTACAAAGCATTTACAACAATGGAACAATGAGTGGCACCTTGGCTATTCGGCCTTTGCCCATCAGTTACTACAATTTATATACTAGTAAAGGTTCGTTTATGTCCAGCTCAAGCCGGTAACTACACTTAAACAGCAGTACGAAAAATATTATCTAGTACATTTTAAATGGACACATTCATATATACCGTATTGTGTTAGTGACGTACCCAAATAGCAGTAACCGACACTATCTATTCATACTATACAGCAGTACATGTCACTGAAAGGTATCAATCTGAATGGGTTTTCTTTGGCCATTGTGGAAATATTCAGCATTACGTGAAGTTTAACGGCGAGTGCACCCTTACTAACGAAAGAGTGGCCATGTGCATATGAATACTTTCAGAAACGTCATATTATGACAATATTGACTCGACTTGCACTCGTTCAAAATAAGTATGAACGTGCCGAAAACAGGTGGTTCTGTACAGTATGATTAGAAGTAGTTTTTTCCGTGCAGTACTGTGCTGAGCTGTTGACGTGCAGTACTGGACATTAATAAACGGACCTTTAACGATAAAAATTAGTTGAAGATATATACAAGAAAATTTGAAAATGAGACCTCAAAATGATATCACAGCATACAATTACAAATAACCAATATTTACCCAATTTAATTTAATGTATAAAAACTAAACTAAATATGTATATATAAGTTCTTATTTGAAACTTAAATTTATTCTTTATCGTTACGTTTCGTTCACAAACGTTTATATATATATATATATATATATATATATATATATATATATATATATATATATATATATATATATATATATATATATATATATATATATATATATATATATATATATATATATATATATATATATATATATATATATATATATATATATATATATATATATATATATATATATATATATATATATATATATATATATATATGTTAGCTTGGATTAGCTTGTGTTATGTGTTAGCTTGGATTTTTTTAATCTAAAATACGCAGATCTAGCCGAGGGATTGTTTAATTTGAGATCGTAACGTGTTTCATCGTTATATTTGTTTGTTTTATATTTATGTTAATTTTGTTTTTTTTATTATGTTTTATTTTCTTCTTTTTTTTTTGTTTAGCCATAGTGACAACTTGGAAGTTCTCTGCAATGTCACTAAGGCAAAATTTTAATATAAAACTAAATATGTATGTAGGCACTTTCTGTACTGAAACTTTATATTGATTTAGATAATGGATATGGAAATGATACTCTACTGTGTTTGCCTTTTTTCTTAGATATAATACTATAGTATTTACATGTGTACCAATGATTAATAACACAAAAACTGAGCTGAAGTTTCCCAACAAACAAAACATTGCATTTCCCAAATATAATCTGCCTCTCTCTGTCCAACTAGTCACACCCATTAGACTCACATAATACTTGTTCCTGCATAAATTACGACTCAAGTTGATATAACCACTCCTTGAGACATTATTCACCCTCTCAGTTTGTGCCAAACAGTACTAAGTTAAGCTTACCAAAGCATTATTATCATACTATGGATATTTTCATATTCATACTGGCAGCAAAAGAATTGAATTTCATTCAACTAACATACTCACGCAACGATTGATTTCATTGAAATTTTGACATGAATATTTCACAACCGTATCGAATGCCAAAAAAGTGTGCTAAAGTAAATTATTCATACCTGTACCATACCGATACCTTGTACCTACAACCTACATACATATGTGAGTCTGCTGGTCGACCAAATTGTAAATCCGTCTCGATTCGGACCGAACGAGCTAACCCGCATCGGCAAATCGATTCGGCCGTGTAACATTACATATAAAATTAATGTTCAGACAGAACGAGAGCGAATGCGGCTCTGGTGACATTTCCGTAGTCGTACGATTTTTATTTCATGTCGGAAAATTAGGGGGAGGGGGTTGAAACGCTAAGGTTACGCACATGTAGCCAGGCGCGAGACCGCAAAAGGTTAACGCGAAGTGTCTACGGCAAAACAGTGCGCTATGTAAGTATTGCCAATCTTTTATTTTGACACAGACTCTAAACTTGAGAATTCATGAAGGCGTGGTATGTAGTGTAATTGATTATGATAGGGGAAAATCCGCGAACGTAGGACTGAGTGGAAAGTGTGAATGTGAAATGGATGATGATGACTACCGCTAGCATATAAACTTATGCATACCGGTAATGGTAGTCTGAGTTCTCCGTATCGATGACTCGTTTCAATGAAGGTTGGTTGAAAAACGTATTCGATTTTTTCGATGGTATTTGTTCGAGTACAGTAAAATCTTGATTTAATGTACCGCTTTTTAACGAATTTCAAATGAAATTCCATATGTTCGTATGAGAGTACTTTCGCTTCTGAACATAATAAATAGGTGGTTTTGTTTTCGACAAACAATGTGGATTTTTATATATTATATGCAATGTACTGAAATGAGCCGTTATATTAATTAATTCACAAATTGTAATCACTTATTTTAATTCCATATGTCCAGAATCTCGGAAAAGCAGAAAAAACGTATTGGTCACCAGTATTTTTAAATATAATTTTATGGCACTTTCAATTATAACGGCACATACATATATGTATGTATATGCATGTATTTATTAAATCACTGTTTACCAGAAAAGAAGGCAATGGGTTCGAATTCCGGCAAGAATCGAGTAATCCTTTGATTCTATATGCGCTGCTGGCAAGATCTGGGTAGTTACGAAAGCCAAGATCGACCGTTTCTGCTAGAATTTGCTGATTTATCTAACTTTATTGTTATGACGGATCTAATGAAATTGGCATTCTACCCCCCCCCCCCCCCCCTCTTAGTTTCATTATAAATTTGTTAATATTAAAAATAAAAATATGCTAAACCTAGTTTGTATGTGGAATGTGATATTCACAAATTTGTCATAATATATCGAATTTGTTGTAATAATATATCGTACACTATTAAAATATATCGAACACGATTATAATATATCGAACACTATTATAATATACATATATCGAACACTATTATAATATGTATATCGAACACTATTATATTGTGATGTTTAGAATTGTTTAGTATTTACATATTTATTAAATTTGACCATAGGTGTCGCCTTGGGGCAACCTCTCATGGCGCCTATTATAGAAATATACCTATTGTAAAAAAAATATGTAGAAATGTTTTAATGCACTACTTTTGATACAATTGATGAAAGAGAGAAAATTTTACTCTTCTTCTATCTTATGGAATTTGTATCTGCGTTGATTTGGTTGATCTATTCGAATTTAAACATATTCCAAACCTATAATTTCTTATCTATCTCTTTATTACCCCATTTTTCATTACCTATGTTACCTTTACTGAAAAACGACTCTCAATCCAATGGTGAAAATTTTAACAATAAATTTTTTTTACACGGAATCTGCTGAGAGTTTATTTTTCTTATCCAGTAAACTTTGTGCATTCAACGAAAAATCGACCTTACTATTTGCCCTCGCATTTTTTCATATTTTTAGTATAAATATACTCAATCAATACCAAGATTTTTGGAAAACTATTTTCATAAAGCCGCATTCAACGTGTGAAAGAGCCGCATGCGGTTCGCGTGTCACATTTTTATCATGTCCTATGCTAGATATTATATCTGTAATTTTTATCTACATCAATATGAATGTACCATTGTATATTTATAATACATTTCTACGCGTCAACCAAACTCTACAGTATCGGTTTCTTTGATCTTGTGAGTATAAAGGCAAACCATAATACGATCGACTATTTTTTTATAAATATCATACATTTTTTAAAATTATTATTTTTATACATATACTGTATATTCTATTATGACTTCAAAAGCATTCATTTTATTCCTATATATATATATATGTGTAATAAAGTTAGTATGAATTTATAATTCATATACATATGTAGATACATGCTCGACCTTAAATCCTGCATGCATGTGTACGTAATTCCACAAATCCTTCAAAACGGGATCAAAGTTATTATATTTGCATTGAGAACATTCGTTACGATTCCATCCTGTATACACCATAGTTGATTTATTATAATTTAAGATAGTTTCGCTCGGGTTCGTGACACAGTAAGGCTCGCAGAGAACTTTACGACTCGGTGACAAATTCTAGAAAACGTGGCCGACGTAGTATAGTATAATATATAATATGTATGCGACACGTATGGTAAACGATATCTGACGAGATTTGATCGGTTTTTCATGACACCATTAATATCGTGATGGCACGGTAGCCGCATTGTGCCAATCCAGTTATTGTAACCATAAACATATCGAAATTGCCGCAGTTTTGGTATTTTTGTAATGTATGCGGAATTTTATACTCGCGACCACGTTGGACGAAAACACACAGTTTAATCTTTATTGACGAATTTTAATTAAAAATCGCTGCATTTTTGGCGTCGTAAATTGAGGCTTTGCATGTTTTATGCGCGGTGAACATGCAATTGATTGCGCTGAATGTCGACGTGTGCATCCACAATGGATGCTGAGAGACGCTTAGCACAATGCAAATAATGCTAATTGCTCTCGCAGGGCTTGCAATTGCAAATGCTTCCCAAGGGGGCTAATTGTAAAGGTGAATTGAAGATTTGAATACATTATTGAATATATCATGTTCTATACGCCAACATATATAAGTATTTGATTTGATGCTTCTAAATTCTAATTAAATAAAATATCCAGTCAAACTTCTTCTTTATTTGCCCAGTGCTGAGCGTCGTAATCATTTATAATATAACGTAGAGATTAGGTGACTGGTGCTCGACGACTACTGGTTTACTAGCACTGATCACCCGAACTCGCATTCGCGCCAAAAAGGCCTCGACGTATGAACAAGCTGCATACAACAGCCAATAAGGTCTCGCGACCCATCGACCAATGACCTCGCTGTGTTGAGTGTACACGCTAGGGTATAAATATTAGGCGGTTTTGGTCCGTGCTTCATTAGGAGCTGGCAGGCCAACGGATCAAGAATTATAAACTGCCTCTACAACTACTGATACGTCTTACACTCCAATTTCTGAAATCACTCTACACGTCCATGCTACACTATCATCTGGGATCCGATGGATGATCTGTCTCCACTCCTCCCAATCCTGTCCCAAGTTGAAAGCAGCTTTAAGGAACGATCCCGTCAGTTCTTGATTTTATTTGAACCATTTTATGAGAGACCATCTTCTCGCTTGCCTTCCCTAAAGTTTTCCGGTGTCTTCCAGCTTCTGTAGACTTTTCACATACTAGAGTAAAGTATCCTTTTTCTTCATATTGTATAAGAGCCTCTTTGAAACTTGAGCTGTTCGGGCATTTTGCAATATATGGAATGCGCATCACATTTCGAAGTCGTCTAAAATTTCCCTGTCTTTTTTTTCGACCCATACAACGGAATGGAGATCACCAGAAATCGCACCACCTGGATTTTAGTTTTTCTCATTATATAACGATTTTTCCATATATTTGTCAGACTGATCATGGCCGTTTTCGCCATTTCTATTCTTCTACTGATTTCTGATTTGCATACTCCTTCTACTTCTACTTCTAATTATTCAAATTATGTTAAATTATGGCAGAAGACAGTTGACCTGCATTTTTTTATCTGAATCTTGAAAGTAGCTGTACGAGTTCTTGGAGCTTTTAATAAATAAAATGATGTATACTTATTTCCATCATGAATTGAAATCATAAATAGAGCAATTTCGCAATCTTTTTTATAAACGTTCTGGTAAAAAAGATATATTTTAATCATACGTCAAGTGACATTTGCTCCACTTATGACGTGCAAAATATACATATTATGTCATATTTTTCCGAATTAATTAAGTGAATTCTATAAATACACAATATTTATTTAACTGTAAACGTAAACTGAAAGGCTTCCATTGTGGAGTCTTTATAATTAAACCGCACATTCATTTACAATGGTCGATTTCAAACAGGTTTGCATTGGTAAATTTCCCTTTTGAATTTACAAACGATAATTTTCCCCCAACCACTCTCTTCTCGGTAGAAAAGCTTTATGTCGTTATTTAATTTTCCATTCACAATGTGAAATTCACTTTAGGAGTGCTAACAATACCATTATAACAATAAAGAATTAATCGTGGCGTTCAATATTCTAAAGGAAATAAGGTCATTCAAACTTTAAATTCGAGAAAGCGCTAGAGAAGAATTATTTGTTGGAAACCTTATCTTCTCCAGCATTTCTCCATTCTTCTTGTTCAAATGTATTGTAGATGCTTTCAAGACAATTCTTATGTACACAAATAAATATGAGAAGCATGTATATTTGTAGCATTAGGCGATTTACTCTCGATGAGACGAAATTGTACAAATTTCGTATGTATATAGTTTTACTGCGTATTTGCGTTGAAGAAGCATATCAACATTAGACTCACATGTCGATTTGAGGAAGTTTTCGACAAACAAAATGGCGTCGTTAAACAAAACGCGAAAAATCAACGACAAACATCTGCCATAGTGATCACGCGAGCGTTTTTTCCCAAATTTTCTGGCCCCATATTCGTCGGTTGGAGGCAATCGCGTGACGCAACAGTTTTCCACTCCAGTTTCCAGCAGTTTTCATATTTAATCAGGTGCTTGATTGAAAAAGCGCCCACTCTCGATTCGGACGAGTTTTCTCGCCAGAAGTACCGAAAGAAAATCCGATTGGGTCACGTGTAATTCCGCTAATGAAAACCAACTGGCTATGATTTGTATATTTATAGTTTCTCATGTATGTATGTACATATGTATGTGTTCTGTAAAGAGGTCATAAATATTGTCGTTCAACTTTCAACAACTTTTCCGCTTCCCGACTTGTTTCTTTCGAATTTTCCTCCCCGTTGCTACACTATATCACGCGTATTGCTTTTCTTCTGGGTCGTTACCGGTTCCGCCGTTTATATTCCGGTTTTTCTCTTTCTCGTCGTTGCTCTTATAAAAATTGCATACTTAATAATCCAGTCAGGAATTATCCTTTTAAAAATATTATTTTTAATGAAACTTAAATATATTATGTAGGCTTACACATTGCATATATTAAATATTTATTTAATCACCACTAAAATATGTATGTAATATAAAATAAATTTAAGTTCTTACTTTATGAATAATGAATACACCAATGTACAATGTACCTATAAGATAATAATGTACAATTAATACACCAATTTTAAATTAAATATATACTAAAAGTAAATAAATAATATTTACTATTTTAAGAAACAAACTTATATTATTTATTATAATGGAAGTTGCACCATCTATGCAGTACTTTTTAAGCTATAATTCTTTTGAAAACATTTTTCTACTGATTCACAGATGGTTACGTTTTCCATTTTCATTTTCCATTGTAATATTGAGACATCTATATTAAAATATGGTGTTTGAAACCTAAAAAATTGAATTTGAATTATACATATGTACTGCATACATACATATGTCAGTGTATACATTTAAATTATTTTCCATTTTTACTTTTTACTTGAAATTTGTGATTCAAACATATTAAAATTTTCTGACATAAACCGTTGAACCCTTGCGTGTATCGGCCTGCTTTTTAAATGTGTTATTGTTTATTATGGTTAACATGAAAGATCATTGATTATAAAAGTCATAATATTAATTTTTATTAAATCAAATATATTTTAATTCAAATAAATAAATGGCACTTCGTTAAAGATAAGTAAGTTAGTTGACTTAGTTCTATATAATAAGGGTATTATTTTTATTAAAAAGAAAAACAATTTATTGATATTTAATGGTACAATTGCACGGATATGTTTTTATGACGCACAGATCATTGCCTTGATTTATTTTCTTACTCTATCAGTACTTTTCGGGCTAAGGTGAAGAAGCAAATCTGTGGTTAATTCATTGTCACTCATAATTTTATTTGTATTTACTATGTTTTAGTAATTTTTTGTTTAATTATATTACATGCGGTGCTCACTTTGATAGGAATTTAAATATTTTCATATGTGCTTATATCTTTTTTTTCACTCTATTTCTCTTTTATTGAATTTTCATTAAGTATATACATACGTATGTGTGCCATTATATTTAAAATAATAAAAAAAATATCAATTAAAATAACATCTAACGTTAGAGCCGAGATATTTAACCTGCGGCTAGCGGGCCGCATGCGGTCTTTTGGTCGTAAAATTACATACTCACCTTATAACATATTGTTGAAATGGACTTTCAAAAACTTATTCCGACTCATAATTAGATGAATGGAATGAATTGATGATTTGGATATAAAATGTTATCTTATATTATCGTTTATTTTATCCCAAATATCTGAAATAGTCATTTTTTCCCTCAATTAAATTTATTATTCTTATCATTGAATATAATAAAAAGCGGCAGAACTTTTAAAATGCATAGCCTCATGGTAATTGCCTTATTGGGTCCAATGGACCCTTATATCCGGTTGTGTTGCAAAAATTTGTTTTATTATTTTGTGGCGAAAAGTCTTAATATGTTTTATTATAATAAATTAACAAGGTAATAAGTCAATAAAGGAAGTAGTAGAAGGATATTATTTTTTCTCTATAATGGAGGTATTGAAATTTTAAGAGGCGAGTGTGTCCGTTGGCCCAACTTTTCCGGAATAGGGCTAAGTTATGTACTTTATAATTATGTTATAAATCATATTAAAACGTTTAATTTTATGAGGTGTTGTATTTTTTTTAATTTTTAAGAAGGTTTTATGACTGAAATATTGATATTTGTTATATCAAATGCTTAGACATTGACAATTAGCCTTAACTCATTAGCCTTACTGTTTCATTTAAAAAATAAAACCGAATTAAAATAATTTGTTTAACAAGAGAGAAACCACAACATTTGATTTACTTTAATAAATTGTATTTTTCTATATTCTAAACTCAAAACAAAAACAAATTGAAAAACTATTGATTGAATATATCGTCATTATAAACACACAAGGTTTCTTGCTATTGTTTTAACTAAAAAAACGAAATGATCAATCATTATACTTCTTCCATTATCATACTGAAGCTATTTTTTTTACATATCACAAATGTATGTACATATACATACATATGAAACATTTATTTAATTGTTCATTATTCATATTATGTACATGTGTGTATGATTTTACATTAAATTTCCAATTGAGTTGCTCGTTTCGAATTGGGTATATTTTACGTTAGCACACGCCCATTTTTATATGTCATATACATTGACATACAACCTGTAAGACATTTTACACTTCTATGTAATAGTGCTATTGCCCTTTACCTCACCTGACCCAGTAATTCATCCAAAATGGAAGCATCCGCTTATAAGCGAGCGGTACTCAAATGTTAGAAGCTATATACATACATGGGTACATACGTACATATATAAAAATAGAATAGAAATTATATATTTTTTATTCTATATACTAAGTGTGTATGAATTATTTAAACGAAAACATTTTTAAAAACTCTCCCATACTCGAACCAAGAATACAAGTCAAATAGAAGTAAAAGGGGAAAACAGAAGTTTGGGTCACCGAATTGATTCATAAATAATACGGAGCTCGCGTGAGTCGGCGTATTATTATTCGAAAACGAAATCCAAAATCCTGAAATATATTACACGTAATACGAGCGAGTTTTCTTTGTGTGTACCGAAAAGTAAGACGGATATCATAATAATGAAGAGGTCTCTTTTCACAAGCAACGTTGCGAAAAGGGATATCTCGTTCGCATTATTATCACTTTTTTTTCGTCCGTGCAATAAAGAGATCTCGATCCTGTAACGAAACCTCGTTATAGGATTGTCAGACGCTTTTTACAACAGTCATAAATACCTACACACAGTAGTGTGCGGTAATTTAGTGTGATCGTTAATATCGTGCATGACTTTTGGCTCTCGGTTCGAATCCGGATTTAATATTATATTATGATAAGCTGGCAAGACTTGGCATCAACGTGGAAAATATCGAATTTAATCATTCATTCGATTTTTTCCACTCGTATATATGTAAATATTTGTATGTATGTGTGTGTGTTTCAAAATTTTATTCATACAAAATATAATGTATAGTAGTACTTTGTTCATTATCTATTGCAGGAAAATGTATGTAAATGGGACTACGTTTACTACCTATATATTAGATAAGGGCTGTTCATTACGTATAAGGCGCCATGAAGTCTGTTGGGGGCTCTTTTCTAAATTTAAAGCGTTTGAACTGATTTTTTTGTTTTGAAAATCTTCAAGCTTTTCGTTTTTTGAAAAGCTTGTTCCTTCAAACTTATAATTATTTGCCAATACTGTATGAAAGGAGTTGATGAACATAATAAGATGAATTATGTAATTTACAATTCTTCCAACCCCACCATCGTTTTAACAGCTCACTGTCAGTCTATATTAAATAATAAGTTAATCTTAAAAATGCGTAAATTTTTTCCACTTGATTTAATTATTATACAATTACATAGAAGGGATACTTATCTTATGATAAATCATAGATTTTCTTGTATATTACATATATGTATATGTACACGTTTTTTCTCACAAAATTTCAACTTACATGTGCTAAAAAGCAGATATATTTATACATTTCGTACCGTAGCTCACTATTTAAGTCACTGTTTACCATTAGAGAAGGACGGGAGCTCAAATCCCGAACGGTATCGAATATTATTTCGATTATATACGCCTCTGGCAAGATCTGGGCAGTTATGTAGTTGTTGAAACCCAAATTGACCGTTTTCTGATAGAATTTGCCAATTTATCTAGCTTAATTTTTGTGACGGATCTAGTAAAATCAGCATCTTACCCTTTTTCAGTTCCTCGCAAATTCATCGCATATCGATTTTTTTTTTTTTGTAAAAATAAAATATGCTTACCTACATTTTATATGTGTAGAATGTATTTCTTGCAATTTAATAGTATATCGAATTTGTTAATTGTACCAATTTGTCTATATATGGCACTATTGTATTGTATAATAACTGTATTGCATTGTTTAATACTTATGTACAAATATTTGATTAAGGCTATCGCCTTCGGATAACCTATCACGGCATCTATGGTAGAAATGTACATACATATATACTATGTATGTACGTCTTAATATAATATTAACTCGGTCTCCGTGACGAGACAGAATGTTAAACGACAGAAAACGCAAATATCAGAAGGCAAAGATCGAAAATCGAAAGATCTTAAGTCGAAAGATCAAAAAAAAAGGGTGCATGGTAAACGGTACATACTCGCTTAATTTGCGCGAGCAGGATAGAACGGGAACAAGAGGAATAGGCTTTTCCTCCCGTATTAATGTGCGCGCGCAGAATACGGGAGGAAAAGCATGTTCCTCTTGTTCCTGTTGTATCCTGCTCGCGCAAATTAAGTGAGTATGTACCGTTTACCATGCACCATTTTTTTTTTTTGATCTTTCGACTTAAGATCTTTCGATTTTCGATCTTTGCCTTCCGATATTTGCGTTTTCTGTCGTTTAACATTCTGTCTCGTCACGTAGACCCAATGTAACTAGCTGAACCCGGCATGCGTCGCAATGCCACAATAACGCATGCAATTCCCATTCCCGTTGCCATTCCCATTCCCGTTATCATTCCCGTTTCCGTTCTCGTTCTCGTTCCCGTTCCCATTTGTCGGAAAAACGCAGGCTGCGAACACATTTCAAATTATTCAATTATTTGTCTATTTTTCCCATTTCCATTCTCGTTTTTGGCCGATTTTTTTTTCACAGTAAGCTTCCCGGACATGCATACAATAAATTCTGAAAGTTCCATCGTTCCATCGTACAATAACGCATGCAATTCCCGTTCCCGTTCCCATTTCTCGATGCGTTTCAATGAGTAAATGTTTCAGTTTCAAATTAATACTTAATAATCAAATTAAATTATAGTTAAGTATAAGAACGCATACGTGACAGACAGACAAACATTGATTTTTATATATATGTATATATATATATATATATATATATATATATATATATATATATATATATATATATATATATATATATATGTAGGATTGTTATAAATGGTACGTAATGTAAGGTTGGTATGAGTGGTACATAATATAAGGGTTGGCATGCGTGCGCGCAAGTGAAGCTTGACCTGTGAGTTGTTCTGGGCGGGACGCTCTAGTGATAACACTTATAATGTATAGCTGAACCGGGCATGCGTTGCAATGCCAGAATAACGCATGCAATCCCCGTTCCCGTTGCGTTCCCGTTCCCGTTTCATGCGATGGTTGGAGCTCAACGTCATGGAGTAACGTCTCTTCAGCGCCGTGTCGTCATAAACTAACCTGTTATCTTGGTTACCAACAAACGCATTTCTTTGACTACACAATGGCGCTTCATACTTTCACGTTGGTAATTACAAATATTATTATTAAGAGGTTTTTTCCCGTTTTCTTTCACAGTAATCTTCCCGGACATGCATACAACAAATCCTGAAAGTTTCATCGTAATCGGTTCAGTGGGTTTAGGAGCCTATTCGAGACAGACAAACAGACAGACAAACATTCAATTTTATATATACATACATATATAGATTATATGTAATAGGTACTAACAAGGTTCGTCAGAATCTGGATATTGTATTCCACACAGGATTAGACCATTAGTCTAATTATGTAAGATCATCGGGAATTAGCGACACGCATGTTCTATATTTTTAGGCTTTTATTATAATTATTTTGAGTGACTATTAAACATAATTGGATGCTCACAAATTATATAATTAAATTTTTGTTTGTTGAAACACATACTAGCTTTCCAATTAATTATCCATTCAATTTTAGTTAACCAATTATAATTATACCGGATTGTACAAATATCATATTATATTTAAATTTACTGCAAACCGAACTATAATAGACTTGTCAAGAGTGTCACTTCACTTTTGAAATACAAAAAAGTGACAGGACACAACGCAAAAGTTTCGCACGTCTCAATTGAATCTGAAACGATCGTTCGCAGCTTCTTTCTACTCGGAACGTTCCATTTTCTAATCCCGAGCATGTTCACCTTTGCATTTAGAATTTTCTTTGTTGGCTTAGCTCACATATAATATCAGTCAAGATTAATGCGTCAGCACAACCTTTATTCGCATTATATATTACATATGTATATTTGCAAACGTGTAATAAATGTCCACTAATATTATCGCCAGCATATTTTTATTGTAAAAATTGAGCAACGCACTCTCATTTCGATGCCATCTTACATATATCGTCCGAGGATATTTTCCTCGCAAAACTCTCGTTCTCAAACTATCGCGAAAATGAAGCATATGTATTACGTATGTATGTACGTACATATTTATTTAAATTTGGTAAAAAAAAAGAAATTAAGATATCAAAGCTGGTGTTTTATTGATTACTTCATTTTTATAACTACTGTTTTGCATATTTATTTTTGTGAACATAATTGCAGTTGGCAATTATTTTGTTTATTAGTCATTTGCGTGACTTTATTTGAAAGTAATAAAAACTTTGAAGCGACACTAAAAATTGAGTGTACCCTTGTATATATTACCAGGCCAACTTGTAATGTACTATTATTACAAATAAAAACAGACGAAGTACGGACAAAAGTGCTCGATTGGTACACGAGAGAATGCAAAGATGACCACATACGATATGAGAAAAGTGTGTGAGATGAAATGGATGAGAGTTGCTCATAACAGAGACAAATGGAAATACATACATTCATCCAGCAGAGGATGGTGCATGGCTGTAGATGATGATGATGATTACAAAGCATATATCGTGCTATATTCAATTAAATATACATGAGTGAAGAGATTGAAATCTCAATGGACAGGTCACGTACATAGCTAGAAGAATGAACGAAAAGTAGAGAAAAAAGTGCCGGATTGGTACCCGATAGATTTTAAACGGGTGAAAGGGAGTTGGTTGGACAAAATTAGAAAAATGCGTGGGGTTAGATGGACGGTAGTTGCGCAAAACAGAGACGAATGAGAACGTGTTAGAGAAGTCTTCATCCAGAAGTGGATGGAGAATGGCTGTAAATCCTGTGATGATGACGTACAATGTACAGTGGTTGCCACGCGGGCTTTTTTTGGACGTAGTTCATTTTTCTGGTATTATCCTATTGGCCTATTTTTTATCTATAGATGCAGTGGACAGGGGTTTTCAATACAAAATATAATATGTATTGCAATAAAATAAATCTATATCAATGTAAATATTTTCATATTAAATATTGTAGATAAGATCCGTCGATTCCTTTTTTCTCTTTGTTGGGGAGGGTTTATACCTACTTTTGTATTTAGGCTTGCACTTACATTTAACGACATCGGTCCCTCCGTCCGTAATAAACATTATTTCCTTTTTAAACTAATTGGCTCCTTTGAAAGTATTATTTTTAAATAAAATAGTATCCCTACTAGCAGCTAAATAATGTCTTGCTTACAGAAAAAAGTATTTAGTTAACGTTATTTCATACAAAAATAGTCTCAATGAACGGGCATAGCAGTTACTAATATACCATAAGTATTCATTGCAGTTTTTCTTTTAAATATATGTGAGTACTTTATTAGTCGAAAGATGATGAAACAGATGCTTTAATAGTCGAAAATAAAGGTTAATGCACAAAATATAAAGCAAATATATAACAAAACAACAAATAACGTCGAAAACATATATCGTAAACTTTGTAATTATAACGTGGATATTAGGCGACCGGTGGTCATAGACCATTGTTAGCATGCACTGAGCTCCTTATGGGCGAAAACACACAGCGATGAACGTGGCACATGGTTTTTTTTAGATACTTGGGAAAAATGGGCCGTGCCTTGCACCTATTCATGGATCGCCCAGCACGCCCCGCCTCAAAATGACCTTTGGAGTGTTTTCGGTTAAATTGTATCCTTGTATTTATCCTTGCTTGACAGTGATCGATAACGGTGTATCCCATAGGAATGTAGGAGACCACCCACAGCGCGGAGCCATGCACACGACGTGCCGTTCTTCCCTGCGTGATTTCGCTCAAAATGATCACGGATTTATACCAATTTTAAAGATGAGACATTTTTATATCCTCACAAATAGATTACTTCGAAAGTTCATAGTTAAAAGATGATGGCGTTATCCACTGAGCATTTACGGTGCATGTGCAGTCTGCATTTACGAATATTCAAAGGCATCAACCGAGCGCCGAATTGTATATTGACACTGCTCTTTCAACGGATGCTATGCTATATTATCTTGCGTAGTTTGAGATCAAAAATAATAATGATGAGAGCAGATAATGAGCTGTCAAAGCGTAACAAAAGCAATCAATCGCTAGGAATGCTCACCGCGTATGTTACTCGCCCGTGACGCTTTACACGACGTTGAACGTTAAAAGCGTTCAAATCAAAACTAACGAGCTTTCGGCCTCTAAAGTAAACAAGGCGATTTTTCTTTTGACTTTTTTTTGTTTTTCATTTCATTTCTTTTTTTTTTTCGCTAACGATTCTAATTTCGTACTTTTGCGAAATATCAAACGCGCGTCGTTTCATTCGAGTCGTTATGTAAACATCTTATTTCGCTTGCAAAAGTTTACTGAAGTGTTCATTGTCTATTTTCATTTCCTGAAAATAAATTTTCGCGCTCAAAATAATGCGGCGACAACATTCTACGCATTTTTTTTTTATTTCCGAATATATTTATACAAATCGTATTATGTTTACGGAATAGTTTGGCATTTGACGTAATACTCCCGATACTTTCATTACTAGTACACGTACGTACATACATATATTGATCCAAGTGTGGTAAAAATTTGAATGAAGACCAGCCGTAATGAACCATTTCATTTACGATACATACATTATTTTTTTACTAACCTCTTCTTAGCTTGCAAACGATTTGTTATGAAGTTATAACTAAACGCTATTCCTGTTGTTTCTTTGATATAGTGTGACCCATTCCAGGGGTACCCAGAAGGGCCATTTATTTCGCTTTTCTGGAAAAGCACTCGTTTTAAACTACTAGAATAATAATTTGAAATATGTATACGAGTATTGTACCCAGGAGTAGTTGAAAAAAATTGAAAACGAAGAAAAATTTACCAAAACAATATATCAAAAACATTCTGAATAGAAAAAAAGGCCATCAGAAAAAGTAAAATTCTAAATAAATAGTATATATTTTTTTATGTGAAAATTGGATTGATTTATATGGAATTGGGGATTCATTTATAAACTAGCAGACTATAAGAACCACTGACTTTTTATTCGAATGATAAAAGGTATGTATGTATAATAATATCCACATGATAAAAAGTATGTATGTACATATTATATAAGTACATACTATATTATAAGTATATATAATTTAGTATGTAGATCACAAATTTTCTAATGACAAAAGACTGAAAACAAATTTTGAACTCTTTCATCCTGTAGTATATTTCCACCGAAAGCTGCAACATAGAGGAGTTTAAATTTTTTAAATTCTTAAACCTAGTCATTGTTCATTTCCTTTCTGTCGTTTACAAAAGAAGTCTGCGGAGAATCCGCGGAAGAAAACATCCTTTCTTAAGACATTCCATTACATGAAAAACCTATCACGATGAAACAACTATATATTTACATAAAGCAAGTACTATTTTAAGTAGCAAAAACTCAAAACACGACTGAAAGTTTGTTTATTCCAAAGCCTCATATTTTTTGAAAAATATTATAAAATTTGTGTGGTTTTTACATAAAACCCAGCATGTTGGTTTAAAGGTGATGGCCTCATGTGAATTAAATCTTAATAAAACATAGCATAACATACGTAAAATAATATTAAATTTGCTTTTAAAACACGTATTCAATTAACTTTTAGGGAAAATAATTTCGTCAGCTTCATACATTCATTCACACCGATCCTTGTGTACACGATGTTTTGCCACTTTCATATTCGTCGCCGAAGATCCGGAGACAGTTACGTCGAGCTGGTGATGACAAGGCCGCCTCGTGACGCAGTGGCGTCCAAAAATAATCGCGACACCAACACGATTATTATTATATCGCATATTTATATATACATATTTATAATAAACGCGCCAGTTCCAACCCCGACCAGTCACACCAATTTACGCGACAGTCGGGACCAACAATTCCAAAAACAGGATTTCCTAGCTTCCTTTATATCTATATTATATGTATTACAAAACGCTCTCGTGTTTAACAAAAATAATATATATGTAGTGCAGTTTTTATAATACGTCTATAAAACTTGACGAATACGATTAGTGAAACAGACAAAACCGCGGACCATACATTTTCTGAAAGTAAAAGAAACTTTTGAATGCAATAATATTATTATAGGGATGGCGAACCTTTGACAAGCCAAAACATTTTGAGTAACACGCATTGTTTACATATTTTTTTATTTTTATTTTTATTTATTTTCAATTAATCATGCACACTCGCCTAACTGATTGCTCCAAAGCGGCGAGTGTGCTAAACAGATTAAGACTCGAGAAATTGTATATTACATAATTATAACAAAAATACATACATATCGAAACAACATCTGACATCTATTTTTACATTCAATAATCTTCCATGAAGACATCTATAGAGAGAAAATCTAGCGAAACCTGAGAAATAAGAATAACTTTTCGGTTTTCGCAATAGAAAATTGGATAGGAAAAGCCAATTTTACAGGAATCGTTTCAAATCAGAAAAATTGACAAATTCTGATAAGAAACTTTGATAAAAGTATTATTATACAATGTAAATACATATCAATTAACATCCACGATGACATTTATGGTCAAATGTGTACATTTTCAGCATTTTATACAATTAAGCGAAATTCATGATTACTGAAAACTCGAGATTTGCGATAAAATGGGTAAGGTTGCCAATTTGTTAGAACTTGGAACCGTTTCAATGAAAATCTGATAAATTGGCAAACTCTGATAGGAAATGATCGACCTGGAGTCACAAATCCAAGGTCTGGCGAACCAGTTACTACTTCTCTATTCTGTTGTTTTTGGAATTTAATGGTTTCCGATAATGGCCCTCGGGCTAGTATGCTTAATGCCCCCCCCCCCCCACCAAAATTTGTTTCAAAATTAAAATCAAAAATCATTTCATCAATATTTTTGACAATATACATTAAGGAGTAATAAGATTAAGGATCACCTGATAAGTGATAATATATTTTCACAAGTTTCAGTCATGGTGTAAAAGTAATAGCTTAGGTATCACCGACACGTTACTACTTGAACATAACTACGAAATACGAAGACGAAAGACACTTCTCAATTTTGTAACAAATTAAAAAAAATATATATATCTTGGTGCCAGGGCCCCTTGCAATCTGGGCCCCCGGGCTAGAGCCATTGCTGTCCCTCCGATGCCCGGGCCATGTTTTCAATAAATTCATACAAATTGATGATTTGGAGATGCAACTTACTAAATTTTAAACCAGGATCTAGACTTAAATGTTTGTCGACTTGTCTGAACTTCAGAATGTGGAAATAAATCGTTTATAAATTGAAACGAGTTCGAATTTTCGCATGATCCCAAAACTTTATATATTGTTACTACGTACATAATTTGATGTGCTTGAAACTGACTTATTCTCAATTTTTTTCTCTACATGTACATACATACATACATACTTTTGTCAGACTTTTTTCTCAATAATATTAAAACCAATATATGTAATATACCGACTGACATGAACCCACCTAAACCACCCTATGTAGATATTTTCCGCAAGAAAACGGGGAAAAAATAAGGAGAGAAAAGTAAAATAATAAAATTGTAATAAAATATAATACAAAATACAACGTCCTTTCACAATTTCATTAATTTTTAAAATTTTATTTTCGTTTCTTACATTTTTTACGCCTTTTTGTTCAATGGATCCAGCGCCTTATAAAAATGTTGGCTGTAATAATGACAAATTTAATATGAATGGTAAACTGTATGTACATATGTGAATAGCTACATAGCTCACTGATTACGATATAAGTATAACAACTGAGGGGTCGCAGGTTCGATCCCCGATTCAGTGTTGCTAGCCAAACCTTAGATATGTGTGAGTCCATGTCGATCGTTTCCTATTCCCGTCAATTTATCTGATTTCATTATTGAAACGGGTATTATCAAATTGGCCATCTACACTCAATTGTCACCATTATTTGAATTGAATTTGAAATTTAAAATAATAGTAGGCTATACCTAGATGTCACCTTGGGAGCAATCCCGTAATGACACCATGATAAAAATAAATATAATATTATACATTTTGTTTATTTATCATTTCATCAAAACAAATCTTATCAATTGATTTTTCTTTGTAATCTATCTGATTTCCACGTTTCTAACTTGTTATCCCTTATAAAGAAAAAAAAATTAATGAGTTCAGATTAAATTTATATGATTTATCTGACGATTTTCTGAAAATAGCGCTTCTCAAATACAAACACCCATTGCGATCGCGGTATTCTTCGTATTGGGGAATGTATATAAAAACCCACGTTTTCGACATTTTTGTTGATATAAATCGACTGTTTGGAGTAAGAGTAAGTAAGTAACATTTTTTAAAATCGGTTTTTTTTATTTAACGTTTCCTTAACAAAAGTTTTCCACTAGGTCCATCAATGGAAATCCAAAATTAACGCTTTTCGTTCCAGGCTAATGTACATATGTACATATATACATATGTTAGTTGTTAGTAGGAACTTACTTTTTTTCTAACTTAGATACTTACAATTCATTAGGCGATCTTACTAAAAACTTTTTGTATTTATCAGCAAGCCACGTATTAGCACCGTAACCTACGACATTTCCACCTATACACGCCTATTAAATAAAAAACTCAACTATTTGCTCAACTATGTAGATTATAAATTACATACAAACAACTGACTCAATTCTTCAAAAACTTTACTGTCGATGTCATAATCTCCAAAATTATCCAATACAATTAAATATATATAAATATATATATATATATATATGTATATACGATTTAAAATTCAGCACGCTTCCAATTAACCCTTTTAAACGAAAACAAAAAATAGTATGGCCAGAACACTATCCCAATAAACATGTTTCAATAGAAAATACTCAATATAAAACAGCATTAACAGCAGGAAAAAATCCCAAGTGAAAATACGTACTTTTGACTTTTGATTTGAACTGGACGACTACTTAGAGAGATTTGAAAGCTGAAAAGTACTACAAATGAAAGATAAAATACCCGATTATAGATTTCAATATTCATTTTGAACAAGAAATTGACAAATTTTGAGACATCGACCGAACAACACCACAATATAGAAAAATTTAAAAAACACATATGTATGTGTATGTATCTCCGAATCTCGAGCCAATCAACATTTTTTATTACCACATTCGTGTTAACTGGGCATAAATCTATAAGAAAAGTCATATCTCGTCTCTGAACTATTTTCGTGTCGAACAGTGTTATTGATCTATATACTACAACCAGTACATTGTTATGATATATGTACATATGTAGTTACCTAGTCATGTAAACAACGTATGGAAAATTCCAACCAGACTTGCAGACTTTGCTAGTCAGTATATCTTCGACTAGGACTTCGACTTCTACTAATAAAGTTCAATTAAGCTCAAGCTCAAGCTAAGTACAATAAAGTTCGATTCCATATACCGCTGGTTGTCGATCACTGTCCAAGCAGGTGATACGCCTAGATGTAGTGCGAGACTCGTCTGGAAATAAAACTATTCAGTTTTCACGCGCCTCGCCACCGTAGACCACTATACGCCCGCGAGAGGTTAGGGGTGGTCGGTTTTTCCGCGACTCGCGAAATCGCCGTTTCGCTTATGGGGGAAGCGATTCGAAAACGCGATTGTGTACAATAAATAAAATCAGTGACCGGAAACGAGAGTGGCGTAAATCACCGCAACTTATCATTTGTCCGTTTTGTGAATGGATATTTCATCACAACTATTCGTTATCTGAAAAGTATACTTCGTTATATATGCGCATTGTTATATGTACTACTATTCTTTTAATCTTTTAATGGATATAATTACGGATAAATTTAATAAGTTAATTAATCTTTGAATGGATATAATTACGCTGAATGTTGGATACATTTTAATGAAATGAAATAATTTCCATAAAACGTAGCTGTTTATGCATGCTTATTTTCTATGCTGAAGCCATTTACATTTTTGAATTTTTGTAAACGATAAAAATTCGTATTAAAGAACTATTTATTTCTACATAATTTCACGTTTCTATTCACTCATAAATAAATTTTGATTCCATAAAATAATTTACGACTTTTAAAAAGAAAGATATGATACGTCGGAAACAAGAAATTTCCATTTAAATGTTCCAAATTTTATTTAATACATATGTACCTATATATCTAATTTTATTTATTTTTTTGATAACTACTACAAACTTTCTAGTCTTTTTAACTTTATTATTTGATAATAATCTTCAATAATTTTTTTTTCGTCGTTTTATTATTTTTTTTTTGCTAAAAGTATATAGAGGCACATTTGAATTAGTATAATGGGACTTTCATGTAAATTAAATCACATCGGATAATACTAATTAAAAAAAGACCATCTGTTCTAAGCTTATAAATAGGTACATACATAGTATAAGCATCAAATTTACAAATCACGTGCGCAGTGGGTCTAAATCATTAAATTATTATTTATGTTTTTTTTCTTTTACTTTCAATTTGTTAAAAATTAATGTTCAAAATTATTATGTATGTATATTTATATTTATATAAATATATAATAAAATTCTTAATAATCACTATAATTGTCATACATATGTCTAATGTTATTTCATTCAACATAAACACTCACCTCAGAGGTCACACGCTTAGACTCCAAAAAGATAAATCTAATAAATTGATCAGAGATACATTCTTTTCTAACAGAGTGGTTTCAGTTTGGAATAGTCTTCCCAACGATTTAGTAACCTCTATTAATATTAATATTTTTAAGAATAAACTTGATACTTTTTTTAAAACCAAAGGATTTTTGTGATTCTTCTTTCCCATAATCATATTTCTGTATTTTTATCTTTTTTTGTTTATTTATTTTATATTTTTTTTTTCTTCTCTTATTTTATTTTATTTTAATATTGTTTTTTTTAATGTATTTTAATTTTTCTCATTGTTTTATTGCATATATGTATAATTTGTAAAATTATGTTTATTCAAACCCCTTGGGCCTATCGGCTTTGCCGCCTCCCCCAAGTATATTAAATAAATAAATAAATATATATATATATATATATATATATATATATATATATATATATATATATATATATATATATATATATATATATATATATTTTTTTTTTTTTTTTTTTATATGTATATTTATATTTATATGTGTATATTTATATTTGTATATTTATATATGTATATTTATAGTATGTATATTTTCAAATATAAAATACGGATTAGAATGATCAGATTTTTTTATGCATATTAAATGGGGGCCTCAGGTGCATTTGAAATTTGAGGCCCCCATTTCAGAAAAAAATGCTATCATCGTTTTTACCATGCTTTTCAATATTTAGTACTAGTGTTTTTACCCGGCTTCGCTCGGTATTTGTAATATAAACCGCTTAAGCATGGCTAATCTAATACTAAACATTTTATAAAATTTATTTGAATAGTTTTATTTTATTTAAATTTATTTGAATATTCATTTATTTTTTTATTAAATTTAAAGTCATGGATTCTACGAACCCAAACTTACATACATACAGAGATCTATCGAAATTATATGTTAGATTTACTATTTTATTTTAGTACTAGGTTTTTCATTAGGATTTTACAAAACCATATGTTTTATTTATTTACTGTATGTACTTGAAACACTAACAGTTTTTGGAAAAAAAATATGTACTATTTTAAAATACTGTGTAAAATAGGTATTAATTTAATTTATTCTTGGCTTACAGTCGTAAATTTTTTGTAGCAAAGGCTCGTTTCGGGGGCCCCAAGTGCGCGCTTATCTAATATATAATTTCGAGACTTTGTATATACGTATGTAAGTATTATTCGTTGGGAAACGAAAACAAGTAAAAGTTTCCATGACGACAAATAAATTCGCCTCCGGCCCCAGGGGGCGCCGGATTCTGGTATACATATAATTTCGAAAGAGACTTAGTATACATATATGTTTGTTTGTTCGTGACAGTCAATTTAATAAAAATAAAGTAACAAATGAATATTCAAATAAACTTATAAAAAATAAAGCTATTCAAATAAATTTAATAAAACGTTTACTATAAGATTAGTCATGGTTAAGCGGTTTTTATTACAAATACCGAGCGAAGCTGGGTAAAACCACTAGTTTTTAATATATGATAAACCGCCGCTGTATATACATACGTACATATTAATTAAAAATAATCATAAGCGTACAATAGTTTTTTCACCTCATTACATACATATATCATATGTATGTACTATACGCGTGCAATTATTATATTTTCGGAGTCGTTGAACGGCGTGCAACAGCCGCCCACACCCATCTCAAACTTAGCCCGACTAAATTAAGCAGAAGTTTGTCAACATTCACTTTTTCACATGACACAATTACCGATCGATCTGTTTTATCGCAGTTCCGATCGCAAAAAAAGCCCCCACGATATAGACTGGGGGCATGCAAAGCGACTTGACTAATTGTCGCAAGCGAAGTATGTAGTAAGTCTCTTCCGTACAAGAGCGATAAAATGTAAAGGTAGCTCGTCGTTGTGCACGAGGGCAGGGCTTTTCAAGCCGTGGCAGGGGTCGATTGTTATCGGGCCGGTCGGCAAAAATCGATATTGCTAATTCTCCGCGCATTCTGTGCGGTCCGGCCTTAACGTGTCAACGACGTGTTCGACTAATGTACGCTTTCGGCCAAAAAATATAAGAGGAATAGTTATTCCGAGCATGTTTTTTGACCCTTTGTATGATGGCCGTCACGCGACGCGCGTCGAATTTAATTAATTTTCGTCGTCGAATTACAACGCAAATTTTCTGCCATATAAATCTGGGTATTTCTCAGTGAGACACTTCAAGTAAATCAAGAGGGTGCTTCAATTAAGCAGCCCTCTCCTCTTTATGGTTGAAAAGTATATATACATTTTTAATTAATGTTGCCATAGTGCGACCTTCTATGACTTATCACTCGATAAAAAGTGAGCACTGCTTAAAAAAGTCTGTACGAAAAATCGGTGTGATGTCAGTCGACAGACTGCGCATGCGCATTGTCGATGTAACGTTTGTTCGAAACAGTGTGACGAAATAAGCGTTTTAAATATATTTAATATAATTAAGCCATAGTGGCATTACAGATATACATATGTACTACAGAGCATCACTATAGCTAAATATATACATGAAAAAAAACAATTCAAAGATACAAAAATAAACCATGAAAATAATTTAAAGTAAAGAACAAAAAATATATAAAATGAAATATCAACAAATTAAATGTGAGACCACATTTAATTTGACTTAATTATATAAAAGATTATAAATATAGATTTTTGCAAAAAAAGTTGTCCTATTTAAAAAAAATCCCTGTAAATTAACACAATACAATTTATCTCGCTTTTAACGAAAATTTAATTATTAAGGTTAACGTAAAATAATATGTTACAGTCCAAGTGTTCAATCCAGTTTATTCATGAACATACTAGTTTGTTCATAGGCGAACTATTAGTTCTAGTTTAAGTGACAACAGTCAAAATCTATCTTCAAATAGACTGACTGAGTTTCGCATGAAACTTTCCGCTGTCAAAACCTTTTAGATGATAAAACGTCAAGGATTTAAAAAGGAAATACTATGTTAAAGTTACTATAATTCCTGTGTCAGATCATTTTTAAAATATTTCAACCCGGGGTAAGCATACATATGTACATAGAGGATGAGACAAACGATTGAGAGTAATTAAACTTATCCATTATTGTTTTTGCATTAACAAACTGATTCGTTTGTCAATTTATTATTTTGTGTACACTATAACTAGACAGATTAGTTCGTGTATGAACAAACAAGTATATTCATGAACGAAAGAAATGTACACGTTATGTGTAACATATATTAAAACAAAATATGTAAATAAAAGCTTTTGCCTGCCTCCTATGTATTTACATATATATGCTTACCTTGGGTTGCAATATTTTCAAAATGAGCGGAAACAGGAAGTTTTGACGACTGAAAGCTTCATGCGACACTCAGAAGTCCATTTGAGGATAGATTTTGACTGTTGGCACTGAAACTAGAGCCAATAGTTCGTGTATGAACAAACTAATATGTTCATGAACGAACCGTAGTGAACGCTAGGACTGTAACATACATACATATATTAAAACAAACTAAATAAAAGCTTTTAAAAAAAAATACGCAGGAGATGCATATTTTTAGTTACAAAAATATTTTTATCTCTAAAAATACCCACAAGCTTGATATATTTGAAAATAAATAAAAAAATGGCATCTGTAATATGTATTTTGTACATATAAATAGGTAAAAAGTATTTTATACATATCTGCAATATGTATAAAATATTGTTGTAGATCATTATTGTAGAAAAAATGAAATTTTTTGTTTTGAACAATCCAGTATAAACACGCCTGTTTATGCAATCATAATAATTATGTATAAAATATATGACATGTCAGCACGCGACTTTGCGCCAAATAATTTATATAATTAATTCCAGTCACAATCAAACATTTAAATAACACTCCCATATTTAAATCGAAACCTTCAACCTTCAAATGTTTCAATTCATTGTGAAAAGTGCTAATATATCTGTTGGAAACCAACGTACATACATATGTACACACGTCAATACGTACATAATATGAACATGTGTATCGCAATTCAAAAACGTCGATATCTAGTAAGTGCACGCAAACAAAGTTACAAACGAAAACAACCGTATGCAATTCCCAGTATTGGTTTTCAATTTCCAGCAAACGATTTCACGTATAGCAATATTCATCGCACGGACGATTGTGAGCGAAATCATCAATCAAAACTCCGATAACAACATCGAAATCATCCCAAATTTGATGCATTGCTTCCTACTAGTCAATTTTGATTAATGTATCCCGGTTTATTTAGCTCGTTCGTACTGCGCAATCGAATTTTTTTCAATAGTGAAAAGAATCTAATATGTATACGATTTCAGAATCAAATAGTAGATACCTTTTATATCGTGATATGTCAAGGTTTTCAACTGTCGGTTGAGGCTATTAGATTTAAGTTGTACGATCAACACCACTGACCGATTTCGTAGCACAAATTCTACGAAACACTCTTTGCTATATTTAACATTAAAAGGAGTATCGTTTCGAGGTGTCGATTGTTAGACGACAACCAGCATTACTTGGAAATAGAGTGTTGCATACTGTAATACGATCATATTTTAAACATCAAATTTAGAACAAGGTAACTTTGTAATGTAATTCGTTCACATTCGCGTTCCAAGAAAGTCACATAAATACCAAATGTACTATGCAGAACACTATAATATTCCGAGGATAAAGTCATCAGTGATGAATAGATAAAGTGATAAAATGTAGGCTTTAAGTTGCGTGTGTTTTTAAACAAATGAATTGAATATGAATATTCAATTAAATCAAGATATCGCAAAAATGAACAGTTTTATGTGAATTTCAGTATCATGTACATTAATTCGAATTATGTTTTTACAATAGAGCTTTTTGTTCGACGGTTCCGATAAGACAAGGACAAACAGCGGCGTACATATGTACTTAGGTACTAGTCAATAAATAATGTAATTCGAATTTCGATGTCCTAACGCGTCCTTGAATATTTGACCTTACGGTATTAATGGCCCTAATTGGGCCATCGCGTGTAGATCTATTATTTTTTATCGGGAAAACTTGTCGCATAGTTGAAACACTTCTGTCCAGTGTCGAATCTGATGGGAGATAAGTGTGGAAAGTCGCCGTCGGGACTGGCAGAGTTTCAGCTGAAATGTCGCATTGGCGTTCGACCATTTCGAAATCGACACACTTCGATGTGCTATTAGAAAGCGTTGAGGCCATCGATCATTGCCAAAGCCAATCATTTGCTGAAATTGTCCCGACTCCAGGCCCCGTAATTGCATTCCAACTTTTGTATAAATATATGTACATAACTTGTTTGTGTGTTTTGCAGTCATATATGTAATTATATGCCTAAATACCTATGTATGTATGTACATCGTACATATGTATATTGTTTTAAAAAACATACAAACAAAATAAGCATAACGTAGAAAATTTGAAGTGAAATAAATATTGTTTATGATTAAACATACTTATTTTTTAATTTTGAATATTTGAATTTGCGTCTTATTGAGTTTTTTAAATTGAATAATTTTATACTCATGCATACAAAGAAAATAATTTTCATTTATTCTCCTTGATATTATTTAGTATAAAGCTTTTACTTTTCACCGATAGATGTCATATTAAAATTAATTTATTCTTGATTCAAACCAAAAATTTTCGACATGATGAAAAACAATCATAGATGGCAAGCTTGAATTTCCACACATTTTCACGAAATTCAAAACTTTTAACAACTTAAACTGATAACTTAAAATGAACGATAATTTCATTATACAACCAGTTGGAATGACATATTTAAAACTCAACCAACTATTGTTAACGTTGATCAGATACAATGTGTCAAAACAGTCTTCAACTACATGTTAACACAGCATTCACTCCTCTGCATCAAAGAAGGGTGTATTCAGAGTGGGGATTCCAATACCGGTACTATGAACACTACCGAAGTATAATGATTTTAATTATATGTGAGTTGAATTGTTTTGAATTCAGAAGAAATCGTTATATCGGCTGGTTTGTATGGATTAGTCGAAAAAACATCCTTTTTGACCTACTATTCAAAGGAGTCGCTAAGGGTATCATACATAAATTTTAAATCAAAGATAAAATACGCCGAAAATATCGTATTTTAATATGTACATATACTCATTTATAACTGATTGTTAATAATGAAAAACCTCTTCGCTTTGAGATTTTTTCGGAAACCTATTTTTTTCACTCGACAGCTGAGCCATTATATTTTAAAATAGTGGAAGTCCATTTTCCAGTTCCAAAAACACTATTTCTGTTTGACTGAATTCACAAATTGTTATCAATTATTTTAATTCGATGTGTGCAGAATCTCGGAAAGGCAGAATAAACGTATTACAGGCCACCAGTATTTTTAAATATTTTTAAACGCAAAACATTATATTTAATGTTTTGCGAAATATTTCTCAAAATAAATAAAAGTGGACTAATCCCACTTTTAAATATGACGGCTGAATTACTTGAATACATCTAATATATAATTTCAAAAGTGACTTTGTACGTAATACATATGTAAGGTGGGATACATCAAAAAGAAATCGAAGTTTCTATGACGATGATATCGATATTGTTGAATATTATTTTTTTTCGATTCAAATAAATTTAATAAAAAAACAAATGACTGGTTACTATTAGATTAGCCACGTTTAAGCGATTTATATTACAAATACTGACCAAAGCCGGGTAAAACTACAAGTATATAATATTTAAAAACTAAATCCATCCTTCTATACAAAAATTCTTCAAAGAAAAGAGCACGAACAAATTTAATTATGCTTTTTTTTACTGATCGGTGATGTGCGATGTACATAGAAGGACTCAATACAATATTTTGTATTCATAAATGAAATTTTATTGTAATAATTGCTAAAATATATCATATATATATAAACATACATACATAAATACATAATAGATACCGATACAACCGGCAGTGTACTGGTTATGGCAAATTTCGGAATCCTTGATTCAGTTCGGTGATTATTGGTCACAAAGCGCTCGCTCAATAGTCACTAAAATCTCTATAACGGAACATTTGGCAGTCGAAAAGTCCATCATACTAACGAGAATTCGATTGCCAAATATTCCATATTCGTGATTGAACGTGTGGTTCTTTTGTATTACATGGTGGATGTCTGATACGGTTCGGTGATTATTCCCCACAAAGCACTCGCCCAAAAGTCCCAAAATCTCTATAACGGAACATCTATACACCGACCTCTACAATACTAATGAGAACTCGAGTGCCAAATATTCCATATTCGTTATTTTAATGGCAAAAATTGTATTTTGGGCGATCGTAATGTGACTAATAATCCAATTACCGTGTGATACAATTACCCCTTGATTCATACGTACGAAGTATACTTTTCGGATTAGTCGGGTAATGATTAGGAACTTGATCCAGGTAACTTGAAAATTGATTGAATAAAAAAATGAGACCTTGAATGAAATGTGCAACAAGTGTGTGATGCGGAAATGACGCAAGTTTGCGTGTTCGGCCGCGTGGTTCGTCGTCCGTGAAACTTTTCGCATCGAAATACTTGTGACAGCTGCACCATGAATCTGATGATCAGGAAGAACTTCCGAGGGGAGCGTGCTAGTGGCGGAGGTGGATGTGGGGGCGGCGGGGGCGGGGGCGGCCGCGGGGGGCGCGGCGGGAAACGCTCTCGCGATTCTGGCGCCCCCAACCGTGGCTACTCCAATATGGACGACAGACACTACCGCACGCACATCTTCTTCGGAGCTGCACCCAGAGCCAGCTGCACGCTCAACACAGAAGGTGACCCATTCAAGAACAGTACGAGACCAACATTGCTTACCTTTTCCATTGAAAATACTGTTGACTAAAACACTAACTTGCATTGTTTTCAATGTATTATAAATCCCAGTACATACAATACATTTCAACAAGTCTAAAGAACACTACTGTATATGTATTTTTTTTCTTTATAGTTTCACATACATATTTAAAAAAAACTTCGTTTACTTTTTTTTTTAACATTGTTATTTCTGTGGTAAATATGATCAATGCGTCATTCATATACTACATACATAGTAGTACATACTGTACACTACAAAGAATGTGTTTCTAATTCAATTACCAGTGTTTTATTTATTTATTTATTTGTGAAGGGCTGAAAACCAGACTGGTACAAGTGACATTTTTAAAAAAATCTGGTTTAAGTGCTAAAATAATAGCATATATGAAATGCTATTATTTTAGCACTTGAACCAGCTTTTTTTTTAAATGTCACTTGTACCAGTCTGGTTTTCAGCCCGTCATATGAGCCTATATATATTTGAAAGTGGCGAAAGTTCAATTTTCAGTTGCAAAACACTATTCCTGCTTGACTTAATCCACAAATTGTTATCATATATTTTAATTCTATATGTCCAGAATCTCTGAAAAGCAGAATAAGCGTATTACAGGCCACCTATATTATTAAACGCAAAATATTATATTTAATGTTTTGCTAAATATTTCTCTTATGTGACTTTCAAAACTAACGGCTCATATATATATTATAGGTTTGTTACTGAGAGTTGGCGCGAACAAATGCGCTTGTGTTGTGTCGGTGAATAGGTGTATACCATACTGTCACACTGCATTCAATAATAAAAAGACGCTGTCCCTTCCATGCGCTTCTGTGTGAGTACGAGAACGCGCCAACTCTCAGTAACAGGCCTTTATATTAGGAACCAATCAATACTGGGTTGACACGATACGAGTAAAACGTGTCGCTCGGTCGTTACTCGTAACGTAGCAACGCCTGAGTAATACCGAATTGACGCAATACGAGTGCACCCAGACCGAGTTCGCTAATTGGTTAATCGTATTTTACTAAGACATTGCCACGTTACGAGTAACGTCCGAGCAACTCAGTCTGGGTTCACTCGTGTCGTGTCTGCCCAGTACTACATATATTCAATTTGCTGTTTGTGGTTTTGAAATTTATACAAGAAAATTTTATGGAAAATCTAGATTTTTCCAATCTTCGCTCTTTTTTTGTCTTGAAACTTTTAGATGAAATCAACTACGTACTTGAGCTTTATACATCCACTGATACTGACACGCAAATACTGACCTACATACATATATTGTAGGTATATTCAGGATATAATTATGAACTCTAAAACGTAAAACAGACAGATCGTTTTACCAAAGATAAAAAAATCTTTAAAATAATTAACATCAATATGTCAACATAAATTTAAATTTAAAAACTACATTCTACATAAAAATAAAAATATATATGTAAGTTTCTGTCTACATTATGATACCCAATAATTCCCTGGTCCATTTAAGACTCATACTATTCCAACTTCCATACTAATAAATTAACCAAATCATTACAACCTAAGCCTCACAGCCCGTTAGGTATAGTACTTCTGAAGTGACCATATATGTATGTAGGTACTAATATACCATTGAAAATCTATCAAATTAATATGCACATATCTGCATCACAACAAATGAACACTCAGTTCTTGCAGCTGCCGAATTTAAACTGCAGCCGAGTGCACGCCACAACCTATCATGTGAAATCATCACACAATGTATGTCAAACTCTCATAGTACGTGCACATTGCAGACACGTGGCGTTTTGGCAAGTGCATGACATACCGACACGCGGGCCAGTCGCACTAAGCATTTTTAATGCGATTTGATTGACGCGACATCGGATACATGTGCATAGCTATGCGGTGACAGAATCATCTCATGACGTCGATGATGATCTAAACCGGTGATAACGTTATCCGACTGTGTAAAATCGACGAGTTTTTCAGCCTCGCTTTCGCTCTATTTTCGAACGCAGCGCTATTGTTTTTAGAGTTCACAGCTGTCCGTTTTCTCACGTGGCCATCTATTTTGAAATTTGCGCATTTCACACTGACCACGTTCGTTTGCGAGTTATATGCGACTGGATAATGAAAACAGTGGTGAAATATTGCACTTCTGGAGCAAAAGCTTGTTATTTATGAGTGTCCAAGATGTAGTGATGTTTTAAATACAGTTACAATTTAGGAACTTTTCATACATTCATCTCTGAGCATGTTAGTTCAACTTTTGTCATTTTCGTTGCTATTTTTTGCACATTTATATATACTATTGTGCAGGATCCAAATGAAAGGCCAAAGTCGCTTCACAGCATTTATTCAACGATTCAGGAGGTCCACACGAAACCACCGCTCACATCTGATATACCGTGTGTACCTCCTTATAAAGAACAAGTTGCCCACCACAGCTTCCCCGATCCATTTATATATCTATTCTCTAGGCACGTAAAGTTCTACAGTGGTGAGTCTATTGTTTACGCACGCACTCGCCCGGGTGTGAGAACTCCAGCGTATCCTTTGTTCCGACACTTACTAAGTCCTGTTAGCCTAATCCAGGGTCTCTATTGTTCACCCATGAATGCGCTTAGTCAGTGGATGCTCTCTCTCATGTTCCCGCGTTACAATACTATGAGGGCAAAAGGAATTAAATTATGTGGTTTAATGCATGACTATTTAATATTACGGTCGGGAAGGAAGTGAAGTGGTAACCACCAAAATGGTCAAATCAGTCGTAGATCCAGTGGTGTACTGTCAAATTTTTAGCAACAGGTTCTCTTTTTCTAAACCTTTAAATGGTAACCCCCATATGAAATAAATTTAGACACTTCCAGCATACCGCTGCGTAGAGCCCCTACAATACTATGAAATATTGGCTGATCAAATAATATAAATATGTAATTGCACATATTTTTATATATAATACTATTCATACAACTCATAAAATATTTTTCCATAAATAAAATGGAAAAATTTTGTATTTTTTATTTGAAAAAACTTGATATATATGTACAGATGTATGTACATACATACCGATGGCTTGCCGTGGAAATATTCCTGTTTTTATCGCATAGCCTTACTTACGTGTGCGAGAGTAGGATACAAGGGGACTCAGTATGACGTCATCTAGTCCCCTTGCATCCTGCTCGCGCACATGCAAGTTAAACTGTGCGATAAAAACAGAGAGATTTTCACGGAACGCCACTGATACATACATATATATTATTGACCTATCAGATTATATCACAAATAACAGAGTGAAGCTAATAAAAAGCTTGTAAAAAGAGGATACACACTCTTAAAAATTCGATACAATTGTTTGTTAAACATTAAAATTTTATTTAGCATTGATTTTTTAATTATATAAATGCTGCTTTAGCCCTTGTCAATTCAACAAGTTGTATACAAATATTCTATATTTTTAAGATTTTAAGTTTATTTTCTTGACAGAAAAGGAATGATATTTATCTATTCTTCAATCTTATGTTATATTAAGTAGAAGTCGAATTATAATCTTCCATTACTTTCTTATAAATTCTTCCTTAAGCCTTAAAGATAGGTGTTCCCAAACTTTTTTACACCATTCTTTCACCATTGTTCAGAATATAATTCCCCCCCCTCCCCCCTCTTTATTTTCTCCAATCTATTACCCAATAAAATTTCCATCATTTTAAGAGCATAGGATTTAATCAAAGTCTCCCGAACTCTGCGTGGTTTTTTCTACTTTCATCAATATTTTACTTTATTTAATCTATTAGTGAAGTAAAAATATATATATGAAAATGTGAAAGCCATTCAGCTCCTGGAACTGTAAAATTCCCCACCGGTTGGGAGCCTCTGCTTTAATAGGTGTATTGTGAAAACGCACATAATGTGTTTATGATAGTGTGAACGCACAATTAACTATGTGTATATATATGTATGTGTATCCTAAGATTTGGAAATCAATAATAAAATCTGCAATGTTTCCTCGACAAGGATTTTGCGACTTAAGAGGGCTGTACACCCGAAACCTTAATTTTATTGCCGTTCCTTTCTTCGATATATATATATATATATATATATATATATATATATATATATATATATATATATATATATATATATATATATATATATATATATATATTGAGTGAATGCGACAATATGTATATATCAATATATATATTGAGTGAATGCGAAAGTTGCGCTTCGACCAGATAATACGTATTTTAAATCGACAAAATCGAGGTTTCGTATTCTCCTCCGAAACAGGACCAATTTTTAAAAAAAATTTCATCATCGGTATGAAAAAGATATTTTCTATGCAACTGTGTGCATATATTTTTTTAAATCGACCGTTAAATAAGCACGCTGGACTCTTTTCGTGGGTGTAAAAAAGAGGCGATTTTATAGATGTTTGGCGGCTCCTAGTTCCTATAAAAAATAAGTAATCAAAAAAATAAAAGCACAGATGCATACCAATGGTGGATATCCATAGCATATTAAAAAATAATTTCTCTAGTGCCATAATTGAGGAAGGGAGAAGTGTAATAAGTTTGTATGGACAAGGCGCTGGTGTCCAGCCCTCTTAAAAAGATGAACAATGATTTAGATTTGAAATTATGTGAAAATAATATTTCCTTTACTCACTGACTAGTCGAGTTGTTAACTCGACTAGTCAGTGAGTAAAGGAAATATCCTTGCTACTGCTCTAGTCATTCGAGCTACGAGGAAAATATTGGAATATCAATATACATATTATACATTATTCATAGATGCCACTAATCTTTTAAACATGAAAGGTATCAATTCGTTCACTCATATAAATATGTATGATCATCAAAAATCATCGTAAGCCTTCAAAAACATACTTCTATTGACTGTCATGGCTGTTATTGAATAATATTTACGACCCTGTAAATATTATTCAATAACAAAAACAGACATTCGTGCCCAATGGTGGAAAATTTCACTAATGGACTAAACACGCCTTTCTTCCGCCATATTAGAATTATCTTCTAGTGTCGACTTGTTTGTTTTTAGAGCGTGAATTTGGCATTAGTAAAACGAGAGTTACTCAACTGAATGACGTGGAAATGCCAACACCAATGATAATATACCCACAACATTATCACTAATTCTCATACATTGCAAAAATACGCCATATTCATATAATATGTACATATGTAGGTATATGTACATAGACACAATTTCCCCTAAGTAGAATAAAAAAAATATATAATATTTTAATAATAATGAGTTATAACGCAACATTTTAGAAAGAAATATAACGAGCAATCTTAAAACACAAAAAATTAAATCTGAATTGCGAGGCATATCCAAGATGCAAAATTTGATAGAAAATAGATTGAAATTTTACTCATCATTACCTACTATGAATTTTCTTCCTTTTTTATTAAAAACACGTTCCAATATTCTCAAATGAAATTTTGGCAAAAACAAAGTGGCGATATCAGCTATCGTCAACGTAGTCATGCAATGAAACGTTTCATAACGCTGTCTTCTCCATTTCCTCGTCCCTCAAAAATCTTTTTGATTTTTCCCGTAGCAGATTAATTTTAGCACACGCGTAATATTTCGTGGGCAAGTGTAAATTCTGGTCTTAAAATAATTGCGTTCTTCATTTAACTTGACGACATCAGTGATTTGCATATAAAATATATGTACACATACAAATCGGTAACGTTAATTTTCCTTATGCTAAAAGTACCTCAAAAAAGAAAAAATAATAATAAAAATTTGGCTCCAAAACTGTGTACAAATTTTATGTACATTTATTTTAAAAACATAAACCTGAAGGATTATTCAATCAAAATTGCTTTCACCAACTATACCAAACTTTGTATACATACATACCAGCAGCGTGGATAAGTGGTATATGCTTTCGAACATACTGGTCATGGGTTTGAGTCTCACTGGTTGCTACTGGCGAGACCTTAGTTTGTGACTCCAGGTCAATCGTTTCGTATCAGAGTTTGCCAATTTATCTGTTTTTCATTGAAACGGTTCCAACAAATTGACAACCTTTACCTATTTCTCGTAATTTTCAAGTTTTCAGAATCTCGAATTTCGCCGATTCGTATAAAAATGCTGGAAATTTTTCAGTATTTCAAAATTTGACGAGTTATATAAAAAAAATGCTCTGAAATGTAAGTTTATCAAAAATTTGTCAAAAAACAGTTATCCATAGATGTCTCTATGATGCTTTGTTTAAAATTATCCTAAAAATTATATATCGATGTTTCTAATTAACCAGGAAGGCACATTGGGGTTTACCTGTTAGGCCTTTCTGGTATATATATGTTTGTAAAAATAAATTTAAAAAATACAAGAAGTGAAGAATTTTAATTAGAGTCAAAAATATTAATGCATTTTTTATCATTTGTATTTCAGCTTGAATACAAGAATTTATATTAATAAAAGCCCGAGAAATATTGTAAACTATTCTAGGATAATCAAAGTCTAAACAGTATATTATTATATTTTCAACGGAGAGGTGAAGTTTACTTAGTGGCAACTTTATAATTTTAGTTTTTGGCTTGTTTCACAGAAAGATGTGGTCCAGTGAGTTCAGCTTTGGGTCAGATGTCTGGAGGCAGCGACCCAGAGCCTCCTCAACCCTTAGTGACCAGAAGGCCCAGCGTGAGTCTACCACGCTGGGCCACAAACCCAACTGCATCAGTCCCGGCAGCTCGCTTACAACCTCTATCCCTATCAACCCTCGACAGAGACTGCTTTATCATACCAATGCACAGCCTTGATCGGTTTCTTCCAGATGGCGTACCGGTAAGAGTATTCTAATACCAATAAAATATCACAATAAAGAGTTATTATTAAACAATGTGTATAATGAATTTCAGTTTCCTGTTACACCTCCACCTGCAGAAAAATCAACACCGAACAAATCGATATCATCCACTCATCCTTTGAGTGTATTAGAAGTTGCTGATCCGAAACTTTGTATATTAGCTCACCTGATGAGTCCTTTAGAAGCAATAGACCCGATATTAGAATCACCTCTGACGAAACCTCTACAAAAACAAAGGACCGCAGCCAGCGAACTCTTGTCGGACGTAGCCCAAGCGAATACTGCCGTAGGTGGTATGCTGCTGGCCAACATGGAAAAGAATTCAGAGTTTCCCTTCATCGCTTACTATGTAATAAACAGCACGCAAACAGATCCTCTTGCTTTTTACAATAACATGAGGGGAGCGTCGTTGAACAAATTCGATCCAAAGTCAATGAGATACACAGCCGCTCACACTTTAGACTTGTATAGTGAAGTGGCGACCATTTGCAGACCTCCATTCCACGATTTGACCGGTGGTGTTAAAAGATCGCACACTCCAACCACCGGATATATCATAAGCGTATATAAGGTTTCACATTTTATACCAAACATTATAATATAAAACTGAAAATGTGTATATTTAAATATGTGTATATATTATTTTCAGGTATTTGAAGGCGATGATGGCGAAAGGTTTGAAAGAAACTGGTTGTATTGGACAGGAGCTCGAATGCTGTATAGACATTTACCACGAGCTGCCGGATTAAGAAGAATAGCTCTTCACAAGTAATTTGATTAAAAGTTGGAAATTTATACTATTTCTTGCAAACAGATTTAATCTGTAACTGCTTATTTCAGATCAGTGGCAACTAGAGGTGATCGTATGTACCTGTTAGTGTGTGAATGTGGCACTCTACTCCAGGACATGTCGGCAGCAGCGCTTTTAGTGCCGGCCCTTCGAGCAAGACTTTGCGGATATACAGGACTATACAGACCCATCGAAGCCTTTTAGTAAAAGTTTAATAACGTTCAAGTGTAAATATAGGTAGTATTAAAGCTGCATATACATATAAACAGTAGTGCTGCAATTGATTTGTACTTTTTTTCCATAGTCATAATAGCTTTTAGAGTTGAAAATTCTAGTGAGGACATTGGTGAATTGAAGTTTATCGTATTAAAGATATAACTATTTATTATTTTACTTTAAGCTACTTGTGTTCCAACGTGTTGGATTAATGAAAAAATATTCGAGAGACACTGTCGTAGATCGTAAACCCAAGCCACCATAGTTTCATCAAAAAGGGCTTCCAAATCTCACAACACGTTAAATGTGAATAATTTTACGGTTATGCGGAACAAAGGAATCGTTGAGGCTATCGTAAACATATCGAATAATTGTTTATAATAAGTTATTTATTTGTAATGATGACATATCACGTTGTGTGTAATATTTTAATTTGAACATTTTCAAATCACTTGTAACAAGTTATACTTCTTATTGAAGATAGCACAACATATCACTGTTGATCTTAGTATTGTTTAGTTGACCACTATATATATATTATATTATACATATGAGTATTAAGATTTTATTCAGTTTTGTGTAATATAATCGATTGACGAAAACTGAAACTCCATTGGGGCCATTCTTCTATCATAATAAAATCTTAAGTTTTATTGAACCCGTTCCTGTGTAACCCAATATACATACATATTACATATATAGTCATATTAAAAGTATTATTTCATATTTTCCATTGAGTTGATGTTTGTTTTCTATATAATTTAGTCTCCATGAAAAAATAACATCCTTTGTAAAATTTAAATTGATAATAATATTATATAAACTACCTGAAATGATAATAAAATTTGTGATTGATTCTCCACTCTGTATACACATATCTAAGAAATATTATTTTAATTTATTACAATTCTTAAAATAAATGGTGCTATACTTTTAAGTGCATTAATGTTTTAAATGTATAGAGTATATACATATGTATATGTATGTTTTTGTTTTCAATGTGTTTGTGTAAACGTTTCATTTTCAAAACTGGCGGTACAGATATCTCGAAAAACAATGACCAACATATTATTACATATTTATAGGTTGTGACCTAAAATATTATTCGATTTAGTGCGTTTCTTCTTACTACATATTATATTTAGAGCATTAGAAAATTCTACGTTGAGAACAATTTTTTCAACACAATTATTTCACTATAAATTTACAGCAAATATTGAAAATAACGCTGTTTGCAAAATTTCCTCTAAATATTAAGTAAAAAAACATTTTATGTAAATTTATTATAATTAGAAATTGAATAAATTTAATTAGACAATATTTTTAAAATTTAATGCTATGAAAGCTTTCTTTCATATTATTATTATTTTCTAATAAAAATACGTAAAGCTTTTAAAGCATAATAGTGTATGACAGAAAAATAATTAATGGGTGGTAATTCATTAGGATGATTGATATTAATTGAAGCGTAATTTTTTTTATTGAAAACACTGCGCAGGTATTCATTTAATTTATAATCATTAAAAATATTGTGTTCTTGTTCATGCATATACGTATAATATTCAATATTTGTTTCAGTAGATAGATATAAGAATTGTCAATTTTAATAATATTTAAAAACATCAAAACTGATTTAATTGTATGTAATAAGGTTAAAATCTTATCGATCCTAATCCAGCATACGCAACCTAAATTATTCTTTAGAAAAAAATAAATTTTATTACAATAATAAATAAAATAATTGCATAAAAATAAATATACCTTACAGTTTGCACTTTTTTCACAAGAATTTTGCAATGTTTTCCAATTAATTCATGTAAAATATTATATAATAAAGAAAGCTGTTGAAAATGAATTTAATAAACTTTGAAACTTTGAATATGCATATATATAATATATGTATTTAATTCATATCTGATAAATCATATCATGTAAAATGAGTATAACTAATATACTTAAACATGGAGTAAGCCTTGATCTTATAATTGTTAAAGTGAAATGTCGTATAGCACCATATGTATTACACTCTTCTAATTATTATGATTCTGGAAACTTATTTTCTTAATGACAATAATTTAATCTTCATTTTCTTATAGATAACAGTTTTTAATTGATTTTCAAATATTGCCCAATACCTTTTTGCTTGGTGCTAGTAATGCTTACAACAACAAACTTTTTGTAAATAAATAGTGTGGCCTTGCAAATTTTAATATAACGATTTTTACCAAATTTCATAGACATGACAACTCTTTATAGCAGTTAAATATTTAGAATTAAATACGAATTCCGTTAAAATTAGGATCTTAGAAATGAATTTCATTACTATGTGAATTATAAAATTTTGCTTGATTACGGTAAATATTATATTACATGCATTATCACATTTTCTAATTCACATTATCGAATTATTCAAAAACCAAGAGTTTTCAAAAATTCCTTCCTTTACAGAGTTATTAAATAAATCAATCAAAAATATTTCAACTGAAAAAAAGTGAAAATTCATTTCAAATGTGATAATTTTCAATAAAGAAATTGAAAATAAAATTTGTGAGTTTATTTTTGAACCCATTACTATTTTCCAAAGTTATAATTAGACTACTACTACTACTGTGGCTATGCAGATATAAATGTAAGTATTATAAATATTGAATAATAAAAACATGAAATCAATGTAGCACACGGTAATTGGATTATTACGGACATTGCGATCACCCAAAAGACGATTTTTGCCATGAAAATCGCGAATACGGAATATTTGGCACTCGAGTTCCCATTAGTATTGTAGTGGTCGATGTATAGATGTTCCGTTATAGAGATTTTAGGGACTTTTGGGCGAGTGCTTTGTAGGGAATAATCACCTAACTGTATCACACATCCACCATGTAATACAAAAATAGCAACTTTGGGTTGAGAACGCAAAAATGCCCATATATTTTATATCTTTGCTGGGCAAAATCGACATCTGTAAAATCACCACAAGCGATGAAATAAGCAACATCTCTAAAAAAAACCCACGAGCGCTGAAATAAGGCTTGGTGAAGTTTTTTTTTAATAAAAAATATTTAAAACAACCTATCTTTACACTATTACAAAAAAAATTGCATACTCCAGTAATAAGATTTTCAATAAATATTTCAAAACTTCAAACTCGATTTCCTCGAAACAACAAAATTGCACTTATAGTTGTCTTACAGTACACGTACGATATAATATTATAATACTTTGTTTATACGCATAGCCACTAAAATCCAAATTTTTCACTATCCTACTTCAAAACGACTAATGATACCCATATTTACCTATCAAAATCACAATAATAATTCTCAAAGATAATTTCCTTAATATGAACCTATTTTTACAAGGTTTTTATTAATTAAAGAAAGCATTCGCTCAATTATATTTGCGCAACTATCTGTACGCCGATATTTTGTACGTCGGGAGACCCGCACACGCGATTTTCGTAGCGGTGGTTATCCTAGTGGTGATTCATTTTTGTATACCGATATACCGACGTAACCGATTGAAGGTCTGTTCATACCTATCCAGCAAGACCTGAATCCTGCAAGTACGGACAGTATTATTTAGTTCATTCTATGTATATGGACGCGCATGAATGCGTAAATGCGCATGCGCGAATGTAGTATGAATACGTCCATATAATGTACCAAAGAATATGTGGCGGCTCGCTTATACGACATGGTCGAGTTTGGTTGCCTTCCTGCGAGTGGGGACCAACCCGGCTGGGTTCGGAGAGCCACTACTCACTCTGCCTTTAGCTGTCATATAATAAACACGTGCATTAACATGCCAGTCGTCTCATTCGTTCATCCTCCATAAATACTATCCGCACTTGCATGACACCTGCAGGATACGGGTCGTGCTGGATAGGTATGAACAGACCTTTACCGACATTTTCGGGTGCCAGATGTTCCGTGATCGAGATTTTAGTGACGTGTGCTAAATCGTTTTTTGCGAAATAATCACCGAACCATATATCAGAGAGGTGGTAAACGGATTATTGCGCAAATTGTGATTGCGTGCACGACAATCATTGCCTCAAAAATCGCGAATACGGAATATCTGGCACTCCAGTTCTCGTTAGTACAATATTTTAGGTGTGAAAATTTCGATTGATGGAGTTTTTGGGTGCCAGATGTTCCGTGATCAAGATTTTAGTGATAATCACCGAACCATCAGAGAGGTACCCAATTTTCCATCACATTTGAGTATGGTCGACATAAAGTGAGCTGATGCCAAATCAGCTGTCAGTCGGGTGATAGCCATGGTGGCGGCGTGCTGTCGCTCAGCTTTGAAAAGCTTTTCATGATGGATCTCACCACCTTACTCATTATCGTCGGCATTATCTATGGAGTCATCTTCTTCTTCGATTCCTTCTTCAAGGTGCGTACCTATTTTCATTCATCTTTCTAAATTCATTGAACAACACATTCAACCGGCATCTATTTACTTTCCAGAGCTGTATGCACTATCCCTACATAGCTCTGCTCGAAGGAACCGGCTTGAAGTTTGGCTTCCTGCATATGTCCTGGTATACGACAGCTTTTAACAGAACTGTCTACCGATGGGGCACTAGCTCCCCCCGACTCCTACAACAATGGTTCAGCCTAGGATGTTACACTACACTTATATTACTCCCAATCGCCGTAGGCATAGTTCTCAAATCGGGTGCTGACTACTTAACACCTGACGACGGCAAGTCGTTCGTGAGGAAAGGTCCTATACTTGAATCAGCAATTCCCGGCGTCAACCTCCCAGCTGAAGATTTAGGTTTTTATCTGTTCTCTCTAGTACTGAGCAGTGTAATTCACGAAATTGGGCACGCCCTGGCAGCCGTACGAGAAGACGTCCAACTATTGAACTTCGGTTTTCACATCGTTTTCATCATTCCTATCGCATTCGTAGTGATGAGTACGGAACAATTGCATTCCCTGAATGCTTGGCGAAAATTAAGGGTTTATTCAGCTGGAATTTGGCACAACACCGTATTGGCACTAGTCGCTTATCTCTTATTCCTCGCCATTCCTTTATTCTTTGGATACGCTTACCAGATCAACCAAGGTGTGCAAGTTATAGAAATATCGTCCAAATCGCCGCTCTTCGGACCCAAAGGCTTGAATTACTTGGATACGATAACAAACATCAACGATTGCGCAGTTAAGAACAAATTAGATTGGGAAGATTGTCTAATCAACATTTTATCCCAACAGTGGGGCGTCTGCGTTTCTACGGACTTCGTTCACAAATTCGACGAATCTGTACAGACCAAACATTCAAACACCGGTCTGTTGGAATGTTGCGAAAAAATCGACGGACAAAATCTTTGCTTTGAATATTTGGAACCGCCGCATGGCATGGTCGAGCTGCCACAGCACATGTGTCTGCCCGTTCGTAAAATACTAGAAAGCGAGTTTGAGAAATGTTTCATAGGAGAAGGGTTCAGTTGTCCGGTGGACTTTCATTGTGTGAAACCCATTCTGCAAAACACGACTAGTCTTATCGTTATTAAGCGGATCAATAAACCCGACGTATTATATATTGGACATCCGTTCGACATTCACCACACTGTTATCATATCCCAGTACATACCAAAGTCGAACCTCTTCGCAGCGAGCATTCCAGAAGGATTCGAGAAGGCCATGAAGTACATAATCATGTTTTCAATCGGACTGGCGGTCGTCAACGTGTTTCCATGCTTTGTCTTCGACGGACAGTACATAATTCAGACTTTTATTCACCTCGTGTTTGTATCTAAGATGAAGCACAATAGTCTTCGCAATATGTCATTTTGTATCACACTAATCGGCACTGTTATTCTAGTTATAGTATTCGGAGCGATGCTTTGGAAGCAATTAGTTTAAACGATGATGAAAACATTTAGACTAGTCGTTTGATGTATTACAAAAAATGTGATTGTAAAAACATAGTGATCTATATTGTGCATTTGTTATTCATATTATATGTGAATGACTTTTTTTTTTACATTGCCGTGATTATGTTTCTACCGTAACAGTGCTTATTTTTAATATAATTCATAATAGACAATTTACTAAACGTGCATTCATCGGTATAGTGCGTTTCGAATACTCTGTGGTTTGTGAAAATGTGAAAATTTGATCCTCGTCTGGAAATCTCGATTAATGATGAACGAAAAGATGGCACAAGTGGCAGCTATTCCACATTGCATTTGAAACTCATTATTATAAAATATTTGTGTTGTTTATAATTGGTTTCCAAATGTAAAACATTTTAATTCGAACACACAATTACAATTATTTTACAAATGCATATATAAATTACAACTCATTTTCGATTTACTGGAATTATAAAAAAAAAATCTGTTTAATCTAAAATACGTTTCTAAACTTACAAAATGTCGTATTATATCTATTGTAACATATTTTTAAATACTTTCAGTTAATCGAGAATGTTCTATATACATAAATAACATCCATAAAATTATAAAAATTAACAAGTAATTATACGCTGCTCTCGTGCCGACTTATGTATGTATTGATTGATAGATTTTCCATTGGAATAGGAAAATAATGTAGTGTAGACGAAGTTTAGATAGAAAAAAGGTAAATGCCATGTCATAACACTTACATATATTTAGTAAATGATTATATTAACCGAAAAAAATCTGGTTTTAAGTGTCAGATTTCGCATACTCGGCCGGATAACGGTTAGAGTCAATTACTAGGATTGAAACTCCAAACTTTCTATTTACTGATTCAGAGTTTCTACCAACGTTACACATAACTATACTAAAGCTACAACCAAAAATTAACCCGATAGTAAATATTTTGTATTCAACACTAAAATCATTATAAGTATTTTTTTATTTTCATATAATAAAAATTGTCAAATATTCCCCTATAAAATATACATATATATTATTACTAAAAGTATGTAAAAACACGTATGCTAATTACTTGTACGTCGTTTTGTTGAGTTAATATTTATACTGCACAATATTTATGATGATTTGTAGCTATATATTAACCTAATATTAGCAATAAAAAGTACTAGTCTTTTTGTCAGTAGTGTTAAAGGCAGACGCCTATTACTAAAATACACGAATTCTCAACTACATACATACATGCAAACATTACTTTTTTACTTGACTATATATTATATCGTATCTTTCTACTACATTTTCCAATACAGGGTAGTTATAAATTTGTGCCATAATTTGAACAGTTTACAATCTCTGATTAAATCTGTATATTTTTTCACCGACTGTCGCACTTACCAGCGGATTGGCCTATTTAATTCTGAAATTCTAAAATTCACAAGTTTATAAAAGTAAAATATTGGTTGATAGCAATGATTTGAACGTATTTTTCAATGAAATTTCTATATTTTGTCGTTTTAGAGTCACCATTTTATAAAATTGACTATATAAAATTCTGCTTCAGTATGTTTTCTATTAATTCATGATAAATTTGAGGTGTGATCAGTGTCGATTGATGGTTTCTACAGTGGTTCATTATTTTTATAGTCCAATCAGTTCTAGACTCTTCGATTGCATCTCATATTTAACACATGTTTCAGAATTGTAATAAAAATTCACATAAATAATTAATAACACAACATATGTATGAAAATGATATCTTAACAAATTGTTGATAACTTAAATTGTCAGTTTTTAATTTTATATTGAAGAAATGAATATCCTGTTATAATGAAAACATTAAAGTAGTTGACTGCATTAAATTTCATTTGATGCTTGTGTGAAATTGCATAAGAGGGAACGTTTTACGTGAGTGGAATCATTTAAGGAAACTGAATTGTATTATTTATATGTGAAAAGATTTTCTGTGTTGATTGCACATAAAATATAATCTGTGACTCACTTCAAATTTTTCACTAATTGTAAGTAGTTTACTTATGTATGTGTACATTGTTTTACTAGTATATCTCATGTTTTGATATGATTTTATTTATTTATTTTATATACATATGTAGCATTATTTTGAACTTGCACAAGTTCATGCGGTGCAAAAATATTACTGTATAATTATAATATATATTTAAGATAACGTACATTTGCAACGATCAATTTATTGTACCCTGAACAGATTGCTTAATGAAATTATATGACATTAAATTGTCAACATATTGCATTTATGTAACCAAAAGGAAAATGACTTAATCACATGTTTTATGTATTTTGCACCATGAACGTTCATAAAAAGAAAATACTACCAATACAATTATGTATACATAAACTAATACACACTATATTTCTAGAAAATTTACATATTTACGTTAAATAATTAAAATTAGATAATTTACAACATTAAAAATATAAAAGCAAAAACTCAGTATTCCTTAATCTCCAGGATATGTGTAAATAGATTTTGGAATAATTGCAAAAAACATATGAAGTGCTGTGTTCTCTTGCTGTATATTTGATATATTAGAAAAACCACCGAGTCACAAACATTTGTTATTGTATAAGAATTTCTCATGTATATATAATATGTATTTTAACTCAATTTTAGCTGTAAATCAAAGGGTAAAATAAATTTTTTTTATTAAAAAGAAAATCATTTTATTATAAAAAAAAAATTTTTATATTTACTAAAACTGGCTTCTTTAAAAGCATTCCTCAATAATCAAAAAACGCAACGTAATCTGCGAAAATGGCAGTTTTTATAGTATGTCTGTATTAGCAAATATTGCTACTTGTAAATTTCAATGTTTCATTAGATCTTCATGTAACATTGGGAATAATACCGCTTATGTAATATTTTAAATATACATGTTTTTTTATAAATAAATATATGTATATTACACTTGTTCCGTTTGAATGACGACAGTATGTTACTTTGATAGATCTAAGCTAGTTTTCAATTCTCTCAAAGCTTTTTGACCATGTTGAATCATCATTTTGATGACAATTTCATCTGTATGGTTTTTGTTGTTTTTAAAATCACTTCTCGCCCAATCTCGCAATTCTTCTCTATTTCTCTCGTCTGGCACCTGACGTATGGTCCTTAATACGTCTCTATACAGTTTTTTTACTTCCCCTCGCAATAGAAACTGAAAGTGTACATGTGTCTTATGGTATAGATATTATAATTAAAACTATTTGAGAATATTGTATTTATTTTTTGTAAAATACTAACCTGCTTCAAATTGAGGGCTGAATTGGGTAATTTAGTCATTATATTTATGTATTTGACAATATCATTTGACACTTGAGGTTATGCACTATAAAAAACATAGTCGAAACCTGTTGAATATTGACCAATATCTTTCTTCGAAATTAATTTTAGAAATTTGACGAACACTGAAAAGTTTTTTTCAGCGAAGGACAAACACGTAGATCAACTGGAAACGATCGAGAGAACTCACTCGTGAAGTTTTTGACTCGCAACAAACAATTCCGGAGAGTAGAGTGAAAAAGGAAGAATAGAGTTTAACCTTTCCCATACGGTGCTAAAAAAAATACCCGTGCGCCGATGGTAACGCCTCTGTCGACATGTAGAAATTTGTGATTTTAGAGTCGGATAAATATGAATATTTAACCATTTTTCCTTCTATTAATCAGTAAAAGCCGACAAATTCCTTTGGCACGGGCTGGACGGAATTGTTTGAAGGTTCCACAAGGTTTTGAGGCACTCGTGGATCAATGGTTCACTAGCGCCGATCACCTGATCTAGCGTTGGCGTCGACGTATAGAGGAGTCGGGTACAACGGCCAATAGGATCGCACGACTCATCGACCAATAGGATCTCACGAATATTTATATACGAAGAGCGCCCGATAAGTATAAATATTGGGCGCTCTCGATCTGTCATTAAAGATCTGAAACCTACCTGATTGTTTTCTTGTACATCGACTTGACTCCCCTTACCTTTGAATACTCTTCAATAATAATAAAAATATATAATTTGCATAATTTTCTGTACGCCGAATTTTTGTGCGTCAGGAGATCCGCGCACACGATTTTCGTATCGGCGGTTATCCTGGTAGCGATTAATTTACCAATTTCCGTAGTACATTTCAAAGTAGAGAAACCGACAGAAATTTTCGTGGACTTTTTCCATTAAATTAATATGTAAATTTTTGCGAGGTGTCCAAATTATGGTGTTAAATTCCAGCATGGACCGAACAAAGAGTTCTAAAGGCAAGTTATTGAATTGAAATTAGATAATTAGCCAGCAGCATAGCTCGGTAGTTAAGCTTCTACTTAGCGTCGAGAAGGCGCCGGGTTCGATTCCTGGGCCCCGGCCTCGAATGAAAATGAATTTTTCAGAGTATGCTGTTGGTCAGACCTGGATTTGTGACTCCAGGTTGATCGTTTCCTATCAGAGTTTGCCAATTTTCTCTGATTTCATTGTTGAAACGGTTCCCGGGAAAAAAAATTGGCTAAAAATCCTTCCTACCTACTATGTCACCACTATTAGAAGTATGATTGATGTAAAATAAAATATATATATACAATTCATAGATTTCTCGTTAATTTGCGAGCTTTTCAGTGTCTCGTAATTCAACGACTTGTAATAAAAATGCTGCATTTGTAATTGTAATTGTAATTTGTAATTGGCCAGGAAGGCGCGTTGGTATTTACCTGTAAGGCCTTCCTGATATATATGTAAAAATAAAATAAAAATATAAGGTTATAAAAATTATTATTTCTATTACCTGTAAAAAAGATTTAATCCGATTAAGTTAGCGGTTTGGGAGATAATCGAATTCAAAAACTTAAAAAAAAGAGGACACCTATAAGGGGAGGTACCATTTCCGGTCAACTTAAAAATTTGAAAAAAATTTACGTCGTGTCGATAAGAATTTCAGTAACCGATACTAAGTTTCGGTTCGATAGGATTAGCGGTGTTCAAAAAATCCCCAAAATACACAGACACACACACATTTTTTTCTAGATCATGAAAACGTGATCAGTAATCGATTCCGAGTTCGAATCAGTCAAAATCTCGAGTTCGAATTTTCGCATGATCACAAAACTTCATATATTGTTACTACGTACATAGATAAAGTAATAAAATAAAAATAATGGATGAGAATGTTTAATAAGCGAGTCTCCGAACCCGTTTCCAGCTTCCTCCAATCCTGGTCCATTATTCATAAGGATAGGCGCTCGAGTGCTATTTCCCAGGAAAGAGGGGTTGCTCATTGTCAATTTCTATTTGCAACATCTTTTTTTTACTCTCTAGCTTTGTAGGAGAATAGAAATTGACTATAGGCAACCCCTCTTTCCTGGGAAATAGCACTCGAGCGCCTATCCTTAATTATTAGTAACCATTAGAACGGCTAAAAGTGGGGGGAATACTACAATAATTGAATAAAATAAAATTTGAATGAGTCACGTCGCGTTTATGTGCACTCGGATATGGTCGTAAATGTTTCACGTTAGGTGTTTAGTGGTGGTGGGAGGTGTATAGGTTATGTGAACCGAGAGTCAGTGTCGAGTGTGACCACTTACAACGACAGCGATAGCTATAGAGATGGCGACTGCTGTGGCGAGTCGCGCGAGTGGCGCCGGTGCCGGTGCCGGTGCCGGTACGGGCCCCAATTCGTCTGCGGCTGCCAGAACCCTCGATGGCTTTCAGGCGCTGCGAGCTGAACAACGCGCGCTCGCCAACAAACTATCTGAACTCGAACAAGAGCTCAACGAACATACGTACTAAAACTACTTGCCAATTCCCACTCGACCCCTTTTCATACTAGTGTGCTTCTCATATTAAATCTACTCATTCGAAAAAACTTATTACATTTCCGATCCTGAGCACTGACAGTGACCATCTGAGGTTACTATCTCCACTCTACTTTCAATTCTAATTTGTGCTTATGAAATTACTATTTTTTGTATGGAAATTGCCTAACATTGGCAAAGTCACTAATGACTGTCACTTCCATATTTACCAGCACATGTATGAATATGGTTACATATAACCACATCGACTGACGTGATTGACACATGTAGCAGCGTCAGGTTATATGTACATATGTAGAAAAGGCAGGGCCAGCTCTCGCTGTGTGTCAGTAGCTAAAGTAAAATTATGTGAAAAATTGCATCAATGAGCTATTTGAGTAATTCATAATAGAAGTTGAATGTTCTTATTTGAGATTTCCTTCAATGTTCAAATTCTTAGAGAAAGTCTACTGCCAAAAGCGCCGCCTTTGTAAACTCTGAAAATATTTTTATGTACTTACCACTGCACTTTTATTTTAAATATGTTTTAATTTTCAGAATCGTCATAGATACTTTAAAAGTCGTCGATGAGAATAAAAAATGTTTTCAAATGATTGGCGGAGTGTTGTTTGAAAAGACTGTCAAGGAAGTGTTACCCGTTCTGGTAACAAATAAGGATCTGATCAGTAAAGTCATAACTTCGCTAGCAGACCAACTTGCCAAGAAGGGCACGGAGATTAATGACTACAAAGAAAAACATGACATTCGCATTGGAGTACCAAGTGAAATGCCACAAGATCGAAAAACGGAACAGAAAAGCACAACGAAGAGCAATGTCTTAGTTACTAACAATTAAATATGTAATAACGCTAATTTTAAGTATAATACATCGTTTGAATTTAACACGCTAAACTGCTTTTTCAGAATCCGGTGCACATGAAACTATGTTCTCAGTTGAGTCCGTGTATAACAACATACAATTGTGTCTAATGAAATAAATTTATTTATTACTAAATTATACTTTTCATTTTCGCATTGTACCATTTTGAATTCCAAAAAGTAACTACATACTTTTATACTGTGTACATAACATTTAATACTTTTATTTACATAGTTTTAAACATGTGATATTTGGAATTGTTAATTTTCAACACCAAGTTGTTTTTAAATACCTGCTTTTTTATTTATCCTAATTTTTGTATACACCGAATGTATTTAACGAAAGTTTTTCCATAAATGTATATGCATATTAAATATTTTTTATCATATTTTATAATTTGTTTTTATTTTTTTCAATCCTAAATGATACCTGAAAAAAAAATTTAAATATTGAAATTGTATTTTATGCAAGTACACTACTCACATTATTCGAAAATTTTCATTCGTAATTCGAAATAAAAGTTTTAGTGTGAACACTATGGAATTTCGAGCATTGACGTCTGATAGATAAATTTATATATTCTTTAATTAACTGAATGGTAGAGTTAAAAAAAATCACTCCAATTCTTTTAAAACGCTGTAACAATTTTTAAAATGAATATAGATTTCTATTATTTGGTAAATCAAATTTTTTATCGTGCGCATTAGTTAAGTTTTCACTCTTCAATCAAATTTTCTTTATAAACTTTGATGTTCGATTTTGAATAGTTCGAAAAATACAAAAATTAATGTTTAAATGCGAATTAGGTGTTTTGTTACAGCGTTTACAGAGAGTCAAGAGTTGGGTTTACATCCGAAATTTACTTGACTTCCAAAACGATATATGTACATACATACATAAAATAAAAGCAACTAATTTATTGTAAGATTTACCCAAATTTTCAGTGTAAAAGCAAAAACTCTAAATTTAAGAGCCCAATTACATACTATGGATTCCCCCTATTACCGATAAAGTGAAATATTATTCAAGAGCTCACTGGTTAAATATGTATTATACAGTTGACGAAGTCAATCGAAATTGAGAAATTTATTCGTAAAATATGACTTATCGCTTTTAACAAGATAAAAAGATCTGGATATATAAAAATATTCTATACACACATACGTATAAAATTTTACATCAGCCATCTCCTGTCAGTTTTCCTATTTTTCCTGATTTAAAATTTTTTGAAACGGTACATTATATAATTGGCAGGTACAATTAAAAATCCAACTACCCACCAAAATCATTATTAATTTCAACATTTTATTCCCCCACCCTCCTTCCCCCCAGAAAACCCAAAAGAGAAACCAATGAAGACAAAATCTTTCCCAAGAACACTTCACAGCATAATAGAATATTTGAAATTGTTCATAATAGAATATTTGAAATTGAAGTCCACTATTGAGTATGAAAAAATGAGGTATATAAAAGAGAACTGATTTTTTTGATTTTGATTAAAATAATTTCAACCTTTACCATAGTTCAAAGTAAATTTAACGTTTAATAAAAATTAATCAAATTAAATAAGGAGTTTTGGATATACATATTACATAATGTATAATTAAAATGAGGAGTTTCGAATTGAGTACGTTGACAACGAAAATATGTGACTTCTTCTTCGTCGCGAGCGCACTGGGAGTCGCAACTGCGTTTCCCTTCAAACGGAAAAATTTGCATCCGTAATAGTGGTGGTTTCCAAAACGGGGAGAGATCATGAAAACTCAATCGCTTATTCATTCGGGAAGACACTTGGATGGCGCAGCTTTAGTTTTCATCAGCAACCCAACTATGTCGCCAACTCATTCATCATTGCTTGTAACTTGTCATCTACTTCTGACAACTCTTTCTTTCTCGCAGGTATTGTACTGTCTCGTAATACTAAATAACGCATGATCACGTATAACTTGATTTCTAATTTTTTAAATATGTTTATCATTTCTCGTGGGTTTTATAGCCATATAAATATGTAAATTTGTCAATACTAACCTTAGACTGTCATTTACCTACTTCTATAAAAGTATGCATCTTTAACCCATTCAAAGAATTTTACATGACTATATTTCACATTATTACCGAAATCAGCAGGAATGTTGAAAATCGCCTGAATTATTTTTTCATTATATTACATAAGAATATTCAGTACACTGGTACAGTGTTTATTCTAAATTTGTCAAATCATCAAAGTGTATACATTATACATAACGCCAATGCACTTGGTTTTGTACTCCATATACTCTTTATTTAATCTCTAATACATTGTTAGTGAAGAAATGAACATGGTCTCTCATCAGTTAAATGTACTATGAAATTCAATTAGAAGTAATATTTTAAATACAATTTTACATCCTTCTCTTCAATTGGAATGATGAATGGAATTTTCCAGTCATAATTTATTTCAAAAATTGACTCATAATATTTATCTATCATTGATAAGCTAATGTTTTGTAGTTGAATTATTTGTTCATTTACCTGGATTTCATAAATTGATGGCTGTATAATTTACTCTGCTACAGAATCAATGAATAGTATTAGACTGGTTTGTTTTATTTATAGTATGTATACTGATTATATCAACAGTACGGTAATATATTATTTGCGTTTGCAAGAAAGACCTAAAATTCAATCAGGTTTATCAAAATCGTCAATTTTAAACTTCCGCGGCATATTTTAATTTTCTCCATAGTATGTCGATTTTGGAAATGTTATACAAAAATACATCTGAAGCTAATTTTTACAAGTACCGTGTGAACTTACATGTAAAGACAATTTAAATGTAAATATTTATAGTTCGAATCATTATTTTATTCAAACTTAAGAATTTTTTATTATTGTCTGTTTGCACGCCTTGCAATATACATTATATATTTGGTTTAATTTAAAATATAACTATCTAAATTGGGACTATCGCTTTGATTAGAAATACTGCATACAGCCGATTTCAAGAAGCTACTCAGTTGTTTATGCAGCCTCAATTCACATTGTCTTATTTGTTGTTGTGAAATTTGGACTTGATGCTGCTCAATTGTTTTCGTGGTCCTAGAATTAGCTTGCTGTTTTTCTAGTCGGGTTTGATGTTGCTCAATTGTTTCAGCAACCCTAGACTCAGCTTGCCTTATTCGTTGTTGTTGAAGTCGAGCTTCACGCTGCCCCGTTGTTTCCACAGCCCTAGAATCAGCCTGCCTTATTTGCTGTTGTTCTAGTCGGATTTGACGTTGCTCTAATGTTTCCGCAGCCCTAGCCTCGGCTTGCCTTATTCGTTGTTGTTGAAGTCGGACTTCACGCTGCTCAATTGTTTCTACAGCCCTAGAATCAGCTTGTCTTATTTGTTGTTTTTCTAGTCGAGCTTGACGTTGCTCGGTTGTTTCCGCAGCCCTAGATTCAGCTTGTCTTATTCGTTGCTGTTCAAGTCGAGCTTGACGTTGTGCTGTTGTTTCAGCCGCCCTAGACTCGGCTTTCCTTATTCGTAGAAGTTCAAGTCGGACTTCACGCTGTTGAGGTGTCTCAGTTGCCCTTAATAATTTAACTCTTTTTGATTTTGGATTTATATATTTAGTAGATTTTCGCTTTTTGGTAGACATCTAAAATGAAAATGATACACAATTAAAATTTAGATAAAGAAATGGAGTGTTTGGAAAGCTTTGAATATATCCATATAATTTGAATATATAAATTATATATAATACTCTTTCTTGCTGTGGGGTAGATTTCTGATGAGAAGTAAATTTATAAGAAGAAACATAATTTCATGTTCCATAGGGACTTTCAAACATCGTCCCTTGAGTTGATACATTTAAAATAAGTCTAGTGTTACATTTGATAATATAAATTGATATTTCCTAGATTTTGCAACAGTGTTATGTTTCAAGGGAATGAAATCTGGGGATGGGGGTGGGGTGTCTAAATGTCACAACCAGCAATGTCTTGGAGTAGGGTTACCATACGTCCTCTCTTCCCTGGACATTTCCTTTTTTTATCAAGGCCTTAAATCTCAGTCTGTCTGGATTTTCAAAATATCTAAAATATCTGGGTTTTTACAAGCCTATTTTATGTTTCACTTCTTACATTACACGTTTATTTATTCGAATTTTGCTTCTCTTCATCTTTCATTATGCTGATATCATAGCGTTGAAAATAAATTAAGGTTTCACCAAAGAAACAGGCAAATTTTTGAATATATTGCCAAATTACAAAATATTTATTTTGAACCTGAACTTATCAGTATTAGGCATTTGAATATTTTGTAAACAATTTATGAAAATATAATAATTGATTCTGGTCGAACATTTAAATTAATTACAAACCGCAAGCATATGTATGTAAATTCAGGCAGTTAAGTAAGTAAATAAGAATTGGCCAACTCCAACAGGAGACAGACTATCTGGATTTAGTAACTATCCACATTTTGCCAATATCGTTAGACGCACTCGTCGAGAGAATCATCGAGAAAATCGAATAATTTTTTTGAACATTATCAACTGAAAACCATGTTAAAATAAAGAACGCTAAAACCCAATTTAATCAAATTGTCACTTCGTTAAGAGGGCTGGACCCCAGCGCCTTGTCCATTCAAACGTATTAGACTTCTCCCTTCCTCAATTATAGCATTAGAGAAACTATTTTTTAATATTCTATGGATATCCACCATAGGCATGGTTTTATTTTTTTGATTAATCAAAAAATAAATCAAACGGTTTTATTTTTGATTCATAGTTTTATTGGTGGTGAAGCAAAATAATATTTTTTTATAATACTTATGTTTTTATATAATAGTTACACTGCGGTGTTTCCTTTTTTAATAGAACAGTGATGTGCGGTTGTTCTAGTGCTATTGCTCGTTCTCTGATGAAAGGGTTTCTCAGAATGTATTCGTTGGGGGGGGGGGGGTGGCCTCATGTAGAGGGCTTTATTGGTTGACTTCATTGACCTCTTAAGTGGGCGTATGTATAATACTTACATACATACAAGTAGGGTATACGTACATATATCCTCTTTTAAAGAGAATATACTCTCTTTTTGAATACGATTCTTTTTCGAATATTCTCTGATTGTTCTCTTTTTTTTTTTAATTTCGCTGACATTTAAACATTTTCTTAAAAAAAATCGGTTTCACTCGAATAGAGTAGTTTGGCATGGATTCAATATGTAGTTTCATTATTTTCGATAAAACCAATGGTGGCGAAGAGCGTAATTAGCCGCAAGTAATGCAACTATTTTATCAATTTCTGGTGACCACTAACCGATATTCGAAATTTTTTCATATACTATTTTATTTGTGTTATCTTTATCTTAAAAATAGATCTACTAATATTTTATACAATATCTATTAATGTTTTTAGAGTCCCCCGTTAAATTAAAATCCTCCCTCCTAATTCTTAGAAAAAATATTTTGCAATTAAAAATAAGATAAAAACAAAATAAATTTAAATTATAGGAAATAAAATACAATAAGAAAAAAATCCAAAAAATAACTAAAAAAATCATGTAAATTTTAACTGCTTTATATGAAAAAAATAATTTGTTAAACGTGGGGGGGCAATTGTAGTGGTTATTTATAATTTTGCAAACTTCCATTAGATTGCCTCTCAATCTTCTCATCTCCAATGTACAGATATACAGTTTTTTCAATCTTAAAGCGATTTAAGTTCGTAACGATTTTTGAAAATTTTCTACGAACTCTCAATAAAATCCTTATTTTATTTATTTTTATAATGATTTAAAATTTTCATATTTACCATGGTGACATTACGGATTTTGCCCCTAGACGACACCTATGCATTATGTAAATTAGAATATTATTTTAAATTTGCAATTATATTCAAACAATGGTGACAAACGAGAACGGGTTGCCAAATTGTATGGAACCGTATCAACAATGACGTCAGATAAATTGGCAAACTCTCATAGGAAACGATCGACTCGGGTCACGGATGGTGACCCTAGTTTAAGTGCACTTGTCGCTTTGGAGCGATCTTTAAAAGGCGAGTGTTCATCTAGTATATAATTTCGAAAAAGACTTTATATGCAAGTATTGTTGGTTGGGAATTTCAAAATTGACGACGAGTAGATTTTTTTTTCAATTTAAATAAATTTAATAAAAAAAAACAAATGAATATTTACTAATGGATTCGCCATGTTTACGCTGTTTATATTACAAATACTGAGCGAAGCCGGGTAAAACGACTAGTCTAATATATCATTTTGAAAGAGACTTTTTAATTATGTAACGTTGGTTGTAACATCGAAAACAAATCAAAGTTTCTATGACGACGATTCGATATGGTTTCGTTGATATTTTTTTTTCGATTCAAATTAATTAAATAAAAAAACAAATGAATATTTATTATTAGATTCGCCATTTTTAAGCTGTGTATATTACAAACACTGAGCGAAGCCGGGTAAAACAACTAGTCTAATATATAATATAGCCAGCAGCGTGGCTCGGTCGTTAAGCTTCTGCTTAACACTGAGAGGCGCCGAGTTCGATCCCTTGAGCTGACCTCGATTGAAAAAGAATTTTTCTGAGTATATCTGTAATGCTGCTGGTCAGACCAGGATTTGTGACTCCTGGTTGATCGTTTCCTATCAGAGTTTGCCAATTTTCTCTGATTTCATTGTTGAAACGATTCCCGATTAAAAAATTGGCTAAAAATCCTTCCTACCCACTATGTCACCACTATTTGAGTATGATTAATGTAAATATTACAATAAAAATGAATGTACAATTCATAGATGTCTCGTTAATTGTCGAGTTTGTCAGTGTCTCGTAATTTAGCGACTTATGTATATAATAAAAAATGCTGTATTGTTTGTAATTTGGCCAGGAAGGCGCATTGGGGTTTACCTGTAATGCCTTCCTGGTATGAAATAAAATAAAATAAATAAATAATTCCGAAAGAGACTTTTTAATTATGTAACGTTGGTTGGTAACATCGAAAACAAATCAAAGTGTCTATAACAACGATTTCATTTTTTTTTTCGATTCAAATAAGTTAAATATAAAAACAAATGAATATTTACAATTTATTCGCAATGTTTAAGCTGTGTATATTACAAACACTGAGCGAAGCCGGGTAAAACAACTAGTGTTCTATGTAATAAAATATAGACGGCTTTTATTGTTCGACTTGATTGACCTTGAAAGTGGGCTTAAATATTTAAAACACATTCGAATCCATCAACACCGAAAAGACACAAATAGGTGAAACAAACCATTGATACCAACCCACCGTCGTCGCGGCAACGCACACGATTACATAACAAACGAAACCGAAAGAGCGAAAAAGCCGGGCATGGAAGGGGCACACGCTGCGAACGTCGGCGACGGGCGAATTGCGCACTTCCACCGACGACCGCCGAGAGCCGGCGGCGCGAGCCTCGACGATCGCCGATCGGCGTTCGGCGTTCGGCGTTCGGCAGTTGGCGCCATTGCGCATGCGCGTCCCGGTGCGGCGGCCGCGACGGTGACGTGGTCGCCATTTTGCCGCTCCTCGGCCAGACGCCGCACGCCGCGAGACGCACGCACCACGCAACACGCAGCAGCACGCCGAACGTGAACGCGCGCATAGGCGTGGCCGCAACGCGCGTGCGCACCAAACCACTCACCCACACCACCTCATCGATCTCCGCGCGCCGCACTCCTCTCCCCCTCGATGGCGGGGAGGGCGAGGGGCCGGGGGCTTCGGCGAGCGGCCTGACGCCATGGCCCCGGCGCTCTCGGAGCCGGACCGCGACCCGGCCTACCTCGTGGACGCGGCCAAGATGGACCCTCACGAGGTGGAGCGCCTCCTCGGCGAGCTCGGAGCCTCCGCCGGCGCCGACCTGCTCAGAGCCATCAAAACCCTGGAGCCGGAGCCCGAGCCGGAGCACGACCCGGACCCGGACCCCGACCCCGACCCCGACCCCGACGGCATGTACCCGCTGGTGGCCGAGCTGCTGGAGATGCCGGCGGACGAGGTGCCCGTGGATAGCGTCGAGGAGCAGACCCTCAGGTGCTCTGCGGCTCAGGTTCGTCTGGAGCGACGCATCGAGACGCTGAGGCGTCGTCTGCGGCTGCAGCAGGCTCGAGCGACGGGCCGGCACGCCTCTGAGGAAGCGTCAGGGGCGTTTTGGCGCGCTCTCCGCACTCGGCCGCCCACCCGAGCCGGCGTGCGCGCCCTCGTCGACCGGCTGCGAGCCGCCGTGGCTCTGCCCAGGAAGTCCCAAGAAGTCCAGCCACAACTCCAGAGCGCCCCCGTGGAGGTGGCTCTGTGTCCTTCGGCAGCCGGTCTGTCAGCCGCGGCCGGCGCCCTTCGCACTCACCTCACGCTGGTCGAGAGGCGGCTCGACTCCGACGCCACCGAGTCTTCTTCCGGTGCTGAAAGCGACGACGAGCCTCTCGTCTACAACAACCCCTATCAGAACCACATGCCTCTGTGAGTATTGTATTCTTCGTAAACAATAACACATTGTATATCTCTCTGACTATATATAACTCGTGTCAGAGTCGCCACTCTGGATCTGACGACACTCCTCTCTGTCCGTGTGTGACCGGACCGGTCGGTTCTTCAGCTGCAACTTGTATCAATTGTTTTTTTTTTTCATTTTACTTTGTATGTAGTAACAATAATTCGAAATGTTTTCGTGATGTGTGTATGTGTATTTTTGAACACGTTAGTCCTATCGAGCTGAGACTGTATTTTTTTTTAAATGTTTAGTTTGACCGAAAATGGTACCTTCTTTTATAGGTGTTCTTTTGTTTTTTTTAAATTTTTGAATTCAATTATCTCCCAAACCGCTAACCGAATTTTTTGCTTTATTTACTTATGTATGTAGTAAAAGTTTTGTGATCATGCGAAAATTCGAACTCAGAATTGATCACTTTTCATGGTCTAGAAAAAACCGTTGGTGAAGTACGAAAAAAGGCTAGTAAAAAACGGCGTGTCTGTGTATTTTAGGGATTTTTTGAACACCATTCGTCCTATCGAACTGAAACTTAGTATCGGTTACTGAAATTCTTATCGATACGACGTATTTTTTTTTCATTTTTTTTAAGTTGACCGGAAATGGTACCTTCCCTTATAGGTGTCCTCTTTTTTTTTTTTTTTAAGTTTTTGAATTCAATTATGTATCTCCCAAACAGCTAACCGAATTTTTTGCTTTATCTACATATGTATGTAGTAACAATAGATGAAGTTTTGTGATCATGCGAAAATTCGAACTCAGAATTGATTACTTTTCATGGTCTAGAATAAGTCGTTGGTGAAGTAAGAAAAAAGGCTAGTAAAAAACGGTGTGTGTCTATGTATTTTAGGGATTTTTTTGAACACCATTCGTCCTATCTAACTGAAACTTAATATCGGTTACTGAAATTTTTATCGATACGACGTAATTTTTTTTTTCAATTTTTTAAGTTAACCGGAATTGGTACCTTCCCTTATTGGTGTCCTCTTTTTTTATGTTTTTGAATTCAATTATTTCCCAAACCACTAACCGAATTTTTTGCTTTATCTACATATGTATGTAATAACAATATATGAAGTTTTGTGATCATGCGAAAATTCGAACTCAGAATTGATCACTTTTCATGGTCTAAAAAAAATCGTTGGTGGAGTAAGAAAAAAGGCTAGTAAAAAAAAAGGTGTGTCTGTGTATTTTAGGAATTTTTCACCATTCGTCCTATCGGTTACTGAAATTTTTATCGATACGACGTAATTTTTTTTCATTTTTTTAAGTTGACCGGAAATGGTACCTTCCCTTATAGGTATCCTCTTTTTTTTAAGTTTTTGAATTCAATTATGTATCTCCCAAACCGTTAACCGATTTTTTTGCTTTATCTACGTATGTATGTAGTAACAATAGATAAAGTTTTGTGATCATGCGAAAATTCGAACTCAGAATTGATCACTTTTTTTCATGGTCTAGACAAAATCGTTAGTGAAGTAAGAAAAAAGGCTAGTAAAAAAAGAGGTGTGTGTCTGTGTACTTTAGGGATTTTTTGAACACCATTCGTCCTATCTAACTGAAACTTGGTATCAGTTACTGAAATTCTTATCGATACGACGTAATTTTTTTTTCAATTTTTTAAGTTGACCGGAAATGGTCCCACCCCTTATAGTTGTCCTCTTTTTTTTTAAGTTTTTGAATCCAACTATCTCCCATACCGCTAACCGATCTTTTTTTAGAAATATATAATCGAAATTATAAATTTTATACCTCAATATTTTCATCTCAACCGGTTGTAGTTTTTTTTATGGCTTAGAAACCTTTTAGTTTATTGAACTGAAATGTCATATCTAAAAATATAAGCGTAATACTAAGTTATATGTATATAAAATTTGGTAAACATCTGTCAATCGGAAGTGACTGTTTACGCTTGTTCAATTTTTCTTCCACTATTTTTTTCGCCCCCTTATACATGGGTGCTCTTCATTTTTTTTACAAGGCTCTTCTATATTTCACCTCGGTCTGACAACATATTGTGTTATACCCTACATTCTTTCGGTCGTTTTGAAACTTTGCCATTTTGTGCGGTTTGGTCAACAATTGATATTCAAATCAAATTTTCGCCTGTACGATGGTGAAAAATAATCGTAATACACACGTTTGAAAATGCTACAATTTTGACCATCCTGACGTTTTATGGAAAGTAGCCTGATAAATATTTCCTTGCCGCGCCACCCTTTCGTTTTTTCAGATTTTAAATGCTTAAATGCCTATAACTTTTTCTTTTTCACTATATTTTATGCATGTGATTTGTGTCTGATGTCGAATACCTTTTTCATACTGAAATGTGTATATATTATATCACATATACATACGTTTAAGTGACCTTTTTTTTTTCAAATTGAAAACCAGAACATTATCAAAAACAATAGTTTTTTCTAAATACTTCTATTGTTAAAAAAAACTAACAAAGAATTAATTTTCTTTAATGCTCTTATAAAATTCTACACAAAATTGGTCAAAATTATTCTTATCGATTAATTATCAACCATTTTAAAGTTTTAACATTCAATATTGCGTTTATCGCCGGATCACACTGTTCATAGAAGAAAAAAGTCATGTAAAAGTCCTCCAGCAGATGCATTTGTTCCTGGTAAACAAAGACAATATTTTTTACTAATTTGCCAATATGTTTTGTAGATTTCATCAAACAGAACTATCCACATATTGTATTACTTAATAATCAAATACAACTCGATCAAATTGCTTTATACTATTATAGTTCGATTGCTGATATTCAAAAAATGTGTAAATTCTTACCTAAAAATTGTATGAAATAATAAATATGTCAGACGACAATGTGTCGTGTGCATGGAGTGTAAACATCATATTTTGAATAAATTTAGTTGAGAATTTTATAGCTCAAAGATAATCTGATTATAGAAGAAGTATCAACAGTTAAAGTGTTTTGATTGTGAGAACGTTCAAACTAAAAACTTTGATTTATAACCTACTTATGTAGTATCAATCACCGATTTCATGGTTTTAACCTTTTTATACAACAATAACCTGAGAATAATTGGTTTTTCAAGCGATAACGCAAATTCATAGAAAAGCGTTAATAATTACAACATTTCAGTGAAATATTTTATATTGTCTAGAGATATAATATTTCAGACTAATAAGATTCATATGAGTAATTAAAATAATAATTCAGATTAATAAATAAATGCTGAACGTTTAAAAAAAATTATAGTTTTTTTTTTATTATATTACGTTTTATTTAATTATAAAAAAATAGTTATATGTATACTAAAAAAAAATATTTTAAAAAGTGCTATTTTTTATATAAAATAAAATTATATATGTACGATAGATACATTATCAAAGGAATAAAAAGTGAATTGGTTGCAAAACCCATAGTAATGATTAAAAAAACAACATTTTATAGTACTCCCTATTAGCTTAGTGCTCATAATTTCAAACTATATGTATATATGAAGTTAAAATTTTATTACAAATTAAAAACGAAAATTACAATTGAATTCGGTATCTGTTTAGTGTTGTTTTTGGAAAAATTCCCATTCCTTTTGTTTACAAAATTTCACGTTATTTTAGTATACAGTTCTAATTAAGTAAAATAAAAATGATATTCACATTCCGGAAAGGTTTTTTTTATCGCTCGAGACATCCCCCCCCCCCCCCAATTCTTACATATCTCAGGGGTGGGGAGGTTTGAAACAGGACAGTGCTTTCCATTTAAAATAGACATATGATTTACTTTTACCAAAACATTAGGACGAAATTATAGTTCCTATCTGTAACTTCAGGTATATTTTTTTCATTCAATTTACTGTGAATAAAAATATACATACACATATCTAATCTACCTAGCAAAACGAGCCCCAACCCTGCCAAAAATTTATCCTAAACCTTGCATAGTCACGTAGGTGTATCCTAGATTTCGTTTTCGTTCAATTGATCTGTCTAATGTTTATTTTTTTTTTATTCGATCGCTTATCATTGCGTTTTGATGCAATTATCAACAAAAACCACTCGAGACCACCTATCATAAATATGAATCACTCAAACTTTGTCTGCGGTTCTCCAATTTTATCATAAGAATAATATTATATCGCAATTGTCGAGTTAAAAAGATTGTTTACGTGTTCGCATTTTTGGGCAAAGATAATCACAGTCATGTGTATCATTTCGAATTTAATCGCGAATTATCAAAATAGTTAAAAAAAAAAATAGCTTTGAGATATTCTTCGGCTATTTTAGTCGAAGTTTTTCAATTGCTTGTAGTTTTTGCATACGTGCTCCAATCTAAAAACATCTGCTGGAAATTTCGAGAGTTTTTAATTTGGTAATATGCGAATTTCTTATCGCACTCTGTGTATGTTTTCAGTTAGAATTTTATCTATTCATATATAAATACAACATTTCAAGTTCAATGGAATCTTTTGATGGACAAAAAAAACGCCGGCTTAATATTTTATACAACGTAACGCCGGTTTGTTTTTTAACTTGATAAATAGCCTTTATTTTGTCAATTGAATCCCATTTAAAAAAAATATGCCTTGTAATTTTTTTTAAATTACAAACATTTTGCCTACTATCGAAGTTTCTCATTTCAACTTTTGATTTAATCTTCAATTTACATTTCTACGATTCCGTTACAACCGCATTTTTGTACGATCGTAATATTTGACGCGTTGGTCAATTACCCAAATTCTCGTATGTACGGTCTATGATTTTTTAAAAAATTATTTCAACAAGCTCGTGTACGAGCCCATAGCATTTTGCAATCGTTATTATTTTTGGCGCAATTTTTTTTTTAAATGGTACAAAGAGTTTGCTGGTACATCGCCCGCATTTTTTTTTCAGTATCATTTTCACAAACTCTTATCACGCACATTTTGCCTAACCCACTTTCACGATAGCTCTCTGAACACGCTTATCGCACTATTGTTCCCAAAAGTTTTTACTGGCAAAACATGTACATATGTGTGTGTTGTGTGGCAAATGTCAATTTTAATCAGTCACATAACCAATTATCTGCCTCCCTTTTAACTACACCGATCCGTCATCGTCTCTTATCTCGTATGTATGCACTTTTGCATAGCATAGTTTTGCATAGTAATAGTCATACATTAATGTACCATATGTATGTATATACGTGAATCAGAAACGAATGACCATGGCCGTGTCCGTGTGACTCACCTCGTCTACTGTTTGGCGTAATATATATGTACATGTGTTTCTAAATATTCGTTCATAGTTCATTTTGCTTCTGAATCCATGTGCACTAGCATCTGGAGGGACGCGGAAGCGTTGTTGATACTGATTAGTTGGAGTCACGTGCTCGTTGCACATAACCTATCCCCTCTGGAGGTTAACTCGTTGGGATGATTCAATTTGTATCCGTATGTATGTATGTATGTGTTTGAGAAGCTTCGTGTTCCACAGCTCATGTACTCCTATGGTGTTTGCTCTCCGTGTTTGATGTACACAAGTTGGTACGATATATCTCCTGTGGGCGTGCTCACAATCAGTAACCAACGCGTTTGCTTTGTATGGTGTGCATGTGGCCTCTTGTGATTAGCGTATGGACTACGTTTCGCTCTCAAGTCCTGTCTGCTTGCTTCGCTTCTGGTTTGGGCCTTTTAGTTTAGTTCTGGTCCCTTTCTTTGTTTGTGTGTGTGTGTGTGTAGTAGTAGTAGTAGTAGTATGAGACTAGTAGTATGCACAGTTAGGTTTTGGTTATGTTGTTCCGGGTCTTATCCAGGATTAAGTTTTGAGCAGCTTTAAAGTAAGAAATGATTCTCACGGATCATTTTGTGCTGGTCCACGGTGTAAAGTTCAATGTACGTCCGGCTCGTGTTCAGATGTTTCAAAACTATAAAGCTGGTGAGAGTGAGCTACTTACTGACTTTTATCGTTTTGAACCGTTCGTTGACTATGAGGGCGAAAATATACTGAGCGGTATGGGACGTCACGTGTCCTTGACTTCCCGCTGTGACCGTAAACAGTGGGTGTTACCCAAACCGAATTCGGGTGTACTTGCACGTGCAGAATGCTTATGTTTGGGAGGTCACAAGTGTATGCATATCAATATGCAACCGACAAGTTTCTCCTACATTTCTTCAAATATGGGATTCACCGTCAAGCAAGGATAAAATATCGCCAGAAACACTCCAGGGGGGTGATTTTTGGGACTGTGTTCCGTGTATATGGGCTAGGGGTGCTGCGTTTTTTCGGATGTTTAAAAGCATCTAAAAGAACTTGTACCATGTACCACTCAGTGTGTTTTCGCCCTAAGAATAAAGGCGCAGACGCAAAGAGTGGTACGTTTTTCTAAATTAGTTTTGCACATGTAAAAAAAACAATAGCACGCATAATCTAAGCTATGGCACCCAGGACTAAAATCTTGTATCGATATAGGTTAGACAGTGATTACAATCGTAAGAGACGTAAGATAAACTTATCGAAGAAAAATCCCTGCAATGAGATATTTGTCACCACAGGAGGTCAAGAACGCGCCCGTGCCGTGTGATTCGGTGTGTTTTCCGCCCTAAGGCGTTTTTTTTAGTCCTCGTGGCTTCCAGCTGGGAAGAGCATTCCTTCTGTAAATTGTTAATTCTTACGATCTTATTATTTCGACAGATTTCTCTCACATTTCTTTAAATATGGGAATCACCGTTGTCAAACATGTCAATGCACGAGTAAAATATCACCGAAACAATTGGATCGTACGAATTCACAATAGCATAAGACACACCCATGCACAGCTGAAGTCTACGTAGGCATGCCGTGCCGTACGATTCTGCGTGACTGCGCCGTAACTATGTTTCAAGTTTGTTGCTAAGCAGCTGATTAGATCTTGCTTGAACTCTTCTGTGATGCACATTGGAGCGACGCGACGAGGTATCATATTTGTACAAGCTATTTTGTATTTGTACTAGTCGTGCCTCGAGTTTCGGCATGCCAAATCTGCTTAGTATTATTGATCTTCTGACCAGTACTGCTCCTATCACAAAATTTACTTTCAAAATGCTCTGCTTTGATTCGAGTTTCGTACGGGCTTTGAACATACCAATCGGTTGGTAAAATGCGTCTATATCTATTGATTTAGAGTAGGACATTAGAAGACTCTTCCTACTTCAGTTATTCCACAAGTGTTGAGCTAAAATTTTCACCCCGATTCCAAAGCCGTCTGTTGCCATCAGCGACTGCAAACCTTTATCACTCACATACAATATAAACACACACACCGAAAATTCGATTAGCCCAGCGCCTAGCCAATTAGTTTTGATTACATCAATATCGTACCGTGACCGTTTCGAGCCGATACGCTCGACCGTCGAATCAAATCTTGGAACACTATGCAAACACAATATCTGTTGAATATATCTGCAAGTGCAAGTTTCGCCGTAGACGAGACCCCGCGCACACGATTATAACATGTATAGCAGCTAGCTAGACAGGCTCTCTCGTTTTGTGGATGGATGCTGTGTGTGTGTGTGCGGTGAGTTGAGTTGAGTTGAGTTGAGTGAGTGGTTTGGCGCGTTTTTTGCTCGCGGTCGGGACGCGGCCAAGGTCGAGCGTCGTTGCCGAGATCCACCGGTTGGGTATCTCTGTCCCAAGACATGCACGTCCACTGGAGATCGCTCGTCGATTGTGGTCGTATCATCTCTCCGATGCATGCATGCTGTACTGATTTTATATTTTTGCATGTATTATGTGACGCGTGTACTTGCACTGCCCTTCGTCGGTTCGTTGTACTCGTAGCGTCTGGCCGACCATGCAAACTTTCGATTGTTCCGCTGTGGAGGTTGCTGCAGTCCCCAGTGTAACTTTGCTTCATTGTGCCATCCAGAATGTGAAGCAATGTCGTGTCTTTGTTGTTGACATTGTGGAGCTGAGCGTGTTTCTGGCAGTATGTGGTTCATTTCAGTAGAATTTGCAGTGGGGGCAGACGCATAGAAGCGTACGGCACTGTATGCCTAGGTAGACTCCAACTGTGAATGGGCGCGTCTCATGTAATTGTTAATTCGTACGATCTTATTATTTCGACAGGTTTCTTCGTATATGGGAAACTCTGCTATCGATCACCATCGAAAACACTCCAGGGTGTGAGTTTTGGCTTGGCATAGCTCAAGCACGCTAGCATTTTTTTTTTACTGGTGAACTATCTAAAAATGGTGACCGTAAAAATGCACTCGAGATAGTTTCACTCTCGAGCCATCCAAACTTTCAAAGACGCTCAACGAAAATTAAAGCAATAGAATTACACATAAATGGGTCAAGGGGTATTTGTATGTTATACGAGGGTGCGAACCTTTTTTTGTTTGTGAAAATTCTATTACGTAAGTTCTTTTTGAGCGCCTTTGAAAATCAAGACTTCTCGAAACTGCGCTACTATTCAGTGCAATTTAGTGCATCTTTCCGGGAAGCCTAAAAAATAATCACGTACCACTCTTTCTGCGCCCCGCAAGCGATCGACGTCAACATTTGACTTGCTGTGCTAAAAAAAAGTCCGCTAACCACTGCTGGACTTCAATTGTCCAGTTCAGAATGTGTGTTTTAAAATCGTACTGATTTTTTTCGCACAGCCTTAGTTACGTGTGCGCGAACAGGATACAAGGGAACTAGGTAACGTCATACCTAGTCCCCTTATATCCTGCTCGCGCACACGTAAATAAGGCTGTGCGATAAGAATAGCTTTTCACGGAACTCCACTGGTAAAAAAATCTTAGTTGGCGTAAACGAGTAGAAAACGCGTGTTTTTCTCCATTTTGCAAACAGCCGTGAACTGAAGTATGGTTTTAGATTCTGTGTGGGTATATTTTCCTATATAATTCATTTAAGTCTGTGGAAAATTTTGTCAATTTTAATCAATTGCGCAAGTAATAAAAATATTTACAAAAAATTAATACTATGGCGACTTTTAATGGTTATCCAATTGCTTCACCGTGATTAAATATATGTACACAGAAAAAAATAAAGTAAAAATATGTAATAATAATGACATTTGACGGTTGACATGTTGTCTCTTCGTGAAAGTATGCTCTTAACGCCCAGTGTTCTTTAGAGAGAGGAGAGATATCGTCCCATTGTTGTTTTAGACACAGTTGAGTTTTTTTTTTCCTTTTGGAAGTGCTATCTGATGTGCATTAGCTTCAAGATTATATAAATAGGTTAGTAATTTTGAAAAATTAGTTCATATACCTTTGTTACCGCTTGAGGCTATGAACGTCACGAATTTAATTACACTACATATATTGATTTTTGTCAGTTTAAGCGCTTATTTTGTAGTACAGCAAACATGGTAATTTCACTTGTTGCTCGTTTCATTTTTTTTAATCAAAACTTACCATTGGAACAGGACAAAAATTTAACCAGTTTGAATGCACTGATCATTGTTGTCTAGTCTCGAATGCTATCTCCCATTATTTAGTGCGTACAAATTTGTATAAGAATGTAACTTTTATGTTTATTTTAAGACAAAAAAAAAAATAGTTCAATTTATTTTGCATAAAAGATAACGGTTGTTTTTTTGCAAGTTTGACTCGCATGTTACACGCTAGTTAGCAAGTATGTACCTACATATTCCGACTTTTTAACTCGTTCGCAAACAATACACATATGCAATCCACCACATTGTCATCGTTTTGAATACTACCAGCAGTTTTATTTTCATTTTTCGTCGACAGAGGGTTGGTTTCGTGTTTTTATCATTGGCCGTGCCCGCACAATAGTGGTCCGGCGCACGCGCGTTGCACCTCTTGCGCAACTCACCACCCCTTCGTAGAATCGATCAGCTGTCGCGTAAGAGGACCCCTTATTTGCCAAGTTGGAATCTGGTGTGAAATCCATCTGGATAATTGTCCAAAGTTCGTTCGTTCGGTCGATGGGGTTGTTGCCCGCCGGATGCAGTTCGTTACAGGTGAATTGCTCTGCAAAGGGCTCAAATGACTATCGTCACGATATGTAAATAACCCTTCGGTGCCCGGGTGCATTTTGCATATGTATGTACGATGGGAGAGGTCACGTGTGTAGCTCTCTCTCTCTCTCAACTGCGTACATTTGTGGAGCTTATGGCGTTGAACTTGCGTCGAAATTAGGTCGCCGTGGGTTGCCACTTTTGGGATAAGAAAGCCTTATAGATGCAGCGTTGACGTCATTGCTGTGTGTTTTTATTTGGGGGGGAAGTGGAACGTAGTTGTATAATTCGTATCGGATTTATTCCCAATTATTCATGCTTTTGTTGTGCACAGTTTGTTGTTTACGTCGGCGGATCTGAACCATTAAGTATTTGGTTTGAACTTTGGTTTTTATATCTGTAGCAAAAAATGGCATTGGAGAGTAGTGTTATTGAGTCATCGCTGTTACTAGAGAAATTCTACCGCCTGTTTCCGTTGTAGAGTATACATAGGATCTCTTTGTGGATTCTAGTTATTGAACGTGATGCATGCCAAAGCAAACGCCATATGCTGATGTTTTACTATTATACTTATCGGAAGTTTATATTTGCAGATTTGAATCTTATTTTATGCTTCGGTCGTGCAAATAAGGGGACTATTTGTGTCAGCGAAAATAATAATATATACTATTGCAGTGATGCACATCCTGCGGCATGAAGTGACATTTGTTGCGGCCCAAAATGATTTACTGCTCACCGAGTGTTTCATTGAATATGAAAAATGTCAACATATATCAAAATTCAATAGCGAATCTATTCTCTTGGGTACCATTCTAGCACTTATTTTACTCACCTTTCGTCCAAACTTTTAACCACGTGGTCCGCCCATTGCCATTTCAATGTCTTCACTCTATCCACTGACTACCCTTGTCTTTCTTATCACCCACGTATTCCGTTTCCTGTCCTTCCTCGTTGTGCCAAGCATACAGCGTTTCGTACTTTGAGTGCGTTGGACTTTGTGTAGTAACTTGGCGTTCAATGTCCAAGTTTCTCATACATATCATACGTCATCACTGTTAAAACACTGATATAATTATTTAACGTGTCAAAAAAAAGAATACGCATAGAATTTTCAATATACTAAAATTAGTCCCCCCCCCTCCATAAAATTTCCAGAATTATTGTTTTCCCAAGGCTTGTGTGGGGGGGGGGGGAGATATTGCTGTATATTGCAATTATTCCAAACCTTGGGTCTGAGTATGAGGTTTTTAAGGTTACTTTTCGTGTTCTGGATTGTTGCTTATGTAGACCACATACAATTAATGATTAAGCTTACAGGCTATACTTTATAGAAATTTTATATACGAAAAAGTACTTTCCATATTTTTGACATGATATCGTATATGAAAATAATTCCAAATTGTTGTGCTCTAAACAGGGATGGAGTCGCATCTCAAGCTACATATGTAGCTTTGACTCCAGCAATTCGGGACATGCTCTAAATATTTCCTTCGGTCATTTATGTGTCCGTTGAGTTAGACGTGTGCTTATTTGTCGGAATAGGGCCAAAATTAGAGCAGGCTATTTTTAAAATGGGCTGCTATATTTTAATCTATGTCTTTCCATTAATCAAGTGTCTTGCATCCCCCTTTGGATTGTGTGTCTATTATTGCATACAGCAAATGAGTGGGTATTCCCCATGTTAGTTTTGAACGTCGATAGCGCTCGCACACGAAACGTGCATACAATCGGTTAGTGTTGGGGCAAATTTTGATATGGATTCGAATATTGCGCTATCTAGATTTTTATTGGAGCAATCGCGTGGAACAAAAGGAGCGGTTCGAACTGTGCAAAGCATAAACCGAACCATACGCAGTTAACGAAACTATCAATATGTGTATTCATTGCTCGGCATATGTATGTAAACTTGAATAGACTTGTGTCGGAATATATTCGGACATGATGTACGAATCGTAAAAAATGTCCTAGCAGATTTTAAAGGGCATCATGAAAGTAGACTTTCGTGCTGTGGATTAGATTGAGTTCTGAATCCAACACGTTTCCAAAGACGTAAAAAATTCATGGGAATTTACACATCGAAAGCCACGTAAATGTGTTTATTTATAGCACTTGATCAATACATTTTGAAATATTAACGATAGAAACTATTCTATTGGGCTTGTGTATGCTAGTTTTCTTCTAATTTTCCCGGGGTTTTCTCCACTACGCAGGAAACAAAGAGAGAGTGAACGCGACTGATAAACGCGAAAGGGACAGAGTGATGCAAACACCACGCAACAGAAAGAGACGGCTATATTGTGAAAGCCCCATACTACACTTACCCGTGTGAATTACGCATTCTCTTCCACTTATTTTACGTAGTTTACGTATAGGACGTGGCTCTAAACCTTTTTCTATTATTATTTCGTTTTGTTATAATATAAAGAAATTATTGTCATTATTGACTGTTTTGTGCGTGAAATCTGACGTTGCGTTGCGCAATGTTCTACCCATGAAGAATTTCGCCCGTATGGTTACATTACATCTATCAAGTTTTAAGGCACGATTTATGTAATGCGTAGTGTGGAATTTCATTCATTGTTTGGATACGTTGAAGCTTTATGGTCGTATTTTCTTTCTGTCAAGTTTATGTTCGTTGCTTGCAATTGCGTCACTTATGTTTTTGTAGGTTATTGCCATTCGATTACATCAGTTTCTTCTGTCGAAATCTATATTATGGTATGAGTGTGCGTTTCCGGGTCCTACGCTTAATTTTTTTAATGATTCAAAATTAAGTAAACCGATTTAATCGCTTCTCGTATGTAGAAGAAAAATGATATTATACGATTGTGTAAATATACGGTTATTTTCTTATTAATTTGAAAAGGTTGAGGTAAACTTGCGTTTGTTTGTTAGCGAGAATAGAACTCGTTTCTCGATTTGATGGATTCCGTATGTGCAAAACTCAAGTTTTGCACATATGTACATACATTGCGAATTCATTTTTGTGACGTTCGTTCACCTTGACAACTGACCATTATGTGTAAATTTGCTCTCACTCATACATTGCAATTGTTTTAAAGTATGTATTTGCAAATTGATTTTACAATACAATTTTTTTCCTAGAAAAAATTGAACTCTTAATCCCACGGGGCCGATTTATTTGCCCCTGTTTTCGAACACATGTTGACGCTTTTATATATTTTTATTATGTACTATCAGCGAAATTTGTTAAATTTAAAGCTTTGTCTTTACTGCATATTGAACATCTCGAGATAACCAGAAGAATTTTATTGTGTTTTGTTTTTTTTTTTCGAAAAAATATCTTTGGATTCTTCGTATATATGTAACTCGCAAAATAGCTTGGGATTAATAAGAGTTAATAATAACACTGAGCAATAACAACAAAAAATACCGAAACGTAGACTAATCAAAGTTTGACCCACTGAATTCGAACACAACAATGATTTTCGTTGGTTTGCTCTCGTTTTTGAGATTTGCATATTTTATTTTATTTTTTTATTTTTACATATATACCAGGAAGGCCTTACAGGTAAATCCCAATGCGCCTTCCTGGCCAATTACAAATACAAATACAGCATTTTTATTATAAGTCGTTGAATTGCGAGACACTAAAAAAACTCGCAAATTAACGAGACATCTATGAATTGTACATAAATTTTTATTGTACATCAATCAAATTTTTCAAATAGTTGTGACATAGTAGGTAGGAAGGATTTTTAGCCAATTTTTTCCCGGGAACCGTTTCAACAATGAAATCAGAGAAAATTGGCAAACTCTGATAGGAAACGATCAACCTGGAGTCACAAATCCAGGTCTGACCAACAGCATACTCTGAAAAATTCATTTTCATTCAGGGATAGAACCCGGCACCTTCTTGACGGTAAGCAGAAGCTTAACGTCCGAGCTATGCTGCTGGCTAAAGATATGATGCGTTACAAATTGCACGCGCACAGCATCAACGACAGCATTTTTTAACTCAATTTAAAATCATTTATTGCTTGAATTAGCACTTTTAGATAAACAAAATATTGAGATAATTTAGAATCTATATAAACGCGGTGACACAAAATACTGGCCGGAATAAATTTATAAAATGTGCAATTCTTAAATTAGTTAGATAATTATAAGTTAAAAAATCACAATCAATACAAAAAACTATTGATTCCAATGCTTATATTAAGCACAGAAATACTAAATTTTGAATTAGAGACTTGTAAAAGCCAAAAAACTAAAAATTGCGCATTTATTTAACGCTCATATCTCGTAAACGAGATCAATCTAACAAAAAATCACTGTCATATTCAAAGTCAGTGGGTCAAATTCAGTAATATTTATTAGTCTCCGCTCCGGTAACTCAAAAACGTGTTTTTTTCGCTCAGTGTATGTTTTCTGCGGCGCATTTTTTTTCAATGAATAATGTTACAATTTTACACAGTAGAAGAACGCCTATACATACATTTAAAAAAATTACAGAGAAAGTCTCGTGTCTGCAACGCAGCACAATTTTTTTTTATTGTTTTGCGCTCTGGCCTCGACTCTTTTGTACGAGTTCTCACTGAATTCACTTGAAACCTTCGACCTTACCGTATAGCACACTGTCACTAATATATCGAATAACCCGGAAAAGAACGCTGCGTATGCTACAATACGCATTTCAGACTATCGATTTTTCGGTTTTTTTTTATAACACACCTTCAAGATTGACATGTCCGGACGCTGAAGATGTATGTATTGAACGTGAATTCGACGTATTTATTGTGTTGATGAGTCGACGGTATTCGATACTGACGTGACGTGTATTATTTTCGAGACCGTTCGTTTCACTCGTATATTAGCGCATACATACTTCGAAATGTGCATGTAAATTTTCATAATGGGTGTGTGTGTGTGTGTGTTTGTGTACCTGCTGTTTGAATGGTGTGTGTTCTCTCGATTGTTTATTGGAATGTTTTGGAAGCGGTGGAGTGTGCGAATGACGTCACCTCGCGATCAGCTGTTTCGCGCCGAATGCTCCATAATCGTTATCGGCAATGTTATATGTATATATATATACATATATACTACACGCACGCTCGTGATATAATTAAACGATCGACTCGTTTTGTTGTGTCGGTTTAGTCATCGGGAAAATCTAATGATCGAAGCCGGCTCAGCTTTGGGTCTGTTATGATTTTTTCGTTTTGGCGCTAATAATAGCCCCTTTGGATTTTTTTTTCGTTAAATTTAATGTTTTTTAATTGCCTTATTTTTAAACCAGTTACTGGATGAGCTAAAATGTTTTATTTCATCATTAAAAGCTTATTTAGTAATACATATTACTGCAATTTTCATCATATTGAATTTAAATATACATTTCATTTAGAGTTTCGTAATTCATTTATTGAATTTTTATATATTTTTTCTAAATATGAAAGTACATAATGCTCTGTAAGTTTATTTTTAATTCAGTAATGTAGTATCTGGACGTTTGAATATTGCTCATTAAATTAGTGCTAGAGCAATTAATACATACTTAGTTTCATATATATGTCGGACAAAAAAGCCATACATAAACGAATTCGTGTTTAAATTTAACTCTTTTACTACCTTTTTATTTTTTAATAGAAGTACGTCAAAAAATATTCTAGGAAATATGTTTTTTATGTGTTACAAGCAAATTCACAAAAACATTTTTGTAAAATATTTTATGAAAAAAAATTATTACAGACTTATTCTGAAGTAATAAATTAATGCTAAACCAATTAGAAATAATTTACAAAATCGAACATGGAATTTAAGAAAAGGTAATTTTGAAAAGTCGATATATCGCTCTAAGGCTAATCTAGGGGTCGATAAGATTGGATATTTATTTATTTAAAAAACTCTTGGGCGAGGTGGAATAGCCCATAGAACTAAGGGGTTGTTTTTCAATAATGATAACAAAAAAAAAGTAAAATAAAATGAGATAAAAGCAAGAATGAAAATAAAACAAGCTAAGAAGAGGTATGTAATAAAAAAAAACTACTGGAAATAAATTTAATAAAAATAAGCTAAAAAGGAAGAACTCATTTTGGTAATTATTAAGTTTATTTTTAAATAGGTTATTTAGAAAAGAGTGAGAGAATGAATTTATTAACTTTTAATATTTATATAAATGACGCAATATATACAGGTAAATTCGTAATTACAGGTAATGATATACAGTTGGTGTACAAATTTGAATCAAGTTTTTTAAAATAAGTCAAATTCTATGTTTATCAATTGGTATTCCAAATTTACAACCTAAATTCAATACTTCAAATAATTAGACAATTTATATGTATCTGTCCAAGATATAAACCTTCGTTTTCTGTTATTTCATTCCGGATTGACCATCACTTGACCAATATACATCATACGGAATCTAAATAAATTTTAATACATACATAAATTGAGAGAACGTATTCGAATTGTTTTAATGATATTCGAAGGTTTCGCAGTGTGATTATTAATGGGAAGGAAGTTTATCCATTTATGTCTATGCATCGTCAGTGTAATGTTAGCGTCTTGTATAATCTTATTTTGGCAGTTGACTAATCGCTGTTTGTTTTCATGTTTCAGAGTGAAGCGTACGCTGTGGAAGTGGTCACATGAACGAGCTTCGGTGGCTTATCGGTGGACGTGGCTCCAGGCACAGATTCAAGAATTAGAATATAAGATCAGACAGCATACGGATTTGCATAGGCGGATACGCATGGCGAAAGGAACGTCGTTGTTGTGCGAACCCAGCGGTTATGTCGGGCGTCTGCCCGGACAAACCACAGCCGACGATGGCGATTTGGAGTCATGTGCTCGCGCTCGACCTTTGAATCGGCTAGTCTTTAGAAAAAGAAAGTTGTTGCAAATGCACAATTTGCACACTGCAGCTGAAAAAGCTGCAAAACCTTCAAATATTAGGTATACATCTCTTTAATGTTCTTATTTTTGTGTGGAAATTGTTGTATTTATGTAGTTAATTGAATTTGTTCATTAATTTTGACATGCATTTTAAATTGAAATTAATTCTTTGTTTGAATTTTTGATACCTAAAACATTATTAAATATTTTTATACATATGTATACGTTTTTCATATATATAAAATTATTCATTGTATAAAAATAAAATTACAGTACCAACTTTAGTATCGATTTCAAAGTTTTGTTGAACTAAAAATCAATAAGCCCATCTGTGATTGCATTAATGTTTTTAAACTCATAAATAATAAGCCAAAATGTACAGAAATACTAAGATACCTATTCTTTCTATCTTTATTTACTTTTGTAAATTTTTATTCATAAATAATGGTGCTTTGTGCAATACTTAAGGTCTATGAAATTGATATTGCCAATTTTTTTTTTAATTCAATAGATCTCTTGATATGGTATGTATTATTCGTTTAATTTGTATAATGATTTACGATTTATTTTTATTAAAATTAGTGTGTAGTAATTATCTTAAATTAATCCTATGAATGATTTCAATTTTTATCAGTATTGAATTTATATTGAGGTATTAGTAACACTTATTTCTATTAAACTAAAATAATACAAATTTCCATTTCAGTGTCCTTATAAACTTCGGTTGAATTACATATGATTTATTTATATTTGAGCTGTGTCTTCATTTGGTTGTTTTGTTTTTCAGATGTATATGTCAGTGGCCTTTAAGTGGGTGTGCGGTTTGTACTGGGAGAGCTCTACCAATGCATCCGTTACCTGCATCCTCTACTCTCACGAAACAGGAGCGTCTTGCACTTGTGGATCCAGCATTCCATCCAGTTCTGTCTTCTGAAAAAGGTTCAGAAGCTAAATTTACTATGATTACTTGTTCATAAGTGCCATCCAGTTTGATAGACAATTAACAGTGTAGTGTTGTGCTCTTTTAAATGTGCAATAAATGTGAAAAACGTATTCAACTTTTAATCATATAAGTAAATAACTAGAGTTTTATAATAAATAGAAGTAAATTTTTTTTTGAATTGTGTATTGGAAAGAAATACACAACGTACAAATAAATTACTGCAACTATTCAAATAGTCAGATGTCTCAATTATCCACTTCATTTCGTATTCCTGTGAATACTTAGCGATATTTTAGAGACATTAAATTAAGTGCCTTATAAAATGTATGATTATCATTTTAGAATCTTTTTTTTGTTGATACAAAGACTTTGTACAATTTTTTCTTATTATCTCAATGGAGTTTTATAGGTTTTTTTATTAACTTGATAAAGCCACAATTTTAATGAAAATTATTTTTAAGGACATTTTGTTACCGTTAGTTTATGTATACTATTATAATCTTGGTGTGTTTTGTTTTTCTCGCTGCTGTTTTTTTTTTCATTACAACTTGCATATGCATCAGAAGATTAATAGCGACTTTATCATGCAAATCGAATTGAATATATTCTAGAATCTCTTATAGAAAGTATTTTTTTTATATTATGTATTTTTTATGAAATATCTGTTTAATTTTGAAATTATAGTTTTATAAATAAATAATATTTGCTTTGACTGGTTTTGTAATTTTTTTCACCCATAAAACAATGTACAATTCATAAAATGACTTTCAAAACAGTCAGTGCAAAGATTGTTTGTCAATAGAGTAAACATATTTTCATGAATTTTTTATTTACTCAATGTTTAAGATTTTACTGTATTAATTAATAATTATTTATGGAAATTATTTAATTATTTTCTGTGATTATATAGTATTGAGAAGAATCTTTTAATGATTTAGATAATTTAATATGGTGGTGTAATTAATTGGAACATATAATGTTTTGTAAATTTGGGTATATAACTATTGCAAGCTTCTTTTTTTTTTGTAATTTTAGCAATTCAAAACTGTATTTGTCTAATTATTCTTGGTGGTATTTTAATTTATACAGCAAGTTATTTCAATAACTTATTGGAATAACTTCTTATTAAGTAATTGATCTTTAATTCTATAAAAAACATTGTTTGCAGTGAACATTTTTTTGGTCTGTTCAAAATCGGTGACATTTTAATAATTTAATAAATTATGTTTTATCTGTTGATATTTTAAAAATGATTGGCACAAAAAGAGCACAACTATTGTACAATGTTTTAACTTATTGATTTTTCATTGTGTGAACTAAATCCAATATTCCAAATGCATAATGTTCCCCTTTTAATATTGATTTTAGGTGTATCTGCGAGCATACAATATTCGGCTATAATGAGAGATCCCCAATGGCAGCAAAGAAGCCCTCGTAATGCTTTAAAATCTCTCAAAGGAAATACTACTTTAAATAAATTACCTCAACCATCTAACAAACTGCCCATTATGCCTATTAAATCTCATTCTAAAAAGAAGAAACGTAGTAGTTAGTAAAATTAATGATTTAATTTCCCTGTCAATATTATAAACAGGCACTTAATCGAATATGTCTGTGTTGAAAAGTATACTAATTTTTTTGTCTTGTTTTAATCCAGAGTCAAAACGTCGTCCAAATGAAGCTTCTGTAGAATTAGCAAAAATGATCCAAGCAAGAAGACGCACATTGTTTGCTGATGGAAGTAGAGATGATAGAGATGGTGCTTCACTTGATCATGGTCCTCACCCTAGTGGTAGTAACAGCCCAATACCTTCACCTTCAGAATATCATAGGTAATCAATCAAATGATTTGTATGAAAAATTTCATGTCAATTTTTAATGTGGTCAGTTATTGATTTTTAAACTTTAACTTTATTTTCCAGACATAGACCAAGAGAAAGAACAGATAGAACGAGACTGAATTCATCATACGATATAGACAACATTGTAATTCCACATAGTATTGCTGCCAGTACGAAACTAGAAATATTACAGTACAAAGAAATAATAACACCTAAGTGAGTGAATTCATTTATTAATTTCTCACAATCTTAATGGTCGCACACACTGCATAGAAAGATTGGATATCAATATTATTAAATGAAGAATTTAGCACCAATTTTTATTTGAATTTGATTATTATGAAAAATTTCGTACAAATATTTAATTTTATGTGTGGTGCATAAAATGCTTAAAACTTAAAATGTTAGACCAAGATTTATGTAATTCAATTCTACATAATATAAAAATATTTTAGGTGGAGATTGTTGGGTGAAGACGCTCCGACACCAAATAATGGAATAATCAAAAAGAATCTTCCAATAGTATCAGATGAAAAGGACAGTGATGTCAGTATTATTTTTTTTTTTTTGTTTTCTAGTAAACAGTAGAGCTACCCCACTATCCAGTTACACATCATTATTCCCTGAATATATTTAATTTAATAGATCGAGTAATTTATAAATTAGTTTTAATATTTATTTTTTTAGTTTGAAGATATATCAGAAGCAACAATCATTATGAGGCATGATCGTTGTGAAGCACTTGAAAAAGGAAAATATCTCCAAAAGAGAAAGAGTTCTAGAAAATCTCACCGAAGTGGTACTGGAAGCAATCCTCCTCTTACACCATCTGAAACACCGCCTCATACACCAGCAACAATTGTAATTACATTTAAAAAAAATGTGTAGAATATTCTAATTCTATAATTTAACATTTTAAATATAATATGTAAATTGTGAAGTGAAAAAAAAATATTTTTTTCTGCAGGTTGATGAAACATCAATGCACAGTGAATGTGGTGTTTCGAATCCAATTCCCACTACACCCACCACACCTTCGTTGAGTTCATTTAGTTTAATTCCTTGTACTATAAATCTTACTCCTATTACGACATCTCAAATCATACAGTCTGTTCCGCCTTTGATATCAGAAAACTCAACGCTTATAACTTGTAACTCAACTCAAGTGACATGTGCAGCCATCAGCAACAAAAGACGATCTACTCTTCAAACGGAAGAGATCGAGGTAATTCTATTCTATAATTTTCATTGAGAAAATTGAGTTGGGAATTTTTTAATATATCTCTTTTTTTTTTACTTTCAGTTTATACCACCGTATTCTCCACACGTATTTCCTTTGAGTGATGAGACATATTCAAAAATGTTATTAATAATGCCTGATAATCATCCGTTGTCAACTGCTGAAAGTGAAACTCACGATCAACGTTCTAGTGTTGTGTGTAATAACGGTTCGGATAGTGAGAGTAATAGTGGTCATACTTATAATTCTATTCGTGATAGTTCTATAGTTGAAGTGGGAGAAAATTTAATTTTAGAACTGCCGTCTGATAGTGACGGTGATTCTTGCTCTGTACCTCCAGAAGAGGATCCGAATGATCCAGAATGGAATGCATCAGCCCACACTGACTAGCTGTTTTGTCGTTGAAAGGTTTGTTACATGTAAAATATGTGAAATGTAAATGTTTTAAAATATTCTCACCACCATATTATACATATATATTTCTTCCAGATCTCTACTGCTTAATTCAAACGCCCGCAATACGTTATACATGTGCTGGATGAACAATAGCAGAAGTCTAGTTAATATATACAGAATATTAAATTATTGTGAGTTTCATACACATTTTTGAAGTTTCATTTTTGACATGAAATATTTTTTATTATTATGATATTTAGTTTGGCTCAATTATGACTTATTTTTTAGATAAATTATAATGATGGGTGGACTGTCCTCGATGAAAACAATGTTGGAAATATAGCGAAATATTCATTCTATATCTCATCATCAAGCTGAAAATAATATTGTTCATGTTGATCTTACTGTTGCCATTAAGCCATTGTATATTTTTCCGATGTTCCTTAAACAAAGTTTGATTATTCATTTTGAAACTAAATTATTCTAAGCTGTTGAGATAGTGTAGTAGATGTTTTATATTGCAATAGTTTTAGTTTTAATTTTTACAACAAGGTATGCAGTTACGTTATTATTGATTTATTGTGGCTAATACTGCAGAAATGTGTTTGGCAAAATATAAATAATTTGCTTTAACTTTGATGAAAATAAGTTCCATTTATTACATAAGATATATATTTAGTTATTCAGTATTTTTACAAAGTTGACACATTATTTTTTTGTATTTTTTCCATACATATGTAAATATTTTGTAACTATAAAGTTTTGTAAGTAATATGTAGTTAATATTGTACATTTTGAATGTGTAAATTTTGTCAACACTATCTTTAAAAAGAGAAGTGTTAGAGGCGTATGAGAATCTTTAAAGCCAAAGTATATTTTCGTGTTATGGTAATTATATTTCAGATAGTTATTAAAATTTGTTTCGTTTTTCTGACTATCACATCACTACACATCCCATTTTATGTGATTAATAATTTGATGTTTTTCATAATTTCGGCACCACTGTATATAGTTTTTAGTTTGTAGAATATCGAGTTGTTCATTTATTTATAACCGTTTATTAATCTCCAATAATCTCTCATTAGCATTTATAAGCGAGAATGAGTTTGCGTTTTTAAAACAGCAATAAAACTGTTTATATGAACGATTAAGATTAATTTGTTCAGCGGTTGAGAATTGTATAAACAGACCACAAATTGTAATTTTAGAATATAATACTTGAAATATAATATGTTTGTTATAAACACGGAATAAAATGAATAGAGCAGTTAAATTATGTTTTATTTTGTATATTTTTGGCCTCATACAAATCAATTTTTATGTCTATTTGAGGAGCGTGATAATATCTGGCTTGCAATAACTCATTTTCTGTAAATTTAACAAAGATCGTAATTCGTTTATATACATATGTATATGTATTTGTTTATATGTACATATGTGGCAATTTTGGATATTTTTAACCTTCTTTCATTGTCACAATCTATACTCCCTTATCTAAATTTCATTACATTTTGACACCTCATTTATGGCCGAGATGAAAATTTTATGTATACATATATCTTCCATTATGTTTTTTTCTTCTACCAAAATAGAAAATAAAAGTTTCATTACAAATCAAGTGCAACTTAAAAGTTTGTAAATATGAGAATATTTTGTTGATTCCCGACTAGGGTTCTCAATCGAATATTAGCCCGATTTTCAGCTATACGAATATCGTAAATTCGTTTAAACTATACTATTTCGAATTATTTTTACACTTAAACAGTATGTATTCGTCTTCCGTAGTCGTTTTTTTACTTTATCTATGTTTTCAATATACTCATGCGGATAGTGCCCCTTCAATACTCCATTATCCTTTTCCAAGTGCCTTTATTTTGTTTCAAAAATTTTATCTTATCTATATTTACCACCCATTTTCTAGTAGTTGATTGGAAAATAGTCAAATAGTATATACCTAGAAAGCATTGAAAGCGGCATTCTTTATATTTGCCGAAAATCACTGACTGATGTAAATTTGCTTTTGATGTTTTCGGAAAAATGGCAAAAAACTTTTTCGATTTTCGAAAATTACATTTTTGGTAGAGTACATCATAATCAGTTCACAGTCATCGGGGAAACGTCGAGTTGAAGTGTTTGGATCTGCAAAGTTTTTGATGTTTCAACAAATTTTACAGTATTTTTGAAGAAATATATAATATATACACTCGGTAATAATCATTCTGTATTATTAAATTATATTTTGCTAGTTACGGAATATTTATAATATCAAAGTTTTCAAAATTTTATAGCTCCAAGGAAACGATAGTCTGTTGCCAATCTTCATATTGAAGAAAAGGTTTCAAGTTCATATCATCCCACAATTTTGTTTATTCATACTATATTTTCGGGTAATAAATTGTTTTTTTTTTGTAAAAATATACCTTAATATTTATTTTATGTATATGTTCCAGTGAAAGCATATTTCAAGTGAAAATGTATCAAACAATGAATTTACAACGTTTTACTCTATAAATTTAACCTTAACAACCCAATCTTAAATAAATAGGGCCAACCCTTACTTAACCTAAACTATCCTAACCCTTAATTAATACCAACCGTAACAATCTAATCTTAAATGAATAAAACCAACCTTGAAAATGTAACTGGTTATGATTTCACTGAAACATCAGTGAAAAATATAATTTCACTGTGACATATACATATATTCGTACACATATTTTTTAATTTTAGTTAGCCATGTCGAAGTGATCAGATGTATGGACATATTTCCAAAGTAAGGGCGATGCACCTGTTGCCACATGTAAAGAGTGTGGCACATTTAAAACTGCATAAAATATGTACATGTTGCTTGTATCCACATCAATAAAAGGAGCAGAGTCAACGTCAAAAGCATAATGTGGAATTTCGTGAAAAGGCCGACTTTTGGAATAATGCTGTCAATAGCCACGGTAGTTGATGCGTATCTAACGCTATGGCGAAGTCTGAAGCCATAAAAGGCAATGTCGAAACAAAAAGATACAGGATGCCGAAAAGTCCCACAACTATTATGACAAATATTTTTCAATATGAAGAAAAACACAAAGAACTTGGCTGTATTCTTTAAGAACATAGAAGAAAAAATCGCTTGTTTTTAATTACAGTGGATGAATGGACTGATTGTACTTTGATACGATATTTAAATGTGACTGTTCACGTTCTCGCAGAGGACAATATTAATTTTAATGCACATGTATTGGGATTAATCGATATAAATGGAAGAGCAGGTTCGGAAAACATAAAAAATTTAGTGGAGCATATGCTGTTGGAATTCCAAATACATATTGAAAAAGATTATAGTTTCAACACACGATGGCGCTGCGGTAATGAAAAGGTTTGGAAGCCATTTAAATATTGTCAGTCAGCTATGCCACAATCACGCGTTACATTTAGCAGTTATGAACTGTATATATGAAAATAAAACTGACAAGGAAAAAGAAAATTACGACATCAGTGATGATAATAGTGATTGTGATACTGCTGATGGAAGTGGTTGAAGACAGGCACTATTCGACGAAAAATAATTTCATTGGTGCTTTAAATAATATCAGAAAAAGAAAAAAATCTTATGAAGCTATAAAAACGAGGTGGGAATGTATAGTCGGTATGATATAATTCTTTCGACTATCGGAACCAATAAACAAAACTTTGAAGAACCTCAATAGAAATACAGTTTCTGATGAAGAACTTCTAGATGTTCTCGCACCGATGGAGGCTACAATCAAAGAACTGAGGAAGAACGGTGCGATTTTGATAACTGCTGAAGGAGTTTATAAATTTTTGTACTAAAAATTTGAATAGATTGGGACAGATATACATAAGTCTAAATCTACATATTACATATAGTGATAAAATGGATGCTCGATTTTCCTAAACATACAGCAGAATCCTTTGACGTGGAACTCCTGGAAAAACATGCCCCTAGATTAATTTCAGGAACTAGCGAAAATTTGAATTTTTTGCTAGATTCGGAATCAAAGGTAGAACTGGTAGCGGAAACAGCTGAGACGGCTAATGACTTACAACAGGAACTGCGGGTAACATTTCAACTTCGACACTAGCACCTATGCAAAATCGGAAAAAATGGAAAAGGATTTCAAATACTGCTTTAAAATAACTTTTTAAACATAAACAGGACATATTACATAATATGCTGCTGACAATTAAACCTACATACACCAACCGCAACGAAAATGATTTTTTCGACTGGGGGACAGATAAAAGCCAAATTGAAATACCTAACACTAAATACACTGCTATTTTTTAAATTAAATTTTTTTTCTAAATTATGTCAATCAATGTTTTTTTTAAAGTATTTGTATTTGTAAATTTAATTTGGTGCCTTTATCATGTATTGTTTTCTTTGGATAAAATATAGTATTTTACATCTGGAGTAAAGTATTGGCTTAATTAATTAGAGATATCGTCTGTATTCTTCGAAAAAGAGCTAAACTCTATTATTTTTCAAAATGAGATTTTGATGTATGTAATGTAATATTTTAAAGCTTTCATTAATTATATTTATTCATCCAAATAGCTTTGCCTGTTTACGAAGAATATCGATAATATGGTAAAAGGACTACTAGTCATATGTGAACCAGTCACAGGAAAACCGGTCGCTCTAGATCGGTCACACTAAAACTGATCACACCCGAAAATTGGTCACACCCAAAAATTCGACCAATTTTTAATTTTTGGGTGTGACCAATTTTCGGGTGCGACCAGTTTTAGTGTGACGGGTGATCACGTGTGACCGATCTAGAGCGACCGGTTCACATTTGACTAGTAATCACCGAACCGATACTATATATGTAATACTGGTGTTGTGCACGAATTAAATTATAATTGATACACGAATTAAATCAAAGTTATATATTGTATATAAATATAATGTAAGATAATTTATAGGCGCACGCGCGCACGTACATATTAATAGAAAAAGTTGAGTGCGTGCATTACACACTTGTCGATCCAACCCGTTCACCCGTTCGAAATTAAAAAATTAACGTGTATGTGTGTACGCTTCCGCGCAGCGCATTTTAAATCCCCATACATTTAAGTCCACGCGTCCGCCAAATAAATACACACATCGCGTCCATTTTTATATATGTATATTATATGATTTTCATAATAAGGAAATAAATAGTTCATTAATAATTAATTTTCTTATTAATTATTTAAAATAAAAAGTACAACACATTTTCAGATATTCCTACGAACCACGGAATAGTCACGGGTTCAAGTGTTTTTTTTTTTTTTTTTGGATACTTTTAAACATGAGAAAAAAACGCAGCACCCCTAAAGGTCTGTTCATACTTAACAGCACTGCACGACTCCGTTTCAAATATGTCATTTTATTACATTTCTATTCATATCTACCTACACGTCGCGGTCACGTCACGTTCACAGCACTTTAGCCGAGTGCAAGGCAAAATCGGCGTACTTATACATTACAGGCCATGACGATACGGTGCAATATTGCTTACGTCGTATTGTCGAGTACTTGCAATATGAATGCATACACGTGCATTCGTAGCTACGCGTCAGAATACAAGTCAGCAAAAATGTTTCGACGTTTATCGAACGAAAAATTATGTATAATCGCGCTGTGGTTGGAAGAAGAAGCTCAAGAAGGCAATAAAAAAGCACGGAGGCGTTTTGATGTGCATCCCATGTTAAAAAATAGAAAAACCGAAGGAGAGTTTTGGACACTGTATAAGGAGCTTGTGGATGATGGACAAATTTTTTTTAAATAATTCCGTAAAAAAATTATTATTTTTTTAAATATTTGCGTCAAAACCATGTCGAAAGATTGAACAGCTCAACTGTCACTATCGATAATTGGTCCAAAACAGCAAAGCGGCAGACTCATGGCACGTAATTCGCGTTTATATTTCCAAGATGGCCAAAAAAACGGATACGATACGTTGACGAATGTTGCTGTAAGGTATGAACAGGAAATGTCGGATACTGCTGTAAGCCTGTCGTGGCATAAACGTGACGGTTGGTATGAATATACCCATTCAAAATGTACCAAAGAATTATGGAGGATGAACGAATGAGACGACTGGCATGTTAATGCACGTGTTTATTATATGACAGCTGAAGACAGAGTGAGTAGTGGCTCTCCGAACCCAGCCGGGTTGGTCCCCACTCGCAGGAAGGCAACCAAACTCGACCATGTCGTATAAGCGAGCCGCCACAGAATACTTTTCGTACGGCCGGATACCAGCTGAAGTCGGTACGTGCTGACCAGGTATGAACAGACCTAAAACATACAAGAAGGGGTTCGGTGATGAAATTCGCTAACACCCAAAAACTCCATCAATCGAAAGCTTATTAAAGAAATATTGAAGGCGATTTCTGTGGCAACGATTGATAATTTGTGTAATTAATCCACTTACCACAAGAAGGATAGGCTTAGCGCAAACAGCGCGAATGTTGGCAGCGGTGGTGGGAGTGCACACTGTCGGAAGTGGGCTGGTAGTGGGTTGTTAGTGGGTTGGTAGCGCAGTGCGATAGCGCGCCGTACGAAAGGTAGGGTACGAGTACGAGTACGAGTACGACAACGACAACGACAACGACAACGACACATCCGGTACGTCGACGGTGATAAGAATGGTCGCGACCCGTGTTGTTCACCATCATCAGAAATGTGTCGATCAAGTCCAGTCTGCGGCTGCGGCAGTCGACGTCGCGATGTCGGCGACGTCGGACGAGGGAGGGTGCTGCCGAGTGGGTTTCGCCGCTCGCCTCTACATCTACGCGTGGGCGGTTCTGCTCGCCAGCTGGGTCTTCCTCAGGAGACTGTTTTCAGTGGTGTGGTCGCGCCACAAAGCCACTCCTGCCCCTCCTCGAGATGTCCCCCCGCCAGCCCTCTGCGACTCCTCCATCGGCCGACACAACTACATCAAACTGCAGGTTTCCCTTTCCCTTTCAACTTCTCCTTGAACTTGTCCACGGCGAGTCTCATCTCACCATCTATCTCACTATCACTAACTTCTACTTTTTGTTCTATGATACATATACATACATACATACATACATATACTCGAAGGTCAAATTTTTCTTATCATGTTTGTTGAAGTGTAAACTTTCTTTTCATATTCGTAAACTTCTATCACGTTTTACTGTCTTATCATCTGTGAATCGACTATTTAGCGATCGAATGTTTTCTATCGGCCGGAATGTGAAATTACCGAAAACGCAAACATCGGAAGGCAAAGATCGAAAATCGAAAGATCTTAAGTCGAAAGATCAAAAAAAAAGGGTGCATGATAAACGGTACATACTCACCTACATACTCACTTAATTTACGCGAGCAGGATACAACAGGAACAAGAGGAACAGGCTTTTCCTCCCGTATTCTGCGCGCGCACATTAATGCACCCTTTTTTTTTGATCTTTCGACTTAAGATCTTTCGATTTTCGATCTTTGCCTTTCGATATTTGCGTTTTCGGTAATTTCACATTCCGGCCCGTGAGGTAGACCCGTTTTCTATATATGTATGTACATGTAAATTCTGTTCGGTTCATATTTTAATGTATGGGAGTGGTTTTTAATATATGTTTTTTTTACAAAGGTTTTCATTAGTTTCACATCGACAATTTGTCTGACAAACTTCTCACACTCCTCCGATCGCTTTGAAACTTTGCCATTTTGCAGGGTTTTGCTGCCGATAGAGATTTTTATTTCGACAAAACTCAAAACTGTTTTTATTAACTAGGCAAGCATTATTATAACAAATATAAGATGTTTATTGTAGTATGCCTTTTTCAGTTACACTGGTAGTCTAGAATAATTACCATTATTTAACACTAGTTATTTTACCCGGCTTTGCTCAGTATTTGTAATATAAACTTGTTTTTTTATTAAATTTATTTGAATCGGAAAAAATATAATATTCAACCAATTGAATTGTCGTCGTGTTTTGTTTACGAAGTTCCCAACCAACATTACATATTTTCTTACTTACTTACAAAGTCTCTTTCGAAATTATATATTAGATTTGATCAATTTTTCTCTCTTCTATAGGTATTTGTTGAGGTTTTCTTTTATGTTATATTTAATTCTATATTATTGTTAGAAATTCTTTAAATCAATATATACATCGCTGATTTTCTATAATTTTTTAATGGTGTGTACTTTTAAATTAGCTAAAAATAAATAAAAAATATATTTTCAGATACCCATCGAACAATGTTCAAGTTTTCAAAACAAAGTATCAATTAGGATTTGTTAACTCTTTTGTATAACATTGTTAATCTTTAAAGTAAGCCCTTTAGTATGATAAAAAAATTATAATTGTACAGAAAGCATTATATTATTAAATAATTAATATTTTGAGATTATGTTCCACGATTTAAATTTTTAAATGATATAATTAAGAATTGATTTAAATTTAAATTTTGAAAGCCTGATTAAAATTTATATTTATCTTTAAAATGTCATTTTAATTAATGGGCAAAGTCATTTGTACTATTAAATTAATCAACTTCAGTTCAACTATAAAAAAAAAAAACATAGCTGATGAAATTCTATTAGATTATTTGTAATACATTTCGCAACTTTATAACCCAAATATGTCAATTATAATAAATAGTGATAATCAATTTGGTTCATGCAATTGAAATGTGTACATGTATACATACATACGTACATTAAAAACATTGATTATTGATTTCAGGGTGTAAAATTCCATTACGTTGAAGCCGGGGATAAGTGTGCTCCTCCACTTCTTCTCTTACATGGATTTCCTGACTGTTGGTTGGGCTGGGAGGCTCAAATAACACTTCTAAGCGTTTCGTATCACGTTTACGCTTTGGATCTGAAAGGGTTCGGTGATTCTGACAAACCTGGAATACGTCTCCATTACAGACTTCCTCACCTATTGTCTGAACTGCGCGCCTTCCTCCTCATATTATCAGACAATCCAAGTCGTCGCAATGTCACTATATTGGCACACGACCTGGGTGGATTATTGGCTTGGTTAGTATTGTCACTTTGAATTATTGTTCTCACGGGTATTATGCATAAATATTTACATATTAATCTAAACATACACGTTTATTTTAGGTTTCTTTTGCACGATTCGCCCGGATTGATAGAGAGGATGGTTATTGTGTCTGCGACGCATCCAAATATATTTTGGGACACGTTGCCTAAAAATTGTCTTTTGAATTATAAATGGATGTGCTTAGCCCAAGTAATTCTATTGTACAAATTTGTATAAATGTTAAATTGTTTTACGTTTTTAATACTATTAGTTCTTTATGAATAGGTGCCTTGGTTGCCTGAACAAGAAGCCTTAAAAGGTGACATGATGTTTCTCGAGCAATATTGCCCACATCTTAAGTCGTCATCCCTTTTAGAAACATATAAATATGTATTTTCGAGACACGAAGATTGGACTGGACCCTTGAACTATTTTCGGTAAGATGTTATCATTTCTTGTAATGAATTTGTAATAATTAAATCGAATTGATTGACTCCTGTAACAAAGTCTACTGTATCAGTGATAAGACTTGTACAATCATTACATTTATTTCTTTATAATTAAAGATTTTTTTGTTGTATATACTTTTTCTTAATCTTATCTGATTGTTTTTTTATATTTGATGTGTTATTATTGATTACAGAAATCTTATGTTTTGTCGCGTACCTGAAAATTGTGGTTTTATAAACACACCTATATTAATAATAACTGGGAATAAAGACCCTCAGGTATAAATAAAGTACATATGTAATTTTAAAATATTGCTTTTTATCTTATTAACATTTTTTATTTATCATATTAGATACCGTTGGAAGCGATAGTTCGAAGTTCAGACTGGTGTACTAACGCCACAGTGAAGATAATCGATGGAGGCGGACATTTTCCACATCAAGAATATTCTGAACAGTTCAATCGTCATTTACTTAAATTTCTCATATGTACGTTTTATCCAAATCGTAATCAATTCCTCTTTTTTTCATAGTTATCAATGTCAATATGTTTTGTAACATGCGATGTGTATGAATGGTCGATTGATTTAAAAAGTTTCTCATGTAAATATTATATTACGTGATTCTTATAGATAAGTTTGTTTTTATTCAGTTTGCATACTATCATAATTATTGTTTTATCTATATATTGTGAATCTATCAATTTTTTAGTACAATGTTATTTAATTTTATTCATATTAATGTATTTTAAATCTCAACTATTTCAGGCGATAGAGAGAAACATCTGGTTGGAAAGAATGGAATTGAAGCTGGTGTGACGGGAGCTGCACGAGGACTTGTGGGGCGTCTATTTGGTGCTGTGCATCTGTTTACTTGACAATAATGATAATACTAGAGATGAACATTCATCTAGTCGAATAGAATTTTTGGTTATTTTGTTTTATGTATTTTTATTAGATATTTTATTTTATGTTATATGTTAAATTAGTGATTTGTTTATGTCAATATTGAAACAATATATCATAATGGAATATTAAAATGAAGTTAATCTCACATGTATGTGTATAAGTGTACTTTTAATTAATCGTGGCTCATAATGATAATCTAGTAAATTGAAAAAAATAGCATAGCATATGTATTTTGTCAGCTATTGTATGATAATATACGGAGCCATATCAATGTTAAACCAAAGTGCCAAAAGTATTTTTTATACTATATATATATTTTATTTACGATCTCAACATCAACACCCATTTATAATATTGAATTTTTAATTTAGAACAGAAATTCTGGCCTTAAGATTTTCATTCAACTTTCACAGTTGGGTTCTGTTAGCTACTTATAATGATGACTGCTTCATATTTTCAATTTAAATTATCTTAATGCAATAGAAGCACGGTATATAGATTTTATAGATATTGCAAATTGTTGGACATTGTGTTTTATATTAAAAATTTATAATTATTCATTATTACAATACTAAATGGAGATATTTTATTATCGCGTGTACATATACATACATACATAAGTTTGTATATACTCAATTCAACTTGAAATATTTTATTATCCTGGTTTCAAAAATCAATTATTAATGGAATGCTCATTTTCACATTTTATACTGATATTAATTTAAGCCTATTTTTAAAATTGAATTGCATAATTACTTATTATATCGGTTTATTTTTAATATTAGTTACATATTTGAATGGATCTTATGTGGTCAATATTTATTGTTGAACATTGTTCGAGTATGCGCAATTATTTAAGTATAATTTATTATATGAAATGTAATAGTTTTTTAATGAATTTTAATTGGTTTATGTTTATTGAACTTTTTTTGTATTTTTATATTTTTTTATTCCACTCATGTAGCATTTTATTAAATAAAATACTTTTTAAAAATTTCAAATTTTTATTATGTTTAATGCAATGTCATCCTATTTAGTGTAAAACAAAGACGAGGTCTATAAAAATAATACTATTTCCGATTAAGTCTGATAAGTTCTTTAGTATTCTTGTTTATTTTATACATACTCAAAAAACAACGCCCGTCGGTGTTTTTCAGTTCCGTGGAATTGTTGGCAAAACGCCGATCAGCGTTGGTCAGCATTCAAAGGGTTAACGAAGCGAAAGATTAAAAAAATATATACATGTATAAATTTAAATTTAGCAATTTTAGGGGCACAAATTTAGGTTTTTGCCTGGGGCGTTAAATAACTTAGGGCCGGCCCTGGATATCAGTCAAAATATTGAAGTTGAAATTTCTCGTGGAAACTCCTTTATCCTATTGACAATTCGTATAAAGGAAAAATAATAATTCTACTGTTCATTTTTCGATTCTAAAAGTTTATCGATTTGGATTATTATTCTTTAATAAAAAAATAAAAATAATAGACGAAGAAAAAAAAAAACAAATGGAAAAAAATGAAAACACAAGAAAACTATAAAAAGCTTTTAGGAATTCGTTATTTCGAATAGTTTGTTTTTAAAAATGTCTACGTTACTATTAAGTTACTGTTTAATTTATTTGTTATATATTACATACTATTCTGAACTTTAATCACGTACCTACATCTAATATATAATTTCGAAAGAAACTTTGTATGTAAGTATTGTTGGTTGGAAAAAGTCAAAATTTCCATGACGACATGGGGACGGGGGGCACCGGGGGCGAATTCCCCCTTGGGAGCCGCCGGATTCTGGTATAATACATTATACATCTAATATATAATTTCGAAAGGGACTTTGTAAGGGTTACACGACAATTGGTGCAAGTCCAAAATGTTCAACGACAAAATGTACCCGAAAATTAGTGCACTGACAAAATGTACCCGCGACAAAATGTACCCGCGACAAAATGTACCCGCGACAAAATGTTTAAGCGACAAAATGTTCAAAAATGTTCAAAATGTTCAACCGTATCCAATATTTACGTATTTAAATTGAAAAAAAAAACTTTCCGAGCGTATGAACTCCAGATTACATTGCATTAGTTTATATGGCAGGGCTTCTCAACCGTCTCCAAAATTTACTATATTTCAAATGAATAATTTACTTTTCATCGTACACATCGCGGGCGTTATTAAATTAGTATAAATGACAGGGGTTCTCAACCGTATCCAATATTTACGTATTTAAATTGAAAAAAAAAACTTTCCGAGCGTATGAACTCCAGATTACATTGCATTAGTTTATATGGCAGGGCTTCTCAACCGTCTCCAAAATTTACTTTATTTCAAATGAATAATTTACTTTTCATCGTACACATCGCGGGCGTTATTAAATTAGTATAAATGACAGGGGTTCTCAACCGTATCCAATATTTACGTATTTAAATTGAAAAAAAAAACTTTCCGAGCGTATGAACTCCAGATTACATTGCATTAGTTTATATGGCAGGGCTTCTCAACCGTCTCCAAAATTTTCTTTATTTCAAATGAATAATTTACTTTTTATCGTACACATCGCGGGCGTTATTAAATTAGTATAAATGACAGGGGTTCTCAACCGTATCCAATATTTACGTATATAAATTGAAAAAAAAAACTTTCCGAGCGTATGAACTCCAGATTACATTGCATTAGTTTATATGGCAGGGCTTCTCAACCGTCTCCAAAATTTACTTTATTTCAAATGAATAATTTACTTTTCATCGTACACATCGCGGGCGTTATTAAATTAGTATAAATGACAGGGGTTCTCAACCGTATCCAATATTTACGTATTTAAATTGAAAAAAATAAAAAAACTTTCTAAGCGTATGAACTGCAGATTACATTGCATTAGTTTATATGGCAGGGCTTTTCAACCGACTCCAAAATTTACTTTATTTCAAATGAATAATTTACTTTTTATCGTACACATCGCGGGCGTTATTAAATTAGTATAAATGACAGGGGTTCCCAACCGTATCCAATATTTACGTATTTAAATTGAAAAAAAAAACTTTCCGAGCGTATGAACTGCAGATTACATTGCATTAGTTTATATGGCAGGGCTTCTCAACCGTCTCCAAAATTTACTTTATTTCAAATGAATAATTTACTTTTTATCGTACACATCGCGGGCGTTATTAAATTAGTATAAATGACAGGGGTTCCCAACCGTATCCAATATTTACGTATTTAAATTGAAAAAAAAAACTTTCCGAGCGTATGAACTCCAGATTACATTGCATTAGTTTATATGGCAGGGCTTCTCAACCGTCTCCAAAATTTACTTTATTTCAAATGAATAATTTACTTTTCATCGTACACATCGCGGGCGTTATTAAATTAGTATAAATGACAGGGGTTCTCAACCGTATCCAATATTTACGTATTTAAATTGAAAAAAAAACTTTCCGAGCGTATGAACTCCAGATTACATTGCATTAGTTTATATGGCAGGGCTTCTCAACCGTCTCCAAAATTTACTTTATTTCAAATGAATAATTTACTTTTTATCGTACACATCGCGGGCGTTATTAAATTAGTATAAATGACAGGGGTTCCCAACCGTATCCAATATTTACGTATTTAAATTGAAAAAAAAAACTTTCCGAGCGTATGAACTCCAGATTACATTGCATTAGTTTATATGGCAGGGCTTCTCAACCGTCTCCAAAATTTACTTTATTTCGAATGAATAATATATTTTTCATCGTACACATCGCGGGCGTTATTAAATTAGTATAAATGACAGGGGTTCTCAACCGTATCCAATATTTACGTATTTAAATTGAAAAAAAAAAACTTTTTAATCGTATCGGAGATGTCATTGAATTATATGTATATATATATATATATATATATATATATATATATATATATATATATATATATATATATATACATATAATTATATACATATATATATATATATATATATATATATATATATATATATATATATATATATATATATATATATATATATATATATATATATATATATATATATATATATATATATATATATATATATATATATATATATATATATATATATATATATATATATATATATATATATATATATATATATATATATATATATATATATATATATATATATATATATATATATATATATATATATATATATATATATATATATATATATATATATATATATATATATATATATATATATATATATATATATATATATATATATATATATATATATATATATATATATATATATATATATATATATATATATATATATATATATATATATATATATATATATATATATATATATATATATATATATATATATATATATATATATATATATATATATATATATATATATATATATATATATATATATATATATATATATATATATATATATATATATATATATATATATATATATATATATATATATATATATATATATATATATATATATATATATATATATATATATATATATATATATATATATATATATATATATATATATATATATATATATATATATATATATATATATATATATATATATATATATATATATATATATATATATATATATATATATATATATATATATATATATATATATATATATATATATATATATATATATATATATATATATATATATATATATATATATATATATATATATATATATATATATATATATATATATCATCATCATCATCATTTACAGCCATTCGCCATCCACTGCTGGATGAAGGCCTCTCCAACACGCTTCCACTCGTCTCTGTTTTGCGCAACACTCATCCATCTCATTCCGCACATTTTCCTAATTTCGTTCACCCATCTTCCTTGCGGTCTTCCTTTTACTCTTTTGCCTTCTCTCGGGTACCATTCAAGCACTTCTTTTGTCCACCTTTCGTCCATCCTCCTAGCTACGTGACCCGCCCATTGCCATTTCAATCTCTTCACTCTATCCACTATGTCCACTACCCTTGTCATATTTCTCACCCACGTGTTCCGCTTCCTGTCTTTCCTCGTTATGCCAAGCATACAGCGTTCCATACTTCTTTGAGTGCATTGGATTTTATTTTGCATCTTGGCGTTCAGTGTCCAAGTTTCACATCCATACGTCATCACTGGCAAAACGCATTGATCAAAGATCCTTTTCTTCAGGCAGAGTGGCATTTTTGATTTAAAAACAGCATTCATCCGTCCAAATGCACTCCACCCCAATTTCATACGTCTCTTTATCTCTTCATTTTTACTACCAGACATGTCAATTATTTGACCTAAATATAAATAATTATTTACTACTTCTACTGGTTTATCATCTAAGGGGATGCTATCAGGCATGCAATAACTATTGAACATTAGTTTAGTCTTATCTACGTTAATTTTTAATCCTACTTTTCTACTTTCCCTGTCCAGCTGTGTTAGTCTGATAAGTAGGTCAGCTGAATCACGAGCTACTAAAACTATATCGTCTGCGAACCGAAGGTGACTCAAAAAGCGACCATTGATGCTTACTCCGGCTGTATCCCAATCCAATTTCCTGAAAACTCCCTCAAGCACCGCATTGAATAACTTGGGCGAGATTGTATCTCCTTGTCTTACTCCTTTTCCTATGCTAAATCTATCTGTACCTGAAAAAATTTTAACTGAAGCTGTGGCATTCTTATATATTGTAGCTAACAGTCCCACATAGGGTTCCGGCACTCCCTGTGTTTTTAGAGCGTTAAGTACTGCATTATGACTAACTGTATCGAAGGCTTTCTCATAATCGACGAAACCTAGGCACAGTGGCCGTTGATATTCGTTGGCGCGCTCGATTAGTTCGCCAACTACTTGGAGGTGGTCCATTGTGCTGAAATTTGCCCTAAACCCTGCCTGCTCTATAGGTTGGTTCTCGTCGAGGATATTCTTCAGCCTTTCTGTAATAACCTTCGTGAAGAGCTTGTAGACCGCTGAAAGTAGACTAATGGGTCGGTAGTTCTTGATATCGCTTTTGTCACCTTTTTTGTGTATTAAAATGATAGTTGCGTTATTCCATCCTTCTGGTATAGCTTGGTTCTGGATGCATTTGCTGAAAAGCCTAGCTAAGATATTAATTAGGGGGGGGCCGCCACATTTTAGTAAGTCGATGGGAATATTATCTTCCCCTGGGGTTTTACCATTCTTTGCAGTTTTTAGCGCGGCCTCTACTTCGCTAGGCAATACTGCAGGAACCCTTTGGCCGTGTGTCGATTCCAGAGTGGGGAATTGGCCGTTGTCGTTCTCGTATAGTTTTGCATAGAACGTGTAAACTCTGTCTATGATTTCTTCTCTATTCCTAATTATTACTCCGCTCTCTGATCTGATTGCGATCATTTGGTTTTTGCCTAAGAAAAGATCCTGTTTGCACTTTTTCAGGCTACGGTTATTCTTAATGGTATTTTCTATTAGCTTGCTGTTAAAATCCCTGACATCCCTGACTATTCTCTTCTTAATTTCCTTATTTACTAGATTGTATTCTTGCTTATTATTATCCCTATCTAAATTCCTTTTATGCTTAATTAGGTTTTTTGTTTCCGCTGAAATTTTGCTTAATTTAATCTGTTTCCTGAAACCACCTAATTTCTTACCTGTTGAGGTTAGAACCGAACTAATTACAGTGTTCAATTCCTCGATGTCTGCTTCTGGGTTTAATTTCCCGTATCGATTTCCAAGTTCGAGTTCGAATTCCTTTTTCCTAGACCTTAGTTGAGCGAAATCTGGAGAGTTACTGCATCCTTTTATTAATTTCCTACGTTCGCAATTTATATTAATGGCCATCTTGGCACGGACTAATCTGTGATCGCTGCCTATATCTACTTTACTTAAAACACTAACGTCTTTAACGGAGTGCAGGGCATTTGTTAGGATGAAATCGATCTCGTTTCTGTCTCCTTTAGGACTCTCCCAAGTCCACTTATTGTTGGTGTTTTTCCTGAAAAATGAATTAGTGATGAAGAGCCTGTTGTGTTCTGCGAATTCTATGAGGCGATCGCCTCTGTCGTTTCTTTGGCCGGTACCAAAATTGCCTACTGCTCTTTCTGTGTTTGCCTTTTGTCCTATTTTTGCGTTAAAGTCGCCCATGATTATTTTAAAGTGGTGGCGGCTATTATCGTATGCGCCCTGTAGTTTTTCGTAGAAGTCTTCTATTTCCTCGTCTGGGTGGCTAGATGTGGGGGCGTACACTTGGAAGATTTGACAAGTGTACCTGCTCGAGATTCTTAATACTACATAGCATATACGTTCCGATATGTCGTTTATTTCTATAATATTTCTTTCTATTCTCTTATTGATAAGAAACCCTACTCCTCCTATTCTACCATTTGGTAGCCCTCTCCAGTAGAGACAGTTACCACTTTTTAGGATTATTTGGTTTTCCTGTTTTCGTCTTACTTCGCTAAGTCCTACTAAATCCCATTTGATACTTTCTAGTTCATTCTCTAATGCAAGCACACTTCCTTCACTCGATAACGTTCTTACATTGTACGTGGCTAAATACAGGTTTCTATTAGCTAAGCTATCATCCATCGTCACTCTTACCTTGTTGGAGGTTTGGATATTATTTTTCTCGCATTTATCCAAGATGTGTTGAGAAAAAGGCGGTACTTGAGAGAGATTTCCATTCAAGGAGTGAGTTCTTACCGCCATAAACTCTTCTCTGTGGTCAGCTTTGACATATAGTCATCCTAGGTATCACTTGGATCACTTATGAGTTATTACATGCCATTTAACAGGGTTACTTTGTAAGTGAAAGTAGTTAGTTATGATAATAATAGATTAGCAATTGTTATACTACTTTTTTACAGATCTTTATCGTGAGACGCCTCTTTGGAGACAACGGATTTATATATGTGAGTGCGGTTTGCAATTTAATATTTTAATAATAACTTTAGTAAAGTATATAAAATTACACGAATTACTTTAATATAATTTAAATATGAAAAAGAACTGATAGACAGTTGGGAAACACCGTTTCTGTTTGCTATTATTCTATTAAGTAAAGTTCGTTAAAGATTTTTGGCTGGAAGCAATTATGTGGAAGATTTATTGCTTCTGTGGGACCGACTTGGCTGGCGAAGGACCCTTTTTTTGTATTCAGGTAGGGAGATGTATCTCGTTTGACACCGATTTGACACAAAAATTAGCACAAAATTTTTCGAAATAACTGATATAAAACCGCTTTTTACGACCGATTTGCTGTTTATTTTTACACTTAAATTATACTAGGATGCAATTAGTAAAATAAGTGATTAGATGGTTAAGTTAAATTTCGTGCAATAGCCGGGTTTAAGCGAGTAATAGCGGGAGGAACGCAGAAGCACGTCCTCCTCACATGACACGAAAGACCGAACTCATCCGAAAGACCGAACTCATCATATATATATATATATATATATATATATATATATATATATACCACCAGCAGCATAAAACGGAACGCTTGTGAATTTTGCGACATACGTGTTTGTTCTAATCATCACTTCGTTATTTGTAAATTTATCTTAGTTATTTCTTCTGTATATTGGTAAAAAAACGTAATTCTCTTTAACTATGTACAAAATACAGTTATCTTGTATGTATGCAAAATAAAACAGACTAAGGTACAAAAAACCCGTAATATACCTGCTAAGGGTTCGCCTTTGTTCATTGTGCGTCAAATGCTTTCAAACATTGAAAAGATCATGCTCAGCTGAGACCTTTTGCTGTATGATTGTTCTAAGGGTAATTATGGGTTTAATAGTTTTTATTTTATAAAATTGATGGATTTAATATTTAATTTTGAATTTTTAAATTAACAATATCGATTCTTCAGAAATTGGTCGCTGCAGGGATATTTCCGCCGAAAAAAAACTTTAATTGCTGCGTATTTGAAAGCGAAGAAGGTGTCCATGCGAAAAATTGCCAGAACAGAGTGTTTCGGTAAACACAGTTTCGATAATAACTCCGGAGCTTAGTTCTTGTACTAACTTCTCGGTTTTGGCTTGGAGACCTTGAAGGGCTTTCAAGAACTTCCACAGGTTTGGAAATTGGGCTCTAATTGTATAGCCAACTTTCATATGGAAGCCTTCCACTTCGTTGTCCGTTTTTCCATAATTATGTAATATTCGGTCTCGAACATTCCATATGTCTATGGAAGCTACACGAGGTTCACGTCTGACATATGGCCAAATGCGCAAGTAACGGGTTGCTTTTTCCATCTGTCCCAAAGTACCTACAGAAAAATCCAGGAATTGGGATTATCTGAATTTTACGATAATCAGGAAAATGCAATTAAATTTAAAATGGTATTGGCATTAGCATTTGTTCCTCCAGAAAATGTAGTCGAAAGCTGGGAGGAACTCCTCCAAATTCTCAACCCATGGCTATTGGCACAAGAACGAGAAATCCAACAGAAGGTCGATGATTTCCTCATGTATTTTGAGGTTAATTACATTGGGAAAATTATTTTACCAACCCTAACTACATAAAAAATGTTAAGATTCCTAGAAAAAGATTTGGTCGAAGCATATGCGCTTCAATACTTCGAAGACAATAGGTTCTTTTGAGCTGAAAAATAAAATTCGATTTACAATCATTTTATTTTAACCATGCATTTTTTTTCTCAACGTGTGAATTTGATTAGCAAAAAGTTGAATTTGATTTACAAAGGAGTGAATACGTAATAAATAATAAATGTAATTATTTAAAAATTCATCATTATCAGTATATAATAAAAAGAAGACACTAGACATTTCCATGTTTTAATATTCATATAAATTATTGATATATTAATTATCTATTAACATATGTACAGTCCATCCTAAAATGACAATGTAACACAAAACCGGACTACGGAATGACCTTAAAAACAAAATTAATTATGGTTGAAAATTATAATACATTGCTTGAAAGATAGTCTTCTTGATAAATATTGTGGTTCTAGCTTATTTGCCATAATTTTAAAGCCTATAAAATAATTTTTCGTAAACTGGTCAAGTACGGTTTGCATATTGCAAGATAAGGTTTTTTCTATGTATATTCATTGAAGCTCAGGGTGCTGTTAGTGCTAAATTAAAAAGAACCAGGTCGGTGTTTAATTTTTACGACCCCCCCCTCGGTTTTTTTTTTACTAAAAAAAATTCGGGTGTGACCAACCCATGACTTTATCTATGTATTTGAGGAATATAAGAAGGTAACAAAACAAAATTCGATATTGAACTGATGACTATGATAGCGATACAAATTGAGCGCAAATGTATGGAAACTTGCACAAAACAAAAAAAGTTCTACTTCCGGTTGTCAGATTTTGTTCAAATTTTTTTTATTACTAAAAATCACTATCAGTATTATACTCATTAAATATCAAGAAAATAAAAATAATTTTAAGGGTCAAAATAAAATAATGAAATATTGTTTTAAAAAAAAATACCACTTCTGGTTTACAAATTCTGACCAAAACCCTACCAGCTCTAAGTTAGTACATAAAGGATAGAAATATAAATTTTCAGCTTAATACGTTCAGGGGTGTGGACAGAGTAGTGGGCACAACATTTTCAACCTTTCTAAGAGAAAAAAACCCACTTCCGGTTTATAAAATTTAATAATTTTTTTTTCTTTTTATCACATTGCTACAAGAATTATACTTGAATTTTTTGTGACGAAAACACATGTTTAAGGGGTCGAAAAAAATAGTGGAAGAAAAATCGTACAAAAGTAAACTGCCACTTCCGGTTGACAGATACTTACTAAATTTTATATATAACTTGGTATTGTTAACTTGATAACCTTATTAGAACTTTATAATACCAGAGTAATTATAAATTAATTACATACATATATGTATATTTTTCTATAATAAATGTGATCGAGCTTATCAACTGTGAATAGCTAAAAATTATTATTCCATTGCTACAAACCGACGTTGAAGAGGACATTGAAGAGATTTCGAACCCACCATTTGCCTATTGTCCTAGGGTTTTACGCAAAGAAAAAAATGCATTCAATAGCCTTTAACATGAGGGTAGTAAAATTTTATAACCCATTTGTCTTTTTACATATTTTCGTCCATTTGTGTAGACAATTCATCTGTCAATCATAGAACTAATTTCAAAATATATTATTGTTTTGCCATCTCCATTCAACGCGCGTGATTTTTTTTACATTTACATTTTAATTGTCTTTTACATGTCAAAATTAAATTTTGTATGCAACCCTTACGCATAATAGTTAGTTGTAAATGATGCAATATTAATGTGAAACATAAAGGAGGTATGTAAAAATAATTTTAGCTGTAAACTTCTAATGTCTGCCTTTTTTACATACCTCCTTTTTTCTACAATACAATGTCCGATTCATACATTTGTTTTTTGCTAAACACTAAGTAAAATCTCTCCATCGTTAATCCGAATAGTCGTAATTCGAGACTTGACTGTAAAATAATACATTAAATTTATCTAAACTAATATTTGATATTCTTGCCTTATAATTGTATAATGAAATATTAAGTTTAAAAAAAACTTTCATTATACATATAGCTTGCGAATGTACACTAGAAGACTTATTTGCAGAAGAAATAAAATAATTGCATTTTAAACAAAATTTTGGAAAAAATTATGTGAATTTGATTTAGAGACGCCGTAAAGGTCACATTCAATGTTAAAACTCGAAGTACACGTGACCGCTGGCTGGGAACTGTTTTATCAAAATAAAACGTGGCGTTCAACGTTTATTTATTTATATATTATCTTAGCTATAAAGCTAATTTTAAAAATACATCTTAATTACTTAACTCTAAATAACACTAAAATTTATAATTATCTTATATGTACTGTCCCTCACAGAGGTCTTCGCACCTCTGTGAGGGTGTTAAACTAATTCAATGACATACGCTTTAAAAGTATTTTTTTCAATTTAAATAAGTAAACATTGGATACGGTTTAGAACCCCTGACATTTAAACTAATTCATTGACATCTGCAATACGCATAAAACCTTTTTTTTTTCAATTTAAATAAGAAAAAATTGGATACGGTTGAGAACCCCTGTCATTTATACTAATTTAATAACGCCCGCGATGTGTACGATAAAAAGTTAATTATTCATTTGAAATAAAGAAAATTTTGGAGACGGTTGAGAAGCCCTGCCATATAAACTAATGCAATGTAATCTGCAGTTCATACGCTCGGAAAGTTTTTTTTTTCAATTTAAATACGTAAATATTGGATACGGTTGAGAACCCCTGTCATTTATACTAATTTAATAACGCCCGCGATGTGTACGATAAAAAGTAAATTATTCATTTGAAATAAAGTAAATTTTGGAGTCGGTTGAAAAGCCCTGCCATATAAACTAATGCAATGTAATCCTCAGTTCATACGCTTAGAAAGTTTTTTTATTTTTTTCAATTTAAATACGTAAATATTGGATACGGTTGAGAACCCCTGTCATTTATACTAATTTAATAACGCCCGCGATGTGTACGATAAAAAGTAAATTATTCATTTGAAATAAAGTAAATTTTGGAGTCGGTTGAGAAGCCCTGCCATATAAACTAATGCAATGTAATCTGCAGTTCATACGCTCGGAAAGTTTTTTTTTTCAATTTAAATACGTAAATATTGGATACGGTTGAGAACCCCTGTCATTTATACTAATTTAATAACGCCCGCGATGTGAACGATAAAAAGTAAATTATTCATTTGAAATAAAGTAAATTTTGGAGTCGGTTGAAAAGCCCTGCCATATAAACTAATGCAATGTAATCTGCAGTTCATACGCTTAGAAAGTTTTTTTATTTTTTTCAATTTAAATACGTAAATATTGGATACGGTTGAGAACCCCTGTCATTTATACTAATTTAATAACGCCCGCGATGTGTACGATAAAAAGTAAATTATTCATTTGAAATAAAGTAAATTTTGGAGTCGGTTGAGAAGCCCTGCCATATAAACTAATGCAATGTAATCTGCAGTTCATACGCTCGGAAAGTTTTTTTTTTCAATTTAAATACGTAAATATTGGATACGGTTGAGAACCCCTGTCATTTATACTAATTTAATAACGCCCGCGATGTGAACGATAAAAAGTAAATTATTCATTTGAAATAAAGTAAATTTTGGAGTCGGTTGAGAAGCCCTGCCATATAAACTAATGCAATGTAATCTGCAGTTCATACGCTCGGAAAGTTTTTTTTTTCAATTTAAATACGTAAATATTGGATACGGTTGAGAACCCCTGTCATTTATACTAATTTAATAACGCCCGCGATGTGAACGATAAAAAGTAAATTATTCATTTGAAATAAAGTAAATTTTGGAGACGGTTGAGAAGCCCTGCCATATAAACTAATGCAATGTAATCTGCAGTTCATACGCTCGGAAAGTTTTTTTTTCAATTTAAATACGTAAATATTGGATACGGTTGGGAACCCCTGTCATTTATACTAATTTAATAACGCCCGCGATGTGTACGATAAAAAGTAAATTATTCATTTGAAATAAAGTAAATTTTGGAGTCGGTTGAGAAGCCCTGCCATATAAACTAATGCAATGTAATCTGCAGTTCATACGCTCGGAAAGTTTTTTTTTTCAATTTAAATACGTAAATATTGGATACGGTTGAGAACCCCTGTCATTTATACTAATTTAATAACGCCCGCGATGTGAACGATAAAAAGTAAATTATTCATTTGAAATAAAGTAAATTTTGGAGACGGTTGAGAAGCCCTGCCATATAAACTAATGCAATGTAATCTGCAGTTCATACGCTCGGAAAGTTTTTTTTTCAATTTAAATACGTAAATATTGGATACGGTTGGGAACCCCTGTCATTTATACTAATTTAATAACGCCCGCGATGTGTACGATAAAAAGTAAATTATTCATTTGAAATAAAGAAAATTTTGGAGACGGTTGAGAAGCCCTGCCATATAAACTAATGCAATGTAATCTGCAGTTCATACGCTCGGAAAGTTTTTTTTTTCAATTTAAATACGTAAATATTGGATACGGTTGAGAACCCCTGTCATTTATACTAATTTAATAACGCCCGCGATGTGTACGATAAAAAGTAAATTATTCATTTGAAATAAAGAAAATTTTGGAGACGGTTGAGAAGCCCTGCCATATAAACTAATGCAATGTAATCTGCAGTTCATACGCTCGGAAAGTTTTTTTTTCAATTTAAATACGTAAATATTGGATACGGTTGGGAACCCCTGTCATTTATACTAATTCAATGACATCTTAAAATGATATTCAATGAGTCACAATGACATTCGCTTAAAATGTAATTGTTCAATTTAAATAAGTATATGTTGGTACGGTTGAGAACACCTTTAATTTATAATAATTTAATAACATCCGCGATCTATACGATAAAAAGTACCATATACATCGATAAATATAATACAATAAAAAGTTACTTTTGCCATTAAAATAGGATAATTTAGGATTTTTGAACATTTTGAACATTTTTGAACATTTTGTCGCGGGTACATTTTGTCGCGGGTACATTTTGTCGCGGGTACATTTTGTCAGTGCACTAATTTTCGGGTACATTTTGTCGTTGAACATTTTGGCCTTGCACCAATTGTCGCGTCCCCCTTTGTAAGTGTGTAACTATAGTTGGTTGGAAATCGAAAACAAGCCAGTTTCTATGATGATTCGATTGGTTGAATTTTTTTTCGATTCAAATAATAAATTTAATAAAAAAACAAATGAATATTTACTATTAGATTCGCCATGTTTAAGCTGTTTATATTACAAATACTGAGCGAAGCCGGGTAAAACAACTAGTATTTCATAAGAAAGAATCTCTATTTTCTAATATATCTCTCTGACAATGAAGTTAAATTAAATAGAGTAGAAGTAATTACGTTACAATTAAAAATTTCAACAATACAACAAATACGACCTGCAGGAAAAGCGATAAATTGATTATCATATATTTAGGAATATAGAAACTCGGATAATAAACGTATGAAAATGAATGGACGTGCTATATTATAAATGGATATTAGCCCGAAGCGTTATGATATCGACGGGGCGCCACTGTAACAATTTGTCGTGCAGTTGGTAAGTATGTCTGCACTCTTCGGTAATCAGGGGAGCCAACTGGCATCAACCAATCCCTCGCCGTCTCATGGTCTTTTGTTATTGTAATAAAGCAGCCTCTCCTATTTGCCGACCCTTTTTGTATGGTGGCTCGCCCTACGCAAAATTGTCGAACCACCCCACCGATGTCTGCAAATTGAAATAAAAACCTTTCAATGTAATGAACAGGCGCCCCATCTCACAATTCAACACTCACCTAACCTCCCCCCTCTTCCCATTTTTAGTTCCCTTCCTTGTTCACCTCCCCGTTGTGTCAGTAGTGCGTTTTTGCATTATCGCCATTTTGACGGACGTGCAGCACTATGTATTATATAAATTGCATCAGCTAGTGTGTCTTCACGCTTATTTTATGAGATTTTGAAATCGTATTAAAATTTATTAAGAGCTGTTTGTGTTGGAAAGCAATTAAAAAGCTTTTACATTTTCCTTCATGTAGATACTTGCATTCTGTTGATTGTGTTTACAGAAAATTTGATCCATTTTGTGTATATTTCAAACTGACTTTCTGAATTCTTCGCGTTATCGACGAAGTTCTTAATGGATATTTTCTTAAAAAAAAAAACTTATTTATATTTATTTCCTTATTTATAATAACTACTGAGAGATAACGAGAGTGAAGATATTGAAATAGCAATTGGTGGGTCTTGTAGCTAGAAGAATTAATAAAAGATGGAGAAAGAAAACAAATGGTAGGTATCCAAGAGAGTGCAAAAGTCAAGGACGTCATTTGCTAGACTTGGCCAGGTCAGGAGCATGCACGACATTTGATGAAATACTATGAATCTTAATTAAATCGATTATTCGTTACTAAAAGTTTATACCAGCAGAAAATACAAGTTCAGAATGTCGACCAGAAACTTTTTCCAAAAAAATCCTAATTTTTCCCTCCCCCCTTGGAAAAAGCTGAAATTACGTCCCTCGCAAAATGATGCATGAAAGATTGAGGATTAGAAGGACGAGCGTTGCCTGGAACAGAGATAAATATATTTAATATGTCGACAACAAGGGTCAACTAGAGTGGACCCGAAGAAAAACTGACAGAAAAACAAAACGTTTAGTTCTGAACAGAATCAGACGACAAGAGAGACTGAATTTTTTCAAGTTCATTCATTACAATATAGTGTTTTTACCCCCAATTCGACATCTAGGACATTGTTATATCGATGACCAACCAATATTCTACATTCTTGAAGAAATAAATATGGCAATCGCAAAGATAATACATAGAACATAAAAGTTCTAACTCTATGCGGACCGAAGCTATACCTGCTATCCTGTTATTTCCTCTAATTATAGTTCGGGTGTGTTACAAATTGTAACTTGCAATACCAATTAAGACAAACTATGTATGTAAATGCATTTTAAAAAGTACGATGTCTTGTTTCGTATGTTTTAAGGAATATAATTTTTTCAACTCTCATATCTTTCGGCCGCCTTAATATTCCGCCTTTATATTATACTAGCTGTATTACCCGGCTTCGCTCGGTATTTGTAATATAAACCGCTTAAACATGACTAATCTAATAGTAAACATTTTATTAAATTTATTTGAATAGTTTTATTTTATATAAATTTATTTGAATACTCATTTGTTTTCTTTTTTATTAAATTGACTGTTACGAATAAACAAACATATATAGTAAGTATCTTATAAAAAATTATATGTATACCAGAATCCGGTGCCTGCGCCCCCTAGGGCTCCGCCCCCGGCGTCTGCACCCCCTAGGGCTTCGCCCCCGGCTCGAAGGCGGCTTCGCTCTCGGCGCAGATGGTTTCAGATCCGTCTAATGGAGTTATTGCAACCTATAAGAGAACTCAGCCTATTGTAGATATTGTAGATATAAAGTTGTACAAAGTTTGAAATTATAGTATCATAATAGTTTTGAGTTTGAATAAAATAACTTTGCAAATTGAATCAAGTGCTTGATTTTATGTATGCAATGTCATTTGAGGGTATGACATTGGCGTAAACTTATTCCAACATTTGTCTGGCTGATTTGAAATCGCAGCACGTGAGAGTCGGCATTGTTCAGCGGACGCCATTGAGTGGGTGTTTTTAAAAAGTCATTGGTAGTCCGGAGAGGACACGAACGTGGGGTCCCCCCTTTTCCCGGCGTGTCGTCTCGGTGGGGTGACATGACGAAAAATTAAGCGCGTGTCGCATGCACGGCGGGTGCTCCGCCCCCCATCCTCACAATCTGATACTTTTTAATCGCCCACTGAACGCCCTCTCTCAATCAGTGTATGTTTATTCAAATTTCACATATATTTATTTCTTCTTGTAATCGAATATTAACGTTGTATAATATTAATTTCGGTTGTAAATAATATTCAATCGTGTCATTTCGAAAGGTTTTTTCAGAAAGAAATTTCCAAGACACACTCATATGCCTTTCTCTGACTCAAAGTCTGGCGCAAAGTTTGACTCAAAGCCGGAATCAAAGTTGAAATCAGAATTGTATTTTTAATTAATATTACTTACAGCTTTACTTCTAGTAAGTTCGTTAGAAACATTACATTTTTAACAAGTAAAAGTTTATTGCAACTTACATATATAACATGATAGTTGACTGCAGATTTCAAAAATTATTTATATTTATTAATTTAATCAAATTTGAGTTACAATATGACAAATACATACATTGTTTTTAGATGCATTTAGTTGGTTTAGATGCATTTAGTTGGTTTAGATGCATTTAGTTGGTTTAGATGCATTTAGTTTAGTTTACCATTTTTAAAGTGCCTATAAATGAATGAACAAGGATATGTTAAATTTTTGTCTTTTTACTTTGTAAATATATATGTAAATAATATTTAAAATGGATGGAAAATAATAGTTTGTTACGAAACCTTGAATCGTTAAAATTTAAATATGTTAACTGGAAATATTATATTAAATGTTATTAAAATACAAAAACATATGAGTCGTTATATATGGAAGTCATATATGTAAATCCATTTTTCTTTATTTCTAGAAATATTTCGTTTTGATTTAATTTATTTATTTATTTTTACATACATATTTTTACATACATATATACAAATATACCAGAAAGGCATAACAGGTAAGCCCCAAATGCGCCTTCCTGGTCCACATAATTATTACATGTAAATCTAAACAATATCTGACATCTATTGTCAGATATTACAAATATCGTATTAATACGATAAATAACGATGAATAACTTTCATGTAACAATACGAATTTTATATTCGATAAACAACCACAGAGACATCTATGGTGAGCAATATGGCGAAACCTAAGATATAACAATAACTAAAGGTTCGCAACAGAAAATTGGGAAGGAAACGCCAATTTTTCAGGAATCGTTTCAATGAAAATCAGAAAAATTGGCAAATTCTGATAAGAAACGATCGACCTTGACAAATCAAGGTCTAGCCAATAGCGAGACTTGGCGGGAATCGAACTCGTAACATCAAGTACGAGATAATTCAACATTCACCACTAGACCACGCTACTGGTTAAATATAATGTTTTGCGATTAAAAATATTTAAAAATACTGGTGGCCTCTAATACGTTTATTCAGAATTTCCGAGATTATGCACATATCGAATTAAAATAACTGATAACAATTTGTGAATTAAGTCAAACAGAAATAGTGTTTTTGGAACTGAAAAATGTATATGAAAATTCAAATATAACGGCTCGTATATTTATCAAATAAAACTAGTTAATCAAATTGAAGGAAATCTGACATTACCGACGGAAACATTTTCTTCAACGAAAAAAGTATTTGGATAGTTGAATACGAGTGTTATACAAATTAGTTAAATGGATAAACATGTAATAAAAATAATAGACATAATTTTAGTACCGTTTCCCGGAAAATCCTAACATTAAAACTAAAACAAACGTTGTAAGTACGTGTAGGTATTAGAAAAGCTTTCGCCCACCCATCGAGTTGTAAAAACCGTTAAAAATCGCAGAATAAATTGATTTCTAATGAACATAGCGACTGTTCAAACACTTGACAATTGTTGAAGAGTGTAATCGTTGCCCAATAGGCCCTTATGTCACCACGGGGGTGGTTTTCTCCCTCGCAAATCGCATTATGCCGTTACGCCATTACACTGGCGGGCGTTAACAAAGAGGAACTAGAAACGTGCCAGCCAACTCTATCAGGGGTGTACTCGGATCGGCACTACGTTAGTTGAAGACCCTTAAAATAACTTTTCGTCGACGGATGCTACCTATGTACATATGTATATGTATGTACATATGTATATGTATGTACATATGCTGTGATAGGGTGAGGTGGGTGGATGTTCTCAAAATAGAGACAGATGGAAGGTTTTCCGTTGCAAATCTGCATGTGAATGTTGAATACTAAAGGGTTGCTCGGATCGAAGTGATAAGACATGCAGAACTTGAAGCTTTATACTTTGTATATGGGGTATCCTTGTTGTTAGTGCAATAGTGATATTGTACATATACATACATATAAATGTTTGTAGATACATATTATATTCAAATAATTATTTTTATATGCATAATACAAATGTAAATATGTGGAATTCGAAAATTAAATGCAAGATGTTACATAAAGTCCAATTCACTCAAAGAAGTATGGAACGCTGTATGCTCAGCATAGGAGAGATGGGAAACGGAATACGTGGGTGAGAAGTATGATAAGGGTAGTTGACATAGTGTAGAGTATCAAGAGATTGCAATGACAATGTGCGGGTTACGTAGCTTGAAGAATGGACGAAAGGTGGACAAAATAAGTGCTAGAATGGTACCCGAGGGAATGTAAAAGGGTGAAAGCAAGGTCGCAAAAAAGGTGGGTAGGCTAAATTTGAAAAATGTGTGGTATGAGATGGATGAGAGTTGCGCAAAACAGAAACGGATGGAATCGTGTTGGAGAGGCCTTCACCCAGCAGTGGGTGGTGAATGGCTGTAAATAGTACATGTGTCCATATATGGGAAAATGATTTGAGCTAGCTGCATTTCATTGTTTTCAAATTGAGGCAATGTGTCCCAATAAAGATTTGCGCTTCTATTGATTCACTATTGATTCCTCGAATATTTTTTGTACTCTGACTTTTAATCTAAAAAGAACAATAGAGTAAATTCACCGAAAGAGATTATAATATCCACAGATAGATATATGTATGTATGTACATATATAGATAGCCATAGATAGATAAGTACATATATATTAGCAACGAAAGTTTGATATAATTATGTAATAAAAATGGAATCCAAGCAAGTCCAGTTTTTGATTTCACAAAGGTGACTTTTATCACACTGGTAAAAGGAGAATATTTTCATAGTACCTAATATCATTATATGAGCCATTATATTTGAAAGTCCAATTTTTCAGTTCCAAAAACATTATTTCTGTTTGACTAAATTCCCAATTTGATATCACTTATTTTAGTTCCAGAATCTCGGAAAAGCAGAACATATGTATTACAGGCTACCAGTATTTTTAAATATTGTAAAACGCAAAACATAATATTTGATGTTTTGCAAAAAAAAAAATGTTTCTCAAAATGAAGAAAAGTGGAAAAAGCCTTTTTCAAATATAACGGCTCATATGTACATATATAATTATTATAATTTTACAATAAGGCAGCTTAAATGTACACATGTTTTCGTTAAAAACCTGCCCAAATGAATTAGTAAAATACGCTTTCGTGAGATAAAAATACCGTTCGTATAGGTTTTTTTTTGTTTTTATAATATAATATTCTTTCGTTTGTATTTCATTTTCCGGAATTTTCACTGTCGATAGCAAATTTTACGACGAGCTTTCCGTCTGAATTTGAATTTCCTAATAGCATACCATTTTTTTAAACGTAGTTTAATTGTTTCTAGAATAATAAAAACTACGAATATAAAATATACAACTTCAAAATTCAAAATAAAAATGTAACGAAATTAAAAATACAAAGATCAACATTTCGATAAAACGATTTCGTATTAGATTCAAATTTGTTAAGTATACCTTTCATTTCAAAATACAATACCAACCTCTGTATTATAATACATCACATTATACACAGTATAATCGAGTTGAAATCTTTTATATTGTATTTTTGTGCGTGGTAGTAGTAGATGGAGTGATACGATAGTGGAATCAGCGGTGACAGCAATTATTATCATTGTGCGTGTTGTGGTAGTCTAGTGTCGTCATAATGAAGTTAATACGACACCCAGGATGCTGTAGCCTTTTCACGGGGACCACAAAGGTGCGAAGGGCCCCAGATCGGGGTCCCATTGCTCAGACGTGCACAATCACCCCAACAAATCAAATTACAAGCCCCCAGCATTCAGTTGTCACGCAACGTTACCGATCGCCGTACAGATATATGGCATTGTCGAAATGTGGCTAGTATCAATTTACAACGGCTACATTTTTTCAGGATTTAATGCTTGGCATTAATGAATGGTAACATTTATATATGTAGGTATCTATCGAAAAATCGAACTGATCTTTATTTACCATATAACAATAAAAACAAAATAAAAAATGGTGTTTCGACTGTACATATATTGTGAGTAAAACAAACGAATAGTTTTATTTAAAAAATTAACCTAAATTATAACAATTGAATACCAAATAGCAATATCATATTTATACATTTATATAATTTATTTATCATTATCAAATTTTATATACCTAAGAGAAGTACTCAATGAGGATGGAGTGCATTTGGATGAATGAATGCGGTTTTTAAATCAAAAATGCCACTTTGCCTGAAAAAAAAGATCTTGGATGTGAAAAATGGTATGGATGTGAAACTTGGACATTAAACGCCAAGTTGTTACATAAAGTCCAATGCACTTAAAGAAGTGTGGAACGTTGTATGTTTGGCATAAGGAGTACAGACAGGAAACAGAATATGTGGGTGAGAAGTATGACACGGGTTGTGGATATAGTGGATAGAGTGAAGAGATTGAAATGGCAATGGGCGGGACACGTGGCTAGAAGAATGGACGAAAGGTGGACAAAAGAAATGCTAGAATGGTACTAGAGAGAATGCTAAAGGGTAAAAGTAAGACCGCAGGGAAGATGGGTTGACGAAATTAGGAAATGTGTGGATTGAGATGAATGAGAGTTGCGTAAAAAAGAGACGAATGGAAGCGTTTTGGAGGGTCCTTCGTCCAGCAGTGGATGGCGAATGGCTGTAGATGATGATGATTATTATATTTTAAAAGTGATTTGAATAGTAGCAACACAGTTTTCAATCATTATTGCGTAGTGTATATGTAGTATGTTTAGCCAGCGGCATGGCTTGGTGGTTGGGCTTTTGCCTAGCACCTAAGCCGTCGGGTTCGATCCCGAACTCGATTGAAAATAATTTATTTTGAGTATATCTGTAATGCTGCTGTTCAGACCTGGATTTTTGTGACTCCAGGTTGATCGTTTCCTATCAGAGTTTGCCAATTTATCTGATTTCATTGTTGAAACGGTTCCTCGATTAAAAATTGGCTATAAACCTTCCTACCTGCTATGTCACCACTATTTGAGTATGATTAATGTACGATAAAATTTATGGTACAGGTTAAAATTCATAGATGTCTCGTGAATTTGTCTCTTAATTCAGCGATTTATGTAATGAAAATGCTGCATTGTTCGTAATTGGTCAAAAAGGCGCATTGGGGTTTACCTGTTAGGCCTTTCTGGTATATATGTATATAATAAATAAATGTAGTTAGGGTATTATAGAATCCATTGTACGGATGGATATAAAATTGGTGTATGAAAGTTCATGTTTGTACAAAAAGTAATATTCGACTATAGAGTTGATATTAAAATATGAAACGTTGCGTACTGTATTGTAAGGGGATCCGAAAAGTAACAATGGCCGCTTCTGTATTTTTTCGAGTGCTCGTAATAAAAAGCTCTGGTGAAATTCAGCAACAATAATATCGTAACGACATTGAATGGGGCGGTCCGCAGGGGGGAGGAGGTGTCGTATTTCCGCCATTGTGGGGCGCCTACACCATGTGCAAACTACAAAATGTTTCCATTATTCTCTAATCACTATTTGGGAACCGCCCGAGGCTCCATCACACCACCCTCGTATGTGTATTCAAATTTTATTTAGCGGAATGACTGATTCCATTAAGGAAAATTATATTTTTCGCGGAAAATTTCTAACAAGATTAATATATACATTGAGAAAATACTCATTAAATTTGAAAAGTTCTACTACTGATTGATAGATTGAACGTGATCGTGTTTATTTATATGTTATCCAAATTATTATTAGAAAATATATTTCAATGTTTATTTCAAGGATTTTTAGTTGTAGTAGTTTAATTTATTTATTTCTTTAATAAACAGAGTTGTAAGAATTTTATATTAAAAAAAAATAATTTGAGAAAATTATACATATTTACATATATCTATTAATCTACTTATAGTATGCTAGTCTAAGTGTAAATTTCGTTCGTTCATAAGCATACTAGTTTGTTCATATACGAAGCAGTAGTGTACATAAAAGAACAAATTAACTTAATATGTAGTTTGTTCATGCACAAACTAAATAGGTCTTTAAGTATTCTGACTGACTTTGATATGACTTGTATTATCTGAATTAATTATTCTGAACCGTTTGTCCCATTCTTTATGTACATATGTACATTGTGTATATGTATGTATTTTTGCCTACCTTGGGTTGTATTATCTTTAATATTAGCTGAAACGGGAATTATAGAAATGTTTCCATAACTTTTCCCTTTTAAATACTTGGCATTTTGACATCTCAAAGGTTTTGATAGCTCAAAAGTTTTGACGGGTAATAGTTTCATGCGATACCTGGTGAGTCTATTTGAAGATTTTGGCTGCGCACTTAAATTAAAACCAATAGTTCGTGTATGAACAAACTAGTACGTTCATGAACGAATTGGAATGAATACTTGGGCTGTAATATATGTACATATATACCAACAAAATATATAGTGTATATTCGTATATTAAATAATTGAATATTTATACTAATAAAATATCATATCCATTTTATTAGTTGCAATTTATCTAAATGAAAGATTATTTGATTTCGGTTAGTTACAACTAAATCGTAAGCAAAGTTGGATGTTAAGCAAAACTATATGCAATTGATACCACGACACATTGTTTTTCCAGGAAGATTTCCCAATTTTCAAAACAATAATATACTGACATTAAACTCGTATATGTATGTATTCGGGTATCGTTACGGATTCGAGATGCGATTCATTCCCGCTGTCAAATGTGTCACAAGAGGTGACAGCAGGGATAGGGGGGGTGGTAAGTCAACCCCCTTTGATCCCCCACTTCTTCATCCCCCCGTTGTGTGGGGCTACGCCTCTCGACGCTCCGCCCCCCGCTCCCCAGGGCCGCACTCTCGGATCGATATGACACAAGAGACACCAGAGGTGTGCATGACAAGATGTTATATTGATTTGGACACTTTGCGATGTACACCTAGATACATGGATTGTACTACATATCGACATATGTACATATGTAAACCCAAACGAATGTAAGCGCTCATATCGTATGTACATGCATATGTGCGAACAGGGATAGATCAAGGTTGCAATAAATATTATGAAAATATATAGCAATAGTCAATTCTAAACACATTTACATATACGAGAAGTTATTGTACAAATATAAAAAAAAATTATGTCTATAATTTTAATATGTAATTTAAAAGTAAAGAAACAAATGAATTGAATTATGGACAGTATCAGATTGATCAATGTGGTGTTATACTATTTTTTTTTTTTTTAAGTAAGGATGTTTAATAATTAATATTCATGAATTCTTAATTTAAGATTTTTGTGCTTAATTTTATTATATTTAGAAATTTTATTATAATATATAGATATGAGACATTTTAAAAAAGTTATATTTATTAAAAATTTATAACAAAGTTAAACGATTAAAAATGTTACGAGTTATGTATGTATGTACATATGTAGTGAAAATTTGGGTCGATAAAGCAGATTTTGCGTGGTTGACTTTTTAACTATAGATGTCACTAGTAAAAGTTTTTCATAATGATCGAAATTATTTATACTAATTTTAAATTGTAATTCTACAATTCGATTTGCATTGAATAAAATCTTTAACTTTTAAATTAATTGAAAAAATAAAATGTCCATTTAAAAAAAATAATATGCCCACACGTATAATCGAATTTTAACAGTTGAATGTTAATAATTGATTAAAAATTAGAATTTTAATTGTTGCTTTACAAGATACATATTTATTTATATTACCATACAAGCATAGACTACAATCATTGTCATCACAATTCATTCAGACGCTAACATGTATCCACATATCTCAATATGCACATCAACTTTTTGCATAGCATCAATAGATACAATTTTTTGTTTATCCGTCATGTTCATTTGTATAATATAATTTGATTTTTTTGTGTATGTTACAATACAATAACGTAACACAAAAAAGTACAAACATAATGGTTTTAGGAACCCGCAGTTAAAACGCGTGAAGATCCTTATTGCGGGCCGTTATCTAAGATCCGTTTGCACCGAAAGGTGTTGGCCATTACACCTCCTGCTAAATACGGGGACCAGATAATCCAGGCGAGTCCAACCCACGATTTCGATAATATACCGTTTTGTTATTTATATTATAATTAACAATTATGTATATAAAGCAAATTTTGTCTGTAATTAAAACCTGATTAAACTTAAACGACGCCTAAAATCGGTAAAAATGATCCTGTTTCTGCTCAAACAAAACTCAATTTAATGTCAATATTATATGTACTATTGTAATTTAAAAGTTTATTACTCTTTTTCAGATTTACATATATGGGGTAGACGCTAAATACCCCTGATACGGTAGATGGAAGAAGCCCGTGGGCTCGTGTCCGATAAATAAATGACACGAGACGTATAAATACGGCTCCAACCCTTTCATTAGTCGGCTGATGGCGATTAGTCTGGAATAAACCATCCATTAAACAGATTCCTGAAGCAACCGATGCTGCAGATAACCAACGTCTTTATACCCCCATAACATACCCCAAGTCGTGCAACGAAGTTTTACTTACTTAAATTTATTTTAAATGTACGTGTGTAGGTACTAATATATTCAGTTTTTCTTTATTGTGAATTGTTAAGTACATATGTACATACACAGCTTACTGATTAATAGCGCAATTTGCTGCAGGATTGAAGGTCATTGTATACAAACTTCATTATACGGTAATGTGATGATTGTATGATGCCTTTGCCTTTTTATTATTATTATTTTAGTTGATTTTATTAGAGCTGGGGCTTTGAAGGTTGAAGCGATTGCGCCACCGAACCATCGCTGATGCAATCATGTACTTATATCGATGTTTCCCAAACTGTTTTAGTTACGCGATAGATTGAGCAAATGGTATGAGTTTAATCTGTAGTCCCAAATTGCGGAAAAAAATCTCGGTGAATTATCGTTGGGCTGGTATTGAACCAAACTGTGTGAGTGATATTTTGACAATGCTTCTGTATTAAATTTTATAATATATACAGTCAGAGAAATTTAATAATAGAATAATAAAATTTAATAATAGAATTCAATAATATAAGTGGCTTTAGGCATCACGGTATTGTGAGATTTCGGTATGGCTGTCGCCATACTTAGTTAGTTTCCGCCATAGTCGTGTTTGGTGTGCAATTTAACGATGCACTTTTCCATCTTGTGAGTGATATGAAAAAAACGATTATCAGACATATGCCGAACACCAAACACTACACACGACTGTGGTGGAAACTAATTAAGTATGGCGATAGCCATACCGCAATCTTGCAGCATTATGACGCCTAAAGCCACTTCTATTATTATTATTAACAATTAACAACAAGTACTCAGCTTCACGGAGCTTCACGGAGTTGTTGAAAGATATTTTTTGAATTGGACCCACTTGGAAGAATTAAATCCATATAAACCACGAATTCGAAGCATTGTGACTTAAACAAGGCTCTCGAAATGAAATTATTCCATCAATTTGAAGTCAGTATATTTTTCTTAAATTTAAACATTCCGAACCGAAAGTCAAAGATCATTTAATAATAATGTTTATTCCAGACAATTTAAATTCATAGTAGTGTATTGAATCCATTTCAAAAGATAATACTGCCATAATTTTTATTTTTAAATTATTTTTACTGTTCATAAACTTTGTTCAAAACACATTTTAGGTATATTCGGATCTACGGATCCACTGATCATTATCTATTTTTTACATTATTTTTCTTGTTAGTGTTTATAGTATTATCTTATTTTAATGTTAATATACATATATACAGCAACTCGTCAAGCGTGTTGTCTCAGATAATCAATATTTTTTACACTCTCTTGCCATACGCAGTTCATGAAACGCTGCCCCCATATGGATAGGTACATTTCTACAAATGAAGCAATTACATTTGTTAGTTGAAATTTATTCCATCCACTTCGTGAAATCTTTCAGATCTATCATGAGATACGTATGAACGAGTGTGTAAGTGCACGGTAGGTAGATAGGTAGGTGCATAGGTGCATGCACACACGCGCACACTGAGTAGTTACGTGTTTGGATTCCGGCTATTTGTTACCAACAGATACGCCCTAGCGACACGCGAGTCTAGGCTCTTATCTAGGCGAGAAGGCTCTATATATTAGGCGATAACTCAATTTGTCTGAAAACTTCTGAAAGTCTTCCCCGCTTACGACACGCGACGACGTCTGCACGCCAACAATATAACCCTTTAGCGGATTTGCATACGGATCCGGTTAACTATTCCATCCATCTGCATATTGTTGGTTTAATCTAGTCCGTAGACTCCCAAACTGCGGCTCGCGCTACAAACTTCACTCGGGCTCTCGCCGCAATTGAATATTTCAATGTGAAAGAAAATTACTGGTACCCACCCACGTTCTGTTATTACTCGAACAATTGGAGTACATATAGACTTCGATTAGGGGATTTTCATCGAATTTCTTAGAATAGTAGCTAGTATACATAACTTTAGAATTTAAAATGCTTTTATTGTTCATAAATTATGTTCTCGATACATTTTAGGTCTATTATAATAGCTACTGATCCAGTGATCATTTTCTATTTTACAATTTTTTGTTTTGTTTATATCTGTTGTACATATTATATTATTTTAATAATAGTGTGACCTATTTAGAAATCTCATAAATGTTAATAATGAATTTTATACATTATTTTAAATAAAGACTCTTTAAAGTTGAAGATCTAAAGCACATTGTGTTTAAGTAATCAGTTTTTATATCTGAATGGTATAGAAATCTTGGTTATTTCATTAAAACTTATGAGTTTGCATTTATAGTTGTTGATTAGTTCCATTCGGTAAAAAACCTCTAATGATAAAGAAATTCGATTTCATTACGTACATACATATGTATGTATATACCTTCCTTTAACCATGTAATTTTTGGAAAATAAAAGTTGATCAACTTAATAAATTACACGAAAATACATTTTTTAAATTTTTTTTTGAAGTCAGTAAATTTAATAAAAATTTATATTTACCAAGTGCCTTTACGGGCTTAGTCCAAAGGCGACACCTATGGTCTAATTTGTACATCTGTACTTAATGTAAATTGATATTATCGTTATTACAAATTATATTCAAATAATGGTGACAAATGAGGATAGGTTTTCAATTTGTTGGGAAACGTTTCAACAATGAAATCAGATATAAATTGGCAAACTCTGATAGGAAACGATCGAACTAGAGTCTAATTTTTCCAAGATATGGTCAGCAACACTGGGCCCGGGAATGAGCCCATGACCCATCAGTTGATAGAAGTATACGCTAACCACTGAGCTGTGTTGCTGGTTGTTAAATAGATGATTAGTAAGTTAATTTATCATTTGCTGATTGCTTTTCATTTTTACCTATATAGAACTCTATTATCACTAAATTTTTGTAAAAGTTGCTGAATATTTAATGAAAAATACTGTCCATATAAATTGTTGCCCTAATTTTCTAAGAATTATGTAGTAATTATTTGACGGTGCTTACTTTTATGGTACTATATTTGGTAAAATAATTTGAACAAATAAAAAAAAGTAGCAGAAAATTCACGTTTTTCACTATGTAGAAAAAATATGTTGTTTTTTAAGATTTTTTGTACCTTGTTATATCAAATAGTAAATTTAGTTTAATTTGATAAATATGCTCTTTTCAATATACATAGATGTACATATGTATGTTACATAAACACGCCGTATTGAAACATTATAATCCGAAACTCAAACAATTCGCAGACCAAGCTGAGAGCGCTTCACACATGTGAGAAGACAAAGGGAGTTAGCCTATTACGATCCGGTATATAAAAATACAGGATTTATGCGTCGGAGTTTACAGGTGTACGATGTGCCCGAAGCGATGCTCACAAATATTTGATTGAACCGTAGATATCTCCGAAAGAAAACACATTTAGCCGGTTGAAACCGCTGGGACTGCTCGACCATTGTTTTAGCATGTACCTACATATTATACATATAGCTTTGGGTAGGTAATATCTACTGAAATTTTTATTTCTTAATTCTATACACGTACCTGTGTACATCTAGATTGTTGTGATTTAATATCGAACTGGACTAAGCTCGCTGCGCCTTACTTACAAAATTATTACAATATAAGGTTGGGCTATGTTTCATCATACCAATGTACCTATATATGTGTATATGTATATAGGTATAATGTTGAAATATACCGGAAATATAGCCGTAAATATCAACGCGCATTGTCTAATATAAAAGGCGTGTAAACTATACTCGGTGTATTGAAATTTGGCGATCGAACTATGATATCATACAGGTAGCTTTTTGATCTAAACCTGAATCGGTATTTTCACTTAAGTTTAAACATAAGATGTTTTATTTTAGTTTTGAATAATATAAACAATTAAATATTATATAAGAAAATAACAATAGTATTCTATTAAATCTTATTATGGATAATTCCTCTATGTACATATGTATTTTATTCTGCCTTCCCCCAATTCAATCAAACAGATTCAGATGATAAATTTCAACACAAATTAAGGAAGAATTACTAGGAATTCGTCATCCTGCCCAACTCTTAACTAAATAAATAATAACTTGCTAGCAATCGATCTCATATTTTTAAACCGGCTATCAAACGAACGACTATACTCTAGAGCGGACCGTTTGAAATTATTATATTTTGGTACTAACGGTAGTATCGAAAGTCGAATTTTAAACAAAAAGATTATACCGGTATTGGAATCTCCAATGCTTGTCATATCCTATTCTAAATGTATCTAAACTTAATAATCTCATTTTTGATTTTAGATGAATTTCAGCAATTCTATGAATGAAATTATGTACATACAGAAACTTATGAAATTATGTCGAGTTTGTTATACAAAAATGTTTTGCATTGTGAAATACTTATTTTACTAGATAAACATTAAAACTATTAAAAACTAGATAATGAAAACAAGATCAGTGATCGATTCTGAGTTCCAATCAGTCAAAATATCGAGTTATAGAATTTTCGCATGATCACAAAACTATATCTATAGTTACTACGTACATAGATAAAGTAAAAATGTGGTAATAATTAATTTTTGGACGTTTTTTTAAATATTTTAAATGTGTATTAATATGTAGCTATAATCTATAAATGATCACAATATGTCTCGTGTATTAAAGATATTACATACATGTATGCAAAAAACATTTTTGTATACAATATACACACTCCTGTTTAAGCAGACGAAAAGTTGAGAAAACGAGTCTCGAGATATTGCAAGTTATGCACCGTATGTACATATATGTATGTAGATATATCTAATGAAAAAAAAATACTTATAATATATAAATATACTTATAATATCATCTAATTTCAAAAGTCGATAATCGCATTATGAGTACATATGTACTTGTACTTGATTTAAACTATTGTTTTTCTTTCAAAATATGATCAAATTCGACATAATTTATTAAAATAATAAGGAGCATATAAAATATTTGCAAGAATAACTTTTAAAAGTACAAATTTCGGATTTTGAAATCGGACGATTTAGTTATTTTTTTTTACTTAGTTTACTGTCTTTTAGATGAATTAATGGAACTTTATGTATTGTAAGTGCGTATTTTTTGAGAAAAATTTTAATTCGCTTTGTAGACCAGCTCTAATATGCATGTCCATACATATCTTACGATGCGGAAATCAAACAGCTATCCAAAGATTAAACTGTACACGTCTGTAAGGCAAACAAGTCGTTTATCCGCAGCCGGTTAGTTATCCGTTCGCTTATGACGTATTGATTTCTAATCACAATATTTTCATACGAATCCCATACGCACGCGAGCACGTTTTTTTATTTTTTATACTTACTATTTTTTCATTTCGTCGACTGATCCGTAATTAACCGCGGATCGCGGTGCCGATGATGACTTTCGTAAACGAACCGGATGGAGATGTTGCGGCCGCGTAATGGCCGACCCGTCATTATCGGGAATTCACTAAGTGAATTGGTCACCGGCCACTCGACACCGCATTCTAGGAACTTTACGAACGCACCGTCACGATCCAAGGTGTATTATATTTTCGGATGGATATATATGGGGTTTTTTTTGTTATATCAAAAATCACATTGTCAAAATGGTGATGATGTGTTGTGTAAAATCGACCAATTAAAATGCCATCGTTAAAGCGCACGATGTGCGGTAGTCGAATGTTCGACTCCCAAGTATTTAGTGTACATACATACAATATATGTGTAGTGTCATTACTTTTTAACTGTCGAGTGTCATTAAAGTTTTATAGCATATGCTATGTAAATAAATTGAAAAATATTTGTAAAAGCCTACTTTGAGTGTACGAATGTGTATTTTTACAATTTAACAATTTGATTTGAAATCTGTGTATGTGTGTTTGTTTATATTCATTCTTACTTATGAGTAAAATGATCATTAATTTAACCACTGTACAATGAATATAGTTATAAAATAATAATAGAATATAAAATGATCATATTCAATATCATTTTGTAATCAACAATATTGTTCGTTCATATCAGTACAGCTCAAACATTCAACTGCACGTAAACAAACAGCAGTACGAAAAATATTCTTTAGTATATTCTATATGGACACATTCATATATTCCGTAATGTGTATGTGACGTACCGAACTAGCAGCAATCGATACTATACAGCAGAATATTTTATTTTATCTTATTTCAATCGAATATGTACATATGTACATATGTACACACGCCTTTACAGATCGCTCCAAAGCGACGAGTGTTCTAATATAGATACAATACAATAATACATCCATTTTTATGCAATGCGAATTCATACAAACATCATCCACAGTGATATCTATGGAGACATTTTTGCAGCATTTTGTTTATAGAAATTGGCGAACCTTAAGATGCCGAATAACTTGAGGTTTGCCGGAGATATTGGAAAGAAAATGCCAATTTTCAACAAAGGCCAACAGCTACTAGTGGGAATTGAACCGTGACTAGTCCACTCTGTTGGTTAAATGTCACCGAAACGTTTTAATTTTTTTGTCCACTGAGGATGCGTGATGTCATATTGGCGAGTGCACTCGTACTGCCGAAAGTGTTACCACGTGCATATGAATATTTTCGGATACGTCATATTGACGATACGATGCAAGCAATATTGCACCGTATCGTCGCTCTCTGTAATGTATATATATATGTAAGCTGATTTTGTCTTGAATTTGGTAGAAATAAGCATGAACGTGCTGAAAACGGGTGGTGCTGTATAGTATGAATTGAACTGATATTTTCCGTGCAGTGTTGTGCTTATAATATAAACGGACCTTAATAAGTGCGACGCTAGTTTGGAATCCAAATTCTATTGTTTTAGTTTTGTTGTTGAAATATAGTACAAATTTTGTACTAACAATATTCTACAAGAATCGTTCGTGATTTTTAAAGTAACACTAATTGGATAATTCGCTCATTATTTCAATTTCAAATGTAATAGAATTCGTTCCATTTAAGTATTTTATTCGCAATTTAGTTTCAATCGCACTTATACGGTTAGATAAGTAGCAAAATTCATATGCACATATACATACATACATATATGTAGATGTGTTGTAGCGCTTTGATTTTACAAAGATGTTTCTTCTAAATAATTGTTTCCACTCACGTTTGCTGTATTTTCTTTGGTTTCCAAGTCATTCTACATAGATGGGAAACTGTCGAGTTTAATTTTAAAAACGCGCACACTTACCTAACCATTCGCCGACGCAACAAAACACTTGATTAGTATTCCATTAAAACCCACTCCGAATTCGCACAATGAGTCGAGGACAGATTGAAAGCCTTTTTTCTTTGAACGCCGAGACGAGAATCTGGGGTGAAGGGAGACACAGGCGGTGGGTGGGATATGTTCTTTTTTTGCCCTTTTTTCCCCTTCGGGGTGGGTTTTCACATCGTAGAACGTCGAGGGGGTTTGGAGTGTCGGTGTCTATATATTGGTGTTGCTCCGGGGAAAGCTACGTCGATCCAGCGCCAAATCCGCTGGAAATCGGTTATGGTTTGGGGAGCTGGGGGTCGGGGTGAGGGTATGTGGGTGGCTCCCGGGATAATCCGCGAAACAAAAGCCGATGGGTGGGTGGGAGACGTCGTTTCAAAAGAAAAATCTTTGTTGTTGTTGGAGCGCGCGCCGCGGCGCTTTTCAATTTCAGCAGATGTTCGCTTTGTCGGCGAACACTCTCGGAAAATCTTTCGAGTGTTATTGTTTCACAACTTGTGCTCAGCCCATACCGGTGTAAGCTAAAAGTACTTGTATGCGATGTATCTGTGTATGCGTGTGGATATGGAACGGAAAGCGTTGGATCGGAAATGGATCGTTTATGACCGACGAATCTTCTACGATTGTTTCCGGTTGGTTGTTCCGAGGCATCACATTAATCATGCTAATTAAAAAATCGCCATTTATCTTATTATTAATTTAGATAGAACATGTAATACATGTACATATGTATATTTACTTACATTTGTTGAAACCTATATTTAGTATTTTTCTCGGTTTTAACTTTATTGGAATCAATTTGTAATAATGACTTCATAGAATCTTCCAAAATATGTATGTATATGTAACAGCCAAAGTGTATTTACCAGTTGATGATCTTACATTGTTATTTCATTTGACTCAATTGTATTTACAATCTGACTGGTCAGAATCAGTCAATGTATATTTTGTTCTTTGTTGTATTCCGTTTCTTTCATCCACCTTTTGAATGTGATTCACAGAATCTAGTCCAAAGGTTTCCATTTGGTCGATCCCAATAATTACAATTGTGAATTTTGAAAATATTCCATATTTTAAAATTAAATATAAACAATAATTAATTTTATTATAATAAATGTAAAGTGATTCGGAGAAAATGTTTTTAAATTCTTTTGCAAGAAGTTGAGATACATTTGCTGATTCCCAAGTAGGGTAGTAGAGTGAAGGATATGTTTTTCTTAGGTTTTGAGAGTAGTTGCCTGGAATAAGAACATAAGAGAAGAAAAGTAATAATGCGACCTATCTTCAAAAATAGAATCACTTTTAAATCAAAAAAATATTGGAAATATGAAAATATTGTCCAAAATCTATTAAAAACCACGGCATTGATTTTTCTAATGGATATGGCAAATTTAGAATTACGGTTGAATTGCAAGTCGATTGCCATGAAAATTAAGATGAAAAGTATCTCCCAACTTCTAAAAGGTTGATTACCCTTGAACTAGGTTTTCATAGAAACATCTCTTGGCTAGTAATCTGAATTAGAGAGTCACATTTTTTTTTAATACATTCTTAGGCTTATCGTAATATGAAACTCTTTTCCATAATTCGTAATAGTAAGTAATATTAACGCATTGTTGAATCCTAAAGCATTATGTTAAAAAATCCGAACTATCAAAGCTAAATACTGGAAAGTACCGGTCAAATTTTATTTTCGCTTGTAGAAACATATATCTACTAGTTAATTCGAGTTCAAATATGAATTACCTAAGAGGCCAGACAAAATATATTATAACTGGTACATTAAAACACTTTAACATACAAACTTTGATATGACAGAGATTCGAAAATAATAAAAATAGATCCAATCTGTTATGTTGCATTTACTTCAAGCGAATGAACATTGAATGTGAAAGAGTGATTTACGATTTATTTTTGTATATTGTTGTCACGACAACAAACAATACAGTTCATGCTTGGCGTTTATTCGCTAGATTTAAACGCAATATGATATTTGAAAAGGTACAGTATATCAAGGTCAGAATAATTCCTGTATACGGTTCTTTGAAAATCATCCCACATATGTACGTATGTATGTACATAGGTACGTTAAAATATGGACAATGTGGTTTGAAATATAAATTTTTATTACGTACGTGTTGTGGACATTGCAATTCTTTGCCGTTTTGTCCACATATACATACATACACAGTGGCGGACTGGCCATACAAGCGAACATGCCCGATGGCATGTGGGCCCCACTGTCTGTTAGAAAATATGGGCCCTCAGTAAAATTAAATAACTTTTTATCTATTTCACGTGTGTAAAAATTTATAGGATATTGCACTTTGGGACCTAAAGTTTGGGTATTTCAACAAAACAAATATCTTACGATATACAAAAACAACTAATACCTGCTTTAACAGCCCAAAGATTGGTTAACTTTTTGTATTAGGCTCGAAATGTAAGTTTCAACATTTCAACGTGGGCCCTTTTGCCGGGCCCATTTCCAACGTCAATATTATGTATATACCAATACCTATGTTACAACTACCTACTGAAATAAAAATGGTAATAAACAAATTTCCGTGAATAATATAAACTGAATTGCTTAAAACAATTTTGATAGGACGATTCATCATCAACCAGCTATTTAAATTTACTTCATACTTTCAAAATAACATTTGATTATACTTCGACGATATAGTAAGATTTAAATATACAATTGTAAACAGTTTCCGAATATAAAATCTAATCCTAATCTAGACACATCCATGTATATAGAAATATAGGATAGGGGCCCCCTTCCCAAAATCCAGATTTTCGCATGATCACAAAACTTTATCTATTGTTATTACGTACATATGTATGTATGTATGTACATAGATAAAGTGAAAAGACAGTCGGTAGAAATTAAGTTAATTGATAGTTTTTTAGTGACTCAGTTTGATGGTCGATTTTTGTTGACCATGTGAAGATTTTTAGAAAAAAATTTTCGCCTGCGGCGCTTTTTTCGATTTTTACATAATATTTTTTTATAATTAATTTTTCAAATATAAGCTTATTTTTTTCATATTTTATAACTCAATAAGGTGTATTCAAAGAATATTTTCCATTTTTATTCCGATATAAAAAGATTTTTTGAAAAAAAATTCAATTTGACCAATCTTTGCCAGCCCAAGAAAAAGCTGAAATGACGTCCCTGATTCTTTTATGATGCATTCTATTTACCTAGGACAAGGGTTACAACGAAATATACAATGTAATTTATGGATCTATTTTGCTTTTGCCATTTTTCTTTTACCTAAATTTGTTTATTCCCATTTTTGAAAAAAAAAATTTTTTCCCTTGATTTTTAGCGTGATGGAAAGAAGAAAATTTTGTTATATGGGGGGGGGGGGGCAAATTTTTTTAACCCTGGGGGGCCCCCTTTGACTCCTGGCATGCACTGATTTCAGTCCCAGTCCGCCACTGTACATACATATGTACATTTGCGAATATTTCGTAAACAAAATTGCGAATTTTTGTTTACATAGCGGCGGAGGTGCTACCGTACAGTCCGCATACCAATTCTTCTATTGTATATTTTTTGAGCGCGAGTTTGTTTCAACGCGGTCGCGGAGAGGGGGTGAGAGCCGAGGGGAACGGGGGGCTAGAGGGGTGCCCCCTTTTAAAAGAGGGTGGTTCAGGGTGTCAGGGGGTGTCAGCGACAGAGGACAGCGCGAGATATGAATATGTAATGAGCGGCTGAGCGGCTAAATTCAAATTTCCACCGGGCGGCGAGATGAATTCACAAACGCGGTCGCCCCTCCCCGGCCATTTTCCAACATGGCGGATGGGGGTGCGCGAAACGCCATTTTTGTACCTCCCGAACAGCATACAACCTCCCACACCCCCCTAAAAGTCACGTTATATTCAGCGGTCGCGGTTATTACGCAGATGAAGTTAGCGTCACGTTATCACAATCTGATGTAAAGTAATATAAATTTTATTTTTTACTTTTTTACAAGAGCGATCATTGTTTTCATAGAAGTACAATTGACAACTTAAATACATATGAATGTACGATTTATAATTCTAAAATCTGTTCAGAAAGGTGTGAACAAATTATCTACGTAGTTTATTCCTCAATGGATACCTTGAAAATCAAGCAAGGCTATTGAGTCGGTTCAAAATATACTGACTCCAAATTCCGACTCCAACTTGAACGATTTTAATAAAATCGACTTTTCTTTCCAACTTATAAAATTATTAATAGCATAAATAATAGCGATTTTCAAAATAAAAAAATTCAGGGAATAAAAAAAATCCACTAAAAATTGACGTGTAACCTAATTTATTGAATTATTGGTAATGAAATAGGTATAAATCAAAATTAAGTACATCCATAGTGTATGTGTATGAATTTCATATACCAACAGATCAATAATAAAAAATGAGAGTAAAACAAAAGTATGAGACGGAGGAAACGGTTTTGGCCACAACACATAAAAATATGTACGTGCAATTCAACGATTTTATTTATAATGTAATTTAAACTCAAGATTTTTATAAATAAATATTAAATTTCAATTTATTAGTGGATTTACTTCAATAAAATTCGAGACTAGTTGAAACGGTTTGGTGATTATTCCGCACAAAGCGATCTCGCGCACCACTAGAATCTCGAACACGGACCGTCTGGTACTCAAAAATTCCATTCATCGAGATTTACCAACGTGAACTATCACACTAACGAGAATTGGAGTTCCAGATTTTCATGGCAACGATTTTCGTGTGCGCTATTATAATGTGCAAAACCATTCGTTTACCAGTTGAAACATACCGCAATGAAGAAAATAAGAAAAAAGAATCGGAGTTGGTTGATTTTTCACGACTATGACTCCGACTCTTTGCTTGAAATGCTCCGACTCGGCGACTCCGACTCCACAACCCTGCAATCAAGGTATAATTTTGCAGAGTTACATACCTCTTACATTATTGTGATCATACTTTAATTGATATAGTAGATCTTGCGAAAATAAAACGATTATGACACTTTCTTCCAATTTTAAAACTAATTGTCATTTGTTTAAAAATTGATTTTCATTGAGTATAAATAAAATGATTGAAATAAATTATTACTATATATACAAACTATGTAGATGTAAACTTTGTTTTTAAAATAACTTTCATTTATCTACCTCATCCATTTATATTTAACTTTAACTGATATTTAACTCTTATATTCACGGTACAACAAAAAAAAAACAGAAGCGTCATCTGCGGTGCATAAAAGTGTAATCACTTATAGAATAGATACACACGTATGTACTTTTGTATATAATTATTGTCTTATTACTTGCTTGATTATACAAATAAGATATTTTGATAATGTTTTGTGCAGTAAATACACTGAAAAATATAGATATTAGGTACCTATTAATCGGTGTCAAAAGCTATGTGCAATATAATGCAAAAATAATAAATAAAAATATTTCCAAGTTGATAATCGTCGTACCAGTCGTCATTTTCGTGGCATATGATCAATGAACGTTGAATAACAATTCTTGCACAATCGACAATATCCATTTAAAGGGTTCATCTAAGTTATTCATTGCACTCTTATTATGTCAGTTGAATAAACACGTCAGTATTTTCATTGCGTCAATTTAGCTATATCTACAATAGAAATTCGGCCGTAATTGCTATTGCAGGTGTCGCACACAGCAGCCGACGACCCTCGCAGAGATGTAAGTATAATATAATCCCTGGACCAGTATCTCCCAATATTTGTGCAGCAGCCGGACAACGCATTGCACAATCGGGGGATACAAACAGGATTGACCACTCGTCGTATGTTTGCTTTGGAAATTTATTGTATGCTATATTTTATTGGTGTGTCCGTTTAATTGTTTGTTGGCCGGGGAGGTGAGTCAGCGGTTCCCAAACGGCGGGTCTCGGGGGTGCCCTCGTGCGCGTGTGTATGTGTGTGTGTATATTTTTGTTGTCTCGCCGGACAAAAAACCGGATTAGGTTGTATTAAGACGTCAACGTCACGAACTTGCGATGTTATGAAGAGGTTGTGTTCCTGACGCTACCTGGCGAGAATGGAATGCCCGACTGTGTCTGTCCGATGATGACTATCGATTCTAATTGAATAAAACTATTATATATCATAATGCGTGTACGTTTTCATTGTCGATCGCTGGGCGGATTATCCGTCGTCAGTTTACGCGCGACGGTGATGATTTTATTATAAAACTGGCTGAAATTGATCTACTACGTCAAAATTTGAATAGCATTTCAGAAAGTTTCATTTCAATATAAGGACTTTTCAGGTGCCATTGTAATTAAAAAAAAAGACAATAAAAATGAAAATATTAAATAAAAGAATTTGAGTTTTTTTTTTCAAACAAAATAAAATCATATGACGATATGACAATCACGTTTTCGACGGGCAAGGAAAATAGTTAAAATTATACATCTCAAAGAAATATTTATACACAATTCAATCTCAGTATTTACAGACAGTCTTTATTTACATAATATGTATGCAGCAGATACATCTCCACATTATGTAAACACTCTTAGAATCTTCTTTACTTGTCGTATGACGATCCGTGTTTTGATCTCAATGATTGACATCTAAAGTAATTAATTTAAAAGTGAAATTTTTTAAAACTCGTAAATTTTCAGATTCGTACCGTCTTTTGGGCGCTTTAATAATCGAGGTCGAGTCAAGTGATGGTAAAAAAAAACAAACAAATGGGTGATCAAGAAGTTTTCACAGGCGCCATCTGATACTTCGTCTTATTGAATAATACACTCTCGCTATATTCGTATCAAACAGGGATGTTCAAATTATTCCGGTTTACGAATTTCGGGAATGGGCACAACACATATAACACTCTTTGATTATTTTGTAAACGTGTCAGGTTAGAATATATGTACATATGTCAAATTGGATTCGACCGTAAATTTAAGAGCTGTTGCAATTGCATCACAACTTAGTCTGTCTCAATATTAATTTAATAGATAAGAGTTGGAATAAAAAATGGAATTTTTATTATAGTTTGTATGAGATTGAATACGTCTGCAAGTCGTATCGGATAATGAGGGAACCCGAGGTGGTAGAGAGCGTTCGTTTCTGCAAATCATTGGCGCCTGCTCTCTCAGCACGACCCGTCACTGATTTAGGATAACAAGATCATAAAACAATATTCAGGTATCATGTATTATCATAACTATCGAGAGAGACCGCTGAATACATAGTCCTACCTTTATATAGGTATAATAATATAATATAAAACAATCTATACATAACAAATGTATATTTTTGACGGAAGTATTAGAAAATTGAGTTGTTATTGCTTAAAATAAATGGAAATTGAAATGCAAATCTGTACATTTAAAACAGTTGTTGTAAGTGCTGTAATGGTTAATGCATTACTCAAATTATACGCCTATCGAATTTCTCCCCCATAACATTCAACATTCCCTTGGGGGTATAATCCCGGTGCATTTTAACATTGTACATTTTCACTATAAAATCATTATTGAATGTGGTTTTTCGGTTGTAATTAATATTTATGGATTGGTCTGCCTGATTCTATAATGGCGTGAGTAGATATTCTAAAATGTCTATATAATATAATACGTACCATTATTAGTAGTAATAGTGTTTTTTTTTTTAGTGTTAAGTAGCAATTTCAATTACATTAGCGCCGATTCGGTACGAATAGTTTCCACGTTTTTCAAATGGATATTCGATTGTGTTATTACATTTATTTTTTTAATGCGATGAGTATCCCTGTCGAGTAGCAACCGCCTGTCGCCATCCGGTGTGGAAAAAATAAATAATAAAAATAAAAACTGGAATTAACAGGCTATTATTGTTAAAGCCTCTTTTCTTCACAACAACAATAATGATTGTTATCTTTGGGTAAAATATCCCTAAATGCCTTCTTCACACGTCCAAACAATGCGATCGGACCGCGGCCCTTGCCCTAATCCGGCTTACAACCCCTGTCGACTGTCACCCCACACGCATACACTGTTATATTCAATGCACTGTAACTTATTTATACTTAACCGGTCATAATCGATAACCGATACATTGTCGTGCTTAGATAGTTGTGAGCTAACGGAATTTCAGTCAGTTTATTTTTAGTTTTTTTTTATTCGCTATTAAATTCATTTTCGTATGTGTGTGTGTGTATTTTTTTAACGTTCTCAGTGATGTTAAAAGCTATCTCATTAAGCTCGTAGAGCTTTGAATGAGGATAACGATGCTCCTGACGAAACATATCACAACATCGCTGCCTTTCACGAGGTGTAATTTGAAACTTTGAACGGCTCGTAATTTTACACTTTGGTAGACCAAACCTGGCTCGCAAATAACACCGTAGCGGGAACTAGTGGTTGACGATTATAATTATATTTAATTTATTTTATTTGATGGGATGATTATCTTTACGATTTATACTCGTGTTGATTGTGTTTAAGAAGCTAGCAAAACTTTCATAGCTAAGCGACTTTATTTTCTTAGAAAATAATGATTAGAATTTTGACAGGTACTTATAATATAACTAATATAATATTACAAATTTTATGGACAGGTACTTATAATATAACTAATATAAAAAGATGATTAATAATAACAGCTAATTGGATCTCTGCTTCGAATTTTGAATATTCCCAATTACATTGACGTTTTCTGTTACACTCATCAATAAATATTTAGAGATTATTTTGTTAATTGAAAGTCTTTAACACTGCTTCAAATGTAATCCAAATTTATAATACAAACATACATATACATATATTTTTTGTTTGATATTGAATTTTGAGTAGGTACTTATAACGCAATGTGTGTGTGTGTTTTGAGTTTTATATCATCATCGTCATTACAGCCATTTATCATCCACAGTTGAATGGAGGCCTCTCCAACATGCTTCCATTCGTCTCTGTTTTGCGTAACTCTCATCCATTTCATCCCACATTTCTTCTTCCTTTTATTCCAGCACTTCTTAGTCCACTCTTCTAACTACTCGACCAGTCCATAGCCGTTTTAATATCTTCATTATCTCCACTATATCCACTACCGTTGTCATATTTCTCACCCACGTATTCCGTTTCACGTATCTCCTCGTTATGTCGAGCATACATGGTTTCATACTTATTTAAGTGTAATGGACTTTGTTAGCATATTGGCGTCCAATGTCCAAGTTTCACATTCATACGTCATTACTGGCAAAACAAAGTGATCGAATTCAGACAAATTCTTCAGACAAAGTGGCTTTTTTGATTTTAAAACGTTATTCTGTTTCTCAAATCTCCTCATTACAAAAAACATACGACGTTTCATACTTCTTTGATTGCATTGGATTTTTTGTACATACTTCTTACCTGCATATATGTATATTCCGTTACTGACCTTTATATATTCACATTTATTTAAATGTCGTCCTAAAATTGAAATAAAATGTAATTTTTAAAAAAAATCATAAATATAGTACGGTGGAAAACACGATTTTTCATTTATGTACATACTAAATCTAGATTTTTTTTTGTTGATATTTTTAATAAATAAACGTAAATTTTGTTCAAATAATTAATATTTGATATGTAAATTATAAACCAGGAGAATTTTTTCATCAAAAAGTAAAACAATTTTGATCAAAACGCATTGTTTGCAATTGATTGATGCTATTTTATCAAATTACAGGAAGTATGATAATAATATTATTATTGCAGGCATATTATGAAACAGTTTAGAATCACTGTCGTTCAATAGAATCGTCGAAGGGAACGAGGGAGAGGAAAGGGAGCGGTAATTCTGTTTGCCCAACACACCTTGGGTTCCCATTATTGTTAACGCGCGAGCGCGCCTCCCCTTCAAAAAGTCGTAACTCTCATCAAACCCTGACCGTGAAAAACAGCTCAAACGCCGATAGCACAGGTATCATTTTAGCTTGCGACGTTTCGCGTCAACGGTCACTTAGTGGAGAAGATGTGGCGTAATAATTGGTTGACAGATTTGTGGATTAGTTTTGTTGCGAGGAAGTGAGTGCCACGCTCGGGGTGAGAACGAACGACTCTCATCGAATCGGTTTCAACGCAATGAATGCTATTTTATTTTAATTTTTGCGTAATAGTATTCTATAATAATGTACGTATACGTTTCTGGTGCGTATTAACGTGCAGTTTGTCAGTGGAATATGATATAATGTAATACTCACACGAGCGTTTATTATTTATGGTAGCGTCGTACAGTAACAATAGCGAACGAGTTGTATTGAGATGTTCTCGTCGTATCGACTACTTTTTTTCATTTATTGTGTTCGAAGGCTTTCAATGGTATCCTCTTCAGTAGTCACTCGCCTAAAGAAGAAGCCTTTTATGTTACTGAACAGAGCGCTGAAGGTTGGTTCGCATCGACTGTTATTCAATGGGCTTCTGATTGTGCTGCCGCGGCTCGATCCCGCGTTCTCCGCTTCTCAAACTTTTTGTTCTACGCGTTCATTCCCCTCATTAAAAATCATCGGCTTGTTATTGTTATGCGGGAGATGTTTTAATGGAAGATTTCCCCCCAGCGTTGGGGATTATCGTCGGCCGCAGCTTTGCACCCTTCATCGCGCCCGCTATGTTTATAAATAATATTTACATCGGAGGTTCAAATCCGCACAAATCCGACCAAATCCACAATGGCATCGTTCGCACGGCCAACGCATTGGGGTGACTACATTAAAAATAAAACTAACATACATATATCTACAGCAAATTGACTGTGCTATGCTGATCATTAGAGGTAGGATAGCCAAGGTGCCGCTCATTGTTCCATTGTTGTAAATCCTTTGTAAAAAAGGTTCGGCAAACCTTTAACAATGCATTTACAACATTTGAACAATACGCGGCACCCTCTGGGTCCGGGCTTTACTGATCATATTAAGTTTTCTATTCAATTTAGAAATACAATACGAGCTCAATTTCAATATATTATTCTAATGCTAACAGTTAAAATAAATTAATAGTAGAAAAGATGCAGAGCAAAAGCTAATAATCATTCAAACTAATATTTATTTCATATATTAACTCTCTTAAAGTCTCATTTTGTAATACTAATCAGTAGTGGCTTGTGAGAATTTATAGTGGAAGGGCTACAGTAGTTTCTTACCCATACCGGTGACCGAAAGCGAACAAAAATTGCAAGCATATAATTTGTGAGGTAATCCACTACAAGTAGATTATGAATACGAATAGAAAACGGTGATTAATAACTCTTCGACTTGGAAAATCTTTTTCCCATCCGAGAGAGTATTTATATTTATATCTTATAGGAGAGTGTATTTATTTATTTATTGAAAAATAAATAGCCCTCAGATGTAGAAATTCATAAAATTTATATTCGCTTATGCGAAGACAAAAAATTACCACAGGGTATAAACGGATTCTTTGCCTATTTACTGAGAGAACGTAGAAGGAACATTGGGTTGCGATACTCGCTTACCAAAACCGTTAAAGTGTGTGAATTTGAGCGAGTCACTCACCATTTATACGACCGTAATCGAAGTGTGTATTCCAGTGTTCGCCAAATGGGCTATTTTTGGGCGTAGTCTATCTTTTTGGACTTTTTTTCCGACTAATGAAGGACGAATACCAGTCAAGAAATTGACGTTGTTCTCGCATCTCATGAAAATAAATAAGTGCAATGATATGTACTTATGGTATATTAGAACCTGCTATGCCCGTTCATTGAGACTATTTTTGTATGAAATTACTGTTAAGTAAATACTTTTTTCCCTAAGCAAGACATTATTTAGCTGCAAGCAGGGAAGTTAATTTTATATCAAAATCATACCCTCAAAGGAACCAAATAGTTAAAAACAGTAAATAATGTTCATTATGGACGCCCAAACGACGTTGTTAAATATAAGTGCAAGTCTAAATACGAAAGTAGGTATAAACATCACCGACAGAGAGAAAAAGTAAACGAAATATTTAATACGAAAATATTGACATTGTTATTGATTTATTTGATTACAACACATAGTATGTGTGTATTCATTTGATTGAAATACATATTATATTTTATATTGAAGCCCCTGTGACTTCATCTATAGATAAAAAATAGGTCAATCATATAATACTAGAAAAAAAGAGCTCTCTTAGCAAACACTTTACATTTGTAGTTCTGGTTAAGACTCTTGTAAGAATATAATTAAAATACAATTTAAGAACGATTGATGATGAAACAAGAATTAAACCTTAATTTTATACTGGGAGGCTTCAGCCTCGCAATCCATATGGACGAGCCACTGAATAATCGATTTTAGTTGCATATAAAGTTCGTGTTCATTAAAATTCAACTCACTTAAATTAAATCTATATATGTATATAAAATTGAATGTCTGTGTCTCGTATAGGATTCTAAACCACTGAGCTGATTACTATGGAACTTTCAGAATTTGTTGTATGCATGCCCGGGAAGATTATTGTGAAAAAAAAATCACCCAAAAACGGGAACGGAAATGAGTGTCATTGCAATGCAATAATTTCAAATGAGTTCGCTGTCTGCGTTTTTCCGACAAATGGAAACGGGAAAGAGAACGGGAACGGGAATTGCATGCGTTATTGTGTCATTGCGAAGCATGCCGGGGTCAGCTAGTAAATTAATAAAATCATAATAATAATAACAATAAAATGACCAGTGTGACCTGACAGGTTGCCCCAAAGCGTCACACCAGTTTTACAAAACAAAAGAAAGAAAATAACAAAATAAAAATTTCAATCATTCAAATAGTCTCGTGTTGAGTCTCAAGAAACTAACCAGCTCATCAACATGACAATTGAACAGGTCCAAATGCCCATCAATCACATTATGGAACCGGATAGCCTTTACAAGAGACGAGTTATTGAAAGCAGACGTTTTCGCAGGAATAGTTTGGAAAAGTAAATGATGACGCAAAGCTCTACCGCATTCAGGCGCCGAAAATTTAAATTGCAATAAAATCGAAGGGAAGAATTTATATGATTTCTTTCATAAAATTCATTTGCGCATATATTCCGGAAAATAGTAATCTGGTTAGTTTTCTACCGGGAAAGAAGCTTGCCAATTGGTTTTCATTGTTGAATTTTCTTTATGTGAAATATTTTTTAAATGATTTTCTTTTGTTTAATTTGATATTTTTAACATACCTTGTTATTTAAATAAATATGTACGTAAATATGCGAATTCGTTTGTTTATATTTAATGTGTAATGAAGAGTAATGAACACTTTTATTTGTATTAATTGTTTTATTGGACGTAGAGGTATTTAATGATTGAGAAATCAGAGTAGTGTGAGTAGTGGTACCGAGTGTGTAGTGGAGGGGGTACATCAGCTTCTGATTGGCCGGACGTGACACGCCTTTCTCCCCCTCCGTTGCCCGCCAATACAGGATACGATTTCTCGTTTTGGGGGGAGTGGGGGTAAGGGGTGGAGGGTAGTATAAAAATAAAATTAATGACAAAGCGTGTATGTATTTTAATCATTTATTGAAGTCAATTATACTTGTTGCTGCAGCTTTTCAATATATAATAAAGTAGGCTTTACACTAGGTACATTATTTAGCTTCACTGTTAACATTTTTTTAAAAATTAAATTAATAATTACCTTCAGTGGAGTTTCGTTCAATAAACATACATATATATATTGTAGTCCTCATGAACCGGCTCGGTTTATAGATACCTATATGTGTTGCATAAATAGGTATCTATTTACAAAAGTGGTCGAGCTTCAGGCATGTTGTTTTTTTTTATAATTGGGATTTTTAAGGAACGGAAATTATTTTTCATGCCGTAATAATGTGTACATATAAGTATATTTATATAAACTGAAATTTTAATTTTCTGTTATTTATATTTATTTACATTAACAATTAAATCTAAAACTAGTATTTTCGCTTTGTAGCGATAGTTTTTGTCTGAAATGCGACAAACTTTCTATCAATGCTGTGTTTAGGTACGTATACATCGTACCAATGTATATATGTTTTTACTTTGTTTTTTTTTTTCATTTTTCAATGTCAATGTTTTGAGAAAATTTCCTATTAACTTTTAACGGCACACAAACAATAGCTATAATGTGCAGTTGATTATTTTGTACAATTACTATAACGTAAAGGATTTTCTTCAATTATCATTGATGCATTTATCATTGAGTTCAATATAAAATGTGGAATTTATTTAATTTTTTAATACTATTCGAACCAAACGTGTGGATGTTCACGATTGGCCCGAGTTGTACCAAAAATGTTACATTTTTAATTTTAATTTTACAAATTGAATAAATACATTTACGATCAAAACGTATATGTATGTATTTTACGGTTTACTATCTGTGCATTCTCAATAAACAGTAATCTATTTTAAAAGATACGAAACAGTGTGAATATTATTCTTTATGTTTTTTCATTCCCGCATTTGTCCCTAAAATTGTTTACCTATATAAAAGAGTAAAATAAATAAATAAAATTCTTTAAATCGCCATCCATGATAACCACAATTAGATTCACCGATAATTATTAATGACATTTTAATATAATAATAATAATAAAATTATAATGTATATAATAATAATAATAAAAATCACTTATATTTCGATAACTTTAAACATAATAATAATAATATACAATGTGATTTAGTATCGATTTTCTTAATATTTAACACTTTCGGTATAAATACCGTACAAACTAATATCAATAATGTCCGAAATAAGTTATAATTGTGTGTATGTGTGAATTTTAAACCCTTTGGTAACCGCGGATTTTTCTTTTAAAGATTGTCGACTATTTTTAGAGTGCCTCAAAGTAAAAATCTATTTTATTTTAGTATATAAAATTTTTAAATATAAATATTATGAAATCACATACAATAAGATCAAAAAGGTATTAACATTATTATTGAATGCATCGAAAAAAGAATATTTTTTATTTTTAGATTTATAGGAAACTTATATAATTTCTTTTCTTTTTAATTTACATCTAATAAATCATCCGCGGAAAACGGGTAGAAAAGTCACTAGTTTTTAAATATTTTTTTTCAATATGTACCTATATTATAGTAATAAAGACGTACGCGCTTTCACATCATCACTATACAAGTCAGTCTAGTTCACTATAGGCCATCGGACGGCTACTTTCGACCCACTTCAATTTTAAATTATTTTTCAGCACAATGCACAATCGGAAGATTTCTCATTTTTTTAATCATATAAAACACTCAAACTTTAAACCAGGAAATTTGGACTTTCCAGCTGAAAGAGACATTGTTGAAATGTAGGTTATAGTTTCCCAAATCATCATCACATACGAGTCAAAGTTTCTATAGAATTATCTAAGAATTGAATTGCACATTTTAATTACATAATATAGATTTTTAATTGCATCAATAGAAACTCTGAAAACCAATAAAATTTTGGGGTATTTATATATAACTACTATACAGTACGTGAAGTAAATTGCACTTGTTGAATTTTAGTGCTGATTTCTCACCAAATCGGAACACCTATCAGTCTCATACTTAAGCTAGTCACACTACAATAAACGCTTCTCTTGGCCATTTACCTATATGTACATATGATTGTACATATGTATGCTATCAAGGTGGCTTGTCGCTAGTTTTTTTTTTATTATTTTTGACTCGTTTAATTCTTTCGTGTTTTTCGATGACGAGGGAAACCTTCGGCTGTGACACTAATCGGATGAGGGGGATGAGGGTGGTGTGCGTAGTCTGTGGGTCCATTCTCGTCCCAGCTGTGGTGGTGCGATGTTCTAGGTGGGCGGGCGGCATCAGGAGGGGGGCGGCGTGAAAGGGCGGTGCAGGGGCGGCGGCGCCGGGGGCAGAAGCCTGGTGGCAGTTCCCGATAAAGGGAAGGCGCCCACGCGGCCAAAATGCGCCGCGAGAGGGGAGGGTGGCCGCCCTACACCCCCCGACACCGCCACCCCCGGCGACCCACCCAAAGAGATGTCCGAGTCACTGTCCGAGGGCGGCGGTGAGCTGCCACCCCCACTTCGGCCTCCTTGTTGTTGTGATCTGAAACAAATTCGAACATTTAATACAACGAACTCACTGTTTTGCGATAATATAATCGATTAATATACATATTATAACAGAATTGATTTCAAATTTGAACATTAACACGCGTCGCATTTAAAATCGCTTTCAGTTTACGACTATCTCTTTTATATACATAGGTATAGTATTTTAATTGAGAATGAATGATGATTTGTAGTCAAAGTTAGCCTGCAAAATTGTGCCATTTAAATATTTTTTAAAATTCCTATGCTAACAAAGCAAATTTATGTACATTTGTACCTTCAAGATCACTGTGAAAACGATGCAATAAATGAAGATGTAATAAAAATAAGTAAATCTGCAATGATTATAGTCTATTTTTTTTTCAATTAAATTTATAATTTTACCATGGTATCACTACAGGTTGCCACCAAAGCGACACCAATGGTTTTATTTTAAACTTGTAAATATATAAAATTATCGATTATAAATTTGAAATTATATTCAAATTTGGACACTGAACGCCAAGATGCTAAATAAAATCCAATGCACTCAAAGAAGTATGGAACGCTGTATGCTTGGCATAACGAGGAAAGACAGAAAGCGGAACACGTGGGTGAGAAATATGACAAGGGTAGTGGACATAGTGGATAGAGTGAAGAGATTGAAATGGCAATGGGCGGGTCACGTAGCTAGGAGGATGGACGAAAGGTGGACAAAAGAAGTGCTTGAATGGTACCCGAGAGAAGGCAAAAGAGTAAAAGGAAGACCGCAAGGAAGATGGGTGAACGAAATTAGGAAAATGTGCGGAATGAGATGGATGAGTGTTGCGCAAAACAGAGACGAGTGGAAGCGTGTTGGAGAGGCCTTCATCCAGCAGTGGATGGCGAATGGCTGTAAATGATGATGATGAATGGTGACAAATAGTAGATGTGTTATAAATTATACAAATGGATTGTAAATTTGAAATTATATTTAAATAGTGGTGACAAATAGTAGAATAGGTGATGTCATACCGAGTCCCCCTGTATCCTGCTCGGGCACACGTAAATAAGGCTGCGTGAAAAAAATAGGGAGATATTCACCGCACGCCACTGGTTGGTTGCCAATTTGGTGAGGAACCGTTTCAGTAATGAACTCAGGTAAATTGTCAAACTCTGATAGGAAACGATCAACTTGGAGTCATAAAGACAAATTCTCAAAAATTTGACCATCAGATTTTCACAAATACTCCAAATGAATTCTTTTCAGTCGAGGTCAAACCAGAGCTCGAACCCGATACCTCTCAGTGGCTAGCATTAACGCAACCACCGAGCTATACTGCTAGCTAATCTATTTCCAAAACCGTAATGTATCAATACTATACTGATCAATTCATTATTATTATTAATATTATTATTTATTGTTTGATGTGTTTTTGTATAAACATATATTGTGTTGTCTTTATTGTTATCATTATTATGTTTGTTTTTTTCGCCTTTCAGAATTTGTTTTATATATTTATCTATTATCTATTATTTATATGGACGATGGGGATCGCACTATTCTCCCTATCGTCTGGAATAAAAAGTTATTATTATTATTATACATTTATTTATTTTATTTATTATACATTTATTTACCATTAGACATACATATTTTAATCTAAATATTGTTAGTATACTCGGAGAATCGTGAAGTAAAAAATTGGATGTTTTGAATTTGATTTTTTTTTTTTAATTTCTTATTGAATTTGTTAAGTCAAAAAATGAATATTGATTTAGGTCGCAAAATAGAGAGATTCAAATTTATTTATTTTCGAAAAAATCGACTTTCTCAAACCAAGGATTTTTGACTTATGTAAAGCATTCTGCCAGTATACCGATAATATGTAAGTAGAGTACATTGAATTGTTAATTCGCTAATTTTATTCCTAGCACTGGTTTACTCTTGGGAATTTTACCTATCGATATTCTGTCAATAAATAAGATAGTATTATGTTTACTATTTAAATTAAAACTAGCTTAAAAAAGCGAATTGTTAAAAATTCAATTCCACTTCAGCGTATATGAATGTATATAAATGTACATAAGTTCAATATTTGTAATGATAATGCTTTTAGCATGAATGTTTATTTGTAAATGCCCTAATATTGTAAATATATGATAAAAGTTGAAAAAACAATCAAATTGTTGATAAATTAACATTATCAAAGTTTGATTACAGATTCCATCAATAACACTTGAACCCGTCATATCCTCTACGTCGGATTCGAATATATTCAAACCATAATCAAAACACCAAACAACGAATACTGCCAACTCTGCACATGTTGCAGATCCACACGATTCGAAAACCGAGCACGACAGTGTGTGCATTTGAAACGGCGCGAAGTGAAGGGGGTGAAGATTTGCCAGGGTTTGCAACTGCCGTTCTCCCAGTAATGGGTAGAATCAACACACGGCCACAATTCGCGGCTAATCGGTTGCACAAACAGACTGGCAGACAGACGGACGGACAGACGAGTAACTATTTGCACCCCGGTCTCTATTAGATTGAATGGCGATACATAATGCATGAAGGGGTGAGCGACCGCCGGCGCGAGTGCCGCAAGTAATTGTAATCGAATTTGCCACAACTCGAGGGCGAATGCCGACAACCCTTGCCTTGCCAACATCAACACTGACTAGCTTACACGGGTATTATCTCCGTGACAGTGCGCTAGTACATGCCATTGGTGAAGTTAAACATCAGCTATGCACGATTTCACGGCTAAATTTTAAATGTGCACCTAACTAACTGGTGGGGGATGTTGCATTTGACGAATTACCATTTTAACACTTTGCACTCTTATTGGAATTTCTCTTCACCACTAGTCTACTCTAGGATGGAAAAAATTATATGATTTTAGTTGTTCATATTATTAAATTATGTCGAAGATCAAATTGGTGAATTCATTTTAACAAAAAATACGCAATTTTTTTTTTAGATAAAAACTAAATATTATGCTCAGTTATTTTGGGACTATCTGTTCGTCTCCAATTGTGACCATCATAACATGATGTTGATTTGGGATAGCATTTTTCGAATATAGTCACTAAACTCAATTATTTCAAACCATCATAATTACTAAATCGAACTAAATGATAAGTTCTACATTTCTTGTATTATTTATGACAGCAGTTTTGTATAATAAATGAGTTTTATTACTAGAAACTTTTAAAATATGCCTATAGAAATGTTTTCATACCTACCCTATAGTTCGTTAGGCAGTTTGGGTCCAAGCATGCAAAGCTATTGTCTGTTTACTCATTGTATTTTAATGCGTACCCACCCTCATAAAGTGTCTATTGGTTAGTTTTTAAACTGTTAGTTAAAATAATATTTTCTATTCGTTACCTACTTGTAGGACACATCGAAAAAAAAAGCTGGATCATCCCAGAAGGCGGGCAAAGACGAAAAGATTAGATTTAACAGATACACGGTGTTTTTGATCAATATTTTTTTACACTTTTCAAACAAATCTTGCCTTTGAAGTTCACGACAGACTCATCGACCACTATGTCTCTGCAAGGTATAATTAATTGTCTGCATTTAGCATCTAAATGATTCAAAAAGCCATTGTGTTCTACATTATTATTTTTGAGTTGTAATATCCGAAATATTTGTAGAAACCGATCTCTTTTGAAGACGCTCCTAAAAAACATATTTTCAACCGAAAAATAATTTTTTTTTGGTTGAAAATATGATTACTTAAAATCGACATATTATCGCTGTTTGTATCTCTGATATCATCTTCACTATCGCTTTCGGTATCAACATAGCGCCTTTTTTACTTGGTTAGGGTTGAATGCCACTTCCACTGTAAAAAATTTCTACATTATCAAATACAAAATAGTTATCATCACTATCACAATCATTTTGGAAGTCATCTAGGTTTTGAAAGTTTTCTAGTAGGTAACGAATAGAAAATGTGATTTTAACTAACAGTTTAAAAACTGGAATTTCAATGTTGCTAACACTTGTATTTATTATTTCTCCATATGCACTAATATTACCGAGCACGTCGTAAAATTATGGTCACCCCACAGAAAATACCTCCTTAGAGCACAATGTATCGATACCGACTGCCCAAATAAAACGGCGCACTCAAATGTAGAAGCAGGTAAAGAATTCAAATATTCTTAGAAACAATATAGACGCTAACCCTTTACTGTAATTATCCTATTTATACATTTTCTAGCATCTCGTATCCTGTAAGTACACTATTGTAAAATAAAACCTTCAAAAATTTGCCAATGAATATTAAAAATAAAGGTTCAAAGTAGTCGCTTAACAAAGCCACTATACTGGCTTTCCGAGCTGGCAGCCGAATATGCGAAAGCCACTATAGTGGCTTTCAGAGTTCAAGACGTTAACTTTATTCGATTTTTATTGAACTTGTCTGGTTATTTTATGAATGTCGAAATATTTTCATATATGTATCTATAAAAATGTTGTCGTCTCCAAATTTTTGGATTCTTAAACGTGTTTATTACGATTATTTTTCACCATCGAACCATCGGAAGCAATTTAAATTTCTATCGGTGACCAAACCGCGCAAAATAGCAAAGTTTCAAACCGATCGGAAGAATGTAGGAATTTGCGTTGTAAAAAAAAGGATGATTTTAGATTTCATAGATCGAGCTAGATGGCATGAAATTGGCAATGCCAAACCATCACTTACATTTTAAATTTAATATCTATTTAATTTTTGATAATATATATTTCTATCGCTATATATCAATCGTGATTTATGATTGATGATTAATCGACAAGTCTCAGGCTTAGTCAAAATAATAGTCTACCGGTATTTTTTTGGCTTTAAGGTATATTTATATAATCCATCATTGCACGTCAACAGCTCAGCACAGGACTACACGGGAAAGACTACTTCTTTCCATTCCACTACGTCACGCATGCGTGAATATTTTCTCAGTGGCTGGTTTTGAAAACTGGTTTTGCTTGATACGTTTTGGAGACATGTACTACTGTATTATATGAATAGATTTTGTCGGTTACTACTGTTATATCTACGCCCCGTACACAATACGGAACCGATGAATTTGTTCATATATAATGTAATAAAAAATATTTTTCATTCTGCTGTTTACGTGTAGTTGCCGGCAGAGCCGCCGAGAGGAATCCCGGGCCCTGGGAAAATAAATTCGGGTCCAATGACAAACTAAAAAGTAGATCTTATAGATATATTTTTAATATGCAAAAAATCTATCAAAACTATTAGAAAAATACCTGTATTTTGGTTGTTATTTTGTAAAATAATTGAATAATAAAGTGTAATATAACAGGTACGATTTCATATGGACACAAATAATGCATGATTCATCAAATGTCATTAAATAAATATATTTATTTTTATCTAGAATAATATGAAATATCAATCAGTCAGTCGAACGTCCCAACATGGGGCCCTTGAGTAGTCCGGGCCCTGAAATTTTACCCCAGCTTCCCTCCCCCCCCCTCTCGTCAACCCTGGTTGCCGATCTGTGGTGTGTTCGTATAAATGAACCGTAATACGTACATCTAAACAGGATTTGAAGAATTTTTCCAAATAACATATGTATGTATACATTTACATATCTGAGAAAAGTTAATGATTGCATTCAGTCTGTAAGGTGAGAGGAATTAAATTAAGTGTACAAATTTTGCAGGTTGCTTAGAGCCCATTCAGCATCTTGAGTTCATTAAAATCAAACGATTATTTAAATTATAATAATTGCATAGAAACGGATCGACCGATATCTACACAATATTACAAAATTATAATAAAGACGTGGAAATCAAAAAGTCGCACTGTATTGATATAAATTCTATGCATCTGACTCGGTGAAGTTCTATTTAAATCTATACAGACAATACACATACATACAATATACATAGGTATTTCAATAGGTAAAATAAAACTCAATGACAGCAATCTCTAAAGCAGTCGTGGGTTTATTAGAAATTAAATCCAGTCGAAACTGTGCAATGTTTATTTATCTTGAATGTTGTGAATCGTTTCGTTTTTGATTGACAGTTGTAGTTAGAAGGCGAGGGTTGAGTTCCAGATTTAGTGAGACGTCACTTCCTGACGAAAATCAGCTGTTGGGGGTGACCAAAAGTTGTTTTTCAGGAAATACGACGCCCCGAGCAGGTAATGGCGCCAGTATTGAGTTACGCATATTTTTTTTCCAATCGTCGTCATTAGGTACACACTCCATATATAATCCAGATTCAGTTAAACTTTTGTACGCACCGTGCGGTGTTTGTTAATTGATGTCTGTTGCTCTTGCGGCTGTCTGTCTGCGGCGTCAACGAGGGTCCTCGACGACGAGACAATGAAAAGGCATTAAGGAGGTGCTCGAGGACTCTTTAGGATACACTACTCGGGCGTTTTGTTCGAAGGGGATCGCGCGAGGGTTAAAAGCGTTTCAGTTATGTCGACAGCAACCATTGGAAATAAAAGGGGAGAGTCGTCAGGCGAAACGAAAAGGATAACAAGGATAAGGAGAGGTCGAACTGGGGACGATTCGAACTACTCACAGCCGGCCCACAGGAACAAATTGTATGTTTTAGTATTAGTTCATGATTTTAAATTAAAATTGTTCGAGAACTTGTTAATCTTTCATACATTATTAGGTGAAGCGAAGACAAACGATCAGTGATTTGTAAAAGAGCATTGAAAAGTCACTTGTTAATAAATAAACTAAAAAACAGATTAAAAAAAAACTGAATTTTCCTAGTTCTATCCGCTGTCATTTTGGAACACCACTCGTATACGAATACAATCTCAAAAGTTGAACGTGGTCCGACTCGTGGACGCTTGGATATCGGTTGCCACGCTACGAGTAACCAACTGAGCGAATTCGGTCCGATTGCACGGTCAATTGCAATTCGGTCGTATTGTTTAACCCCGGCAAAAGTATTTTTTGTAAAGCTCAACATTGTCGAATATTTTCCTCTGTTTGATGTTTGGCTTGATCATAGTTCAGACTTCAATAATTCAGACATACATAGTTCAGAATTCAAATATTCGAATACTTTTATACGAATTTCATTTTTTATTTTCAATCTACAGCACATTTAGTTCTATTTGATGTTCCAGATTATGATTCTCTTAAAATTTGGATAGTATCTAGACCATCTGAAAACTAAAAAAAATAATTTAAAGTTACTATTCGATATTCGAATATTTAGAACCTCTAAGTTCAGTGTACTTTATAATTGAGACATCTTCGTTTTACATATTATCAGCAAACAGCTGGGCTGATTAATTTGACTGACAACTATGGAAGTGGGTCTGTCCAAAAGTTTCTGTCTTTGATTTACTATGATTAATATTATTGATAAATATGTTAACATTACAGTAATTTTCAAAAGGATTTCTATACAGTTTTCCACATTATTTATACGCATATTTCTTAATAAAAAGGTGAAATCAGCCACAAGATATCGAATTTAACTTCAATGTCTCCAGCTTTTTCAATATATGGCAGTTTAAGTCCCATAAAAAATAATTCAACCCACTTTGTACATCAACGAGATGATAAATTGAAACAAAATTAATTAGAATCGCACTTATACAATAAAGTAAAAGTGGATCATGTTCTTGAGCCTGAAAATTAATTATAAAACGTGCACACTTCCATAATCGATTCATAATTGAATGCCGTTGGATCTATGAACGAATAGGCGATTAAAATCTCAATAAGAAATAAATCATCATAGCACGTGTCCACATTTAAAATAATCGCTATATAAATTATTGCAATAGAATGACGGTGTGATTAATTAAGATTCTTCGCAACGATCTAATGATTCTTAGAAGTCTTCGAGAAATTAGGACTCGCGGATAATTTTTTTACACATTCATGCGTGCACATACATATAAATATACATAATAGACCAAACCGCTGTCAGTGGGCACAAAGCCGAGTGGGTATATTGTTTTAACAAGTCCGAAGTGAGCAGACAAGTTCTCAGAGAGCATTTGTTGTTATACAGAGAACATGATATTTTAATAGAGGGCGAGAGGACGAAGGGGAGGAGGCGACGAGGGGCTATCAATGAAAACGAGGGCCGGCTCAGTAATTTTAAATTGGCATCGGGCGACAGGGTCCATAAATAGAGAGCGCAGCCTCCTTGCTGAGAATTATATGGAATTAGGCAGGCAGCAGCAACGGTGTCGAATTACCTTTTGTCTGTACACACGCTCAATGCATTATATTATAAACTCGCATACATCTAACTAGCGCGTGGCCAACATTCTCGTTCGTGTGATCTAAATTTATAAAAATCGCGATTTTACATTATTAAAAAGCAATGATTTTATAAATTATCAAAATTATATAATGTTTGTATATGTATGTATGTAAATAACAAAAAAATACTGTATAGCAGATTCGTTCCCGTTTGTGCGATAAAATCATCCCTTACATGCGAACGCTCGTATCAATTACAAGTCCTTTGTTTAATGCAAGCCCCATTCACATTCGATCGTACAAAAGGCCCTCGCTTTTCATAAATGCATTTTGTAAATGCGTTGCACATACATATGTATGTATGTACATATGTACGTGCAATGGCAGGTAATATGCGAAAAAATCGCTTTGTTTTCAAACGAGCCTCGGGGACAAATTTAAATAGGAAACACAGGAAACGGAGACGGATCTTTTTCGATTCAATTTTATAATAGGTATTTTACATTTATATACTGAACGAACTAATAAATTTCACCGCAGACCAAAAATCGTACGCGATAAGTTTTATCTTTGGTATATCTATCGTTAATGTTTAAATACGTAGATAAGAAGGGAGATTATCTGTGCCGATGTTATATATATGGGGTAGCAATGATTGTGGTACAATCATTGTGGAATCGATACAAAACTGTGTCACAAGCTATAGAGGATCTTTACAAATTTAAGTGCAGTATGTAATCATTTTTTTGTAATGCTAATTTTTAATGAAATCCAATTATACTGTATGCGAATTTTTATATGTTTTGCAGTTGTGCAAATATGGCTTACTTTGATAGGCAATGGGGTTGGGGTCCTCCTATAGAAAACATCAACGATGCCATGAGGGGTATACTATCTCGAGAAAGAGATGGTATGGATCGTTATAATTGGGCTATGGGCCTTGCAAGATACCACGCATTGGAGGTAACGGTGGCAGTGATTGTATATTTTTAAATATTTTTTTTGTTACAGTATTGATAAAATTTTATGTTCTTTCAGTTCGGACAGCATTCGGCCGTCAGCATAATGGACCCGATCTACATTGGAAAACTACTGGAATCCGATGAAGTCAACATATTCCACGAACCTAGAGTGTTCGAAATGATTGCCAGATATTGCCTGTTGAATGCAAATGAAAAGGATAAAGTTATGCATGAAATGGTTAAATCCTTGCGATTACCTTTGATACGTCCGCAGGTATTGTATAATTTATTGTTTATATGAATTTACGTTTACGTTTGGGAAGACTTATTTTTAAATTTTGAAAATACATAATATGTATTTATATAAAGCATTAAAGTTGTTGTTTGTGGAGGAAGTTATTATTGTGATTTTATATAAAATTGTATTTAATGTGAAGAGTATATACTATGTTACGTAAATGCATATTGATTTTTACAGCAACATTTTAAAATTAGCAACCATATATTTTACAACATTATACTGATATTTTATCATTTTATCATTCACAGTATATTATAGACGAAATAGAGCCAGCCGTCAGACCTAACGGAAAATGCAGAGAGCTTCTAAAAGAAGCTTACAGATGGCATTTGGTACCTGAAGAGAGAGAAAAGATGAGGCTAGATTCTCCAGTAAGAACTAGACCGCGAAATCCATACATAAGGATAATATCAGTGGGTAGTCATGATATGGAGGTAAAAGTACTTTAAATGCGATTTTTCATATTCTTTTTATATGTCGAAGTTGGTAAAAATTCTTTCAATTTTTTAGACATGCAACATATTAGAACTATACGATACAAAAGAGAAAGAATGGAATAGAATGAAGGACATAGAAATAGACAGAACGCACACGTCTTCGATCATGGTAGACTGCAGAGTTATGATAGTCGGAGGAAAAGTCGATGGAAAACCTAGCGGCCGTGTAAGTTAATATCTACAATATGATTTATACTATAACAAAAAAGCATCTGGGGCATGCTGTGTGCTTATTAAAATTTAACATTTCTAGGTTCAATGTTACGATGTAATTACTGCAACAATGCTAGAGGAAGAACCTCTTTTAACGCCACGTTACAATGCAAGCTTAGTCACTATGGGCTTTGGCTTCGCAACTGTTCTTTATGTTTTGGGAGGTCGTAATGAAGATGGCTGTTTAGATTCAGTGGAAAAGTATGTCTGTTTAATACAAAACCTTAATGAAATTATTCAATGCTTACAATTTTGATGCGTTTCTGTATCAGGTGGGATCCAGATAATAGAGAATGGCTGTACGGCAAAGAAATGGAGTTCAAGAGGGAGGAATTCGGCGTTGTGGCTTGGGATAATAGATTATGGGTCGCTGGGGGTAGATGCGGTGATGTGTGGTTTGAAACCCTCGAAATGTTCAAACCGAAGAAGAACAAATGGAAATTCAGAGCTGATATGAACCAACCTAGACCTTATTGCAAGGTAAGTCATCAAAGTGTAATGGTATATATTTGTAAATAATATAATGTAGTAATACAATATTTCATATCGCAGATGGTGGTTGCTGGATACAATTTTTATGCAATGGGTGGTTATACAGAAGGCGAAGGTGAAAGAAATTTGTTCACCCTGGAACGGTACGATCCCTACGAAGATAAATGGACATTATTGGCCAATATGAATATCTGTTCTGGGCCCATCAGCGTGGGTGCCATCGGTGATAAGATCATCGTTTTTGGTTAGTAATTAGTCTATAAAGTTTTTTTATAAATGAAGAAAAAAAAATAGTTTTTTTTAATTTTTTTTCCAGACGGTAAACCAGATGAAAATGGTCAAAGCAGAGCCGAATATTTTGTTGATTCTAATTATAAATGGCTCAATTTTGATCCATTTAAACATCATCGTGCCAATGCTTCCATTATTACAATACCATATTTCATGAATAGAATGAGATTGGCCAAAAGATGATTATGTAATTGATTATGATTGAATATATGTACCATTAAAAATTATATGTTGTTTTATTGTCTACAACCGGTTTATAAAGTCTATATTAGTTTTCAAACTTAATCTATATATCATTTTAAACTTAAACATGCATTTGAGAATATACGATTTTAATTACAATTGTACTAACTAAACGATAATCTCGATAACCCACATATCATATGCTTGTATTCTATCTACAGATTACGTTACGTACACATGTAAATTATAATTTATAAAACCTATAAAACAAAGTCGTTGAAAGGGTCGCGAAAATGTATCAAAATTTTAATAGGAAAATATGTGATAATTTTTTTATATTAATGTTCAAGATTCTGAACTTGTAACAAATTCCATTTAAAATAAATATATATGTATTATTCTTCAATATAGTCCTCTATATTACATATATCAGTACTCTGCATATTATATAATGCCGTATAAATTTTATAGATACTTACATATGTATTTATACGTAGGTATAAATATGGGCATATATATGTATATGTACGAAATAATTAACATATGTATATGTACGAAATAAGTATAAATTTGGACAGCTGGCAACTTATTCTTCTGAGATATGACTATTGATAAAAAAAGTACATAGATAATCCTTATCACCAAGTGAGGGTCGACACACCTAAAATGTGGTGCAATATTTATCTAGTTGTCGATCGAGCACGCTGTGAAACGCTTGGTGCTAATTTTCCCAACGTACAAGTTAGTTAATTTAGCCAAGTTTAGTTAATTCAAATAATAATTGTGATACTTACGAAATTCGTTAAAGAATATATGTAAATAATATGACAAGTTAAATCCTTCAAGAGACAGGAAATCGCCAATAATAGAGAAGAGCACTTACGTTCACCGATTCTCAATATCAAATTTATTATAATAAAATGGCGGATGCATCAGAGGAGGCCGTTACTCCGATCTACACATATAAAGAATGTTACGACTTAATTAACAGTCTTCCTGGTGGGACGCCGAAGTCGGATAATGCTTTTAAATGGGCTCGCCACAACTATGCAAAGGTGCGTACATTTTAATTTAAAGTTAAAATTTCATTTGATTTTTAACAATTATCACTATAGTTTGCAGAATACAGCGCGTTTGAAGAATTGAGCGCAGATGATTTGATAGAATTGTTACATCATGATGAAGTCAATGCGTTTAATGAGGAGACCGTTTTTGATCCGATCTTGAGGTGGTTGGCAGTAGAAAAAAATAAAATCTGGAAGTTAGATATAATGAAAGAAGTACGAATAGCAGCCGTCGCTCCTAAGGTTAAAAACACATTTTCAAGTTTTTATGGATGTATTATAGATATTCATTCTAACAATTATATGAACTCTGTATTTTGATAACAGTATTTATTGGACGTGGTTGAGCCGGTTTGTTGGGAAGAATATACTGCAGATCCGAAAGATCCTACGTGTCGAAGGTATTATCATAATGCAATAATATGGCACTTATTGCCTTGGAGACGAGACTCAATAAATAATCGATTTTCAATTCCAAGAAAATATTTTTCTAGAGTTTTGGCCGTCGGTGGTTGGGATAAAGTACTGAATTTTTATTTCATTTTCATTTATATGAAATTTGGGTCAGTATAATTTAACTGAATTTGAATTTTAGGCAACCGGTGTTATAGAAGAATACGACACGAATAGTAAACAGTGGACTGAATTAAAAACGATGAACATACAAAGGACTTTTTACGGGGTCGGACTAGTACGAGACAAGTTGATGTTTATAGGAGGTCGATTAAAAAGCCATGTCAATACGGTAAATATATATACGGTATATACTTTTATAGAAAATGTTGGGGAAAATGTATTTTCTGCCTAAAAAAACGTTGTTTAATAATAGGTTAATTTTTTAGTGAATTATTTAAGAAACAATCCAGTAATTTTGTATGTGAACACATCAATTGATTTTCTATTCCTAGAAACCGCAAAAAAATAAATAGATTCATCGTAAAAGATTTGAAAGCCTATTAGAAGTCTAGTTATGTTATTATATAAATCTATCCTTATACATATGTACATATATATGTATGTATTTATGTAGCTTGTGAATCGCTGTATTAATCTTGCTATTATTGACATAATGGAGGATCTATTTAAACAAAATAATATTTTTCAGTATTTGAATAACAGAATAAAGTTGCAAAAGAACAATAACAGAACTAAACTTGCATGCGCATTTACGAAATGTATATAATAATAGTTTCTATAGAATTAGCTCAGAAAGAAAAAAATCAACAATGTGAAAATTGACAACAATGTGAAAGATAATTTTTACAACCCATATACTCATACTTCCGTACTAAATAAAAAGTCTGCAATATAATTGTTTGAAAAGTGGATTTATACAAAATGTGTTCAATTTTATTATGATAGGTTGAAAGTTACAACATTGTAACAGGAGAATTAAGAAAAGAGTCTTCTATGAACGAGGTTCGTGATTGTCCTGGAGTAGTCGTTTTGGATTATGAACAACCCATCACAGTATATGCTATAGGCGGTATGAAGAATAAAGACGCTTTAAAAACTGTTGAAAAGTCAGTATAATAATTCATCCACTCAAACAAACATATCGCAAGAAACATTGAAACCGTTATTTTTAACAGATGGGACGAAGAAAGTCGAACGTGGACCTACGTTGCTCCAATGAACGAAGCTCGCGATGGATTGGGAGTAGTGACACTCAACAATATAATATACGCGTGTGGCGGGAATAATGGTAATAATGAATATCACAAATCTTTTGAATCTTACGATCCCAAGACAGACAAGTGGACTATGAGAGCACCGATGAATCGAAAGAGATCGTATTTCAAAGTGAGTGCTTTGACACACGAATTGATCTTAAATTTAGCAATATTAAATATTTACATATTTTTTCTAAGATGGCAACAGTTGGCGGGATGATTTATGCTTTCGGTGGCTATGGAATGGGCTATGGGATTGTAGGTTTGCATACATGGGAGCGTTATGATCCAATCACAGACCTATGGACCGAGATGCCCAAAATGGAACATTATGCTGCTGTGGGGCCAGGAGTGATGTCTGGTCGCATATTTTACGTGGGTCAGTTCAATTGATTTATCTTAATACTTTATATTTCTTGAAAGTTTTTTTTTATATAAATACAATTTCTAGGTGGTGGAGCAAACCAGTCGGCACAAAGTGAAGGCGAAGAATACGATAATAACAAGGGAAAATGGACAAAGATTGCTAAACTCAATGTTGCTCGAGAAGGTATAACTATAGTAAACGTACCGTATGAATTGCTCAGCACTCAACTTTGCCAATAGGATTAAGCAGAAGTATCAATTAAAGTGAAAGTTTAAAACATTGAGTGATTGTTTGAAATTAGGAAATATTTTATACAAACATAAATACACATGTAACAAATATTTGTCGATATTATTAACAGACATTTATGATACAAAACTGTGTAAAAATGGAATTTCTAATAGTGCTTGATTGATATATTATATGTATTGTATTGAACTGGACTTATTCAATAAACACCTCTCTAATACAATTGAAATTTATCTCTACAGGCTGTACAGAAATGTACCAAATATTTTAATATTTAACACATATTCTGATAGCGTTAAACAGACCTCATACAAAGAAACAAAAAGAGGACATATTAAATTTTCAAAAAAAAAAACAAAATATTTACAAATGGTCCAAAGAGATGTCGATCGTGTCGGTCATTCGTGCGTAAAACGAGCCGCCCGTCCGCAACGGGTTAAATCATCTCGAATTACAAACCGGTCACGAATCACGTCCACATATTCAACGGGGTGAAAACGACCCGATACACACACGGCGCGTTAATTTCGATTAATTTCAATTGCTAGTGCAATACCATGATACTGCCATGCGCTGGCAGTCGAAACTGAACCCGAAACCGCTTTGTAATTATTCGATTGGAACCTCATCTATGTATAAATTTAAACTGGATTCTTGTGCAAGACACACATCAGCATCTTGTGCCACACCTGAAGTACAGTCAACATGAAATTGACACCTGGGCGAACGGCGGCGCCACTTCAAATGATGTGAATGGACCGTGAAATTTGTTCAAATATTTATGTATCACGGTAGTAGTATCGATATTTTTCGAAAGTACCACCGTTTTTTGTTTCGTTCGCGTCGACGCAATGACGTTGCAGTCGTCTCTGACGACACGGGAGCAATAAAAGATCGAGAGGAAGCTGCTGTCAGCTGCCTGACATCCTCACAAATGAGCATCATTAGCCATGAAATGGTCCTCGTGCACACACAGGCACATTCACGCGTGTACATAAACGTGCACGCACACGTTACGGCGCAATCTAACTATATCCTTATTAAAATTTCCCAGATTCTTTTTGTGCCCGGTGTGGTGTGTATATGCGCATTGTGCGGATGACGTGATTTGGCATCCTCAAACCGTGGGAAAAAAGTTTATTATAATACATATGTATATAGGTACATACATACATATGTATATTCACAATGCAATGTGTCGATTCAATTACTCGACAGTGTTATTACAAAGTGTGCTCGAAAGATTCTATACAATTATCATTTATTCAACAACACTTCTCGGTCGTAAGATGATATGTTTTTAATACTGAATATATCAAACATACGGTACTTTAGATTTATTTATATACAAATTTATTCAACGTGATATTGCAGATTTTTCATCGAATTAATATGAGCGTAATTTCACACATATATGTATGTAGAGATAGACAATATAACCATCAAGACACTCACTACATAAGTCAAAAAATATCAAATGAGTAACCACCCATTGAGAGTATTGATGATTGATTTGCATCATACATTGGTGAAACAAAGCAGCTCAATTTGAATCTCAGAATTGCACAATACACCAAATCAACTGCCAATTTATAAAAATAATTTCCCATATATGTACATATGTACATACATACATATGTATATAGAGTTTCCGGCTTGTTTCTTTGATATATAATTCTAAAGCTTAATGAATAAGGATTACAGATCATTTCAAGAATTTATGGGAATTTACACCCTTCACTGGGGATCAAAATAATAAAAATGAATTATAAGATTGTTCGCACTAGTATTTTATATAAAATTCTTTGTACAAGATAATTTCTAAAGATAAGATTATATACACTAAGAATAAAATTTAATATATAGAAACATATTGAAATTGAAATTGCAAACACGACTTCCAGATCCAGGAAGTTATTCACAACATTAAGACTTTTATTATAAATACTATACATGCATCGATACAAACTTAACTAGCGGATCTATGTGAATATGAGAGAACAGCATTCCATAATATGTGATCGATGGAACACACATCATCGTTCAGATAGATGCATTAGGAATGTTAACATACATTTATACACGTGTATGTATGTGATGATTGATCAGTTATTGATACGAAATTTCCTATTTTGCAAATATTTTTAGTAAACACAAAATTGGATGTGTTGAAAAATATGTACATAGATAAATATCAATAACACGATGTTCGCTATGCAGTAGCAGAATCATTTTCAATAGTTCGTACGTTATTCTCTGTTCGTTCGACGTTATTGTAAGAATGAAAAGCGTGTTTCCTTTCAATGCATAGCTGTCTGTACGGTCGGAGCTCAAATTTAATTATTTTTTGTACATGATAAGTATTATTTTTTGCTCCCCGCGTATTCTTTGAATCCTGACGGGAGCTCAATCGACACGTTAACCGCAAATAGATACCGTAATTACGATTGTTGAGACACATCGAGATTCGCTCGTTATGAATAGCCAATTCTGACTTTGCAATCTCGCATCGAACGAAGATTGTTTCTTTTTTTTGGCCGATTCATTAGCGTTGATTTTATTTGTTTAACGTTTGACGTTCTTATAAAGTCTATGTTATATTCAAATAACAGGGATGTACACTAAATTTAATATGTCTCACTTCTGGCACTAAATAAAGTAAAATGTGTAGGTAAATATTTTGATAAATATTATATACCCACATATGTAAATATCGGTCTCCGTGACGAACCAGAATGTTAAATTACAGAAAACGCAAATATCGGAAGGCAAAGATCGAAAATCGAAAGATCTTAAGTCGAAAGATAAAAAAAGGGTGCATGGTAAACAGTACATACTCACTTAATTTGCGTGAGCAGGATACAACAGGAACAAGAGGAACAGGCTTTTTCTCCCGTATTAATGTGCGTGCGCAGAATACGGGAGGAAAAGCCCGTTCCTCTTGTTCCTGTTGTACCCTGCTCGCGCAAATTAAGTGAGTATGTACCGTTTACCATGTACCCTTTTTTTTCTTTCGACTTAAGATCTTTCGATTTTCGATCTTTGCCTTCCGATATTTGTGTTTTCTGTAATTTAACATTCTGGCTCGTCACGTAGACCCCGTAAATCTGTTTTTTATTATATGAAATAAAATAATATAAAAATTTTCATATCATAAAGTAGGTATGCAGATTAATTAGAACTCACATTTAAAATAATAAAAACGAGGACCTATTAACTTTGAGGACACCCCTGTCTATACAAAATTTTAGCATACGCTCATTTGATAGATAGATCGATAGCTATTGATGGACACGTTTTGATGTTTTAAGATGGAGTGCGCGTACTGTATAGACAGCTCGAAGAATGACTTTCTATTTTAATAGAATTTTTCAAATAAAGTTTGAGAGACTGCATGTCCACGATGCGCATTGGCCGATGCGCATAATTGACGTCTAATTTAGAAATTATGATTGGATATCGTATGACACGCCTCTGCATTTCCCCCTTCTCTTCACTGTCAGCGCAATAACTTAATTTGCCCAATAAAATTTTAATCGAGCCATCATCATTATTGAAGCAATTTCTTGATTATCAATTGAAACGACTTCTTTCTGAATGCAGCTCTCCGAAATTTCAAGGATATCGGATGATATTTGAATTTAGATTGCATCGAATAACCGGCGGTGCAAAGTGCATGCGTCGAAATTAACATTGACATAAACCGAATTTAAATCAATCGTACCTATAAAAAGTGACTCATGACCTCGCGGTAGTTGCTTATTTGCAAATATAGCGATGGAGGTCATTCGGAGGAAAATATAAAAAAAATACGTATCTGACCATTAACAGACAATTAATATTTTTAAAAATATCCGCGATAAAAGTTAAGGAATGAAATTTATATACGATTTCAATTTTGCAATATTATACATATTTACTAAATAGCTAACCATTAATCTCATATTTTAAACAACCATTAAATTTTCTGTTAATTCAAATTAATTATAGCGTTACTTGGCTTGTGAGCTTGTTGGCTTGGGCGTCAAGTAAAATTGAAGTAAGTTTTAAAATTAAATTTAGTCTGAAAACTAAGGTAGAGGAATCGAGTTTTGGGAATTATTGTTAGATTTAAAATGGAAATCTGTTTCAAAAAATTTTTTACTCCAATTTCAAAATTTTTTAACATGTATAGCTATTTTTTAAAGTCAATTTTGTTTTCTAGTAAAAAGATTTTAGATGCATATGTGTTCTGATTGTGCAAAATTAATCCGAGTCTTATTTTAAGCCACAACCAAACGGATATGTAAGGTTGAATTAGGAATTGCATTTTTAAACGAATCCATAACCAATATAAAATGAACTACTAAATATAAGAAAAAATATGAGGTACATACATACGAAACATTTACTTAATGAACTCTAATGAATATCCAATTGAGCAGTTGATCGACTGTTCTTCGAATACTAGTATACACGATTATGCTTAAAAGATTTCAAAATCTTCGTAAAAGTCAAATGCAATAGAATTCACTTCAATCCAAATGGCCAATGTCTATCACATGACCAACAACTGTAGGGTAAGAAGCTGAAAAACCGATAAGACCACAAAATCACTCTCTTCAACCAAGATGATCTCTTTCTAGAAAAAAATATCGTAAGAAAAATCATTATCATCATCATCTACAGCCACTCACCATCACTGCTGGATGAAGGCCTTTCCAACACACTTCCAATCGTCTCTGTTTTGCGCTACTATTATTCATCTCACCCCACACAATTTCCTATCTTCCCTGCGGTCTTCCTTTTACCCTTTTGTATTCCCTCAGATACCATTCTAGCACTTATTTTGTCCATTCTTCTAGCCACGTGGCCCATCCATTGCCATTTCAATCTCTTTACTCTATCCATTATGTCCTCTACCATTGTCATACTTCTCAAGCACGCATTCCGCTTTCCGTCTTTCCTCGTTATGCCGAGCACATAGCGTTCCATACTTCTTTGGAATTTGTGTAGGATCTTGGCATTCAATGTCCAAGTTTCACATCCATACATCATCACTGGAAAAACGCATTGACCGAAGATCTTTTTCTTCAGGCAGAGTAGCATTTTTTTATTTCAAAACAATTTTAACTCATTCGTCCAAATGCACTCCATCCTAATTTCATTCATCTCTTTAGTTCTTCTTCTTTACTGCCGGACATGTCTATTATTTGACCTAAATATAAATAATTATTTACTACTTCTACTAATTTATCATCTAATGAAATGCTATCAGGCAAGAAATAACTGTAAGAAAATATAAACATGTATAATAGATATCCTCCCCCTTCAGTATCACGCAAAGTCGCTCCATATCGAATTTGTTGACTGTACCAGTTTGTTCATAGATGACGCTGTTGTATTGTATTTTAACGTTTAGTACATATGAACAAAAGTCTGACAATAGGTGTCGCCTTGGGGCAACCTGTCATGGCACCTATGGTACATTCGAATGTATAATAAATAAATAAATAAAATATGATCCGCAAATCATTCTATATATGTAATAGCTATAGTGACCTTGAAAACATCACCTATTCTCACAGCATCTTCACGGTAGAAACAATCGACACGGCACGAGAGAAAATTGATTTAAGCACATTGTGTACGCGTGTCGACGACTACCTAAACGACCGCCCCTTCGAACCGGTCATAACTCATACGGGGCTCGATTTGAGCCCGCGAACCGTTGTTCAAACCTCTAATTTGGTATTGCCGTTGCTGCCTCCGATATCACCTCTGGTGTCCCTCGGGCACCGGTCCTACACAGACACAGAGATCGGAGGCTGCGATATGTAATTTATTGGCGTCGGATAGTGATCGCGAAGCGAAGCCCGGCAATCCGATAACGGGGGCTTTTGAACACCTTTACTCGCGCCGATACATATCTGACTCATTTTGTACACTGAGACTCCATAATACCGCGATAAATACGCCCTTTGCATATTTAATCGTTTCCCGGTATGTGTTACTGGACCTATCTGCCATTGGACACTACTTATTAAGTTGTTAAATTGACGCCTCTCGAATAATGGATTGTTGTTTTTTTTATTAGACTGTTTCCTAGTTGGATTTGGCGCATGTAACCTTTGAGGTTTTGTCAATAATTGTGTATATCTAATAAAGTAAGAAAAGCATAGTAAAAACAATTTATGCACAAACTTTATGGGTATGAATATGCCTATGTACATATGTATGTTTGTACATATATGCCTATGCACATGTGTTTTTTATAATAATTAAATTCCACTTTATTCAACAAAATTCTTATAAGATTCTAGGAAAATCTTGTGGAAAATTAAACTGGAAGTATTATATACATACATATATCATCATCATCGTATCATCATATATAAATATGGATATATGTATATATTAAATAGTATAGTGAACTGTTTACGAAAGCATCCATCCGATCAATACGTCAAAGCAGCCGTTCGTCAGAGCAAGAGTGTCTGATTTCCCGGATTTTTAAAATTTCTGGTACACGAGATGGAGCTCGGAATCATTCCCGGGATTCCCAGAATCCCGGGACATATGATGTAATTTTTTTTTTATTATTTAATAATAGTGTCTACAAACTGGAAAAATGTAATTATGAAAGTAAATTTATTTGAAATAGCTTCTTAAGAATACTAAAATATTTAAATGAGAATCCGAAAGCCTATTCCTAGATTTGGTACAAATATTTCTAGCATTGAAAAAAATTCTTTCAGTTTTAGTGGAAGTTGCTTTTATATAGGTAGTTACCGTAGAATATATGTATGTACATTCGCCTTTAATATAACATTTAAAGAAAGAATTCCGGTGACACGGGACATCAAAAACTCCGCGGATTCCAGAGAATTTCTGTCCCGGGTCTAGTTTAGAAACCCTATGTAGACTCAGATCACGCGTTCATTATTATCAAATCTCAAGACGTGATATGATGGCTAGTTATCATTATCATTATCAATACACTAATGACGTGAATGACAAGATTCGACATTATGATAACGAATTTTCACGGTACCCCCTCCAACTGCGGCGTAAGCGAAACCCGATTATAGCGATCCACTAACCGCATCGAATAATTAGTTGTGCGGGTATTTCTGGCCGTTTTCTCATCTCAAAGGGGCTCGTCATCCGTACAAACACACTTTAGTCCGCCAATATTCGCAACTCTGTTTTGCACAACGCGACTCGCCCTACGGCGTTTGCGAGCCCTCCCTCCGAATCCCTCTGCATAAACGACTTGTTAGCGTTAAACGAGTTGCTAAGGCGAACACAAACGACCCAGGGCGGCTCGACCCCGGAATCGGTATCTAAACGAGTCCAATATACTACCCAGATATAGTCCTATGAGAAATAAGACACCATCTCCAAAAAAAATCGATATAATTTATGAATTCATAATTGTACGGCTATTTGTAGCTTAAATAAGCACATATAAGGTCATCATATACATATGTTATATCATTATAAAACTTTACTCAATTAGACTACTACTATCAAGGTGTAAAAATATAGGCTCCGCTTTCTAATTGTATCACTATCGTATAAAGCTACGTCCAATTTGACACACGAAGGCACAAGGTGCTCACGGAGACAAATAAAGACAGCGTGCGCGTGCGCATGAATGTGTCTCTGTAAACGCCTTGTATTTCAGTTTGTTTTGTCGAGCACGTTTTGTTTTCTATCATTATGCAGATGATGGAACGCTTGTGCCTCCGTGAGTGTTGTGTCTCAGTGTATCTTCGTGTGTCCGTTCGTTAATTTTGATGTCTGTATACAAGGCGTGAGCCTTATCGTGTCTCCGGGCATGTCTTGTATTTTCACGTGTACCATTTAAGTATTGGAGATAAGATATGTGAAATCTTTTCTTATTAACAAAATAAATTTGACAAAATACAGAGAAAGGTTCAACAATAGCAAAAGTAAAGGCAAAATATATAAATACATATATTATGTCGTACATAGATGTTAGAGCCAGAAGCAAATAGCACTAAAATTGATTTCATCAAAGATAAATGCAGTGAAATGTTTAACATAATTGATAAATGTAATCTAAACATAAAATAAATAAATAAAAATAGAGCATACAAGCACTACAAGTGCTGTTTCTGAAATTGAAAGCGCATATATACATATGTATATTTTAGTATGCGCGTTGTTTAGATTTGATTTGTAGGACTATGAAAGCAGTCTGGCATGTCAAAATTGACCAAATCAGTTTACGGCATGCTATTTTAAACGAGTTCCTACACAGAGACACATACATAGGGATATTACAAACAAAGTGGAGGGAGCGATTATCAACATTTCCACACATTATATTTATTATTTTGTAATAATAAAAAAAATACATTTTTTTTGAGATATTATCACAAGGCGACTATTAAAATTTGACCTCTGAACAAATATAATAACGTCTAATTTAACGCACAAAGCAAGGTCTAACCAATTGAACCAAAGTGATTACACCACTACACATACAGAAATATAATGTAAAATCCTAAAAGCTAAATTAAACCAAATTAAAAATAGTAGCGAAATTATGCCAACATAAATCAATCACTCACCATTCAATATTTATACACATATGTACATTGACGCATGAATGTGAAACTTGGACATTGAACGCCAAGATGCTACACAAAGTTCAATGCACTCAAATAAGTATGGAACGATGTATTCTTGGCAAAACGAGGAAAGACAGGTAGCGGAATAAGTATGACAAGGGTAGTGGATATAGTGAATGGAGTGAATAGATTGAAATGGCAATGTGGCTAGAAAAATGGACGAAAGGTGGACAAAAGAAGCGCTAGGATGGTACCCGAGAGAATGTAAAAGGGTAAAAGGAAGACCGCAAGGAAGATGTGTAGAGGAAATTATGAAAATGAAAAGTTGTGCGAAACAGAGACGAATAGAAGCGTATCGGAGAGGCCTTCTTACAGCAGTGGATGGTGTCCGGCTATAAATTATGATGATGACATACATATGTGTAGCTTTGTTGGTTCGATCTACTCCATATGTATATTACAATATTACTTAAATAATTACTTTATATTTACTTATTAGAACATTTAGACGTACTAAAGAGTATTGTAGGTATGATTGGGAAACACTGCATCCCCACAGTCTGTGTGTAGGATAATTTGGCAGGATTGCCGGTTCAAATTCGCCATAAAGGACCACAAGAAGACATAGCCTTGGGCCAGTGGTATATGATGAACCGGAGCGGAAACTACCCCATGTCGAAAACATGTGACAATATTGATCCGACAATGCAATACTGGGTTACTCCGACACTACTACGGGGAGAGTAAATCGATAAAATTATTAATAAAAATTCACATAATATACAAATCAGCAGATGTGTATCGCTTTTAGTAGGTACTATCTGTTCTATTGCGACTTAAAAATTAAAATTAATAAAAGCCGTCTAGATTATATTAAGCGGCACTGCTTCGCGTTTTATTCCAATTCTTCTTGGATATTGAATTAATTCCGGCTTGTTGGTTTGAGTTCTCGCAGGACGACTGGGAGTCACGACTGGGATGTGGGAGGGAGGGCGGGGGGAGGTAGAAACAGGAGTCGTTATATTTCCACCATCTCCCTACCTCCACGCGGCAAGGATTTCCATGTAACCCAATAATAAAATAATCAGTGTTACGGGATTACTGGCACCCCAACCCGACCCCCCTGCCGGCGAACCACCCCTATAACCCACCTTCAAGAAATTCGACCCCCCTTCCATTTTTCTTTTTCCGTTTGTTTAATAAATTTACTTTCTTGGGATTTGTATTCGACCGGATCGAGCTTTCAGATTCGTTTTTGTGTTATTTAATAACGTAATACTCAAACCACATATCTACGACAAAAAGTTCGATACAATTTATTTATAATGTTAAAATATAAATAAATTGATAACATATAATGGATATTTCAATAGATTTTACATTTTGTATTGAAAGTATCATCTATTTTACGTACAAAATTACCAAGCAATTACTGTACGAGTTCAGTAATATAATTTGTGTAATCATTTCAACGTATCATACATAATACTGTATTATTCAAATGATACGTAAATCACATATTCTAAAATATACACATACGTATATGTACAAAATACAATTTTGAGTAGAATAATAATCATATTTTTTAAATTTCGTATCAAAAAATAAACGACATATTCTGATTTGTTAAATTTTGATTGCTAAAATATACAAAGTATGTAAATAACGTATAAAATCATATTTATTTACATAATAAAAATATGACGCCTGATTAGATTCGTATATTTTCGACAGGAGGGTGTAAAAATTCAAACTCCCCCTCCCTTTTCCGGTATGAACGTTATTTGAGGCAGCTTCAAATCGTTTGATCTCTCTGTAGCTACTCAAAGAAATCAATAATTGATTACATACACCCTTACATACATTTGTGCATACAGAGACTTCTCACGTTGGAAAATTTGTAAGCATACCACACACTTGACTTTGGCTAAATGCGAACGTTCTCACGACGTATTCGATACAAATTGCCCGCCTCTGGTATTGTTTGAAATGAGAATTAAAATACTGGTACGTTAAAAGAGCAATAACAATCGATAATTTGAGAGTTAATAATTAAAAATGTATATTGTATGCGAGTCGAGGACCCTTTAGTGTTGGCCCTGTGTCGCAACGCGAACTCCCCAGTCGATTAACAAATTTCTTGAGCTAACAACACAAAGGCGGCTTAAAAGTGAAGGCAGCGGGAGTCGAACACAATGAGTTCTAATAGAAAGTAATGAAGTGGCAGAGGAGGGGTGTAGAACACCCCGTTGAACGCGTTGAGTGTTTGCGCTGATGTAAGGGAGGAAGGAATACAGTCACGAGTGGTTTCGACTGCAACTATTACGCAAATAATCATCAGAACATTTTTACAATGGATATGTATACATGTACATACATATAATACATGTATTGGTATTTTACATTTTGCAACATATGGTATATGGACATGCATATATGGTTTAAATTTCCGGTAAAAAAGTTGATCTTTCCCGTAAAAATAAAATTATATAATTTAAGATGCGTAGAAAAAAATAAGAGGAGGGTAGGGTGGGGTAACACCGAGAATAATTGAGTTCAGCCGGCGCGGTAGAAACAAATTACTCTCGCCCGGTGAGAAAATGCACGCGCACAAAAGCGACTCTTCAACGAGTCAATTTACAAGTATAAATATATGTATGTATGTATGTATAACAAGTATATCGGCGACAAAAAAATAAACTTGCAAATTGGCATGTGAACGTGTTCAATTGAAATATGTATGCACATATAGTACACCTACCGTGGTGAAAAGTTCACTTGAACTCATAAAAACTTATAAATATAATTATCACAATAGAAGTTTGATACGTTCGGTTGGTCTCTAACCGCCGACCATTATTATTTTAATTGTATTGAAAATATACAGCGATGCTTGTAAATGATATTAAAAAAATATCACTATAAAGCACACCAAAAATTGAACCTCTGTTATGCATAAATCGGTAGGTAATACATACATATGTAGTTCCATGTACATATTACATACATACACATGTACGAGTATATGTAAATATGTACTTAAACGACCACCAATTTGTATGACTACTGATATATGGTAAATTTAAAGAGACTTTGCTAAATTTTTATATTGTAAACATAGGCATTTATGTATGTATAATCACCACCTTTCACTACCCACTGCTGGATGAAGGCCTCTCCAACACGCTTTTATTCATCTTTGTTTTGGGCAACTCTCCATCTCACGCCACACATTTTTCTTATTTCAACCACCCATTTGCCTTGCGTCCTTCCTTTCGCCCTTTTACATTCTCTTGGGTACCATTCCAGCACTTTTTTTGTTCATCCTTCCATTGTCATTTCAATATCTTCACTCTCTCCACTATGTCAACTACCCTTGTCATACTTCTCACCTACGTATTCCATTTCTTATCTTTCCTCGTTATGTCGAGCATACATCGTTCCATACTTCTTTGAGTGCATTGAACTTTGTGTAGCATCTTGGCGTTCAATGTTCAAGTTTCACATCCATAAGTCATCACTGGCAAAACACATTGATAGAAGATTATTATCATCAGACAAAGTGGCATTTTTGATTTAAAAACGGTTGATTCGCCCAAATGCACTCCATCCTAATTTCATACGACTCTTTATTATTTCCTTCATATTTAATACCGGACATGTCTATAAACTAATGTTTAATAGACAAAAACGTTCAAACCCATATGATTAAGTGCTATATTGGGAATATAGAGATTTTATACATCAAAATTAATATACATAGCTATATACAAAAAAACAATTGTTTTAAGTTTTTTTTTGGGAAAATTAAAGCTCTCCCAACAATCCAGCGACTGTGTGTAAGTGAATTGCTCCTGTGTTATCATGTATTCGCACGTATCGTATATGTATACGATATAGCAATGTTTTATTATACATATATCATTCTAAAAGGTCCGAGTGGGGTGTCAACCACCCCCCGAGTGTCTCTCGAGCATTGTCTATCCTCTACAAACGCGCCAGCGCGTACGTTAAGTGTTTTACTTAACACAAACAATGAGGGCTATGACGCGAGGGGAAAATGCCTAAAACTTTTCCGGGTATTCGCTAAACTTTAATCCTGAAGTTTTCACATACATCCATACAAATCATTACAACCTACAACTGACTACGTTCAATTACAAAATATATAACATTTCCTGTAAAATCAACCCCCAATTTCGATATTGAATTTCGTTCGCGAGTAACAAGTGGCCGTGTGGAGTCCCCGCGGGAGCTTCGCCCCATTTGCCCTTCGCCCCCTCGTCTCCTTAAAAAAGCAACCTTGTTTGCCGACACTTTAACACGTGTAGTTGTTGCGACTTCGGATTAAATTTGACAACGAACAACAACGGAGAATCAACATTACGGGGTGTGCGCTAATACTGGGACATTATCTCTTGTTTATTTTTATAGCGCCTGTTTGCACATGCGATAATGCCTTCACTATTTTTTTTAAATATACACACACATAATATTGAGATTTAGCTCACTTTCACGGCAAGCAGTGAGCGAAAAGGGGAAGCTGCGGTGCGACGACCTCGCTTCACGCCAAAATTTGGTCGATCAGAAAATGCTTAATTCACGAGCAGATCAAAGGCTTTCAGTCACCGACTTTATTAACAACCCCACCTCATATTATAAAGGTACATTAATGTTTATTTAAAATTTGGATCAAAAGAAAAAAAATACTAAACATACATACATAGGTAGTAAGTGTGCGTTGAATTTGATTGAAATACATATATTTTGGTAGCACTCTGTAGATGTGAGTGTGCGTGAGTATCGCGGGGTGCCATCGCACGGTTCATTGAATAATTGATGTTTCAATCAGTAGCGAGGTGTCGACAGGGTTCTTCACAAAACGGGGACACACTTCAACTGCAACGGCAAGGAAAAACCGGTCGTTGCACATGCAACTAGATATACATATGTAGTATACGTGTAGGTACAAAGCGTATTGAGTGCACGCACACATTACACAAAACGTAACATAATAGATTCGACGGACGAAAAATTCGGTTTTGTTATGGTTGTGAGCGAATATAATAATCATCCCTTCGAATATTATCTTATACTGTGTATGTATGTACATATATGTGTGTGGAGTTAGTTTTCGTTTAACAATTGAATATACATATAACATAAACAAGCTGATTTACGACTCATTGTCTACATATATCGTGACAAGTGTATATATCAGAGAAACCATGCAGATAATAAAAAGTCGAATGGATATCGAATGTATTACAAATCATCAGTCATAAATAGAATATAAAATTAGTATTTACATTTTTTTTCATTTATACCTCTTTGTATGTACATAAAATGCGTGTTGTCTCATTGTATATTGTACGATTTATGCACATACATACGTACATATATGTATTATATATAAAGTACAGGTATCTAATTAAACTGTTGATGGCAAATGATTGACTATACAAGATATTGAATAGACAATATTGATTAATGTTTAATTTATATCTTCTAATAATAAAACCAATAAAATAATAGATGTTGTTTTCAGGAAGACATAAAATCATAATTAGTAAAATATTATATAAAATCGTACAGATTCAAATAAGTCTTATGAACAATATGTAAATGTATAAAATTTTCATATTCAATGATTTATAAACTCATGTTATTATTTCAATTAAGCTATCAGCCATCTTGAGTGATAAACGTGGATTTTTTCTTAGTTTTTTTAATGCATATTGTCGTAGAGAAATTTGAACCATTTTTATATACATATATGAGCCGTTTGTTTATTTTTATATTTGAAAGTGACATAAGTAGAGTTTTCTTCAATAAGAGAAATATTTCGCAAAACATTAAATATAATGTTTTGCGTTTAACAATATTTAAAAATACTGGTGCCCTGTGATACGTTTATTCTGCTTTCCCGAGATTCTGGATAATCGAATTAAAATAAGCAATAATAATTTGTCAATCAAGTCAAACAGAAATACTGATAATTGGACTTCCACCACTTTCAAATATAACGGCTCATATGTAGATTAAACATATGTATATAAAAGCGTATTTCATACAAGTTAATTAGTTAACAAGTTAAGGGATTACATCACTTCAGTTGAGACACACTGGCTACAAATTTGAGATTTAATCTGGTATAAATCTAATCTGTCTGACTACCACATTCAGTCAAATTCAATTCATTAAATTTATCGCAAAACGGTTGAAGTAAGACGTTCACCTCTTTATTGTTACTCAAGTCAAGGACACAGTAGGTCAGTAGGTAATAGCTCAATACATTGTATGTACATCTACATATCTCAACAGTTATCGATACACAGACGAGTCAGCGTTGACCGTTTATATTCAGGACATGCGAATATTTGTATAGGATTAAAAAATACATTTTACATGCAAACGCATTAACAGTACCCCAGTCTTTGGAGCTCGATACACCCCCTCAATGCGGGGCGCGTGCCGCCTTATTACAGGGTAGCCCAACTAAACACGCACAAAGGGGCTAATTGAGTAACTGCGTCTCGTCATACGAGGAGCAAACGGCACATATACCCTTTCTACCCCGTCGAAGTTCGCACCGAAACGACTCGTCAAACCATCACATTTCAACGGACGAGAAACGACCCGTCACTTTCGGACAGGACGAACCGAAACCGGTACTCGTCACGGGATACGAAAATTCACCCGAGCCGTCCAGGGACTTGCGGTCCACTGGGGTGACTACTCGTTGACGCGGCGAAGTTTTGCAAATTGTCCCGGTTAAATATGCAGAACGATACCGGCGCGCAAATAAGTCCGGTGGGGTATATCGGGGACGAGGGAGAAAGAGCCCCCCCGAGCACAGTTTACGTTCAGTTAGACAAATTGTCGCAAATTTGATTTTTGTCAATGGGATAGATGGTCGTCGCTCCCCCATGCTCTCACCCCCATCGTTTTGCGATTGACGTCGCTTTGTGACGGCGCGCAAAGACTGCGAACTAGCGGGGGTTGTTGATTCTCGATTCGGATGCTTGCTCGCTCGCGAATGCTGGGGATTTGATTTCAATATTGCGTATGAATAAGAAAAAGGTAATGTGAGGGGATGCTGAAAGGTATATGGAGAGCATACATTTATGTAGTATGTGTCAAAAGTAGGCGTGGAGAGTAAACTCACGTTGAAGTTGTGCTAAAGTTTAATGAACTTCAAAGTCGATTTGAAAAAAAAATCAACATATTAGGAATAATTTTGGAATAATATTATCATATATTAGCTTTTCTTCATCCGTAACGATTCTTTTGTTCACTTCGATTTTATACAATTTTCTAATTTATACATCAAAGTTTATTTGACTTTCTTTACTTTCTTATACTTTTAGGTACCATTTGAGCAGTTATAGTTCATTTTTGTTCTATTCTCGCCAACTTTGTCAAAATTTTCACCCATTTACTTTTATTTGAAAGCTTCCCCATCATTTTAAATATCGTCACATTAAACTGTCAAAATTTGCATGTGTCCGTGTCAGAAGATGTTTTGGTCGAAAGCTTTTTTATTTAAAACACTCACATGCGTCAAAAAGTACTTAAGTATCATCAGTTCATTATTTAACTGATTACATCATCCATACAGCCATTCACACACAAAATATATATAAAATAGTTATCGATATCTAAATTCATATAAATAACCAACACCAATATAAACCGTTTATTTTAGTAGTATCCATTAAATTTTTAGGACGTTTTCTTCTATTTAAAGGGAATTCGTTGAAAAAAGATTGAGTGATCAGTGAATTATTGCATGGAAGGAACAACAAGAAGAAACCATCACATATTCCATCACAGATAAAACTAAAGTTAGCTCGGACATAAATTGCACATCCATAATCGAAGGTCGTAATAATCTCAAAGAATTAAGAACCATGCAATGCTGCAAACTTTTCTACATTCGGTCCGCTCACATTTTGCAAATCACCATTCAATTACCTACATATCATTTTTCTAAAAATCGAATTGCATTGTATCTAATATTATGCATTAAATGACGCAACGCAATGCAATTTGTAGCTCATTACATATTGCACATAAGTGTGCACTTTAGATGCGCACAAGTCGAATGCCATCATTTGACATTGCATTCGAATGATGCTTTATCATGGTTTCAAATTGCACACGAAATCGCAAAATTAATCGAAGAACATTGCAGATTTACCGATGTGCAACGATGTGATAGAACGTGCACAGATTTACCGATGATACACCTGCACCATTCAGACGCCGATCCTACTGACCATGATTATTTCGTACCAAATACTATTCCACACAAGTATATTACAAAATTAATTGAACCAAGTTGTTTTGGGATTTTCTCTAGTGTTAAAGATTATTATTGTCAAATAAAAACGGGTACACTCCGGTAGGAAACGATGTTAAAGGTATATATGAATTATACCAGTGCATACATATGTATGTATGTACGTATGCAGGTTTAATTGATTTATTGCGCAAGTATTCTCGTAAGCGAGTCGTCGACTCCATCGATAGAGGTGAGAACGGTTCTTGTCGGCTGTTTGAGGCAAAATAAATAAATAAATGAAGCAGTCTGAGTCTTGGGAACGAAGTCGATCCTTGGCTCATTAGGTCCGGCCGGCTGCCGGCCCTTTTTTGCGACCTCTGGAGCGTAATTGCGCGGACCCTAATGGACCCCCCGATTCAATTAGCCCAGGGAAACCACCACACCTGGAATCCCACCTTTTTAACTTCGCATCAATCAAACGGTAGCGAATGTGTGCGTGCGTGCGCAGACGCCAAAACGAATCAACCGTTACCGATTCATCGCGAATTCCTCGCATTTCTCCAAAACAATATGTGCATGTAAAATTACCCACTGTCTACATATACATATGTACATAGATACGTAAAAACATATGATATTAATTGACAGTTTATGTGTAGCAAAGTTTCTCAATTAAAAAAATCTGTAAAAGGCTATAAGATAATTTTGAATGCGACTAGAAATTTCTTTATTTTGATATTCGTCATAGTGTAATTTGACTGTAATCAAAATTAATTAGATAAAGTTAAAATAGGTATCAATCTTGGCAATCATCTGATAGAGACTATTACTATTTTAAAACAGCCAATAGTCATAGTTGATAAATTGGTGTAATACAATAAACAAAAGATCTTATCTCCCAAATATTTTTATATTTTGATAAATAATATCTGTCCTTTTATTTAAATCATTACTGCCAGTTTCTTCCTTGAATGATAATATGTACTTATATGTATAATTTTTTACGTAATATTTAAAAATATCAGTTCAATCACAATAAATTCAAGTCGCTGTCCATATTGATGTTATTTACTCGGATTAGCAAAGTTAACAGAAATCGGCTCTAACTGAGGTATTAGTGGATTGTTATGGTATGGTCCGCCACATTGTTCGCTTGCACGTACTTGCCGTCTCAATTCTATTCCATTCGCGGTACTGGTGAATTATTATGTACATACAGAGAAATGTAATAATAATAGAAGGGCTCTTACGAATAACTTTTTAATATTTTTTAATTTGAATACTTTTTTTAATTGTCAATATTACGCGGAACGTCTCTATAAATACAACGCACGGAATACAATCGGATCAATTTACTTGTAAAAATGTATCCCATGTTGTGTTTTTGAATGCATTGTGCAATTTTTACCGATGCTTGCCTATCTTGCAGATAATATAAACAAATAGAGAAGTTTTTATCGGACATACGTCGAGCACCAAGCATCAAATACGAATGATACTAAAATTATTTAGGATTGTCTGTGGACAATCGTCATTCGACAACAATATGACGCCTAAAGCCACTTTTATTAATATAACATTTCTCTGTGTACATATAGACGTTCCGTCAAAACATTTTTAACATTTTTTAGAGAAAATATTTTTTAATTACTCATATCTTCAAGAATTTATGAAATTTTCACTAAGAATATTGTGATGCACGTATTGGCAAGAGATTCTGCTGGCGAAAAGATTCCATCAGAATAAATCAGTGCGGAGCGCGTGGAAACAAATAACGAGGCCTTGGAATGTTGCATTCTCGATCGATTGTCCGACAAATCATTCAGAAGGTTAAGTTTTGAAGACAAGCAAGATGTTATTAAGAAAGGTGGGCAACTTAGTATATTTCTGTTAGCACAATAATGAAAAATTATACTCGCCACTTCAAGACAGATTATAATATAAAAATTAAAATATATTTTGTCCATACCTAGTCCACTGTTTTAAAAGTCACGGCACGCCACTAAATAGATCATATTGTATTCATCATTCCGTTTGATTGGAAATGTGACTCAAGTATTCCAATATCGATAATCGGTGTACGTAATTCATAATCTGAAAATATCTACTAATAATAAGTTGAATTATGACGTTATTTTTTTATTCTTCGAATTAATTTTAAATTTGTAAAATTAAATAAATTTGGAAAGCGTTGAATTTTATATTATAATACGCGATAAATAAATAACGAGGTCTCAATGAAAATGAATTTCACATTATGCGATCGACCGATACGATCGATGACCGGTTCCTTTCGATTGATGTGTTATCGTTCGTTTGATATCTTCATCATCGCAACTGGTTCTCGGTGACATTTAAAATGCACAATTATTTCAATTCACATATTTTTTATACGCACGGTGCACCTTCAGGGATGCATTCGAACGAACTATGCACATATGAATTATAAACATCGAATCAAACCGATCAAAGCCGTTGCACACATACAACTTCCTCCGCATTTAACGCAATAAACCGGTCCACAAACAGTTTCTTAACACATACACACACACACACACACACACAAAAGTGAACCGAACCGTCAATTACGAATGCGTATATATAATTGATTTTTTCCGATCATAATTACACACATAGGTACAATACGTCACGTTAATTTCGGCGGGTCGAGTGACACCGCAACGCGAACCGTTCCGGTTGAAAAATGTAATCTGCAAGGGAGATCTGCCGAACGAGATTACGACTTGATAACGCTACCGAATCCCGGGTGTAATTAACGAGAAGTTGAAAAGAAAAAATTACGTATTTTATAATATAACGAGGTCTAACGACTGACGAGCGGAGGAGGTGGGGACGTAATTAACCTGTGAGTTTACCCCGAGTGTCCGAAGAGTCATCAACGTCACTTCATTGGGACAAATCAGGTGCGAAATCGAAAATAAAGTGTACCGTTCGAGCTTCGAGATTGAAATCTCAAGGTGTGCCGGGAGAAAAATCAGATTATCGATTATTTTCGCCATTCATTAGGTATGCATTCTGTCACGCTATGCTCAGCGTATACCCTGTATTTGTACCAGTAATTATTATACCATGTGAAAAAAGATAATTTGAAACAAGAAACACATATTTGTGTATATATAATATGTATAAATGATCTAACGAAGAATTACTAAAATGCGTTACGAACTTAAATCACCTTCATATTTTATTTTTTTATTTTTATTTTACATATATACCAGGAAGGCCTTACAGGTAAATCCCAATGCGCCTTCCTGGCCAATTACAAATTCAAATGCAGCATTTTTTTATTATAAGTCGTTGAATTGCGAGACACTGAAAAAACTCGCAAATTAACGAGACATCTATGAATTGTACATAAATTTTTATTGTACATCCATCAAATTTCAAATAGTGGTGACATAGTAGGTAGGAAGGATTTTTTAGCCAATTTTTTTTTCCGGGAACCGTTTCAACAATGAAATCAGAGAAAATTGGCAAACTCTGATAGGAAACGATCAACCTGGAGTCACAAATCCAGGTCTGACCAACAGCATACTCTGAAAAATTCATTTTCATTCAGGGATAGAACCCGGCACCTTCTTGACGGTAAGCAGAAGCTTAACGTCCGAGCTATGCTGCTGGCTATGATATATGATATGAGATTATCTAATTGAAGTTTATAAAATTATAAATAAATATAAAAATTGTCCTATGATAAACCTTTTTACGTTTAAAAATAACACTCATCTGAGAGGTCATACTCTTAGACCCCAAAAAGATATTTACTTAAGAGTGGCTACAATTCGGAATAGTCCATCCAATTAATTAGTAACCTTTTTGAAAATAAACTTGACGATTTCTTTAAAATAATAAATGGGCTTTTGTAGTTCTTCCTTTTTCTTAAGTTTATCTTTTGTATTTTCTATCATGTTTTTTTTCCTATTATTTTGAGTTATTTATGGTTTTTCTTTTTGTTTTGTATTTTTGTATAACTTTATGTATTAACAAACCCCTTGGGTCCATCGGCTTTGCCACCTTTCCCAAATATTGTCAAATAAATAAACATATGTAAGTCAATTTTAGACATAAAAGCCCAATATGTAAGATAAATTCACACATACATACATATTATATACACATATACATATATGTATCTACATACATATGTAGATCAAAAAGAATTAACACCTAAATATGAATTTAGTTATTTATGTATTACATATTATACTTCTTTTTCAAATCACCTCCAATAAAGATTTAATAATATGAGATGAGTTTATGTTGAAGCAACGCGACAGGAAGTGATAAATTTCATCCAAGATGCATCGGCAACACGATGACAGTTCATCGCTTCTTGTCGTGTCATATCACCTCACATCGTGTCCTTTCACCTCACTCAAGTCGCTTCACTGTGCGTATATTTCATGACTGAAAATTTTAATTGTAAATTTGAATAGCGACGCTTCTTCAATATGGCCCAATGTAGTTTACTATACATATACTATAATATTTAATGTTGTTAATACAATTCCCTAATTACATATATTATTATTACGGCGAGGAATTTAATTTGCATGAAGATCCATTTGATCACCCGGCTCTCGAATGATATTTTAATATATAAACATAATGCAGAAATTACACCGGTGTGCGCCCTTTCATTTCTCGATTTGAATGGAACGGGTCCTTTTGCATCAGCTGGAGAGCTATACGAGAGCGTATATAGCCAAGGCTGCGAAACGAAACTGACAGATAATCGCGAAAATAATTCATCACCGTCAGTGGCGGCGCTAATGAATATTAATCTCTTTTCTTCGTTTCGCATGTAGGCAGGTAGAGGTACGCCAATGCAATAATATCATTAATTCCTTTATGGCGTTTATGCGTGCAACGCATTATGTGCCCGTTTACCGGCGACAGATAAACATAATCGATTACAAGTCGAATGTGTGCAAATAAATGTCGACGTTTTGTATCGTACTCATATGAATAGTGCATTTAATGTACATACACTCTGGGACAATTCAATATTATAATTCATCAGCGAAAAATTACATATATGTATGTATATGGAGGCTGTAAATGACGTTAGTTACCAGGCGTCACTGAAAAACATAAACTCTCTAATGTGAGTAGTGAGTACCATCGCTGAACGAAGAACATCTTTAGAAATATTGGACAGGGAAATTCAGATGTCTTGCTCACTTCTACCTGGGTGACTTATTCAGTGTCGGAGTAAGAGGTGTTGATGAGTTAACAATGGCGAAAAATATTAAGAATTAAATGAATACATTACAACTGTGAAGACGTGATGGGTATTTTAGAAGTTGTTGAACATACGAACGTACAGCAATTGAGAAACAAGTATTCAAATAAAATACATCAAAACTATTATTAAACGTAAATTGTTAAAATATGTACATATGTACATACATACGTTTTTATGAGGTTTCAGTTGCCTTTTCTAGTCATTTCGGTATCTTTGATTTAAACATACAATACATACACGTATAAAATAAATTGATAAAAAAGGATAATTGCATACGATTGAATTACTTCGTTCCGATTACGACTCTCAATATTTAAATAAATTATTCAGATATGATAAAAGTGAAAAGTTATTTTTCGTGTAGTGAACCTGACATTCGACAAGTCTATCATCATCATCACGCTTCCACTCGTCTCTGTTTTGCGCAATTCTTATCCATCTCACCCCACACATTTTCTTAATTTCGTCTTTCATCTTCATTGCAGTCTTCCTTTGACCTTTTTACATTCTCTCGGGTACCATTCTAGCACTTTTTTATCCATTTTTCGCATAATATTTGTCCTAAATACAAATAATTATTGACTACTTCTGACCTAGGAGATATGTTGTCCCCCCGTCTTACTATTTCCTATGCTTAATTGAAACGCTCTACAAGTCTACCGTATGCACTTAGAACTAAATTCTACATCAGAACATAAATTTATATGTATGTAAATGCACGCTTAATTCAGTGTAACTCAACTAAGCTGGGTGCATGGATCAATTCTAGAGCATGAAAAAAAAATTAATGTAAAGACTCTATGACGTTCACCTCAAATAAGTATTATTTAGAGTGTAAATTAAAATACAAAAGCGAAAGCAAATACTACATGAACTGGCATTGAATCACAAGGCGAAAGAATCCGAACAAAAAATGTTATAATACACCCTACGATGTGATATCGAAACCGACGGTCGAGTATTGAAAGACAAAAAACGGACCACTTTGCCCAAAACCGGCAATTAAGTACCAATTATTAGAAGGAGTGTTAAATTACGACCGGGGGGTGTGATTAATCACTGATCAAGATTTTTTTCACGCCGATAAAAAATCGTTTCGACCCGAGCCGAGCGTCCGCAGGGGATGTAGCCAAATGCAGATGCCGAGCAGATGGACGCGACACTCGATGACCCTATAAATAATAAAGGACTCGAGGGTCACCTCGGCGAGAGGACCCTCCAGTAGGATTGAAAAAATGGCGAATTCGAACCAGCCACTGACATTCATTCCGCATGCGTTCGATTAATTGCCAAGTTGCAAATAGACAATTGCTCGCCGGTGGATTACCACCGGTTTCGTCTCGTATCTGGCACCTCATCTAAATGCAATTTCCTCGCCTTCCGGTCCTGCCGAGTCCTTCTCCACACCCTGTCGTAAATTAATCCTCTCCTCCCCTGTCGACCGGCTTGTATTTCAGGCGGTTATTTATTATTTGCTGTGCGTTTCTGGTTCGCGAACTCGTCGAAGTGGTCCCGTGCGAAATCATCGATGGCATCTCGCTCCACTCATAATAATTAACCCGACTTTGACCAAAACTTATTTATTATTAAATAAGTTCTATTTATTATTGAAATTCCAGGCCAATTTCTCTGGTATGAATTTTCAATTATGTATCTTCAGATGAATTTAATGGACTTATGAGCAGTATCAAAAATAGCTATGTATCTCCCATAATACAATACAATACAATAAATATTTCCGCTTACAATAAACCTAATACAATAAATATTTCCGCTTTCATACACGCGTCACTACTCTCAAGATATAATGGCAAATCGTTACACGTTTTTAATTCACACAAGTTTAATTAACTATTTACATCATCGCGATGGTTAAACCGATTAAACACCGCGTGAGTGCATTTTGCCTCGCCCCATTTCGCTTTGTTTTATTTTGCATTGTAATCGCTACCGCAAATACTGCGAATTTCGCGGCGACTTTTGCTCCTCTCCATTCCGATCACACATTTTACAGACGGTACAATGCGACGATTGCGCTTTTGACGAAAGCATCAGAACGATCACAAAAAATAAATAAATAAACCAAAAAAAAAAAAAAAAAGGGTGAGGCAGAAGCATCTTGATCTTGTTAATCGATCCGAAGTCAGTTTTGCACTCGAATATTAATTAATTTATTGAAATGAGGTGCAAGCGAGCAAAAGTTGCCCGAGTCGAACAAGGAACAAGCTGAACGTTTCATGGCCTTTGCGTGTTCAACAAAAACATCATAAAATTGCATAATATATTAATAACAACAAAAGTAATAAATACGTTCAATGTTTCGACGGTCGTAAAGCGAGTTTAAGACACGTGTACACCCATTAATTTCAATATTAACAATTTAATTATATTTATATACAAAATGCACGGATACAATATGAATAAAGACTCACGCGTGTTTGTATTTCGTTGTGCTCGATAATGCGAATTGCAGTAAGACTGCATACCTGAAAAAAACAAACAGAACAAAATTAATATACTGTATGGGGTTATTTCGTGGATCGATATTCGACAATTTTAATACGTTGGTGATTTTTATTGAATGCAATTGCATCGTTCTAGATTCGCCGCAGTTAATGAGAGAAAATTAAATGCAACGCAAGAACGGAGACAGAAAACGAAACGTGTTGAAAAACAGTCGCTAAAGGCATTTCATACTGAAATATTTTACACAACATACAGACAAACCATCATGAGTGCACACTCGTCAGATAGCATAATTGTCCTCGTTACACATAATAATGATTGACATGTGCCGGTAAAAACGAGATAAGTCATAGTAGGAACTGAAACAATTATTTATTGAAATATTCACGGCTACTATTATCAATTGTATATTTCCCACAAAACCATACATACTCGTGTATACATATAGAAAGCTAAGTAATTCGGCGAAGTATGGAACGCAGTATGCGAAGCATCATAACTTGGCTAGAAAAATGGACGAAAGGTAGACAAGAACGTGCTTAAATGGTGCCCGAAATAATGTAAAAGCTATATAGCTGTAGATGATGATGATGATGATGATGATAAATTAGACCGGAGTTAAAACTGAAAATATTGTCTCCCTCACGATGGATGACGTAGAAAAATCAGACCATATCAAGTTTGCGTTACATACAAATTTCATCGACCATCCATTAAACAATGTATTGTACCTCTTACCAAGCAATTTATGTAATCTTCTCAAATGCACAGAAAAAAAATTTTGATATTTTTACGATTTAAATATAATAAACAACGAATAGTCGTCACCTATAGCAATTTTAAATTTTCGAGATTTGTATAATTATTGGGTAAACGGGTGTCCGGGTAAACCTTTGAAACCCATGGAAACCATTAGGGTGACACCACTGGTGGTGAGGAGAAGGAGGCACTAAGACAATACCAACGGCATCGTCGGATAGCAAAGTGCTAATCGTCATGAGAAAAATTGAAACAATGCAAAAATCATCCGTTCGAAAGGCGTAAAATTAGCGAGCGCTGTCGACTTTAACGCATCGTTTAGAAGCGCATCGCGAGATGAGAGGCCGAGTGCATTCTCTGCACGGTAGCACTGCACCCGAGCACTGGCGGCTGAGCAAACAAACGCCGCTCCACCGCCTCTTTTTATTTATAACATATTTAATTTTATAAATTAACGTTTAATTTTATTTCTTTATTACATCTCGCAGAACGAACGAGCTCTGGGAACGCCGGCCTCGGCTACACCTGCCCCCTTCAATTAACAACTCGCCACGAACAAGTCGTCGGCTACCGAGATTTTGCCAATTCGCACTCAACACACACACACACGCACATATACATTCATATATATGTGTACATTAAACTCATACACTCTTGATAAATTAAAATCAAAACGATCGCATTCAACGCAACCGATTTTCACGGTCTCATGGCAAACGGAACGTTGACGCTTTAATTGGTAACCGATTCTCGTTTCGATGCCGTCAATGATCACGCCGATTCTTATTTATATGTATATATATATCATCATCATCATCATCATTTACAGCCACTCGCCATCCACTGCTGGATGAAGGCCTCTCCAACACGCTTCCACCCGTCTCTGTTTTGCGCAACACTCATCCATCTCACCCCGCACATTTTCCTAATTTCGTTCACCCATCTTCCTTGCGGTCTTCCTTTTACCCTTTTGCATTCTCTCGGGTACCATTCAAGCAATTCTTTTGTCCACCTTTCGTCCATCCTCCTAGCTACGTGACCCGCCCATTGCCATTTCAATCTCTTCACTCTATCCACTATGTCCACTACTCTTGTCATACTTCTCACCCACGTGTTCCGCTTTCTGTCTTTTCTCGTTATGCCAAGCATACAGCGCTCCATACTTCTTTGAGTGCATTGGATTTTATGTAGCATCTTGGTGTTCAGTGTCCAAGTTTCACATCCATACGTCATCACTGGCAAAACGCATTGATCAAAGATCTTTTTCTTCAGGCAGAGTGGCATTTTTGATTTAAAAACAGCATTCATCCGTCCAAATGCACTCCATCCTAATTTCATACGTCTCTTTATCTCTTCATCTTTATTACCAGACATGTCAATTATTTGACCTAAATATAAATAATTATTTACTACTTCTACTGGTTTATCATCTAATGGGATGCTATCAGGCATGCAATACCTATTGAACATTAGTTTGGTCTTATCTACGTTAATTTTTAATCCTACTTTTCTACTTTCCCTGTCCAGCTGTGTTAGTCTGTTAAGTAGGTCAGCTGAATCACGAGCTATTAAAACTATATCGTCTGCGAACCGAAGGTGACTCAAGAAGCGACCGTTGATGCTTACTCCGGCTTTGTCCCATTCCAAGTTCCTGAAAACTCCCTCAAGCACCGCATTGAATAACTTGGGCGAGATTGTATCTCCTTGTCTTACTCCTTTTCTTATGCTAAATCTATCTGTACCTGAAAAAATTTTAACCGAAGCTGTGGCATTCTTATATATTGCAGCTAACAGCCCCACATAGGGTTCCGGTACTCCCTGTGTTTGTAGAGCGTTAAGTACTGCATTGTGGCTCACTGTATCGAAGGCTTTCTCATAATCGACGAAACCTAGGCACAATGGCCGTTGATATTCGTTGGCGCGTTCGATTAGTTCGCCAACTACTTGGAGGTGGTCCATTGTACTGAAATTTGCCCTAAATCCTGCCTGTTCTATAGGTTGGTTCTCGTCGAGGATATTCTTCAGCCTTTCTGTAATAACCTTCGTGAAGAGCTTGTAGACCGCTGAAAGTAAACTAATGGGTCGGTAGTTCATGATATCGCTTTTATCACCTTTTTTGTGTATTAAGATGATAGTTGCGTTATTCCATCCTTCTGGTATAGCTTGGTTCTGGATGCATTTGCTGAAAAGCCTAGCTAAGATATTATTTAGGGGGGAGCCGCCACATTTTAGTAAGTCAATGGGAATATTATCTTCCCCTGGGGTTTTACCGTTCTTTGCAGTTTTTAGCGCGGCCTCTACATCGCTAGGCAATACTGCAGGAACCCTTTGGCCGTTTGTCGATTCCAGAGCGGGGGATTGGCCGTTGTCGTTCTCGTATAGTTTTGCATAGAACGTGTAAACTCTGTCTATGATTTCTTCTCTATTCCTAATTATTACTCCGCTCTCTGATCTGATTGCGATCAATTGGTTTTTGCCTAAGAAAAGATATATATATATATATATAAATATATCAAATCGTATACGTTTATATATAATTTGTCACTTTTTGTTTTTATGAAAAGTTTAAATACATACATAGTGAGCATAAAATAAAAAAAAAAAATAAAAAAAAAATCATCATTAACGCTCGATAATATTATATACTAGGGTTGCAGTATAAGTCTTCGCTAATCTCGATGTTGTAATGTAATATCTTTATAGGTGTAAAAATCATACTTGCAATTACAAATGCAATTAGAAACTTTAACGATCCTTTTAATACGAATAAAATTTGCGTTCAGACAGGTTTAATTGACTTTTGAAGTTTTTAACGTCTTACGCTCACGATACAACAAAGTGTTCTATACTGGAATTTAAAGTTCTTTCCGTATATTTTATTGTTATGTGAATATATATGTACATACATATGTTCATATAACATCAATGATTCATATGAAATTCAGAAAAATTAACATTATTTCTAAGTTTTCATATACAACGGAATGAGCGCATATTTTTACGAGTACATACAATAAATGTCCCTTAATAATAAATTCAATTTCCTATATGTAATCGACGCAAGAATATGTGAAAAAATTAGTGACATTTCCATTGTTTTATTATTTTAACATTTCAACACGGAAAGGTCGACTACTCATTTTGTATAATTGTTTAGGCAACTCAAAATATACAAGATAAAATTAATTTAAAATTAATAAAATTAATCATATGATGATTATTTAAATTAGAATCGAAACTCAAATGTTTCATTCATTCCAAATAATATTGATCAGATGTAGATAGTTTTTAGACAAAATTGGAATTGGCAATGTACTCCTCGTACAAAACTCTGCAACGCCAAACACGCACCGAGTTATAATCAGAAGTTTAAATATTATAAGTACATTGACTTTTAAATTCCAATTTGTAATTAAAAACATACAATTTTAAAGTGTTTTCCATTGCAGCCATTCGCGGTTCTTCATCGACGGTTCTCGCAAGAGCAAAAACTGATCAACACTTCCTCTCGAGGTACTCTTTCCCTCCGTTGCATTCGAGAGATACGAGACTTAATGAGTTAATCGTCACTCCTCGCACTAATGCACGTATCCGTTTCTCATTATTAATAATAATATCTCGGTGAAAAGTTGATTGAACGACTCATCGTCGATTTTACGTACGCAATATACTACTTAAATCTGAGAGAGAGAGAAAAAAATTACATACAGATAGATACCTAATCGAAAACAATTTGTCCGCGGTGTGTTTGCACAATGAACTGTCTTGACGCGCGTATAAATAACGGCCATAGGATAAATATCAATCATCATTAGCGAACAATGCGTAGACCTTATTATAATAGGGGGGGGGGGCAAATAATAGATCAATGATGAAAAAATATTCCATCACGTACTTTATTGCCTCTATTATATAAAGATATTAATTAATTTCTTCGAACATATCGAACAATATTATAGAAAATTCATACAGAAAAAATCAATAGATTCGATACAATATTGTTCAGAAACGTTGCTACCTATATATGTATATATATATATATATATATATATATATATATATATATATATATATATATATATATATATATATATATATATATATATATATATATATATAACCCTCAGCGTGGACTAGTGGTTAGCATATATGCTTTCGAACACAATGGTCACGGGTTCGAGTTCCACTGTTTGCTGCTGGCCAGACTTTGGTTTGTGACTCCAGGTCGATCGTTTCCTATCAGAATTTTTAGGGAGCCAATTTATCTGATTTTCATTGAAACGTTTCGGACAAATTGGCAACCTTTACCCATTTCTCGTCATTTTCGAGTTTTCAGCATCTCGAAATTTGACAGTTATATAAAAAAAGCTACAAAATGTAAGTTTATCAAAAATTTATCCATAGATGTCTCTATGATACTTTATTAAAATTATTCTAAAATTGTATATCGATGTTTGGCCAGGAAAGCGCATTGGGGTTTACCTGTTAGGCCTTCCTGGTATATATGTATGTATGTAAAATAAAATATAATAAATTAAGTTAAAATTAAAATAACATATAAACCATTCAAATACAAAAAAAATGCATTCGATTTCAGTGGATTTTTTTTTAAATTATACTATTTTTCATCTTTCAAATTTATTTATATCCTTTAAAAGTTGTTCCCCCACCCTTATAGCGTCGCCTGTCCTCTTGTGGCGTCACTTTATACATATATGTATTTGTATCTGCGGTCTGAGAGATTAGCGACCGGTCTAATGGACCGTATGGAGCGTGGGTTCTAATCCTTCGGTAAGCCTGCACTTCCGGTATAAACACATCCATTGTGCATTACGTACACACATGCGTTCAAACGGTCGATTGAATTCACTATGATGGTATTATTTTTACATACCGCGTTGCAATTAGTCGTATCGTTTTCAATGTGCGCGTTTCCATACAAATTGCGCTCGTTAACCCTCTGAAGTACGACGCCGACTCTATGGAAATCCAACGAGTGCAGACTGCGAATTAATTGCACGCAATATGGCAATAATTTTAACTTTCATATTTTAATTTATTATGGGTAATTGATTTCATATCTGAATACGAATGTACAATGTACGCTTTTTTCGTTTTAGAACAATCACGCCATCTAAACATAATGTAACAACGGCGAACACTCGCTGCATCGTCTCACGTGTATAATTATACTAAGTAATTTAATTACATATATAAAACTGATTTAAATATATATAACTGTGGTGACGATATTTTACAATAACCGTCGTGATTCAGAAATGAGTAACTGTTTGATTTAAAAAAATTTCATTAATATATTCGTGCAAAAAAAATGTAAATTGATTTCATTCGGCCATACTAGATAAGATCCATTTGAATTGATTTGTCATCTATATTTTCGATATAAAAAGAAAAATCGTTTGAAGTTGTTTTCCCCGACTGTTTTACATTTGAGTACCCACTTAGATAATTTGCATACACCGTACACAAAACATCAAATTTTAATTAATTATGACTTATATTTACTTAATAAAAATTCAAAATTGTATCTGCATGACGTAATATTTTGTAGCTGAACTTTTAAAAGAAACAGTAAAATGAAGCTTATTATCACACAAAGAGCAATATGCAAGATTTAAAGTAATTTTCGGCAACCTAATATTCATATTTATACGCTGTATTTCATTTTTAAAATTTGAGTTGATTTACCATTGATTAATATTCAATAAGGCAAATATTATATAATATAAGATCACTCGGATGCGATGAATTCTCACCATAATCTCTCGCTATAATCACCGTGCTATAAATTATTCCACAGTGGACGCTTCGCCAGTTCACTTGGCCGAAACAGCATTTTGAAATAATTACCGCGCAAAGATACCACGGGGTTAAAGGATAGGTAACAAAGAGCAACGGCGAAGAGGGAATAATAACCTTTATACCGAGCGAATCCCATACAAAACATACATATATTATTCAGGGGAAAGTAGAAAGCTGGTCGTGACTTTCTTCACTTTCGCAAACCCTCTGTCTGTTCGTGAGCCTCTCGGGGCATTAGTTCCCCAAAGGGCCGTAAGCCACGGACGAGGATTTGACCACACCTGATTTGATCCAGGGGATTCAGGATTAATTTTCACTTTGCCTTTCACTTTCGCGCGAATCCGAAATCTACCGTCCAAATCCCCTATGCGATTTAGATATCTACACCTACATATACCTACATATACTACATATACTATAGCAGTTTTACTATGGCAATTACATGTGTATTTTTACTGCCTTTAGTGCAACATGAAACGATGAAGTGTTTCTGAGAATGTTCTTATATCTATATCTATCACATACATATTTGATTTACTGCCCGCTATGAAACATACATATGTACATACATACATACGTTGTACGATTTATAATTTTTATGAAGTATTTCTTCGCCATTACTGGTTAGATATGAATATTTGTGACTCCAAGTCGATCGTCTCCTATTAGAGTATACCAATTTATGTGATCTAATTCGATGCTTTGCATTTATTTGGCTGTTCCAAAATACTGGTGATCATAGTGATCAACTTACATATGTACATATGAACTACTAAAAGTCAATCATTGAGTTATAGCAATACTTAAAAGTGTCCAAAAACCTTTCGGAAGAATCTTTTCAAAGCTACAACCTTGAACTTTTCAGTGATAAGCACAACATCTACTGACAACAAAATTTACACACCAATTTGAGATAAAAACTCCGTTCATCCGCGGGAGGGTTAAAAGCGCGTTTGGGATTCTCTGACATGCGCATGCGCGCACCGAGTCCGTCACACGGGCCGCAACTGCAATTAAGTGTAATTTACTCCTTATTAAGTGTAAGGTGGCCGCGAAAGAATGCGCCGACGATAGAGACATTGCATTGTCCCATAGCACCTCAAACTGTGGTGCGCGCGTGTGATGTACGCCGCCGCGCCGCAAGACGTTGCACAACCGCAAAAACAACCTCGTTAAATATCACAAGTAACTGCCACTTTTTATCATCGACTCAATTAAACTTATACACACTCTACTCTTAGCTGTACCTGGTGTAACGTACGTCATCCTAGCGAACGGTGAGAGGGTAAGGTACGCGCCTCAGAGCGAGACTGTACATACATACATAGATCGGTACTACATACATAAGTATCATATGTTGATGCATAAAAATGCTTGCAGTTATGGAAGGGCTTAATCACGCGATTGAAGTCTTTATACCTATGTAGGTATATACACCAAGCTCATTTTTCTAAATACTTTTGGGGGGGAAAAAGCAAAATGTGTCTGAAATTGAGTGGGTACAATTTACACCGCGAATAAACAAAATTAAATGACGGGGAAACAAAAAAGGACAAATAAATAAATAAAAATATTTCTCGTCGTGTAATAAGCGAGGGTGTGTAAAGTAGCGTTAGGGGAGGTGCAACATCAAAGGCCACTTTACAAGAAAAACAACTTGAAAAAATAGACTTCAACCGAGGGAAGTTAATTGTGAACGTGTACAACTGTAAGTAGAAGATCGCATTTTCCCGGGAAAATCTATTTAAATCGATGGGGATTCGGTTATATTGATAATATTATTTCACTCGGATAAAAAGAGGATATTTGAGTATTCGAATTGAATTCAATTCCTTCGGATAGGTAATTAACGTTAGCATACGTACAAAGTGAATTATATTATGTAATATTAGTATGAAATAATAAATACGCACATATGTATGTATGTATAGTGATTCAACCAATATTATTTGAATTAAAATAAAAAAAGGTAGAAAATTAAGAAACATCAAAGAATACAATAATTTTTGATAAAGTTTCAATAAATAACTATAAAATAAAGTTTATAGATAAGTCTTAGATAAGTATTAAAGTCACTTCCGTTGTAATATCCTCTTGATAGTGATATAAATGACGTGACCTGTCAGGTAACGGAAGATTTCCGTTGCTTCCAGTCTTTAAAAGTAGTTTAAAATGACATGATACTATACGACTAACGAGTACCTATCATATATTAAAATTACTCCATCTTTTTCCATTTTATAATAACATCAGCAGCAGAACTTCATCTGCGCAGGATCAATTTGTTTCAGTCCATCTTTGCTGAAATTGGATTGGAAAAGCGTTACGAGGAAATCTTTAATTTTCCGGCCGGCGCTTGAAGGGAGAACATTCGATAGACACTTATAGGAGAGTTTTCTTTTTTTTTATATAAATATATATGTATATAATGGAAGACGTGCAATGAAAAAATACGAAGGACTTCGACTATGATTTTTTCCCGGCGGAAAACCTAGAGAGCGGGGTCAGGGGTCGTCAACGGGGACAGATTGGATCTTTTATAATTTCCGTCGAACAGATTAAGAGAGGGTCCGCTATAGCGCAGCAGCCAAGGTGAAGGGGGGGGGGGGGGTTGAATGGTCGATGTTTGCCTCGAACAGACAATTGCCACTCGACTGTTTGATCGGCCACTTCATTTGACGCGATCCACTTGCTGCCTCTATCTGGATGGTGTCATCGGTCGCACTTGTACGCAAACAATGACACTTAATTAATCGACCGATTCCTTTGGATAAAGTGGCAATCGATGCCAACTTGTAAGTAATTGGGATTTTTACAGTTTTTTTTTTAATTTATTCCAAATTGTGTCCTCAGATTACTAAGGAAGAAGTTAATGCGCCCGCTAAATTTAGAATTTCTAACAATCTAGCTTAGTATTCCTTGCGGAAATGCAAATACCAAAGTTTCATTTCGTCACCATTGCCTTATATACATATGTATAGGTATGTACCTACTAGTAACCTGATGCACACATATGTACACTCGATAAAAATTGAATCTTTAAAATCCATAAAAGATTACTCACCCCGAGACAATGCCTCTTCCAATCTCATCTTAAGAGAAAACAAACTGCTTAATATGGTGGCGTTGAAGAAAATACAAAAACAAAAGAAAAAATAAAATAAAACAATATTTTATGTCAGCGCATGCGCATTGTAAATTAAATAATATTTTAAAATACATAAATTTACATTAAAAGGTGAAAATTATTAGAATTAACAATAGTTTCGTTTTTTGCGGGAATTCATATCTCCAACACGCTTTCACTCGTCTCTGTTTTACGCAACTCTCATCCATCCATACATTTTCCTCATTTCGCCTACCCATCTTCTTGCGGTCTTTCTGATACCCTTTTACATTCTCTCGGGTACCATTGTAGCACTTATTTTACCCACCTTTTGTCCAATTTTTTAGTCACATTACCCGCCCATTGCCATTTCAATCTCTTCACTCTATCCACTATATCCACTACCCTTGTCATTCTTCTTACCGACGTATTCCGATTTCTATATTCCATTGACTTCTTTGAGGGCATTGGAATTTGTGCAGCATTTATTGAAGGTCTTTTCCTACAGGAAAAGTGGCAATTTTGATTTAAATTCTATAATACATACATACATATGTAATGTCGTTCAATTATTTTTTACTCCACATTAGATATGTCCGAACCAGATCCAATTCCCTGACAATTAATGTGTGAAGAGTTATAGAATCCATCCCCATTTCTACCTTCAAGATCGAACTAAATATACCTATAGTACAGTTCAAGGAGCTTTCCACTACAAAGGTCGAATGAATTCAATTTAAAAATCCACCACCGGTCACTCACTCGTCTACACTTGACTCTTTTGTCGGGAAATCGAGCACAAATCACCCGGCAATCACTCGAGTGCTCTATCGAAGGATTCGATGCTCTTGAGATGAGAGGAGAGAAAGTTCTAAATCTCTACCGTGTGTGATAAGAGGGAAGAGCCAGGTGCGCACAACCTTCCTATAGATAATTTTTGATGTATAAAGTTTCATTGTTCAATTAGTATACTTTCGCATACTAAATCCATTGCATCATCATACATGGAGCAATCTATAAAGGGTACTTTATGTATTTGGGAAAACATACAAAAACCAAAGTTTGATAATGCATGTCATATAGAGAGAGAGAGAGAGAGGGAGAGTTTTCGGCTGAAGCACAGAGGGTGGATTTGGATGATAGGTAGGTGAAGGGGTGGGTGAATGGAGAAGCTCCTGTCCACAGTAGTGAACGTGTTAAAAGCTCGTCTGCGTGTGAAGTGGTCGATAACAGATTTCCGCGCGCCAAACACCATTGCAACACTTAGCCACCGGTCATTATAAAAGCTCTCCGACCAAAGTTTCGAGGGTGCTTTCAACCCCAGACGAATTATCTGTCGCTCAAACGGATATCGATTCACTATTTTCATCATCGAAATCTAATAACCGAACGGAAAGCTTAGTAGGCAATTGTCAATACATCGTGAAGTCGATATGTTGTTTTCATAAAATTCTATTCGACCTCGTTACCTCTTCTATTCGAATTCGTGTCAGCATTGTGTTCTTACGAAAAATATACATACGTATATTACGTATGTAATATTAAGTACATACAGAACAGAGAGTATTCACTTTGAATCATTGGCCATTTTATTGGCAAGCTGACTTAAGGTACTCCATATATGTAATATCTCCTTAAAAATATAATTATACTGATTTTAAAGTATTCAGATTAATAACTTCATATGAGTTTTATTCGTATTTACATACATAAATACATATTTCTAATAAGGTAATAATAAAATTTAATGAAAATAAATGTGTCCAAAATTGAAATGGCATTGTTCGCCATTATACAAAATAGCTCACTGATTAAGCGATTAAAACCAGCCGAGATGGTAGATTGAAGTCTGCACTGGAATCGACAAATTTTTCTGATTTTCTTGATGATTACGTGTACGTCAATCGCTACTGGCAAGATCTAGATGGTTATTAAATACAAATCGGCCATCTCCTGTTTATTCAACTTAATTTTTGTGACGGTTACATTGAAATTGGCATCTCTCCCATGTCGAATGCGTCTGGTGCGAAATTGTTCATTGTATGTATGCTTGCGGTTTGTAATTAATATTTGTATACCTACATGGTATAATGTGTTTGGATATGTACACAATTAGCCATAGTGTCGATTTAGGGTGACCTGTCATGGCATATGAAAATATGTACATACATATATGAAGAAAAAAATGTTTTAATTCAGATGCGATCGCGCCAATGAGTCGGCTAATAGTTTTCATTTCTGCAAAGGTGAAAAATGAAAAAAAGTGGGCGCACAGCAACGGTAATGGCTTGGGCGGCTGCAGATTCAATTTCACCTGACGACTGCACACTTCACCTGTTTTCTTTTTTTTCGATTTAAATTTTTTCTGTTTGTTTTCGCCCACCCTCTTTCCTTTTCCCGTTTTTTCTCTCCACAGGTGCGCCGGCTCGATTAAGCAATCAATGGTGCTAGCGAATGCGGAAGTGGCGCCGTGGCCGACGGGAAACGACATCTACCGGAAGTGATCGCGACGCCATCTACTTTTTCAAGCATCGTTTCTAAAAACTGCGACAAATCGTTTTTCATCCCTAGCATATACGTATATACATATACAATGTATATGTAAATAATAGCTGCAATAAGCGGGGAAAACATCACATGTACTACCCGTGCAAAATCTGATACTATGTACATATTTTTAATACAATTTTCTATATATAAAAAGGCTTACGTCGTCACACACACTTACAGTCACTTCACGTGCGCGGACATATTATTTTATTATATTTTATTTTTTCTTTCGTTTTTGTAGTCCATTCAACCCCATCATATTGGGTAACCGTTTTTTGAGTTCGCGTTTACAGATACATATGTAAAAAGAACATATATTATAGCTCGGGGTGAGTGATCATTTCTCTTCACATGTGTCAAAAATTGCATTAAAAATTGTATTGCAAAATCTATTGCCGGAAAACCGTCTCGTTCTCCGACGAAAGAGTCTCTCAGACTGTATTCATTGGGGGGTCTCATGTAGAGGGCTTTATTGGTTGACTTCATTGACCTCTAAAATGGGCTTATATGTGTCAAAATTTCAATTTTTATCAAGTGCAGAAATATGTACACATGTGCACCAAACCAATAGTTACTCAATAATAAAGCAAATTAGATTCATTCACCCTTGAACGTAGTGATAAAAAATGATTATAATTTACAGTCTGACATAATATACATACATACCTATGTACCTACATATATGTACATATGTAAGTAAAAATAAATATTAAATTAGTTGATTGTACAAAGCGAATGAAGATACGTGTGAGGACATTTGCAGAACAATTAGAAAGAAAAATAAGATAAAAAACAAATAAATTGGTACACGGCTTGGTATAAAATTGGTATAAATGATGATGAATTATTTTAGCAGTAAGAATCAGAATCAATCGGATGATGATTTTTCATTTACTATATTGTACAAAATGCCAACGAGTTTGTAGGTGTGAAAAATTACGTATATCTATTAGCTATACATAATAGTTCCATTAGGAAAATCGAAATCTCTTTGCTACTACATCTAAACAAAAGAAAATTTGCCAATTAATCTCCAAAAAGATTCGAATTAGAAAAATTATATATTTTTTTTAAATCTCTTCGTGATACATATTACATATATTACTCATACCGATATTTTTTAAATCAATTCATCAGTTCATATCGGCCTACCTATACGAGACACAATTTAAGATGTACAATGTATGTACGTACGAAAATGAAATACAGTGGCGTCATCAACCACCTTTTATTACCGAAGCTGCGATAAATGATTTCGGCGTGCCAAATTACGCCGTTCCGTCCAGAAATATGTTCCTCGTTATCCCACTGCGCACAATGGTCCAGAGAGCTCACGCTGTGTAAAACAAATTGGCCGAGATTATTCGATCGATTCTGGTGTCGACATTGTGTCGGCCGCAACTGACCGACGGCCAAACAAATCTCGATAGACACCCCCACGTGCACCACCCCCTAACAGACATATTACATTTATTATTGGGACGTCGGCAAACAAGGAGAATTGTTTGCTTTGTTCAATATGTGTGTGTTCGCACTCGTTCATTTCCGATACGCACTATATACATACATACATATGTACATATAATATTATTGCCGAAATGATTTCCAACATTTTTCACGCGAGCCCCTCACACGAGAGTACCAATCCAGGTAATAACCATTATTTATTTATAACTGTATTGTCTGCGCATAAAATGCAAACTCAACTTCAAGCATCGCTACTACATTTTTACACAAATATCTAAAAAATCATTAGACTCATCCAGTCTACATAAAATGGAAATAAAACATATTTTTATTATAATTACGGCGACCATATTTTTTGGAGAAAATAAAGGACATGTAAAGAATAACTTAAAAAATTCTTTATAAGTTTATCCCATTTATTATAAAATTTTAGCATACAAAATTTAGAGTTTAAAACAATTATATTTATTACACATTATTGAAGCATTTACCGCTCGAAGTAGTACGTTTAGATAAAAATAAATACACATATTGAAATAGAAAACCACTTCTTATAAACGTAGTACAGTGAAAAATTAGCGATAATAACTAATTACATCACGGAAAAAATGTGTAAAAAAAAAGTATACTTTTAAGTTTTAAAATTCGCTATATAATCAATTATCAGTATATTAAAGCATTAAAAAATCACAATCAATAGGAAAAACATTCGAATATTGATTTCAATACTCACTTTTGGCACAGCGATACTAAATTTTCAGTTAAAAACTGTAAAGGCCAAAAAACTGTAAAAATTGTGGAATTTTTTAAACGCTCATATCTCGAAAACAAAAAGAAACCAACAAAAATAATTTTCATTTTCGAATTTAATGGATCAAACACAGTAAATGTCTCAAACATAGTAAAGTTTCCGGTCCGGTAATTTTTTTTTGTCGCTCAGTGTATAATCAATAAAGGTTTTATAAAATATATGAATTGCATCTTTAAATATTTCGGCGTTAATATTTTTAGTGATAGTCGATATTACAAAATAACGGACAAAAGAGCAATTTTAGAAAATAAATAAATCTAAAGGACAGAAGAGTAAAATATAGGACTGTTCTCTTAAATACAGAACGTATGGTCAGCGTAATTATAATACTTACATATATTATAGAGTTGTGACTTTCCACATTATTATGTATGTATGTGGTTTGCAATTAATCTAAAAATTGGAATTGGAAGACGATTTCAATAAGATTTTTACTTTTCCACACTCTTTTGATAAAATAAAAAAGACTATTATTTGAATTGGATTAATAAATTTAATTAATTACAAATCATTCTAAATAAAGACTAAAGATATTGAGAAAATCACATAAAAATTTCGACTCAATTTAGAAAGAGCCTTGAATTCCATTAGAAAACGCATCTATAATATTAAAAATTCTGAAAAATGTAAAATACTTCATTTAATATGAAACATGCACATCTTTCGGCCAAATTTTGAGTTTAAAAAGACAGTGAGCCTAATAGTTGTTTAAAAATGTACAGTTTCATACGGTTGTTGCGATGGTGCGAATCGAATTAAATAACACCTAGTAGGTACAGGATTTATTATATTCCACGTACGAACACACTTACTAGGTGTTAAATTTAAAATGTCGTAAGCGGTAACTGTTAAGCGATTACGCGTCGGATCCGACCCGGGGATTATTAAACGGCAGTTACACACACGACCATTATATATTACATAGATTATATTGGGATGTAAATTGGAATGGCGCACGTTCGAACACCGTGGTGACTGTGTAAAATCATCGCGATAATGATGATCGCCCCGGACGCCACTAACGAGGAGACAATCGTTCGACGAACATCGTTAATGGCGTCCGTTCGCTCATTCGGACATTTGTGCAAAATTAATCCGCGCCATTACAAATGGCCGACGGGGTCGAATGACAGACATTTAATGAAACTGCAACTGTTTCGACGGCACGTGTGACTCGATTTTATTTTACAATCGCAAATAAATAGCCTACGTAGATGTTTTGATGGCAACTGATAGTTCAAAGGCTTAAATTCTGGTTATGGTAAAAAATATTGATACACCTATGATATAACATTAGTATAATGAAGCTTCTAGCAAAATTCAAATAAAATCATTATAAATCTAATTTATGTATATGAGAACATTCCTTATTAAAATCGATTATATCATTGTTATTTCCTTCATACAGCAGGTAGGATTTATTGAATTATGACTCTCCTAAGATTCTTCATTGAGTTTGAAATTTGTTTTTGTTAGCTGTGACAAATTTTTTATGGTTTTTCCTTTCAATCGGGAACTTTAATAGCCATCTCTACATTAATCAAACCAATACAATTAAAAATAATTTAACATTCCACAGATGTCAGAATCTACATACCTATTTTCAAAAAACCTTTTTTACTTTTGTATTTTAAATAACTATATAGAGTTAAATTGAGGTCAAAATATAGCTATAAACTAGCACTTGATGTAGCGTGACACATATGAACACACGTTTATAACAAAGTTTGGCAAATAGATATTTAATAGATAATTCATCGCTAGTATAATATAATGTATTTAAATCATGAAGTTTCTATGTTTTCGATGATCTAATTAGATGCCTTCGAAATGTAGTGCTAGAGGCGAATGCTGTGCATTCCATTGATCACAATATGTACAAATATCCTTAAAGAGTTGGCAGTTTCAGAGAAACTCTCCACAGCGTGTAGAAAAAGGATTTTTTTCCCACTTTGGCCATATTGCTAGGAAAAGTGTGGAAAGTCTGAAGAAGCTGATAGTCACCGGATCAGATCAAATAAAAAAAAAAATGAGGGGATCGTCCCCAAACGCTGCTTTCAACTTGGCACAGGACTAGGAGTGAAGCTGGATTGTCCACCGGATTTCAGATGATAGAAATGACCATGAAAACTCAACATTGAGCAAACAAGAAAGATGAAGAAATCACGGAGAGCTGTCTCGTCTTTGAAGAACTAAAATCTAATAGCAATGAAGAGTAGTAAAAAAAATGGTTAAAATATCATTTCACGATATTTCTTGGTTCTCGTCGGCTTAATATATTATACATACACATGTTTATTTTATGTAGTTAAGTTTAGATATGTGCTTTTTTGTATAAAATAAAATACTACGAGAGTTGTCAAATTTGCGAACAAACTTTGATGAATTATTCATCGTCGGATAAACGACCATTCAACGAACACTCGTGCGATTATTACTCTCAGCCGTCATCTCTATCTTGTCGCATTGTCCGCTAAATCGACTACCAACCACCTGACGAGTCGGACGTGAGATTTTTGCACCTGTTGGGTCTTTTCGAATCGGACACACGTCGTGATCGTGGTCCGGAGGGATGGATGAGATCGCGTGATACGAACTCCGTACTCACTTGGTGGACGCGAACTCAACACACCACGATAAGATGGATTAGGTGTCAGTCCTTGCCGTCAAACTTGTACACCACGTAAGATATTTTCAATCTAAGTTCCAGCAAATTTTCGATTAATTTGAACACATCGAGATAAAATAACAAAAATAGTTTGACGAATCAATTGTATGATACATTTAATGATATACATACATATTGTGTAAGTCAAAGGTGGTCATTTTACTGTTAATGTATATACGTATTATATTATAGTGTTGGTAAGCCCTGACAGTGAGGTGCATACACGCTTGGAATTTAATTGAAACCGTTTCGAGAGTAATCTGTCAAGCTTTGGACAACTATAAGATGATATATTACTTTATTTTAGTTGTTCTATTCATCGTTTGGTGAATAACTTTGCGAGTGTGTGGAATATTCATCTACACATGTATACATATGTTTGTAGGTAAGTACATCACAATGTAGCGTTCGCGGAAGATGTACGAGATTACAAATTGTCTGCAGCTTACGTCGCAATTTTCTCGGAAAATAATTCACAGCTTTCTCCTATTCAATCTTCGCCTTTGTCGAGAGATAGAAAATGTGACCAATCATACCGGACAGCTAACTGGACAACTAACGGTCTCCTTAAATTATATATCGCATATATGAGATATACGCAATTTTTTTATTAAAAAAATATACCTTTATATTTTTGTATGTGTGAGAAATTTAAATTGATAACTGGTCAAATATTTGAACAATCATCTCGTACTATTTACGAACGCGTTCGAGACTGGCTATTATGCGCGATCATGCTCTGGGTAATGTTATAATATCATAATATTATTTTAGACAGCTTTATCTGTTCGATCATATCAAAAAAGTATCGGTCAAAAATTTAACTTGAGCTGACTTTATACATACACTGACGCGCCTACGCTTTTCAAACTCTATAAAAAATATTTATATACTATTTTTTACTAGCTATACACTCATAGTGTCTTATAATAATGATACAAAAAATGCTAACATGACTTTTGTCTATGAAGATGCAAAGATCAATAAAAAATGTTTCTTAAAATAAACATTTTATATCTGATAGTTTCATACTACAAATGTCGCAAATTCTCATCCATTTCCGAGTATAGAAGCTTTAAGAATTCAAACAGACACGCTTTAATGAAGATTGTATATGTATTATGAAGATTATTCATAATCAATATGAGCCACATTTGAAATTAATGATATCACGGACAGTTTGAGAAGCGCTACGGGGTTCGGAACCCCCTGCCGATTTGCCTCGATCGGCTCCATACCCGCCCTCAACAAATCTCTCTATACAAAACCATTCAAACAACGACGATGCCAACATAGAGTAGATGATAAAAAACAAATAATGAAAAAACGAACCTGTATAATCCCTACACACTGACGTCTTAATTACCCGCCGATGAACGAGCTTTCTGTCCAACATATTGTATCTCATCACCTGATCAACATGAAAAAGGTCATGATTGGGAGTCAAACAAGTGCCTCGACCGTTCGTACGATTCGAACCGAACGAAACAAGTCACCGTGATTGAAATGATTCATGTAAAAGCTCAATACTATCTAATACACACTACCTTGATGACTGTCAAAAATTGAGAGGCTTGTTTGAAGGGCGTAATCCAATTCCGTAAATGCACAACTTAAATATAATACGCGCTTAATTAGTTAAGCAATTCATATGTTAATTATGTACAGTGTATCAAACATTTATTGACAATTGACTTGACAATTGTTTATTTGACAAGTTGATATGGACGAAGGCATCCCCGGGGCCACAGAGAAGACGCCCGAGCGAGAAAAGGCGCAATTGATAGCCAATCGTACATACATATGTACTTTCATCAAATTTGAATATTCTGCATACTAAGCATAAATACAGTACTCATATCCATATTTACCCGTAATAATCCATAAAATAGTTTAAAAATAATTTATGGATGTGTAAGTAATTTTTAATTTTTGTATACGACCTAATCGATGAAAGTACGTACATATGTAGACTGGTAATTTTATTAAAATTTTACAGAAAAAGCGTATTTCAGATACGATTTAGAGATTTTCCGTTAGATGGTATTGCAAATCCCATTCAACATTCAATCATATACAGCCATTTACTGTCCACTGCTGGATGAAGGCCTTTCCAACACGCTTCTACTCGTCTCTGCTTTGCGCAAATTCTCATCCATCTCACTCCTCACATTTTCCTAATTTCGTCTACCCATCTTCCATGTGGTCACCTTTAAGCTTTTTGCATTCTCTAAGGTACCATTCTAGCACTTCTTTTGTCCACCTTTCATCCATTATTCTAGCCACTTGGCCCACCTTTTGAGTGCATTGGAGTTTGTGTAGCATCTTGGCGTTCAAGTCCAAGTTACACATCCATACGTCATCACTGGTAAAACACATTGATCGAAGATCTTTTTCTTCAGGCAAAGTGGTATTTTTGATTTAAAATCGGCATTCATTCATCCAAATGCACTCCACCCATTTCACACGTATCTTTGTTTCTTCTTCTTTATTACTGGACAGTTCTATTTTTTGTCCAAAATATAAATAATTATTAATTAATTCTACTATTGTATCATCTAGATTCTAGTGAGATGCTATCAGACATGCAATAGCGATTGAACATTAGTTTGGTCTTATCTACGTTAATTTTTAGTAAAGATAAACACCTAAGCTAAAAGATCATAAACTACATGTTTAACAAAAAAATAGTCATCATAAAGTACATGATTCTAATTTCTATGAAATATGTATAGTGGCCAAGTGCACATACCTTTGTACACTTAATAATAAATTGTCCTCTGAATTGTAATCTTAAGTGAAACGTAAAGGAGGTGAAACGTAAAAAGAGATGAACGCGAACCTGAACAACAAACTATCCAACATGGCGGTGTTGAGGAAAAATTACAAAAACAAAAGAACAAATAAAATATAATAAAACAATACTATACGTCAGCGCATGCGCATTGGATGACTTTTATATACATATGTAGATTAATTTTTAAATTCTACAGTAAATATAATTTTCGTGTTCGATGGGCAAAAATATATTTCAAAGACAACATAAAATGATCTTTTGAAGAAAAGACTTGATGTCTACATATGTATAATATGCGAACCTTGTAAGATACACTAGGAGGGTATGGTACAACTACAGACACATAATATACGTCTGCAATATTTCGGATAAAGACAACGGAAGATGATTGAAGAGTCTGTTGGTGAATTCCAGCGACTGGTGCAAATCGCGTCAATCGAGATTTGATTTGCCCTCGCCGCCGTACAAACAATGGTGGCGGATAATGAAGCCGCGAACCCCCCGCAGACCCTCGGGTCAGGGGTGGCCAACCCGTAATGAGGCGACATAATTACCTGGACCTCGTGTTGAGATGGACAAAGGCGCCCCCGGGGCCACAGAGAAGACGCCCGAGCGAGAAAAGGCGCAATTATCACACATGAACGGGCGCCGCCGTATCCACTTACGCAAAGGCGCCGCCACCGCTCGGACTTTATTACCGTACATATCTAAGAATGTTGATACTATTATACTACTTCACCGACACCGAAGCCTATTATTGAATAGCCAATATATTATACAGTCACTTCCAAAACAATATGCTCGTACAACTGAATTTCCAAGTTGAAAGTCACACAAGAGCACACATTATTCTTTCGAACACTTGAATGGTACAAGACGTAATGAATTGTAATGAATTTCAATCATGAAAAGTTTCATGAATGTTTCCACGGTGATTTATCCTACGTCGCGTGTCAAGATTGTTTTGTTTGAGGTTAGTGAGTGTCACTTGACACTGGAGGGTCGTCAGGTGGTTGTTGTGCAGACGCACACCTGAGGAAAGCCGATCCTGGCCAATTGGGTGGATTAATGTGACCGTTCAGGTCGTATTACACTGATTTAGTCGGCGACAGATGTGTGACATGCAAATTTGAAAATTTTGCGAAGACGCCATGAGACCTTCCTTGATATTATTTACCGATTGGGTATACAGGTTGATCTTATCTTGGTGCATATCAAACGTGGGCCGAACAACTCGTACATGCGATCCTTTCATACGTAGTTTTAAACGACTTTTATAAATTATAAATAAATTTTAGACCACAGTAGGTACAGTACGACTTTATCATATCAAAATTCAACCATTTTCCCAATTTGGAGAGTGAAATCTAGAATAGCTTCGTTACATTTCTATGGATGTAAATCCTAACCGAACTACAGCTATTTCAAATAGGACTAAAATGCTGGATAACATAATTCTTACATATGTAATATATGTATATATTCAAGCAATCACGTATCTAAAATAATAGACGTAAAGGGGACAAAAAACTAATCGAATGGTACTCAAGACTGTTACACTCGTAAAGGCGTACAAGAAAGGTTATAAGTGAAATGTGTGGATGAAATAAGAAGAATATGAACGGAAATAATTACCCCAATGACAACTCTCATTTTTCATAAATACAAAGTTATAAAAAATATAGAATTTAATTTTAATTGTCCTGGTTTGGATGTCAATAAAAGGCTTAAAATGAAATTAAGATACAAATTTTAATATTACTATTATATATTTTAAACCAGTAATTTAAACCGCATCATTTGTATCAGCCTCATAACATATTTGTGGAAATTGTAATAACGATATTTTTCGTCGATTCATTCATAAACAAATATTGAATGCATAAATGAAAGATTATCCGTGACTATGTATTTTCACGACCGCCGTTTTTCAGAAAAAAGCGACATCAATACACCACTATCATACTTAACTTCAACGTCTATATTTCGACATAAAATGAACACACAATGGATACATACGCGATTTATTAGCGTATTCAAACAACAACGTCTGCGGCGTAATTTATCTGGCAGATAATCGAACCATTAACGGCGCGATATCATATGTATGCTCGCAAAAAACATCTTTTGTGAAGTGCGACCGACAAAAAAGATAGGGAGGGAAGGGGGAGCTATAGTACTACCCACATTACACGCCACGGCATTTTTAAAATATCATATGAGTGTGTATAATGTGCACTTATCGATTACGAGGCACGCAAATCCGTCGGCGGCGGTTATTCGCGGCGCGCAAATCATGCGTAAAGTTCGCGCAACCGCACCGGCCTTCCGTCTGTCCCATTTCGACATACGATATCGTTCGCAAAATAAGGGTATAATATATATAATATAATATTGAGCGAATCTTCGTCTGTCTGTCTCTGGCGATATTGAAAAAATTGAACGGGAACGGACCCGGTGTCGAATTTCGAATTGTGCGGTCCGCAGCTTAGCGGTTAATAGCCGCCTAAGCGAATTAACCTCGCATCGTTTGAGCTATTTTAGTTTGAATTTTTTTTATATCAATTTTCACAATAATATATATTTCAATGAACACGATAACGTTCTAAATAAGATCAGGTATAACAACATATTTTTTATGCGCAGGATAACATGTTTGTAGTGACAATATTTCAGATCACAATTATCCTGTTGAATGATCCATTTTTCGATGTATTACATATTATAATCTGAATTTGAAATAATTGTTAAATGTCTTAGGTTATAAATAGCGTGCTCATTAACCAGAAATTAGTGAGTCATTAGATATAATGATATAATTTCCTGCAGTTTGTAGTGAAATGAACACTTGAGTATTGATTGTGATCTGATTATACATCATTATATGTACATATCTAAGCAAGTTACAATGAAGAAATTGAACGTTGAACTGAATAATCCAAGGTCTAAATAGATGAAACAAATATATAAATTCGATTCCGAGGATGATACACATATAATCAGCGGCGTGGACAAGTGCACATTAAGTTAGCACATTATGCTTTCGAGCAGAATGGTCACATGTTCGAGTCCCACTCGTTTCGTTTCTTATCAGATTTTTCTGATTTTCATTGAAACGATTCCTGTAAAATTGGCATATCCTTTCCTATCTCTTGCCAATCTCAAGTTATTCAGCGTCTTGAGTTTCGCCAATTTGATTATAAAATGCTGCCAAAATTTCTCCATATATATCACTGTGGATATTTGTATGAATTCGCTTTGTATTAAATGCTTATGTATATTGATTGACTATATTGTATCTATTTTAGTGCACTTATCACTTTGGAGAGATCTGTAAAGTGAGTGTTCATGTTGTATGTAATAAAATAAAAAATAAAATGTGTATATGTAACAGACGATGTACGACAATAATTAAAATGAATTTTATACACCCGAAATTGATATAATCTTTCAAGAACCTGAATCGAAATAGACTTTAAAAACTATGAACCACCAGTTGATGGGTAAATTTACTTTTCGTACAAACTTTATTTAGGATGCTCGGATTTATCCGTACAGGATATTTCCGGATCCAAACTTTGCGAAAAGATTTTCACGGACGTGAACTTTCCGTAGAGCGACACTGATTTTTGCGGATACTGATTTTTATGTTTATGTTCGGAATAGTCAGTGTGCGGAAAGATCGTCTACGGAAAAATCTGTCCGCAAAGTTTGTGTCCGGAATCATCTTGTACGGAAAATCACCGAACCAAAATTTAGATACCTACGGTTTAAGCGAGCGTTGGCTGACTAAAAAATTATAATGATCAAAGAAATATAAGTAGCAAAATATTTAATTTACTACTATCAAATATGAAATCAAACTCGGTATAAAAATTAAACATAAATCAAACAGTCCAAACAGACGATCAAGTAAAGACAATTGCGCAATATCGCTTATTCAAACAGAACGCAGACTGAATTATTCAAATACAAATACAAGCTCAAAATATACACAAAGCACGAACGAGCGATGTATAAAAGTGATAATGATACCAAAATAAAAAATAAATATATAAAACAAACAAACACGACGTAATGGATTGACAGGGGGTGCACGAACGTTATACTACCAACTGACAGATAAGGCTCGCGCGCGCGAGCGCGTGACGTGCACGAACCAAACCGAGAAACGACACGTGGATTAATGATTCTATTAAGCCTCGTTTCATTTATATAAGAATCATAAATACCATCATATAATAATCAAAATAAAATTATTTCCAAAACGATAATAGATAACTATGTACAGATGATCGAAAAATGTATATGTTATAGTCCAAGTGTCCACTTCGGTTCGTTCACGAACATACCGGTTTGTTCATACACGAACTATTGGTACTAGTTTAAGTGCTAAGACTCAAAAGCTATGTACATATGTACATATCTTCAAATAGAAATTTCATGAAACTTTCAGCAGTCAAAACTTTTGAGCTTTCAAAACCTTTGAGATGTCAAAACGCCAAGTATTTAAATGGGAAAACCACATTGCAACGTTGCAATAATTCCCTTTTCAGCTAATATTAAAAATATTACAACCCAGGGTTAGCATGTATGTACGTACATATGTATGTATATTTACATAGAGGATCGGACAAACGATTGAGGATGCTGAAAGTGATGCATAGTAGTTTGTGCATGAACGAAGTAGTTCGTTTGTCAATTTTTTCTTTTGTGTACACTATAACTTGGAAGATTGGTTCGTGTATGAGCAAACTAGTATGTTCATAAACAAACGAAATGTACACATGAACTGTAACACCTCTTATGATAAAATTGAGCATGAGATTTCCATATTTAGAAAAAGAAAAATGGATGTAAGAAAACGAATCGGTGAATCGATGAATGCTACTCAGAACAGAAATAAATGAAACCGTTTTGTAAAATCTTTAGATTGTCAAACGATAGTAAATAATGATGATGATTATGAAATATGTATTTAGATATCTAACGGAAAGAGAATTTTCAAATAATAGAAAATTCAAAGAAAAATAAAATTTAACGAGGCTGTATCTTTTTCAGTGTCACATTTTGTTTGTTAAATTCTAAAGAAAACAGCCTCTATAGAATTGATGCCATTTTGAAAAATACTTTTGATTTAATCTACCTATAAGTATATGTTTGAAAAATTCATTGAATTATTGATAATTGGTGCATAAAAATATTGTTACTAAATAATATCAACTGTGCCAACGTTTCCAATCACGCTATAAATCGAATATTAATTCTAGTCTAGACATGACTATACTAGTCTTCGACACGAACGATCCATTCTAGGTTCGGATGACAGTTTCAGGGTTTTCCCAGCGGGATGTTCAGGATGACAGTGAAATGTCGATATCGCAGCCGCTGCAGGGGGGCGCAGGCGCGAAAGACTCCGCCCCCGGGTCGCACGCCCCCTGAAACAGCTGAAGTCGACGAAATGTAACCGAAAGCAAACAATTGCTCGGCAAGCTAAATCGATAAGTGTAATTTTATTGTGTTCTCTACACGTAAATATCGTGTTTCACGCCATTTTATCCACTCATTGAGAAGTCCCTTTTTTACGAAGGTACATACATACATACGTATAACCATCAAGTCTCGTTATCGAAACCATGGACAGTGTAAGAACTACGGTTCGTGGTTCTAATCCGCAGTATCGATGGACATATCAGACACCTTCTATCTTCGTCGGTTTAATCCCCGGGGCCACCGGGTAGACAGGGCCCACAATGAAGTAAATTAAACGTGCAAGGTGACTGGCGTTTAACGGCGCCGTTAAATATGTATTATTTTTAAAATGAAACAAAGGAAACGTATCACTTTCTCTAGAATATATATGTACATATATAATTTTCATATAAAGTACTTTTTTCTTTTTTTTACAAAACTTACTATAAAGTTGAACGAAAATCAAATTCATTTTTACTTTAGACTTTCCATTATTATTAAGAAAATAAAATAAAGTATAAGTACATATATGTATCTGTTACAGTCAATGTGTAATACCAGTTGTAATATATGACTAGTAAAAATATGTTTCATATATGCCATGTACATACTTATTTCAGATGGATTCACAATCTGACTGGTGAGAATCTATCAATATGTATTACGTTTTTCGTTGTATTCTGTTCCTTCAACCACTTCTCGAATATGTTTCAAAGAACCTGGGATTTTAAGGCTACCTGATTGTGATGTATTTTATTCACAGCATTGCTTTCCGTAAAAACGAAATAAAAATTTGACTAATAATTTGCGTCGAAAAGTCACATTGTTGTTTTGAATACATTCTTAGGGTTATCGTAATATGAAAATATTTTCCATAATTTGTAATGTTACTAATATTAACGTATTGTTGAATCCTAAAGCATTTTGTAAAAACTATCAAAGCTTTATTTATCACTGTAGAAACTTATATCTACTAGTTAATTTGTATCTAAAACGGCAGATAAAATATGTACATTATATCATTGTATGAAGTACTGGTAATAAACTCTGACAGTAAAATATCTATAAAATTGAGTCATTATATGACATTTACACTGTACTTGATTTGTGGATAGATTGCATTATAAATCAATTTTAATAATTAATTCACAACCTTTAGATCAAGTCAGATAGTTTTCACAACGATAAACATAAGAAGTTATATATTTCATAACCAAACTTGCTCTTCTTTTATAATTAATGAAATGGCTTTTATATCTCGACTAATCGTTAGTTAGATTAAATTATTCCAAATAAAAAAATAATTGGACTTAAGCGCAAATTTGCTGATGTTGATGGAAATTTATCAAATATCAATAATATTTTATTAAATAGTGAAAATTATTCACTTTAATTTTTTTTCTGTACTTTCGATATATTGCAAGAAAGCTTGTTTAATTATAAATAATTGTATAATATGGATCCAAAGTAAGTAAATTGAATGAATTTATGAATACACTAATAATAAATTTCATCGGGCAAAAAAATACGATCATTCTCAATAATTTTTCTACACTTAACATATTAACGTCCGAACGCGCATAATAATAATAAAATAAGGCATAAAAAATAGAAATAAAAATGACGTTCGCGATAAAGTCGGTTAGCCGGTTAACGGAGCACCTGCATCGCGAAAGTCGTCCGGTTGCAATCCTCCGTTGCATTTAGTTCCTCTTTTTTCCCGCCACAACTTAAACGCAAAAGCTCGTTCGATTCCTGCGGCGAGAAATCTTCAATGAATCCCGTCATATATTACATTGCACATACGAATCATAAATACACACACTGACATACATACATAGAAGTGAGTTTTAATTTTCCCATTTTTTTCGGTGTGGCGCTTTTTTGCCCGATATATCGGGTGGGAAGAAATCGTGTTTCGAGTGGAATAGAGTCCACTCAGTGGAGTCTCAAAAACAAACACTCGTCGGACACATGATAAACGAGACGCGAATGACTTGCAACAATAAACAATTTGTACGAAGGCGACTCCGTACGCAATAGGTGCGTCTACCATTATAGATAGGTACACGGCCAACAGCCACTTGCCTACTCCAAGGCATAGTGGTGTTGTGCCCCCTAATTTAGATTGCGCCTCCGGTGATTCTCGCCAACCATTGACAGCCGGGAAAATGAAGCTTCGGTAACTCGTTAACGACGTTATGTCACAACGCGGTCTACAGGTGTGACGCGGATGCGAGCGAGAATCTGATGTTTACACGTGAAACTTACCCGGCTTCTCTCAAGCTTCAACTTATCGGGGGTTGTACAAGTCCTTAACAATTTTGAATGTCTGCCTATCAAATTGTTAGTATAACGACTTGTAGCAACTACGTATGTAGTGTGGGCATGTTTAATATAACACAAAATATGGTATCAATTTAAATATTCAAATAGATACTACTAATTATTAATTTAGTAACTAATACTAATAGCGGCATTTTTACCATAAAAGGTTGCCTTATGGCCAAACATAAACATGTGCATGTAAATTTGAAATTGAATTCAATCAAAAAGTGGTGACAAAGAGAGGGTTACAATCAAATTAGATAAATTGGCAAACTCTGGTAGGAAATAATCGACTTGAACTCTTAAACATTCAAATCATACCAGCAAAACCGTATAAATACTTAAAATCATACAACGTACATACTTATGTATGATTATTTCCTAACCAAATTCGACCCCAGGATCTCTCCGTCGCTATAAACATACACTAACCATTGAGCTATACTATTGGCTATTTTATATACGTATGTTACAGTTCAAGTGTATCATCCAGTTGTAATATATTTTGAGTAGTTGTAATATATTCCATCTAACTTGATACCAGCTACCGTTATAGTTGAAATGTATTGTCAATCGTAATATATTTTGACTAGTTAGAATATATTCCGTCTAACCCACGTAAGTTCATTTATATGGCGAATTTAATTCCAACTGGCCAAAATATATTACAACTGAAAATGCATCTCAACTATAAGTTGTTACTAGGTTAGAAGAAGAGTGTAGGATCTAATGAAAAAGTCACTCCACTAGTAAATTGAGTTGGAAAATCACATTTTTGTTTCGACCACATTCCTAGAGCTATCGTAATACGGCACTCATTACCTTTATTTGTAATACCTAGAAAATATCAACGAATTATTGAATTCTAAAGCATTCGTAAAAACATCAGAGCCGTCAAAACTCAAGATATTATATTACAACTGGCGCACATTGTTCTACATAAGTGTATTTGCGCTTGTATAGTTATAATTTATTAGTTGAAACGTATTCGAATATGAATGACCTAAATAAAACACCAGTTGAAATATATTATAACTGAAAATATACTTCGATTGTTACATATATTTATAAAATATGTAATGCGTTCAAACTTTTCAATCGTTTTTCATAATCGGATTAAATCAAGGCAATCTTTTGTATAATTTAAAAAGATTATAATAAGTACAAACGTACAATACATTTTATTGTACATATGTGTACATATATTCAGATGAGAAGGGAGGACGCTCCATATACTCGTATATAGGTAATACATATGTACATATGAAATTATGGTGGAAAAGTTATAGAAAAAAAATTAAGACACATTTTGAAACATCTAGAATTTTTTATGTAAAGTAATGAAAATCTTTTAATATAAAGAAAAATGCAGCATTTAACAAACTCTTGATGACTAAAAATACACTAAGCTTATGCTCTTATAAATCAATTTATACATACATTGAAAATACTGATCGACAACATCCACAATGTCTATTGTAAAAATATGTATACCCCACCCAGTTGTATTATTGAACAAACGACTCTCAAATCCGAAGCATGTTCAACATTGAACATACACACCAATTCAGAGATACCCCTCGCACTTACAAATCATCGATAGTCAAATCCCACGGTGGCATATTGTCCAACTGAACAAATATTTAGGGAGGAGTCGCCTAATTGGCGAACGGGGATTTGTAGTATAGCATACGGGCGACAAAGTGTCATCCCTGTCAATAATGAACCGCACACAAAACACAACCTTTTTTTTTCTTCTACTGCGTACATACATATTATATAATAATTTTGTCACACCCTCACAACATTCGCCATTAATCTCTTTTACGCCTTGCGGCGATAACGTTTCGTGTCTCGATTATCGTAATGAGGGTACGTTGCCTCATTAGATGGGTGTTGCCTATGGTTTATTGGCGGGAAAACCGGCCATTCCGAGCACGTCTCGATTGGCTGCATTGACGACGCCATGTTTACTTACTTGAATATACTTCGTTTCACATGGAAATACTAAAAAACGTATTCTGACTATATCTACATACATAACTAGTTTCTGTCTAGTATATCTACTATATGTGTATACATGTGCGTACGATGATGAAAAAATATTTAAAATTCTAATTATTTGCCTATAGTTTTCATATGTATGCATATAATACATTATTAAACCTCCAATTATATCTCATAAAACGGCAAACTTAAATGTACAAGTATTTACATAAGAAAGTACAACTTACAGTCAGTGGTGTCACCCCAATTTTGGAACAACAGGTTTCCAATTTTTTTTTCATCAAAATTATTTTGAAAATATATACATATTTATACACTTTTTTCGTCCAAGGCACTATTAAAAGAAAGTAAATTTTCAAGATTTGTATAATTATTGACAAAAATTATATGAATTTTTACATACCTCTTATTAGATTAAATAACGGGTTTCCGGAAACCTTTGATTTTTAGCAACGGGTTTCCGGAAACCCATGGAAACCACTAGGGTGACACCGCTGCTTACAGTTGAGGTAAAAATATTTTGAAAAAATACTATTATAAGAAATTTTCATAATTATTAGTAGAGGTAGGATAGTCACAGTGCTATCCATTGCTCCATTGTTGTAAATCCTTTGTAAAAAAGGTTCGGCAAACCTTTAACAATGCATTTACAACCTTTGAACAATACGCGGAACCTTCTGGGTCCGGTGACTACTTATTAGTTATTACATATAAGTATTGTAAATAGGTTTTTGAGCTCTATTCCCTTATTATTAAATTTAGAACAATATAAAACTATAAACACTAACAAAAAAAAATAAAATTGTAAAATAGAAAATGATCAGTAGATCAGTAGCTATTAAAATATATACAAGAAGATCACAGCGAGGAGCCATGCACACGATGTGCCGTTCACCGCTGTGTATTTTCGCCCTTATGTCATTGAAAATTGAACCTCCCGAATACGTGCCACCTAGCAAAGCCGCGACGGATATTTGAACGACGTTATATTCCATACTTAATGCCATAACATATACTTTCAAATGAAAAAAAAATGAGTGGATATCTCACACACAACTTGTTTTATTTACATTTTAAAATCGAGCGTCCTTATTGAAAGGCCCTTTATATCCAAGAGTACATACATATGTATAATAATAACGCCAGAAATTCACTAAAAATAACGGTTGATAATAATTGATAAATAAAAAAATATATGTAGTTATATATACATATATATACATTAGACTAAGATTTCGAAATGAAAAATCATTCATTAGAAGTAGAACCAAATAATTACCATATCTAATTTTCATTTCTTTTTCAAATATGGCAACTATGTAGATCGGTTAAAACATCATTTAAATTCAATTTCATATAAGTACAAAAACATATTGTAAAGAAAGTTTCAGGATTCATTTGTCACGATTAATTAAAAATTTATTGTGAATGAAAAAATACAAAGAGGATTCGAATAATTAGCTTAATTTATAAAACGTATCAAGTAACGACGAATTTAGATTGAAGAACGAAATTTCGATAGCGATCACCAAAACGGTCGGTCATTAGAAAGGTTGTTGTGACTTTGACATCGGTAGGTATGTATACGTGGTACGTCCAATATAATACAGAAAAAACCACACGAGCAAATTCAAAGTCCGTGGCTAATGCGGTGGCCCCGACGATGATGATCCGGACGAATAAAATAATAAAGCGATCAATTAAAGTCGAAAAAGAAATAAATGAGCGCGGCAACTTAATAGCGGAGACGGGCCGAAAGCTCGCGCGCAATCCCGCGAGCTTTCCGGACCCTTTGTCGAGGGCAGGAAGGCCCTAATGAGTCGTTAGTGGCCACACCGGGCTCCTTTACAATGGACCCATCCACCTCGATTATGACAGACGAATTTGTCACATCGTCGCCCCGTTTTACCTGTCGGTAGCCATGACGACAATAATTACACCGACTACGTGACTCTGAGACTCGTCGAAGCAATTGAGTACTTTTAGATATAATCAATCAAGAAATAGTATATATGTATATGTATGAGAGAGGACATGCAATATGTACCTATGTGAGACTATATTAGAACACTGTCGACTGTTCTGTTGAGTTTTTCTACAAAGTATAAATTCAATGGAAAATAATTTCTCTAGTAAATATAAGGAAGTAACACAAATCTGCTTAAAATAACATTTTATTTGGGAGACGTTATATTATGAATGAACATCTGAAAACTACCTGATCAAATAAGGTAAAATATAGAGCAAAATTATAAATGCACTAAAAGTTTTAAAGGACTTAAAGCTGCAGATATTTCAAAAAATCCAAAAATGCAAAATAAATTGTATAATTTAAGTATTTAAAAAAATGTTAAAATTCTATCTAGGATTTCTATTAACTTTTCAAAAATAAAATTTATTTTTAGCAAGGTGTCTACGGGACTACCCCAAGTTAATACCTATGGCCAACTATATACATACATATTTATATTCTATACATAAATTTGTGATATTATTATAAATTCAAATAATAGTGACAAATGAGCGTGGATGGCCAATTTGATAGGAACCGTTTCAGCAATGAAATCAGATAAATTGATAAACTCTGATTGGAAACAATCGACCTGGAGTCACACATTAACACATATCCAAGTTCTGGCCAGCAACACTAGATCAGGGCTTGAGCCCGAGACTCCTCAGTTGTTAGTATTATACACTAACCACTGAGCTATGTTGCTGGTTGTTAAAAATTAAACAAAAAATTCTTTGAAAAATATACACTCTACAAATCATCATCATCTACATATTATACATCCGTTCACCATCCGATGCTACATAGATGAAGGCCTCACCAACGCGCTTCCACTCGTCTATGTTTTGAGCAACTTTCTACACATTTTCCTAATTTTGTCTTCCCATCTTCCCTGTGATCTTCCTTTTACCCTTTTGAATTCTCTCGGGAACCATTCTAGCATTTATTTTGTCCTCCTTTCGTCCATTCTTCTAGCTACGTGTTCCACCCATTGCCATTTCAGTCTCTTCACTCTATCCACTTTATCCACAACTCTTGTTATACTTCTCACCCACGTAATCCATTTCCTGTCATTCCTCGTTATGCCAAGCATACAACATTTCATACTTCTTTGAGTGCATTGAACTTTATGTAGAAACTTGGCGTTCAATGTCCAAGTTTCACATCCATACGTCATAAATTAAAAATGACACTTTTCCTGAAGAAAAAGACACTTCATACATATATACATATTTAATTCGGAATCACGAGTGTAATCGATCAAATGATAATAAATTTTATACTACAAATAAAAACCGTATGAAAGACCTTTTTAGTATCGTAGAAATGTTATCCAATTAGGTGAATGTATCGATTTTATATTACACATTGTATATTTATCGTAAAAATATAATAAACATACGTACACTTACAAGTTTATTTCTAACACGTTCACACGTAACCGTACATTATAATACAACAACAAATGAAGTTCTACTCTCCAAGTCAAATATTCCATATCGAGTTTTCACATCTGACAGCAGGAAACATTTCTCGCGCGAGAAATATGAACTGCGGTAGCGCTAGAGCTTTATCAGATATTTACATGCATTACATACCTATACAATATACACCCACATCTAACTTACTATTTTTTTCCTTCGCTATTATTACACGTATTAAAGTCGCTTTGCCTTTATTCCAAAGACAACAATTTTCCCAAGCGTTGACAAAAAGCCTCGTCTATTGTGAAAGCCAACAGTCGAGATCGAATCACTCGAGTTGACACATCGTGAAACAATCTAAACGTGACCGGAATCAGTGTCAATCAAAACTGTTGTTGACCCGACGAAAAAACTAAACATCGATACAAACTTTGCACGCCATCGCTTCTAGCATATCAGTATTATCCCATTTGCGCGACGGGCGACTGTCAACTGCCGTGTAAATTGAGAAGCTGTCAAATTTTTTTTACGCGTAAACTTTTCAATCGCAAACTTTCGAACACGTTCCCTCCAATCAAAGCGAGCAAATAAAAACAAACCGCTCGATCAGATTCGATGTATATTCGGCGCTAATTTTAAATTCGATTAGTTTGAAATTTCATGGCGTGTTCACGATTCAGAAATAATAAATGTAATAATGGTAAACGCGTCGCGTTTTTCAGCAATATCGCAATTGTATTGTATTCGATAAACGGTTTTAATTAAGACATCAATCAGTTTGCGTGCTGTGTTGTTGAATTGTTAATTACGTATACAATTGATCGTTACACGTTATATATGTATAATAAAAGCGGTTTTATTGTGGATGTTGTTTGCTTTGAAAATTCATAAACCCAACGGTGACTGCTGTGAGCAAAACCGAGCAAACTACGAAAAGTGAAAAGTCACAAAATACGACATCGATAATGACGTATCAATCATATTATGACATACACATTTTTTTTGACAATAAATTGCGTTCAAGTATGAATTATTAATGAGTATACATGAAACATGCCGAAGAGACGAGCTATCGTTTTTTGTTTTAATTAACATTTGTTTTAAAATATCGAACACAAATTTCATTCATTTACTTATAAAACTATATTGATTGATTATTCATTCTCAAAATTAATTAACCTTGTATGAATTATTTATATGAAAAATAATGTATTTACATATTAAAAAAGACAGCTTTTATAAAAATTCAAAAGTAAATAAATTTAGACCGAGACCATTTCAAATACTTATATTGCTAAAATCAGATACTTATGGGTCGATCAGCATTTTTATTATATTAATTTAAAGAAAAGGAAGGATAGCATGAAAAGCAATATTTCAGCATGGACGACTAATTTACACCTAATATGTATGTACATATGTACTCGAATAAGTTGAATGATATTTTAATTTGCAATACTTATATTTTATATATACCTATATTTATATTTTATATATATATATATATGTATATATATATATATATATATATATATATATATATATATATATATATATATATATTTATATTTTATAAATATTTATATTTTATAATTTCACTACTCAGTAAAAACACAAAGATATTTTACATAATAATTAATGTATGTATATATTTCTGGAGCTTAATAAAAAAAGTGCCTATGTCATGTTGTCACGTATTGTCACTTAATGAAAAACATGTCGCAATATTATATTGATAATAGACCATGTTACTAAAAATATGTATATCTAATTTACTACATTACAAGTGTTTTTCTAGCATTAAAAATACGATAATTTTCAGGTACTTTCCAATACTCTTGAATATGTAAATTGAATTGAATTAAATAAATATTATAAATTAAGAATCCTATTTAAAATATTATAATGATCATTCACAGCCATTAGACAACATGCATTCGTCTTTATTTTGGACAACTCTCATCCATCTCGTCCCACAATTTTTTCTGATTTCATCCACCAACCTCCCCTGCGGCCTTCCTTCTTTTTATATTCTCTCGGGTACCATTAGAGCACTTCTTTCGTCCAACTATTGTCTGTTCTTCTAGCAAAGTGACCCGGCCGTTGTCATTTCAATCTCTTTACCCTCATCATTACATCAACCACCTTTTTCATACTTCTATCCCAAATATTCCGATATCTATTTCTCCTCATTATGCCAAGCATACAGCGTTCTAATCTTTTTTAAATGCACTGGACCTATGCAGCATTCCGACGTTCAGTGCTAAAAAATGCGTTCAATGCTTCGATCTATGGGTGACGTATTTCAAACTGATACGTCACCCATAGATCGAAGATCTTTTTTTTCAGACAGTGGCATTTTACATTTGAAAACGGCATTCATTCGCCCAAATGCACTCTATCCTAATTTAATATGTCTCTTTATATCCTCTTATTTATTACAACACATATAAATAAGAACAAATGATACATTTGATCGGAAAATCCAAAGTCACATGATTTTTTAATAATCAAAAAAGCTAATGAAAGAGGCGTTTTATAGCAGTACGTGATCCAGAAACGGAGTCCCGTAACGCGGGAGCACCACTAATGGTGTCTGCTTTTTGTTTGCACCGCACAAAATTAAAACTGGCCGACGGTCGCTTATCTACCATCTAAATGTCGTTTTAATTGTGACATTGTGTTTCGCATTCTGCGAGCGAAACACAATTAGTCAAGATCACACAGGTGAGATAGTGTTCGCGGCTCAGATACCTACGCGAGATTGCACGGACGCACAAATGCGCACGCGCACCAATCCCTGAAAAAATATATAAAATCGACCCACCAATACTACCCTGCCAAGACCACGGACGCATAGCTTTAGACTTAAATGCAGTAAGCCTCAAAATTGAAAAAAACAACTTGAAAAACGAGGAAGTACAGCATACTGCATTTTCTATATACCTATGAGTATAAAGAAAATGCAAACTAAAATAAAATTTATTAGATCACATTTATAGATTCCATAAAAAAGTATTTAAAATATGTATATGTGCAACTAATCAATATCATTCGGATGAACTGATATGTTATGTAATCTGTATAATTAATTTCACAATATTTCTAATTACTTATTTTACTATAAAGTATCAATATTGTTTTCGGAAAAAATTCGATCATGACATTGTAAGGGCGAAAACACACAGAGTGGTATGGGACGTCATCTGTTCTTGGCTTCCCACTGAGCACGTGCAGAGTGAATATGTTTGGGAGGTTTCACGTGTATGCATATCCATATGAAACCGATAAGTTTCTCCTATATTTCTTCAAATATGAGATTCACCGTCAAGCAAGGATAAATACAAGGATAAAATATCACCAAACACACTCTAGGGGGTGATTTTTGGGACTGTGTACTATGAATAATGGCTAGGCTAGGAGTGTAGCGATTTTTTCGTATGTTTAAAAGTATCTAAAAAACACGTATCACGTTCCACTCGCCCTAGCTGATGCGTACGCAATATCAATTCCTAATCGTGTTTTTATAATTATCAAATTGTATATTTCATATCAAAATTTAAAGCCTATATATAGTTGATAGTTTTATAACAAAATTTGATACCAAAGATTTTTAACTTAAACTCACAATTCTGATGTATGGACAGTAGGTACTTTTTGCAGTTTACATACCTGAAAATAAAAAAAAATACAATACATTAATATTTTTAAAATATAAGAGCACATTAATAATTTTTAAATATAAAAATAAAATTCGAAAGAATACTAATCAACGGCAATCTGTATTAATTTCAAAACCTTCTAATCGTTTAGTAATTAAATATTTAGCGAAAGAGTATGTATTATACGTACGCATATTATTTTAATAAAAACTAGAATTGATATATCATCGTCGCTTTAATCTAATATGAACACTTTTAGCCCGAAGGCTTTTATATGCCACAAACTTCTATAGCTTGATTATTGTGATTGAAAAAAATTTATAATAGCATATAAGTACACATCTAAAGTGCTATACATAACTAACTATATATGTAGGTGGGTACACAACTCCATGATACAATTTAAATTTTTCGTATATACGTACATATGTAAGGTGATTAAACGAGCGCAATTTTTCAAAAGCGCGTTCCTAATTTGATAAGGTCATAAGCTACAGATTAGAACATCGGTCATTAAACCCCGTATATTATTCAAAACTAACGAAAAAAAAACACTCCGTATATAATAATGCGAGAAACGACACGCCACACCGCAGCGAATAGATGATTTCTAATTAAATTACACGTACGCGGTCGTACCCTCAACATTAATAATTTTATTATAGTATACACCGAAAATTATTCAGTACAAAAAATATACACATCGGTATAAGTTACGAAAGGGCGGGCTCTTCAGTATCATCACCCCATTTTTTTTTCGATGAAATAATACTAATGTCGCATTTCTAATTGCGATTTCACGCAATCGCGAAGGTCCTGTCGCTGAGGACGACGGTCGATATGGCTCCGGGCACTTTCTCCTCGGCATCGTCATCATCATCATCACGGATGATGGTGATGTTGTCGTGTTTTCCCATAGTGGTCGCGCGCGGTGGCCGCAACAAAGGCCCGGTGCGGTCATTAGCGACCTGCAATCGGAATGCCGCGTTGATGAATGGTGGTGAGAAGAAGAGTGATGATCGGTGTCAAGTGTGCCGGCTGATGTGACTGATGTCACTGGAAATAATATCAGAAATGGCCCGAGGGGGTGGTGAATGTAGTTAATCGGACAAACGACTCACCCGAGTACATACGATATCGGGCATAATACAGTTCATATTTCACTACAACTTATTGGGTCGTTTGTAAATTTCCCATCAGATTCTGAAAGCATATATGTATGTAAAACATATGTAGTTCAGTGTGCAATCGAATCCTACGAATACGAATAACGAAATTTCCACCACAATGAATAATTTCTGCGGTTGCAAACATTACTTAACGACAGTTTTCAGATTTTTCTAGTTCGTCACAATGAACTTTCAGTGTAACGAAATAAGTCTGTAGAGTTTTGTTATAACGACTTTTAATCGTATCGCTATTGTTGTAATTGTAATACTTTCATGTTGTGATTTTTCTGTGAATTTCTTTTTTTACACTGAATTTGGTTCCATTATTTTCATTCCATAAAATTAAACACACACTTTCATCATATGAAACATATTATAGTACTTGTTCTAAAAATAATGTTGTATTTAAAATAAAAATAATAATGGTAATAATAACTACCAATAATATTTTAAACGATATGTGTTTATGAATTACTTTGACTTGAGTTTTATTCTATCATAAACAGAAATATTTATAATACTTTATTTTAATTTTAATATTATTCATATCTCAACAATTAATACGTATTTTTTATGTTCAAATTTAAAATATATAACCAAGGAAGCTCTTAGTGACTTTTATTTTCAAAATAATGACATGAACATGAAAAAAAACGATTTTATCAAAAGAACACTTCCGCAATGTAAATAGTCATTGTAAGCGAGACGCGCTTTGTATGAGAGTTTCTGGTAAAACGGCGACTTTGAACTCTCGTTAATCAGTCAAAACTTATTATAATGAACCCAATTAAACTAAAATATGTGAATATTGAACGTTTATATTTTTTAAATAGTAAAAAAACGATTCTCACTTTTTCAAACTTTTCTTCGAGATAAATCGATTGGTTGGGGCCTCAGGAGTCAGGACATGGCTTAAAATCGATTTTTTTTTATTTAACGGTTCCTTGATACGGCTCGAGTTTTCTACTGGGTCCATCAATGGAAATCCAAAAATGTACATTATGTATGTACCTTCAATAACGGTCACACTTTATTAATTTAATTAATTTAATTTAAGCCATCCATATATATATATGTATTGTAATATGGATATGTATTTTATTACAATATAATTTCATTTTAGTAAGAAATATGTCATTAGACAGATATGTACATATATGTATAAAAATATATATTCTGTCGACAGTGTATAATTCATAAATAATATTTTTTCAAAAATCTTAGCGTGAGCGTTCAAAGTTTCAATGTGATCATCGCGACGTTTATTATTGCTTTCGATATATGCATACAAACTGTCTACAAAAACTTTTTTCCTACTTTGTCTACAAACTATAGTACAAAGTATCGAATCAAAAAGCTACAAGGAAAATCAATGAGTATTCTCATGATAAAACACAAGAGGCGAGATTTGAATTTTCGTTTGAAGTTTGCTGTCTCTTCCCCGGGGAGACCGTAGACGAGGGGCTAGCAGCAAGGAGAAGGAGGAGGGAAAACTCATAGGAGGCAATATCGTCAAATACTATTATTCCACTTATTTGTAAACTTTTGTAACTCCAGCGGTAACAAAGGGGACTGCCGCGAACCCGTCGGGGAACGGGAAATCACGTTACTCGCGCTTATATGCCGTGGAATTGATTCCGTACTATAAGGGTCGAAAGGGGGATAGGGTGGGTCCTGTGTCCGCTCTAACGAGGTTTTTATGTGGATATTGTGCCCGGATTCCCCCGAGGATAAAAAAATACGCATCAAATACTCCAAATACTACGCATTTGAATATTACGCGCCAAAAATCATCACGGAAAAATATCAATATCAAGATATATAATATAATATATGAGCAATGGTTTTGTATATTTCGAAAGTGGAAATAGTATCATACAAAAGTTTATCAAAAACAATTCAAAAACCATATGTTCTAAATAAAGTTTGATAACTGATCTACATACATATCAAGTAAGAAAGTAAGCTTGAGGTGGGGGGGGGGGTCAATGCAATATTCTTAACGTCATTTTTGTTCGCAAAATTTAAATAAATTTGATTCAGTGTAAGTAGATTAAAATTTGATTGGAAAAATCCCCAACATCAAGTTAAATCAAGTCCTTGCATCACATTAAGTTACAGAAAACCATTTAAGAAAAGTCATAGATAGCCATAGACTTAAAATGGTGCGATATAAAACTAAGCACGTATGAACATATATTAATCGCTACCATGGCTTCTGTTCGTAAGCCCATAAAATCGATATCTTATATTATGCAATAAATGTACAAGACCCCAAAGCAATCTCATTATATGCAAGTTTATTATCATAATCGTTAATTTTCAATAAAACCTCTACGGAGTATGAGCAGCGTGTTGAATCGCGGGTCGATGAAGTGTTAAGTGCATTTAAACAGCATCCGCGTAACTCTCTCGTCGCAATTAACCGTTTTGCCGTTAACACGTTGCGGTCGCACGTCAAGCACGAAACATCGACCGCAGAACAAAAGTGATTTATTAGTATACGGCCCAAAGCCTCGGGCTAAAAACAATAGGGGAGGCGGCGGAGATGGGATCGGGGACGAGGGGTGGAAGGGAGGGATGTCGCGAAATTAAAACGGGAAGGGCGCATGCTCAACTACCCACCTACCCCCGTCATCAGTGAACTTCTCCACCCACCCCAGTGCGACCCTTCGTACCTCTAGTCTCTTTGGTGCCAGCCGCGGGCCAAAAAGGCTAAATAATCAAATTGGGCTAAAGCAATTCTGCATCGATTTGTGCCGCCGCTAAACACTCGCATTTAAAACGTGAGGGGTAGCATTCGAACGCTTTCGAAATCGATGAATGTTCAACAGATTCGCTCTCACGGTACTATATGTAACTCAGACATTGTGCATATATGTAATATATAAATATCGGTATATTTACATAAAATCTTTTGTCTCCTAGCCAAATTTTAACCCGAAAACCCTTTAGATTTTATAAAATACGCTACTTATGTATAGATTCACAATTTATGTTACTTCAATGATTTTATATGCTTTGAAATAGAATTTTCAATAATATTGCTCTCCATATTCTTAGCTTCTACATATCTAAAAAATTTACTTTGAAAAAACAGCAATTGCAACAGTAAATGTAAGATTAATTAATTAAATTTGTACTTGGAAGTTTTGCTCCTGTATTTATTTATTTATATTTTCCCATAATGCCATTACGGGCTGATTTTGGGCGATATAAACTGTTACACATATAAATTTGAAATCATATTCAAGTAGTGGTGACAGTGGGTATGATGGTTTTGCCAATTTTTTATAAGGAATCGTTTCAACAATGAAATCAGATAAATCGGCAAACTTTGAGAGGAAACGATCGACTTCAAAAAATATACAAGTCTCACTAGCAGCACTACAGAAATACTTCCAAATAAATTATTTTCAATCTAAGTTAACCCAGGAACCTCTCGGTGGTTATAATTAACTCAACTACCGAGCTATACTGCTGGCTATTTATCTATGGTTCATGAAAAAAAATCTCATTAGACCTCAATTATTTTGAATTTAAAGCGAAAGTATTTGTTTGAATAGTGTATCTGAAATCAAAGTATCGTTCTTTCTTTTGTTCCATTTCTTTCTTCCACAAAGTGTTAGAAAATCCTCGATAATATCCTTATTTATTTCATTGACATACAGAAAGAACGACAAAATAAATATAACGAAAAAGAATAAAAATAAATATAATGAAAAAGAATAATAACATATGAATAAGTAAAAAGCATGAAGAAATTTCAATATAATATGTACCACATGTCCAGATAGATATGTACACACGCATACAACACACCCATGCATTACATTAAAAAAAATAGTCAAAGCATTTAAAAACTATTGATTATGAAAACCACAAACTGTCCCTTCAATTAGGCCATGAGAGTAAATACATATGTACATATTAATATCAGAGAAATGATCAGGGCAATCTTGAATACTGCCGTGAAGGTGAAAAAATCCAGGCAATCGTACATTTATAAGACACATTGTTTTTATTTTTACATACCTCCTTTATTATTATTGATAGTAGAAAAAATAAATTGGCGGATCTAATATTTCTGATCTTAAAACTGAAGTTCATCTTATTTAAAACTCTCACTAAGTTGCTCTATTCGATTGCATCGTTTGTATTAAATAATGATAAATTAAACAGTAGTAAAATATTATATAGCCTATTTTTGTGCTTCGACGGAAATAATATAAAATAATACTGAATATAAATAAATAAATTTTAAATTTACAGCCCAAATTTTAGAACCATTACTTACAGTAGATGTATATGTAAACAATTTTGGTCCGCCTTAAATATAATGTACGTATGAGTGTAGGCACCAGTTCAAAACCAATTACATAGGAAAATTTTCTACTTGAGCGTGGAAAACAAATGGATCATCGCGTATACATATTTGAAGATCATAGTGCGTTTTGTAATATCGAAATCGCTCACAATATATTATATATACACGTGTTGTGTTTACACTGCGGTGTCCGGTTACACGAAACTGCCTACTTTACTATACGGCAAGAAGCCGGATAGTCGGTATAGTTGAGCGCAAACACTTTTCCCCGTCGTGAAGAGCGCATTTCAAATATTTTTGTCTCAAAACAACTTTTGTTTTTGTCGACTAACAAACAAAACAAAAACCGTCGCGGACTACCCTCCACGAAACGGTGAGCTCGCTCGATGGGACGGTAACGTGTTAAAAAAAACAATAGACCTAGATATATGTATGTAAATATGTATATATATATATATATATATATATATATATATATATATATATATATATATACGTACTACATAAACATGCATGTATATTTGGCCAGAGCAAGTCAAAATATACAAGTGACAATCAAATAAAATATTTAATTATATGAAAAAAATAAACAATCATATAAACGTATTTGGAATTCTTGACTGTAATTTCAAAAGTGGAAAACGCCCCCATTACGATTGAATTTAAAGTATAAATCTATACATCTGAACAATGCTTGTAAAATAAATTTTTTTCGAGCTTAATTCCGTCATTATTTTTATATACACTCACCTAATTGAAAGTTTGCGAAACACTACAATAGTAAAAGCTTTCTAAAATTCGAACATTTCCAAACGTGCCAAGTCATTGTATATTTAACGCTCGATCCAATTAGCGAAATTCAAACAAAAAGCGAATAGATTAAAAAGCGAGTGCCTGAAAGTAGACATGAATAATTTATTAATTATATTTCGAATGCGAATTAAACGCCCACGACCGAAAGGACAGACGCACAGACGGACGCGTATTGTATTTTTGAACAAACAAACATCGCCCCGGTATTAAATTGCAAATGTCACCGAATAGACTTTCTAGTATTAGCACACTGGAAAATAATACAAAAAAAAAACAGCAACTTAAAAGTCTTTGCCGGAAAATATTTACTTAGGTCCAGGTTGTGTCCCCTCGTGTATTCTTTTTCCCATCCTTTTAGGGGTTCGTTCGTGGCGCCAAACATTTCAATTGGTCCTGTACGAGTGTGTATATCTGTGTGTGGGTACACATTAAAAAAAATAATATAATACGGTCCTCTCAGAAGGAAGCTTGTCATCCTTTTAAATAACGTAAATATTTTCCCCCGTGTTATTTTCAATTGCTATACTAAAATGTTGTTACAGGCCAGACACAGAAAGAGAGAGGTTCACCTATCATCAACGACGCTAATTTGATACGAAAACGTAAAACTGTCGACTCATCGATTATCTATTTTTTTTTTCTTCAGCATGTCGCTATTATAAAACGGCGATTTATCAATTTCAAAATTGACCGGAGACATGTCTATGTTAATATTTTCGATTCAATAGAGGCATGACTGAAAAACTATTCTCAAAATAATAACGAGACAGTGCACATATATTATACATATTATTATATAACATTAAGTACACTGATTCATACATAATAAATTACACAGTACATAATAAATAGTTATTAATACCTACATAGAATTGAAATTATAAAAAAAATATCGACGGGACTGATTTAATAGTGGACAACTTAATTCACGAATTCACGAATATTTTTAATTTTTATTGCGTAAAAAAATCATTGCTTCTTAAACCTATTTAAAATATAACAAAGCAGCTAAATAATCATCCCCAAACTTCATGAAAAAAATGCACTTTACAAAGCTTTATTTGTATTAATCATATACTCAAATGAAATGGATATATGTATGTATGTATGTACATATGTACGTATCAAGAATAAACGACTAATAACATTAAAAGAAAATATTTAAAAAGGGCAACAATTCTAATTATCAGTTTTCAATAGATCGTTAGTAATTTTTGTGATAATATTTTGTGTAAGAGCATATAATAAAAATGGATGGTCAGTATGTCGCTAATTGCTTTAAATATTTTTAACAAGCAGACAATAGTCGAGTAGTCACTGTCACTGATAATATAACAAAATGATCGTCTACATATTTACTGACCAAATCACAACGAAGCTGACCAAATAAATACCAAAAAACGAGGCCTATAAAAAGCCGAACAAAAAGTAAAAAGTTTCATACAACTTCAACTTTCGTATGTATGTATGTCCGTACGTAAGTTTAGGTATATAAAATTATCACAGAATACTACCAATAATCGAATAATCAGTCACTACCTGTTGATTCTTAGAAAGAAGCAGAAAATTTATAAAAATACTACACAGGAAGACATTTAATATACGTATATATTTCTTTAAAATTTTCTCCATATTACACACAAGTAGGTAGGTTAATTACAGTTTGAGAAGCACTCGATACTAATCTGGTGATGGATAGCATCTCGCCTTGTGTTTATCGACGAAATCGATTAAACGCCCGCTTTTATGCGCGGGTCATTATTAATTAACACGTTGACGCCCGACGCGTCCGCGATCATAGCAACGGCGCGGCGATTCGCTGTGCTTTTTATTATTCGTATATAATAAGTATTAAAATTTATTATCATTAAATGCGCGTTTATTTATGTGGTATTAACTGTGCTGACGATAATCTGCTTATACGCAGGCACATAATGGCGGCCGCACACGTTCGCATCTCTATACAATCACATATGTATGTACAAGTGAGTATGTGTTTAATCCGATCGTGTTTGCGCAATCCGGTCAATCTGTTAACAAACGGCTTACGGAAGTAAACACCCGGACGATATTGGATTAAATCTCATTTATTATAATTGGCATAAAAAATGTTAGTTGGTCTATGATGAAAATCCTATTGGAAAATTTTTTTCTCGCGTATTGAATTAAACGCCATATTATATATGAAGATTAGTCAATTAAAATTGAATGATAAAAAGCTTAGAAAGTTTAATTAAAATTAACATTGTGACGCTCATAACGTGACCGCTTTAAAAGGCAATTTGCAAGCAGGACGTATTGAAAATGATTTTTAAATTAATCGCGCTAAGCATGTGGAGAAAGTTTTGTAGAATAATTAATTACTATTTTCAATATATTCCCGACATGAAGGATGTTTTTTTTTTGTTTATTGGAATCGAATCTGACGTGTGAGTTGACATCAAAGAAATTTTTTTTTAGTGAGTATTCTTCATACGACACTAATTCTCCGTGGACAGTTTGAGAATAGCCGAAGTAAGGCATTATAATGACGAGTCCGGTTTGTCTTTCTCGTAATCCAATCAAACGTATAAAGCTCGTTAATACACCTGAGGCTCTCAAATGCAAAACAAGACCGTAAAGTTTTAATACCGCTCGTTTGAAAGGAGGCCATATTTAAATTACACTACGACACATTAATATTGAAATATTAAATTTTGCATAATATCAAAACCGAATTTATAACTGAATAAATTGGAGGTTCGTGCATGAAAGCTGCACACATACATACATATATCAAAAAATCTGTTTTTTTATTATTTGAAGTACATACCTACACATTTTTTAATTTTAAAATGTATAGTTAACTATATAGTAAAGTATTAACGTTCATAGATAAGATTATATATGTATGTACGTATATACATATATTTTTAATTATTTTTATATACAATACATATGTAATACTTTTATTATTATATTTGATCCAAATAAATCAATATATTTAATTGTTAATTAGTAAAATTATTATTATTATCATATGGATTTAATTAAAAATATTAATATTGAAATGATTACATTATAGTACGTTTGAAGTTTTCAATAAGGCTTTACACGATTAAAAAATAACATACGTACATACATGCATATATACATACATACATATATATGTATGTATATGTATGTATTTCAAATATTATTGAAAATTTGACGTATTTGGAATTATACTATAAAATGTTTAAGTATTTTTACTATTTTGCTGTATACACTAACAATAAAATAAGATAATACTAAAAAAATGGCCATTATTTATAAAAAAATAAAATAATGTTAAAAAAATGATAATACTAAAAAAAAAGTTATATAACTTCTTCTAACTACCTTCACTAACTTCTTGACTAGTTTCTGTTTGTCAAAAAGTACACAAAACAAAAAGAGGTTTACTGATTCGTACAGTTTCATTTATAAATTACACTATTATAACTAAATTCTCGTAAAAGTTACTGACCATTTACTGAAAAAAACTAACCATTTAAATTGTTGCCCTTTTCATATATAGTCTTTTATGCTATTAGGTGTTTATTCCTGATATGTACATATGTACATACATATGTACATACATATGTATATACATACATATATACGTATCCATTTAATTTGAGCATTTGAATTATACAAATAAAGCTTTGTAAAGTGCCTTTTTATCATGAAGTTTGGGGATAATTATTTAGCCACTGTATTATATTTTAATTAAGCTTATGTAAGAAGCAGTGATTTTTGTAAGTAATAAAAATAAAAAATACACGTGCATATTAAGTTTTCCAGTATTAATCGATATTTTTTTGTATTTTTTGTTATAATTTTAGTTCTACGTAGGTATAGACTTTTTATTACGGTATTACCCAGAATGAATTATAGTACTTAAAATCAAATAATATTACATATGTATATGTGCACAATCTCAATGAATCAAATTGAATATTTATCTAAAATTTAACACAAAAATATAACATTTTATGTAGTACTTACGATTTTTTATAATCCGGCTATAATAATTTAGTAGTGTAATTTAAGCCGCGATAATAAAAGTGTATGTAAGCCATAAGCGTGCACATTTATCGGAAAATTCATTTTTTATTTACCCGCTTATGTACTGTGTTACAGATATAATCGGCCACCCGTCGGTATTCGTTCACACGTTCGTGGCACTCATTTCGACGGCATTTATTAAGTATTTATTTTTCATTCTTATTTTATTTATTACCTATATATGTAGATATGTATGTATGTATGTGTGTGTATTTACGTATTTTTATTTCTATATTTTTTTCTCGAAAACGCGATTCGTTCCGCGGTTACGAGCGGAATGCGACGGGTTTTCCTCTCGCACCCGAAATGTAAATAATAAATCAGGGGGGCGCCCGTTCGTAAAACTGTTATTAATTTGTCCGTTACTTGATTTATACACGTTCGTACGCGATGTGTAGCTACTACGACTTTAACTCGCTATAATCGAACCGAGAGCTTTCGTTCGAAATATGCAGTGAGCATAGTACTCGGTAGCCGACCGTAATTATGACATCAAAATACAAATTACACCTATTTCGAGTTTTTATTTTATTACGCGCTATTTAAATTTTAATTATTACGCCTATCGAATACGTTTGCTGGATTGTTGCGCAAATACCTACGTAGTTTAATCTATGATTTAATGTTCTGGGAAATATTTGTGGACAAATGAAACTTTGTATAACTGAAAGTCATATAATAAATTTAAAAAAATGAAAATCTCTAAACTTTATATACCATAGGATATTAAGCCGGAGCGAAAAGTTTGAGTTTTTGATTTTTAACAATGGATCTAGTGGAAAATTTCATCGATTTTAAGCAATGTCTCCGGAATTTTTTGTGCATAAAATAAAGATAGATACAAAAGGAAGCTTTAAACAACTTTTATTTTCAAAATAAATCCGGGAACTGCTTCTGCCATTCAAATGGTCGTCGTGAGCGTGGCTTGCTTTGTATATATTCAGGAAAAACAGCAAATTTTAAATCAAAATCGACCCAATAGGTGATCACCTATTTAACGGTTATTTTTTTAAATAGTAAAAAAAATAAAACTTTTATTTAAAAAATACCCACATTTTCGAATGTTTTCTAGATGAATCGATTGGTTGGAGACACAGGTCATCGTTTAAATCAATGATTTTTTTATTTACCGTTTCTTTGATGCAAAGCAAGTTTCCACTAGGTCCATAGTAGGGATCCCAAATATTTGAATATATTTGTATATGGAATATATAGTAGCTTTAAATTATTTATATGTAGTTTTAAGACGTTAAGATATTATTAAAATTTTAAGAGAATCATTATCCGTAACATCAAATAGAACTAAATGTGCTGAAGATTGAAAACAAAAAAATAAGCTCGTACAAAAAGTATTCGAATATTTGGATTTGGGATCCGTAGTCCATAGTAGGAAATCTAAAATTTACACTTTTCGCTTTCGTTGTAATTTTAAAATATAAAAAACTTAAAATAAACACATACACATGTTTGATCTTCATTATGAAAAGTTAACAATAGCACAATAATAAATAAATATGTATTTTTAAAATTTTAAATTGATAATATTCACTTTTTTTCGCTTCCTATAAAAAAACGTAAATACTATTTCCAATGTTGCTATACGCGTTATTTCGTGTGATACAAAACATATTGTAATTAATTTAATTCAAAGAGGTAGGTAAATATTACAGCCAACGTGTACCTATAAATATTAAGGGTATGTATTTTTTCTATAAAATTGCGCTTACTGAAGGGTTAATCATAGTCAATTGTCTACGAAATGTGCGCTAACGCAGTGTTTAAACCGCGCGGTTCGAAATTAACGTGTCATATTTAAAAATTAAATACGCAACTGCGTCGCCACTTAACTCGTTATATCGGTACGATTTTTTAATTGCGAGTTCGCCATAGCAAAATTGCGTTGTTGTTTGTTTTAACCGCTAATTACACAGAGAACTTAATTGCTCAAAACGGCAGAATATTTATACAAAAAAGTAAATTAAACGTTATCCGAAATAAATTGCGCTTATGCTTAATGCGATTATGTTTTAAAAAAAGCCACGACTACATCTATCGCTCGCAAAATGAGTATTATGTTTTTTATGCGGATTTGTGCATATTTTTTTAACTATCACGAAACGAGCATGTTAAATTTTGAATGAAAATCACACAAACATGTCCATCAAAAATTTTGACGTGTTTTATTTAATATCAATTTGTTTGATTATTTGTAAATAATCGTGTAGGTATTTTACACATGTACCTATTAATATATAAAAGTGAGTTGGGTCGTTAATATCTAAACTATCTTGCTAATTATTTTTAAATCGAATTGATACAATTTTTATTTTTTAGTATCAAAAAGCCGACGGTCTTTTTGAAACCCATTTTTTAAACATGTTAGCAAAATAAATTTATTGTTTTTATATTCGACTAGGTATAATACTTAGATTGCGTTTAACTATTTAAAACATTTTATATCCATTACATTAATAACATTTAAAAATATTCAACAGTAATAACATACATATTTATTTGCGATAATCACTATATTGTCCATTTAAATTGCATACTAAATGTATAATTATTTTACAATAAAAATTAAAATAGATTAGCATACTTACATATTAATAAAAAAAAACTCAATACAATATAATTCATAAGATAATATAATTAAAAAATATTGCCTACAAATTTATACTAACGATATTTTTAATGCATTCTTAATTGTTTTTAAACTCGCCCAATGGAAATAATTAAAGGATGTACATATAAATATAAAAATTAATTATGCCAAATTAACATAATGCTATCAAATAAATCGCGGCTATACTCGCACGTGTCATCTGCGCGAAGTATTTGATTATGATCGAAAACCGCGAAAATTTCGAGTTACAAGAAAACAAAATTTTCTCATGAATTATTGCGCATTAATACAACGTAAAATTGCGCACGTTAATACAATAATTATGCGAATAAATTACACTCATAAAACGTATCGCGATTTTAAACACGAGCGTAAGAAGAAAATGGTCGTACAAAATTAATAGGCGCGTCAATCCCGACCAGTTTGAAACTCACCCTCGATAAAATTCAACACAATAAATAAAATTTAAAAACGGCGAAAATTTTACTAAATTTTCCGAAGAAAACTCGCGTATATAAACGGTGCGAGATTTTGTGTGCCGACGACGCTTCCCAGATGCGTCGTTGGAAAACGTGCAACGCACGCGTAAAAGCGACCGAAAAACTCTCCCGAAGGCATTATAACGCCATTAATTATGTAAAAGAAAATAAAACGTGCGTTGGGTTTTTTTAATGTCAATTGATAAGCCGAAATAGCTCTTTTTTTACCTATTTGGCTTTGTGTGTGTGTTATTTAGGCGAGTCGTTAGGCGTTTCGGAGAGCGAGCGGCGCGTGAGACCGGCCCGAATGATTAATGGTCGACAAAATATGAAACAGTAGCGGACAAATGGTCGAAAATGACCACGGACCTCCGAGTCGACACTTTGTACCGTTTGTCGTTGTTATTTTATAAAAGTCGTTGGAAGTTAACACTTTTTTTCTCAAGCCGAGCGATCCCATAGAAAAAATCAAATGATTTCCCAATGAACAATATACTCTGTAAATAAATGCCGTAAAACGAACTATTTACTTTCCCCTTAAATCATATATATATAATCTCAGTTTCACCTTATTTTTTTTGTTCTTTGTAACAGTGTAAAGTACACTATTTAGTCCTTATTTGAAATAAGGAAGCTCTTATGACAGATCCATTGAGGTTAACAATGGATAATGTGGACCCTGAAGACCAGGATGATCAGCCAAATCGAAGCTTTTGAGATGTGGGTCTACAGGAGTATACTGAAGATCCCATGGACCAAAAAGGTCACAAATTAAGCTGTTCTCAGCATGATAGGGAGAGGCAGGGAACTTGTTTCTGTCATCAAGCGGAGAAAGATGGAGTATCTCGAACACATGATACAGAGTCCAAAATACGAATTTCTCCGTTTGATAACCATGGGAAAAATAGAAGGGGGAAAATTGATTGGGAGGAAGAAGGTGTCATGGCCTCAAAACATGTGCATGCTAACCGATATGAGCGCCGAAGATCTGTTCCGAGCCGCTGAAGACCGATGCGGATATCTATAAATAATCGACGAGGTAGTCGCCAACGTCCGGATGCGGACAAGGCAATAAGAGGAAGAAGAAAATCGCCAACAGGTGGCTTTCCTGTTTCTAATTGGGTCAGATCCTTGTTGGAAAGAAGTAACTCACATCCTTATTCCACCCTTTCAAAATCAAGTTTGTAGGCTAAGTTCAATATTTTTTCGAATTCGAGAAAAAGTATAAATTTTGAGATCACAACATTTTAGCCAAATTTTCTACATTTTTTCGACTGTATACCGAAAAATGCTAGGCCGTGAAGTGAGGTATTATTATAAACAAGTTTACCTTTTAATAATTTTTGAGCAGTTGAGACTTATTCTTGAAAAATACTAGGAAATATTTTCTAGTCAAAATCAAACAGGTAAATAATATTATATTTAATACAATAATAAAAAGCACTGAAAATACTATTTTTGGCATATTTTTTATACGACACAACTTCACGTAATATATTCATATGTAACATTTTAATTTAGGCAGGTGTAATATATCATATGTACATATGTATGTTTGTAACATCACATTTTTTTACTACGAAAAAAGTATATATACATATGAGCGCGTCACGATACTATAAATACATAGAACTAGCGAAAATATGTACAAATGTACATAAAATCACATAATAAAAGTTCTACGATAAAGCGAGAAAATCCTACATAGCGTATTATTCGTGCTACGTCTATGTTACCCCTTAGTGTCTTAATCGCCAGAAACCGATCAAAACCAGAAGGGTTGCCACCCTTAAACCTCAACAACAAGAGAGATGATTCGTGAGATTAACGGCTTTCACAATGGACGTCCCACGAATAATACCAAAGTGAACAATCGACATCGTCGAACGAATTTTCCACACGAAATATGTATTATAGGATTTCTAAACACATATGTTTGAATAATGATCTCCAATATAGACGTGAATAAATATTTTTTACATTTGATATTCTCACGGATATAAATATGAACACTCGAAAACTCTTTAAAGTTTTCATACGAAGCTTGAAAAACCACTCGATTTTCTTTTGATGTGCGCTTTTTACACCGACGGTAATAAAAAAATTTATGAACATCGCTCATGGTGGCTTTTTTCTTTCCATTTTTTTTGTGTTTAGCGATACGTATAAAATAACAACACCTCTTGAAACTGAACAATTCTTGTGTCTTTTCAGCTCAAAACACGCTCGTTGATTCCGAACAAAAGACGGCGGCGAGCCGTCGAACAGATGTAAAAGATTCGAATACCCCGAAACGCATCATAAAGTTTTATACCACATGTACTTTATACCGCCTATACATCATTTGTAATAAACCAGTTCACTGACTAAAATCAACCTTTTATTGAAAAGTGCATATCAATGCTTCATAATCGAAAAAGTATTGCCTATATGTAGTTGATTGATAATCGCAAAAACCATACACAAACCGAATAATCTAATATATAATTTCGAAAGAGACTTTGTATGTATGTAAGGTTTAATGAAAGGTTTATTGGGAGCATCGAAAACAAATCTATATTATTATGTTTCTATATTAGTTTCTATATTATTATGGTTAAATATTATTTTTTTTTCGATTCAAATAAATTTAATAAAAAACAAATGAATATTTACTATAAGATTCGCCATGTTTAAGCTGTTTATACATATATTACAAATAATGAGCGAAGCCAGGAAAAACAACTAGTTTTATATAAAATGAAATGAAAAGTTTAAAATAGCTTGTTAAAAATAATACGGTTACCAACAGTTGCCGTCGGCAATAGTTAAATTAATTCTGTTTTTTCATTTATTCACTTCATTCACACCATTTAAAATAAAATTAATAATTGACAAATATGTATAAAAACTTTGTTTTATTTTTTTTTCATAATCATAATTATTATAACTATATAAAATTTAATATTAAAATAAACATGTTTTGTTATTATAATGCACCTAGAGCATCTTTAAAAATGTCTCTATAGTAACATATGTATGTACATATATCGAATAAAATTACGCACAATTATGATATCGATATTTACATATATTCTAGTTATTATTATTATATTACATAATGATTAATTTATGTAACTAAAACTTTATTCATTCGAATCACGAATAATTCAACTTTCCGTATTAGGTGATACAATTTTTTCCAGTTGAAATCTAGCAGGCCCAATAATATACATATTATGTACATGTACAAAAATAATAGTCATAGATACTTTACTTACGTATGTCTATGAGTAAATTTTTTTTATAAATTTATCTATGTACGTATTCTTTTTATAATTATATTAAAATATAATACATATTTCAATACTATCTCAATGAAATAGCAAAACTAAACATTAAACTTGAATTTAATTTCATATTACATACATGTGTTACAGTTAAAAATATTTGATCATGAAAGTTCTTTAATCAAGCTTTTATAAACCTATAAACATATGTATGTATGTTTAACAATCCTTAAAAAAATATCGGAAAATTTACTCTACTAAATTTTCCCCGATCAATTCATATATACAAATACGACTGCGAACAGCGATTTGAAACCCCAAGCGTAATCTGCTCCCAGTTGACAAAAGCCTAAACCACACGTCGACGAAACTGTTGCAGCTTGTCAGCTGTGTCCAACATTATTATTATATATTATATTATTGTTATGTATGTATAGAGCAGAACCGACAATGAACGCGCCGTGTACATTTCCCAACAATGGCGATTCCACAAAATCGCGTTATACGCCCTTTTTACTCGCCTCGTACACATAAAAAAAACCACGCACACATAGAATCAGCACATAATATAGTGAGTGCATAACTCTCACCTCATCATATAATATACCTATATTATACCTGTGCATTTGGCATTGTGCGTGTTTGAAAATCTGTCGATTTCCTTCGACGAAAATGCCCTTAATCCGCATTGTCAGGATGCGGGTCGGGATAATGGCAATGTTACGGGACACCCGATTCATTGTTGGCGACACCTTTCCATTATTAAAATGTACCCGTCGGTTTTTGTTCCAATCGAGTGTTTGTGCTGTGACGCTAATGAACGCATATACGCGTAATTAATGCAACGCATTCATAAGCTATGTACCTATGTATATATCGAAATATGCAATAATAACATCATACTATTTAAGTGTCGTATTGGAATAATTACACAATTGTACAACGTCAATTTTTAGGGAGGGAAAAATTGGGGTAGGTTTCTATGCGATTTCTCAAACCAGGTGTAGGTTTAGATATAACATTATTAAATCATTCACGTGCTATATTTTTTAGAAAAATAATTCGCATCAACACCGAAATATCAGATAACAATACCAAACGTAGCCGATAAGTTTTTAAAAGATTTTCTTATTTGAAAATACATTTTATAGATACAATTATATATTTAACTAGAATATTATCAATATTGAAGATTATAAAAAAAACTTCTGATTGAGATTTTAAGTAAGACTATAATATTGAAAAACGTTTTCAATTTAGTAATATGTAAGTAATGGTTTAAATACTAATACAATACTTACTATAAACATATTAGATACTTCTTAATAATAGGAAAATAGTTAATTTCTGAATATAATTTAAATATTAAAAACAGTAGCTCACAATGATATAAAAAATAATACTTTCACAACCCAGTAATAAAAATCGAGCGCTGTATGTAATTTAAATCGACTATTAAACTATTATCCCATCAAACAATAATTATAAATTTTTGAAAACTTAAGCATACAAACAATTTTCAACGCGTAAAGGTGAAAATGGGAAATATAATTGATTTATTTATATCGTCCACGGTTAAAAAATACCACTTTATATATAAAACTTTGTTTGGAAATACAAACTAAAAATGGTTTTATTGAAATCTAAATATCAATGAAATATCGCTCACCGGTTCGCTTCACGTAGAGACACTCTAAGCCCCATTTAAGAAAAGTAAGTAAGCAGATACATGTACAAGGCAGATCTTTGTCGACGATTCGAGGCTATCACATTCATAAAGAGACAAATAAGCGGTGCCTTCTGTTCGATACGACCCGTCTGCAGGTAAAGTCATCACAAATCACTTAGGCCACGAACGAGACGAAGTTGGCGAGCACATGATCGGGTTGTTCGTGGTCGTGCTCGGCTAATGATTATTTATCGTTTTTAACTGAGCGCGGCGGACCCGTTTCGATGTCTTAATAGTGACCTAATCCGAGCATTAAAGAGTTATTCCATTCATTAGGCAGGACCGGTAGCGCGGCGATTAAGAGCGCTGGATTTTCGCCCCGCGCTCTTTCGCTCCTTAATCTTTCTAGCATATCACCTTTTGAACGTTTAATGCTATTTAATTGCAGGTTTCATTCGTAACAGATGCTGTTTTGCCGCTGTTACACCACCCGTTCGCTCCGTGTACGACCGAGAGGAGCGATCCCGAAACGCAGATAGCGCTTTTGTATCTAAACGTTCGTTGCTATAATAAATTACGTTTATGTTTCTTTTTCTAGGAGTCTCTAGCCAGCGCAACGAATGATACGCCCGTTTGTGCTTTTTTCGTTTTCGATTATTATTTATCGGGTGAAACGTATATATTTTCTGCGTTACAAATACAGAAGTCGTACGGGTTGTATGCAAATCAAAAGTTGAATAATTTCACATCGGTCAGTACCACACGAGGCGTTTAAAACTTGAATTTATTCAGACCGAATTGCCCATTATTACATAGTTTTGTTCTTGCGTAATATTTATACCATAAATATTTTTTTATATAAAACTGTAGGTGCTTTTATAAATGTATATATGTATGTAAATCAATGCAATAAAAACTTTGGCAACATTCATCGGAAAATTTTCATTAACTTTTATTTTATATCAATCCAATTTGTTTTTATTTGATACGGTGGTTACGATGATAGGCTGTGAATTATTTTGATGATTCGTTACATATGTGTATGTCCTACTTAGTAATTATTTTATTTACACGGTATTTAAATATATTTCAAAGAAATCAAAGAATCAAATAAAATAAGATTTCAACGCTTAGATATATATCAAACCTACTGAATTTAATCTGAAAGACGCGTATCAAGTAGTATTTTTAATTATAAATACATATTAGATATGTAACTTTGATGCACCTAATTATAATATTTTTGGTTAGATGAATGAATGTAAAAAATTATACATATACTCCTTCTAAAAATTAATTAATTTTCATATTAAACACAAATTTACTATATATGTATATATATGTATTCATATATACATATGTAATTATAAATAAGTAGGTACATTGTACAGTAATATATCTACTTGTGTACACGTGTGTACAAGTACACAGAATGGGTACTAATTAATACTTATAACAACTTTTAATTTATCTTTACCTACTTTATTTTATATATTTATTTTACATATTGTACATATGTACGTATATGTAATCATATTGTCCTCTACAGTAGAGTAAATATACAAATATATCATTTGAAACGTTATAAAATCAAAATTTATTTTAGAAAATATGAAGTGCATAATTCTAACCACACTTTACATGATTGGTGGAAAACGTAGTTTTTCTTTTATACACTCTGTTTGTTAGAATGGTTTTTCTAAATATTATTATAATAAACATCTTTAATTAAAATAATTAATATTAAAACTATAAAAATATATAAGATATAAGGAAGAAAAACCGTATTTTCCAATGAACATATAAAGTGCAATAATGTTTCATATATTATACCTAGCATAATCGATTAAATTATATAAACCATTGAAGTAAACTAAATAAATATATAAACCATTGAAGTAAACTAAATAAATATATAAACCATTGAAGTAAACTATTTCAAGACGCCTATAATCAACTTCTTATGCAGATATTTACTTAATAACTTAATGATGAAATACGTATAGCATATTTAAATAGTAAAATTATGAACCTTATGTACATGTACACACATATCTGGTCAACAGATCGCATGAGACGTTTACTTTCGCGATAATTATACATAACCAATTGACATTTGACAACATCGTACTGACGGAAACATATCAAATTGCGCAAGAATATATCGGTTTACTCGCGGCACTCCAAACAAAACGACATATGTATGTATATACAAACATACATTTGTTTTATATTTACGCTTATTTTTTTTTCTTCTCATTGTATCATATTTTCTTTTTTTTTTTGTTTAGCCACAGTGATGACTTGGAACTACTCTGTAATGTCACTATAGCAAAATTGTAATAAACACATACATATGTATGTAAATACACATAAAGCGATCGAGCTAATACGAATTTCGAAGAAATATTCCATTTTGACTCTACATAACGATAAAAGAGGGTGGCGAACGAGGCATTCGAGGGTGTTCACGAGAACGTCACTCAACAACTTATGGGGACAACAGACACACATTTTCATGTAAATTTTCCTACCTGTTTTTGGCAGCGGCCGCTCTATCGCGCTGTCTCCGATTCTTGAACCAGTTGCCGACCTGCGTGGGCGTGAGTCCGGTGGCCTGCGCCAGCTCGCGCTTCTTGGTCGGATTCGGATACGGATCCTGCAGATACCACTCGCGGAGCAGACTCCTCGTCCGCTCCTTGAAGCAGTGCGTCTTCTGCTCGCCGTCCCATATGGTGCGAGGCAGCGGGAACTTCTTCCGCACGCGATACTTGTCGACGGGCCCCAACGGCCGTCCGCGCAACCTCTCCGCCTCCTGATAGTGAGCCTCGAGCCACATCGCCTGCAGTTTCCCGTGCGAGTCCTTCGTGAAGCGATGGTGCTCGAGGATGGCGTAGAGGTCGCGGAAATTGCCACTGTGGAAGGAGACGATGGCCCGAGCGCGCAAGACCGCCTCGCTGCGGTCCAGTTCGGCGACGTTAGGATGGGCCACCGGCAGCGACCAAAGGAAGCGCGCCAAACGCTCGATGTCGCCGCTCTCCTCGAGGGTTTCGCAGACGGCGGCCACTTGGGCCACTGTGAAGCTGAGGGTTGGTAGGGGGAGCAATCTCGCGACAGGCGCTGCCCAGGGCGGAGGGCCAGGGGGCGCCGGCGCGGTGGCCGAGGCAGGGGCGTCGGGCCAGCGCGCCGGCACCACGCTCTCTCTGTATGACGCAATGGCCGCTGGGCGCGCGCGGGTCGGCCGCCCGAGCCGCGGCGCGCCCGGACCCGACTGCCCGCTAACCACCAACATCGTGCGCAACGGACACACCTATCAGGCGGGCTCTACCTCTCTCGGCCAATCGGCAACCGACAATGGCCGACCAACGGGCGACTGTCTCCGCCTCGCCCCTCCCCTCCCCTCCCCACCCCACCCCTCCTCTCCCCTACCTTCCCCGGCCCGATTTGCCGTATCGTTTGTCGCGCGACGCGACGCTCGTTGGAAAAGCGGAGAAAAACGTAACGCGCGCGCCGCGCCTACTATCCCATATATCTACCCCGTGCGCTCCTTCTCGGTCCATTACGTAAACGAGTCGCGTGTTACATCAATACCATGCCGGTGCACGTACTCTCCGTTTTCGTTATTTATTCAAGAATCAGTGTATCGAATATACACACACACACACACACACACACACACACACACATACATATGTTGCCTTCTACATATGTACATACATATATGTATCAACATCATCTCTAATATATAATTTCGAAAGAGACTTTGTATGTAAGGTTTAAAGGTTTGGGTGGGAGCATCGAAAACCATTCAAAGTTTCTATGACGATGATTTCGATATCGTTTTGCCATGTTTAAGCTGTTTATATTACGAACACCGAGCGAAGCCGGGTAAAACCACTAGTCTAATATATAATTTTGAAATAGACTTTGTATGTAACTATGCTAGATTTGGGTGGGAGCATCGAAAACCATTCAAAGTTTCTATGTCGATGATTTCGATATCGTTGAATAATTAGATCGTTTTGCCATGATTAAGCTGTTTGTATTACGAATACCGAGCGAAGCCGGGTAAAAACACTAGTCTAATATATAATTTCGAAAGAGAATTTGTATGTAACTATGTATGTAAGATTTGGGTGGGAGCATCGAAAACCATTCAAAGTTTCTATGACGATGATATCGATATCGTTGAATAATGAGATCGTTTTGCCATATTTAAGCTGTTTATATTACGAATACCGAGCAAAGCCGGGTAAAACCACTAGTCTAATATATAATTTCGAAAGAGACTTTGTATGTAACTATGTTAGATTTGGGTGGGAGTATCGAAAACCATTCAAAGCTTCTATTACGATGATATCGATATCGTTGAATAATTAGATCGTTTTGCCATGTTTAAGCTGTTTTACGAATACCGAGCGAAGCCGGGTAAAACCACTAGTCTAATATATAATTTCGAAAGAGACTTTGTATGTAACTGTGTTAGATTTGGGTGGGAGTATCGAAAACCATTCAAAGTTTCTATGACGATGATATCGATATCGTTGAATAATTAGATCGTTTTGACATGTTTAAGCTGTTTATATTACGAATACCGAGCGAATCCGGGTAAAACCACTAGTCTTATATATAATTTCGAAAGAGACTTTGTATGTAACTATGTAAGGTTTGGGTGGGAGCATCGAAAACAAATCAAAGATTCTATGACATCATATCGATATATTTTAATATTATTTTTTTCGATTCAAATAAATTTAATAAAAAAACAAATTAATGTTTACTATAAGATTGTTTTGCCATGTTTAAGCTGGTTATATTACAAATACCGAGCGAAGCCGGGTAAAAACACTAGTCATCATATATGTATATATATAATGTCGCTATTCCGTCTGTGTTTCTGTCTGAGATAACGCTCGCCGTACTATAATAGTCGTTTCGATTCGACATATGTACATATGTATGTACGTCACAGTTAAATCACTACCAAAACGTATAAAGAAAAAACTTCTGAACATAATATTTTCCTATCAATGTTTCCTGTTGGCAGATAATTTACAAATATAAAAGAAAATATTTAAAAAATTTACAAATATAAAAGAAAATATTTAAAAAATTTACAAATATAAAAGAAAATATTTAAATTCCTATTAAAGTGAGTACCGCATGGTAATATAATAAAACCAAAAATTAAAAAACATAAACATGAATAAAACAATGAATGACAATGAATCAACCACAGATTTGCTTATTCACCTTAGCTCTAAAAGTACTGATAGAGCTAGAAAATAAATCAAGGCAATTATCTGTACAATCGTAATGTCGGCATATCCGTGCAATTGTACTATCAAACGGGCCATTATTATAAAAATTTGGTGGATAAAAAAGATCAGAACATTTGGTGAATCGAGTATTTATATTAAAATAATGAATATCTTCCAAAACAAATGTTTCGAAGATACCATTAACTACCTGAGTAATAAATCAGAAACTTTTCTGCGATGAGACAAACTTATGATCATGAAATGAGAGAGTCTGTCTTGATAGGTTGGCAACAGTCTTACATACAAAACCAACCTTATGGGATATATGACTCAGAAAACGCTAGACTGTTATAGAGCAATATTAGAGTATGCGGATTCTTATCCATTCTTGCAAAATTAAGAATGAAAATGTTTAGGTACATATGTATGTACATATACACTTTTTATATCGCTTTTTTTCTAAGGCAAAAAGGTGGCGGAACTCATTTCCTGGCAAGCTTGTTATTAAAAAAAATTACATTTAAATATCATTTCATTGATTTTTTTGAGCTAAAATATTATTTTATTGAGCAGCTTTTTCTTTTATATGTGTACATACTTTTATTGTGCTAAGATAAATGACACAATAATAGAAATTTAAATCAATCAAAATGAGGTGGAATATTGTTAAAAGAAGAGCAAGTTCTACATATATGTATGTACAATAAGGTAAAACGAAATCACAGGGATAGTTGGTAGAATAGGGATCAATGTGAAATAACGAAGAATTATGGAGGGATCTTATGGGATATTGGAATAGAATCTTAATAAATAAATAAGGACTATCAATTATACCTATGATTCAAAACCTTAAACAAAAAACACAAAAAGGCTATGCAACGGAGCGCATAAAAAATCGAACATAATTCATTTAAATTAAAAAAAAAGTTTAAAAAAAGACAAAAAAGATACCGGAACGCCGTTCTAGTACGCTACATCACAAAAAAAGTACTGCGATATATATATGTATGTATAAAACGCATAGATACTTAAGGCAGCTAGTCGAAAATTTTAAAAATTCCTATATTACATACTTTAACTTATTCCACCGCAATTTTTTTCAAACTAATCAGCTACGCTGATTAAAACTTAAATTAAATATCTAAAAATAAGAATTTCGTTTTGATAACTCTGGAACATATTGATTTCAAGAATTTATTTAGATGTTTAATGTTGTCATAATTATACAGACAAATAAATATAAATATAAACGTTTTAATATGTTCAGACAAAATTTAAATGAAACGAATAGATTTATTATAATTTTCCTCAAGTGGAATAGGTACCTATGCCGTCAACAGCCTGCAGTCCTGATATGAAAAAGCTTGATAAAAATCAAGAAAATGCTACTGACTTAGCAATAACTGTCAAAATTAAAACAATATCTATTCAGGAATTTTCCAAAAGTCTTTTTACAATAACAAATATTGCACCTATGTACATAAATATATACAACGATAGGTACAGCCGAACTAAGTTACATACTTGTGCGCAACACAGTTACGAATAACTTTTAATTACGAGCAAACAGTAAGTACCTACATATATATATATTGTAGTTTTCATACTAATCACATTTAACTATCTATAAAATATATAATTATTCCTTATTATGTTTTATTACTTCAGCATAAGTATTTACAACCATCTTACTACTTTTAAGTATGGGTAATAGATCGCTAAGAAAGTCATACAATTTTTTATTTCGACAAATAAAGATTTCATTTTATTACTTTGATTTTGTACCAATCCTATAACATTCGAATATGTGCATCTACGTGTATACCGGAGTCGTCGATTTTTAACTAAATTTAATAAATCAATTAGAAAAATAGCGATGCACCTTTACATACATACCTACATATGTATATACCTATGCAAAAAAAAACCATTCGAACTTGCATTTTGTTTAAAATGCAAAAAGCGGCAGACATTTGACACGAACATATGTACATACAATATAACCAGATTGGGCACACCTCTGCACCGGTAGTTTCCGCACAATTGGTTTCATTAGCGAGGAGGCTCGGCTCCGAATTCGATATAACGAGTGCGGCGGTCGCCATAACGAACGCGCAAATAATTGTCGCCAGTTGCACACGATGCACCAGAACGACTAACAAACTTCAACAACGACTTCAACGATTGCACATATTTTCAATTTTAGCGCACTTCGAGCGCCCGTCATCGTCGAACCCATCACAATTATTCGTTTATTTCGCCATACCTAGTAACTAAAAATTAAACACGCTTTTAACGACCCTAACAGTATGTGCACGCCCGTCCGCGCACATTTAATTATCTGTGTCACTCGCCGTACATTTTCCATCACGCCTTATTTCCACAAGTCATCAACGACGACGAGAAATCCGTAATTTGTACCCACCTCTTGTTCTTTTTTATTTAGAAGTTTTTAATTCGGTTCGTTCACCGAAACTTTATTAACAGACGGCCGAGCGATAGCAATCATCAATTTCACATATCGCCGTTTCGGTAAACTCGACATAATTGAACGCCGAGTGAATCGAGAGAGTGAACCTCGTTATTCGTCCGTTATACGAATACATTCGTTTCAAGTGTGTGTACATACGTACGGACATTTAGCACCTACATATATAATTCAATGTCGTCGATATGCTTTGTGTAGCAAGCTTGAAAAATCGATAACGTTTCAGCTGCCACGCTCCTTTCATATCCACTGAAACACTCATACACACTCCGCTCGAACCTTTTTCGACGTTTCTATTTCACTAGGTTCACTTAGGTTTCGTCTTATCTCAATACCTACCTTATAATATTATTTACAGATGCATATCAAGTTTTTAACACTGCTCATATTTTGTGAAAACTTATTATATTACGAGTAAGTATATTGCATTTCACATTTTTTTTTCAATCTAAAAATCATTTCATTATCATTCTTCTTAATAAAATATGCCCTAATGTGGTATGTCTAATTCAGACGTCAGCCTCTTCTCAATTTTGAACAATTTGTTGAAATATTTCCCAATGTCTTGTCTTTAATCCTGTCCAATTTTTTTTTAATTTTAACATATTGCGGGTAGAAAAAAAGACAAAATTATTTAATGTTGCACAACCAGAACAGGCATATGATATGCTTAGTGAAACTTTGGGCTTCTCATGAAATGGTTGAGGTATGTAGGTGAGTTTTTTTATTTAATTATTTCACTATATATATTATATAAAACTGCAAACTACCTTAGATATACTTACTTACATAAATATATGTAAAAAAGAACAAATGTCTACTTACGTAAGTGATTAATAATTAAATCGTGGCTTAATTTTTTTTAATCAAATTGAAATTGACGTTTGAACCAAGTAAATATATATATTCTAAAATGCTTAACCTAAATTTGATTATATGCGGGGAACAGCCTGTTCCTCCTGTATCCTGCTCGCGCACATTACAAAAGACAGAATTTCACCGCACGCCACTTTGTACTAGATACTTTATTTTGTAAAATAAATTCATACAATATCAAGTAGGTAGATATTGTATGAGCTTTCTTTCAAAATAAAACATCATAATAAGCAAAAACCTAACTTCTCATGATTGAAGGAAACGACTACGTTACGATATATCCGCCCATACTACATAGTTTTTAAATGAAACAAGACCAGATTTTTTTCGGGTCGTCCAGGATGTTTTTTCAGGATTCGGCGCCGGCGCCACCGAACGTCCCTCCGCCGAGTGCGTCTGGACCGGTTGACTGACGTCACCCAAGATGACAGATACTGACTGAAGCCACTCCGTCAACTGGACGACTGACAGACGGAAAAACAAACAACGAATGCTACGCAAACAAATATAATATTTTAATGGGTCCGGTCCCGGGTTCAACACACCCCCACGCCCCGCCACCATCTTTCAATATTCCGCATTGCATTTACATTTAGCTACTAGTCGTTTGATCTCAAAACGATCGTCTTGTTTGAAACACACCAACATTCATTCCACATACGCGTCAACACATGCTACTTTAAGTGTATGCATATAAATAAATGTATTAAAAAAAATACAAACGCCCAAGATAGAGTCTCACGCGTGTAATCTTGTCTAAGAAGACATTTTTTTTTTTGATATTCTCTTTGTAAAATGCGTTTTAAATTGCGGCATGTGAAAATGAAAATATCGCGCATACAATGCAACGAACGGTGATGATGCGTTTTCGAATTAATGTTTTTCAAAATGTAACAAAAAGAAGACGGCAATGTTGATGATGATGATTGTGCTAATAGCTCACAACAGGAAGAAGTGCTATTGTCTATCGAACAAAAGACAATATCTGCTAAAATAACAACAGTACGAGTGTACGCAAAAGAAAGGTTTTAAAACAAACATCGTTGGTGGCCGGCCACTTTGCAATAATTTTGCACCGCGTTACTAGAAGCAAAACCGTGACGATATAATCTTTAAAACAAAACACTTTGCTTTATTTCAGACGTTCTGCTATATAAGCTTAGATGTAATAAATCTTTTTTTTAATACACACAAAAAAATCAATTAAACAAAAGACAAGGTGTTCCGAAATTTCGTCCATGACAATGTGGCGGCGCGAACACCTTTTCCCGTCCCAATCCCTAATAACCCTTTAAATACGGGATCTGAGTAATTTTTGATTTGTTACGCTATTGAATTGAAATCTACACATGCAAGTGTATCATTCCGTGGATTTGCATAAAGTAAATTTTATACCTACCAGTTAATCTACTTATAAAAAACGCTACACTAGAATTTACAACATAAAACCGCATACAGATAAGTGTAATTAGTAATTAGTATATACCTAATGCGGTTATTTTTCTATACATCTAAGCAAACCACTTGATTAAAAATTGTAATTACACCAGCTCTCAACGTTTCTCAACCTTTTTTTTACTCGCTTTCCGATTTCCGAAATCCATGGGCTAAGATTTTCATATTTACATATACATTTACAATTTTATTTATATAAACACTTACACATATTATACATATATACTTCTTACATGTTTATAATTATAAATTAATAATTAGAAAAGTAAGAAATTAAAATATATTTAATTTTTCTTACTTTTTCACAAATATACACATTTTGTTGCTAAGTGGTTACTTATGTTAATACATAAACGAATGCAGTTATGAACTATGAGTTATTTCATTTTTCTTCGTAGTTATACAGATACTAGTGTTTTTACTCGGCTTCGCTCGTTATTTGTAATATAAACCGCTTAAACATGGCCAATCTAATAGTAAACATTTTATTTAATTATTAAATTGAATATCAAGGAATCTACGACCCAAACAAACATACATACATATATACAAAGTCTCTTTTGTACATATTACCTATGTAAATATGCAGATATGTGCTAGGTAGGTTTTAAGGAAAAATATTATCTGTCTTAAATGGAAGAATTGAATACTTAGGAGAGACATCTGAAAACGTTTTTCAGAAAGGAACTATGTCAACGGGAAAGAATAGAATCGTTGAAAACATTAAAAATTCCCTCTACAATTAAACGTCATTTTTTATTTTATTTATTTCAATCACCAACAAAACTAGAAAACGTTTTTTCCCTTTATAAACACAACAATTTCATTACAAAACCTGTAAAAATGTGCCATAGACTAAAATTTTACAAAATTAACCGTAAATGTTTAGAAATATACTCCAATTATTGGATTTTTACCGTCAATTCCTTACCATTACATTGCAAAGTGCACGTAGAGTAATCAAGGTAAATACATACATACATACGTACATACTCAACCCCAGTATTAGAATCATCGGTGTACATTACAGATCGTAATTACACTCGTCTACACTCAGGTGCCAATTACACACCTCGGCACCTTAATGCAAATCCAAACGGACACGAATCATCCGTAGGTGTCGCTTACGACCTTACACGATAAAATTCGCATCTAACGAGACATTGGCGCGCTTCGGTGGACCGCTTAACCGCTCCGGTGACCATCCGTGAAGGGAGACAGCAACCCACCCACCATTGCCAATGGCGTGTAGATACGATAATGATGCACAAATGGCAGCAAGCAGGTGACGTGCGTATGTGTGAGCATATGCACGAGTATGTATGCACATGCATGGGTATGCGAACGAGTATACAATATAAACGAGCCGTAAGTATGCAATTAGACGGCGACCCTAATAGGTTTAATGATGGCGGATGCGCGACGGGAAAAGATGGCGATCGAAATTGACGCGGCAAACAAAACGATTCACTCGCTACCACATATTATGTATACATGTGTGTACCTGCGAGTGTTCTAAAATTGCGTTCGAATAAATGGAGTGTTTGCTGTGAATCGTATGAAAATTTTCACCCTCGCGGTGGGCACTTGAATTTTGACGCACTGACAATGGGGTAAGTCAGGGGTTTCGATCTGGCGGACAGCGGGCGGGATCTGTTTACGGTTTATTGATTGATACGGGAGCCGGCAGAACAGCGGCCATTAATGACGTTTATTTATGAAAACACGTCAGTTGTTGCGGCTGACGCGGGTTCGATCGGCTAACAAAAAAAATTAAACTCATATCTATAATACGCCACCAGACGCCAGACGCCATGATACGTTCACGTTGTCATCGCCGAACGCGAGTGGAACACCATCGGTAGGTGAGATGCGTTTTGGTCGATGATTTTTGATCAGCATACATTGTATACGTAGCAAATTGCTTTTTAATTGATCTAAATAAAAACAGGACATAAAAACGTATATTATAAAAATCGAAATACATATATGTATCTACATATTTGTCTTGAGTGTTAAATTAAAGTTGGTGTTAAGTTTTTAAATTAAAGTTACGAAACTTGCGCATTGAACGCTAGAATGCTGCATATGGTCCAATGCACTCAAAAAAGTGGGATTGGCATATCGAGGAGAGATAGAAAATGGAATATGTTATTGAAAAGTATGAAAAAAGTAGATGTAATGGTGACAGTAAAGAGATCAAAATGGTAATAGGTGGGTCACGTGACTAGAAGGACGGACGATAGATAGACGAAAGAATGAAAAGGGGTGTAAGGAAGGCCATAGGGGAGATGGGTGGATGAAATCAGAAAAGTTTGTGGAATGAGATGGATAAGAGTTGCCCAAAACAGAGACGAATGGAGAGGCTTTCAATCAGCAGTAGATGATGATTTTTTAAATATAATCTTGGTTTTTTTCTAGAGGAAACTCAAAATGTGCATCACCTCTAAAATATCAACTCATTGTATTTTAAAACTTAATAAATTTTATTTAGCACACGACACTTTCAAATATTTACTAACTACACGTTTCCTTTAGCATCAGAAAACGTACCCTAAGCAATTTATATAAAATCATATAATAAACAGTTATATACAGAAATCTTTCTTAGTATCAAGGAATTAAAAATTTCACCACCTATAATAATATACATACATATCATAAATATGATGTATATTATATTAGATCATAAAATATGCTATTACAAGATTATAGCTGTTATAAAACAAACTCTGTATTACTAGCGAATTTGGCTTTTCATTTTATTTCGCAATAAAATAAAAATCATATTAATAAAAAGCTCTTCAAAAGCGGACGAGTCATTGAAAATAAATAAATAAATAGCACAGGACATATGTACATTTTTAAAAATACATATACATATATAATACATATATTCATATTTAAGTCGACAAATTTTATGTGATTTTTAAGAAAATCATCGGCAATAAATAATGTCTTACAAAAAATATGATGTGTCAGATCCACACGAAACTCACAACGGTATATAAAAAAATACCAAGTACATGATAGAAATATGATCTGAATAGATAACAAATTAAATAAAACGACGTGTAAAATTTCAAATAAAATAATTACAAACGCATTATTGAGTAACAAAAAAAAACTATCGTTCAAAATATAAAGCATTTAAATTAAATGGTCACTCAAAAAATTAGACACAAATGGCGAAACGCATTTGAAAAGCACCAATAAACAACACAACGGCAAAGAGACAGACAAACACTCATAGATCACAATCAATCATAACACTAACTAGAAAATAAAAACATCAACATTGACCTGTCACAGTGCATTGCCATTAAAACGTTCACAATCGCACACAACTATCTACATATGTACATATGTACATACAAACTAAATACCTGTCTATCTAAATTAATAAACAAAACAAACAATCGAAACTGTTTTGCGCAACTGACCTGCTATTATTACACGTAATAGAAGTGAAAAGCAGGTAGCGAAGAGTCAAGAGTTGGCATCGTCTCTCGTCTATTTTTTGTTTACATTTATTACGTTTTTTATTATTTTTTGTGAAGACCACTGTCGTTGATTGCGACCGGTCGCCATTGGGTGCCTGTCTAAATACTCGCCGCGGCTTATATTATTAATATTTCAACTGTCGATGATACGAACGCAAACACAATAAATAAATAATAACAATATAATAGGAGAGGAGTGGAAAAAAAGTTCGACTCGTATTTATTCACTCGTCCACAACAACAACACAACGGGACCGGACACTTCCTTTTTTTTAAAGCCGTATTTACACTGAGTTAACACTCGAAACGAAGGGCGAGGAGAAGGGGATGGAGAAGGGCGCTCGTTCGTTGTAATAATAATAGATATGTTTTCATATAGAATTGCCTCTTTTAATAAAACTGACTTTCGCGCAACGTTCAGCATACATTTGTACATACAAATGTCACACAAACGTACTACTTACGTACATACTAAAGCGATCGTCAATCGCAAAGGCGAGATTTAATTTTGTCCCGACTACGACGCCGCCACTTGAAGATTTCGAATTCGTGACCGCTGTTTCTTGTAAAATCATCGTCGTTCGTTTAATAATAACCGACCTCCATTATACACTTCAGTTGGTAGCCCGTCGGAGACAGGAGTGCCAATCAAAAAGTATTTTATTACAAATTATTTTTTTTGTTTTTCAATTTTTCTTATAATTTATTAATTTTACATACATACATATGTATATATATATACCAGGAAGGCTTAACAGGTAAATCCTAATGCGCCTTCCTAGCCAATTACAAAAAAATTATAGAGTAATTTTTACAAAGCATCATAGAGACATCTATGGATACATTTTGACAAATTTGCATTTTTTATAGAATCGCCGAATTTTAAGATGAAAAACTCGAAATTTGCTATAAATGATCAAATGTCATTTGGGTGTGATAAATACATAAGAAAACACTTTAAATACAATGATATACTAGATATAAACCAAATGGAATTTCTTGTGAGAAAATTGAAACATTAACATAGTTAACAGTATGTATGTATAACTCAGTTGTTGCGTTGATGCCAACCACCGATAGATTTCCGAGTTCAAACCCGAGTTGATCTCGATTGATAATAATTTATTCGGGAGTATTTCTGTGGTGCTGCTAGTCAGACTTGGATATTATTCGATCGTTTCCTATCAGAGTTTGCCAATTTATCTGATTTCATTATTGAAACGGTTCTTCCTTAAATTGGCAAAACCCACTATGTAGCCACTATTTCAATATTATTTAAAAATGTATAATGTATAAATTTATATGTTTACAAGTTTAATATCATGGGTGTCAAGGGGAAACCCGTAATGGCATCATGGGAAAAATATAAATTAAAAAAAAAACCAAATTAATACATAAAACGGGTCGCTAAATTATCTAAGAGCGGTGAGTTTATAAATTAACGAAGTTCGAGTAATTATTAAAAATTTCATATTATACGATATTGAATAAAATTAATACTATAAAAGGCATTCCTTATAACTGTGTAGTTATCGTTTTAGAATATTATAAAAAAAAAACAAGAAAACCATTTTATTACTGAAAGTATTTAAGTACCTGATATTTAACAAATCAACTAAATTGATCACTTTAATTCGATATGCTCAGAATCTCGGAAAAGCAGAATAAACTTATTACAGGGTAGCAGTATTTTTAAATGCAAAACATTATATTTAATGTTTTGCGAGATATTTCTCAAAATGTAGAAAAGTGAACTTTCTACTTTCAATTATAACGGTTTATATGTTTATAGAAAAAAATATGAAATTGAGATGATTAAAATATCTACTTACTTTCGCACGGCAGATAATGATAGGTACACGCGATTTTCAACAAGTCATAATTTAGAAATAATATTGAACCGAGTATCCATTTTTCGTAAATAGCAAATTCCATCTGCGGATTCCTTTACTTAAGTAATTACATAACTAGTTCCAATACAGAAGCAATAAATGAAAACCAATCAAATTTAGATATTGTACGTTACTAGCGTATTGGAAATTTTAATCTTGCATATTAATGACGCTAATAAGTATCACACACTATATTTATAGGGTACATATTACACATACATAAATACACATGTATGTATGTATGCATACCTTCGTACACATTTTTTTCGCCGACGTACTGACCGTTTTGGGCGTCAATAATAAACCCACGTCCGGACGATTCGACGTTTAATTGTATCGACACATTTTGACAACGTTAATAAGCGTGTCAATCAAACAGCAATAAGACATTCGATACGTTGAATCAACATCAATACACCCACGCAAAATAATACTGTATCACTGTTGTTCGTTGGGCGCGCGTTTTTAAACCCACACGCATAATACGATCGGAATCGGCCAGACGTTGCCAACATTTTCCGATGCGATGGCGCGATAAGGGTAGATACAAAAATACATACGAAGGGGAGAGGGGGTGGGTGAAGGGGGGGTGGCTCTGTTCAATTACCGACGTTGTGGTGGCCGACCTGTCAACAGGCCGGTGTTGCCACTCGGAATAAACCGCGAAAGTGGCGAGTCATCGCACATAAGAGACCACTTTGTGGTAATTTGTGGACGCGAGAGCACCTTGCCGTGTGGACGAAAACGTGCGTTTACCCACGTACGTATACTCGTATCTATAACTTTTTGTGTTTTTGAGAAGTGCGTCGGGCGCAGAGCTTCTTAAGCGGAGGTTCGCGACTCTATTAATCACGCTAAGCGGATTATTTCGCACATTGCGATTGTGCACACGACAATCGTTGTCACGGAAGTCGCGAATGCGGAATATCTGGCACTCGAGTTTTCGTCGGTATGCTAGTTCGCTCGATGGACGGGATTTTCGAGTGCCAGATGTTCCGTGATCGAGATTTTGGTGACGTGTGCGAGATCGCTTGGTGCGGAATAATCACCGAACCATTATTTACTGCGAGGAGAGAGAGAAAAACAGAGGGAGGCAGGTGGCATTGAAGATCATATAAAATGTTATTTAACTGAATCCGTACTGATCAAAATGCTCAAATCTTTAGAAAAAACATAGAGATTACGATAAAAGATTTATAATCAACTATATACTGGGTGATAAGTATGACGAGGATAGTGGACATAGTGGATAGAGTAAATGGCAATGGGCGTACGAAGTGGCTAGAAGAATTGATGAAAGGTGGAAAATAAAGAAATAAGTTCCTATAATAAAAAGGGATGCGGTGCATCCGCTCTAAAATCACCAGACAAATTGAACGACAGATTAACGGACGGCTGCTTTAAACGTAATTCTCGTCTTCTCGAATGATAGATTGCACATCAGATGACGGGTAACCTTTCGATAAGTTCCGAATCTTGCCTTATTAAACTCGCCAGAAAGATCCAACTCAATTTTAATAATTACCATTTTAATAATTGCATATGTGCACATCGAAAGGTTACTCGTCATCTGATGTGCAATCTATCATTCTAGAAAACGAGAATTACGTTTAAGGCTGCCGTTCTGTTAATCTGTCGTTCGTTTGTCTGGCGATTTTAGATCGGATGCACCAAACCCAATAAAAAGTATTCGAATACCCAGATTTCGAATCCCTTATCCTCAATATTTTTCATGTACTATTCAAAGTCTAAATCAAACAATTTTCATCGATTTCAATAACGCAAAATTATAAAATTTTCAATTTCCCGATATCTCAAACCACCCATAATATTGATAGACAATTTTGATCTAAAAAATCGTTTCGAATATTAAATTTCACTTGGTCAATGCTTAAATTTCATGTTTGAGTATTTAAATATATCGATTACTAAAATACAATCCAATTATTATACATAACGTCAAAAACATTTAATAATACTCGCTCCCGCCCCTAGTAAAAATCGTCGTATAAAATTTTCCAACCAGTTAGCGGTTAAAAATATCGATATATGTAGATATAATATACCTATATAAATAACGAACGAACGGGATAAAAACATAGAAGGGTGTGAGGAGGGGTTGACACAATTGAGAGAATAGTTACGGAATCGCTGGCAATAATGAGCAGTTTCGGGCCGTGTTCGAATTTGAAATTTAATTTTGCCACTCTTTTTCATACTGACGCGCGTAATAACTATCGGTCGGTAGGTGAGTGGGTGGGTGGGTGATTGTGTGGGCGGGTAGTAGTTATATGGACAATCGACAGATAGCGGGTGGTCTACGCGTCACAATAACGCAATTTATTCAAATGAATTGACGCGACATACCATCGCATCGGCTGGACCATATTTGCAATATCAGGTATATTGCATACTTATACCTATGTACATATCTCTGTATGTTCAATGCAGAGCATACATACATATAATATCTACCATACTTTAATAAAATATGTACTTTATTGTATATGTATGTAGATATTTTAAATGTCATGGAATTTAATGTCATTTTCATTGAATTTATTATTGATCATATGTAGCTTCACTTACATTGTACATATGTATATATATCCAAGAAATTTAAAACTTTTATAACTCCTATCCTTAACTATCGAACACCCTTAGCCATCGCATTTTATATCAAACAATAATGTGCTGCTTCTTAAATATTTTATTTAATAATTCTAAGCGTTTAAAGCGTTTCTAAGAAAATTATGAAATGTAATTAATTATGAAACATAAGTCGTGCACCCAAAATTGTATCTTGGGGAGGGGGAGTTTAACGGTTAAAGATTTTTTGCAAAATCAATCATATAAAAAACCAGGGCGTGGAGTCGTTAAAAAAAATCACGACTCCGATTCCGATATTTACCAACAACACGACTCCGACTCCGACTCCGGCTCAAAAATGCATTCAATTTCAAATATTAATATTAATAAAATTTTATCAGGTTGTTTTCCTACCTTTGCAAATATTTTTGTAGACATAAAAATAAAACAAGATCAAACTTTATTAATTATTTATTTGAACTTATTCTTATAAACAACATTGCTTCTATTAAATCTGTATTCGTAGAAGCTCTCAAATCAGAATTGAGGATTTTAAGAGCGGAAAATAACCGCTCTACGGATACTTGTGTTGGCGGCAACGCTGAATCTTTTACGATTTCTGGATACTGCTGTATTGCCATTTTAATATTTAAATTATAAGCTCGGTTAATTTTTCCACCATTTTCAATGCATCGTAAAATTCATTTTTAAATTTTGAAATAGAGTCTCCTTCGTCTGCTATATTGGGACTCAAACGAGGACGTTTTATTTCATCTTGTTCATTGAGATATTTTTCAAAATCGTCTTCAGATTCAGCAGTGTCGGATGAAGATGATGATAATTCAAGTATTGATTGATCAAAGCTACCTGATGTCGTCTCGTTTCCCACTCGAAAACCTTTCATACGAATCGTTAATTCAAACGGAGCGTTCTTAGCTCTATTTATTTGTTTGTTAAAATTTCGTAATTAAAAAAATACATTTTATAGAAAAAATGGTCGGAGTCGCTCGGTAGGAGACGACTCCGACTTCGGCCAAAACACCACGACTCCACGACTCCGACTCCGACTCCACAGCCCTGTAAAAAACTCTTGTATTCCTGAGATTGGAGACACTTTTCTTTGTTTTTTTTTGTATATTTTATTTTTCTATACATCCTACATACATATGTCATGAAATAAATTACCTAAATGCGACACATATAGTTAGATTAATTTTTGTACATAAGTACTAACAATTTTTCAATCATAACAGTACATAGAAAACAAATAGAGACATCTATGGACAATCGACAAATTTTTTATACACAGAAAATTTGCGAGAAATGCATTATATAGGTAATTTTTATAGAAGATTCAACAAATTCGAGATAATGAGGGGAGGATTCTGGATTATTAGATCCGTCACAACAAATTAATCTAGGAAAATTGGAAAATTCTAACAGGAGATGATCGATCTGTGCGTGTTTTTATAATAACCACGAGACCTCGTCAGCAGCGTATTTGGCTGGGACTTGAACCCATGAGCTATCTACTGGTATGTTACAGCTCTACCAGTTCTTTATGCTGTGACTTTTGGTGGGGACTTAAACACCCCCTAGTACTACAAAAACTATTAGTATCGTAAATGGCTATCATTATAATGTTATCAGTTAAAAGACAAGGTCTGTGAGAATCGGTAGAGTTCCTATAGAAGATTAATTATATAGGTATTAATCTACCGTCAAATTTCCACGCTTGCTCCCCCCCCCCCCTTAATTTTAACCAAAACCCATTAGAAATCTACGACTCCAACTCCGCAACCCTTCACAAGAACCAACTCAAAGTCGTAATCGAACATTTTCGCGCAGACTTCACACAAAAGAAGATGAGCACATACATACATATGTATGTACGTAGCCAATTGCAGCGACTGCACAATATTTACGAACATATCGCACACAGAAGAATCACGGCTCGAAAGCCGAAAGTCGGATTGCGTTTTAAATTGCATCATCTCGGCTACCTCCTCGACAACCATTGTATTCTCTGGGTCAACTCGCGCATTGAGCAACGCCGCAAATTTACGAGCGAAATGATGGAGATTTATTTCGTCGGTAGCTGCGAATGCGGACAATATTGTGCTGCCTGTCCGAGATGTAATGTCCCGGGTGGCCTCATCTTGTGCTGGGTGGTCTGATAGAGACATGAAACGGCAAAGAGTAAGACAATCGATAGGTAATCATACATACATACATATATATATATATGTAATAATTTACCAGTGACAGTTTTGAAGGTTGATTACACACACCCTGTTAAAATTCAAACGCGTCAACACTCAGTTTCCATATTTAAAGTTTATTTACGGTAGATTTTGCTCAAAGGTGAAACGAACGGGAAGCTACCGACAGTTGGGAATGAATAAAATCGTTAAAATATTACCAGCTATCGCCAATCATGAGTTTTTCATATGAGAATACTACATACGTAGAACGTGTGCAAAGAGCTGATTTTAATATTAGTACGACTATCTGTAATACCCGCGTAAATATCATAATATAACACATAAAACAATAAGTTAGAATACCACTAAGGTTTTGCTTATATGTCACAGCAATTTCTAGTATAAAATCGACACAATAGAGACACGCAAAGACAGTCAATTCATGTAAACACACGTCAAGAGGACAGAATGTTACATATATGTAAATTTCAGCGTGAACAGAGACCTGGATGCGATAACAAAATATCATTCGTGACCGATTTTAGTACCCGAATGCTTATTAGTTTCACGTCGACGTAACTCATGGGGTGGATCGGTTTATGTGACAGACAGAGTTGGAGAAAAACCTTATGAGAACTATGTATGTACATATGTGAGATCATGACTGTCGAAATATCCTCTCTGCGACCGCAGTCAACTGTCAAATTGTCAAATGACCTCGATTTACGACCGTATAATGGACTTAGCTAAAAAATTAACATGCGGTTGATACTTCTATCCTTCTGATTGAAATACACAAATAAAACAATCAATTTCAGAACGAGCATAGCCGTGTAGATGTTGCGTAAGTATAATACAAATTAAGCGTCCTCTCAGGTAAGGCGAAAGAAAAACATAGACAAAGGAGCAATTTTTACGGCTTACTGACTCCATTTGCTACTTTCGCCCGGCGGCAACTTACAATGGACCATTATCATGTTACTCATTTAGCATTTCTGTTAACTGAACAATAATGCGCGTTTTTTTTTTCAACATCTCTCTTTTGGCCAACGGCCCGTATCGACCGAACAGAAATGGCTTCTCTTCACTGCTACCGAATTTTTTTACAATGCCGCTGTAACGTATACGATTATGAATGCTTATAGCGATACTCTATGACGAAAAAGCAATGTAAAAACGCAAAGCGGGAACTATGTACATATTATACAATCAATTGATAAACTTTGTTTAATTTATTTCATCTACTACTATGTAAATATTATTTTAAATATTTCAAAGAAACTATTATTTTTAAGTAAATATTATTTTTAATATTCAAAAAATATTATATAGTACATACACATATACATACATATGTAAATTCGTAGTCTTACAAAATCGATTTATTGCGATAAAACTGATAATTTAAATAAGTTAAAATAGTTACAAATCATTACGTATGCGTATCATCATTTACAACCAATTAACCATCCACAGCTGGATGAAGGCCTCTCCAACACGCTACCATTCGTCTCTGTTTTGCCCAACTCTCACCCATCTCACCCCAAACATTTTTTCTAATTTCATCCACCCATCTTTCTTGCGGCCGTCTTTTCACTAGTATTATTACTTCTCACCGACGTATTCGAGCACATTGGAATATGTGTAACATCTTAGCGTTCAGTATCTTAAATCTTATATCCATACGTTATCACTGAAAAATCATGTTGATCAAAGATCTTTTTTTTCTTCAAAAGTGGCACTTTTGATTTAAAAGCGGCGTTCATTCGCCTAAATGCACTCCATCCTAATTATATTACATCTATGTATATACTCTTTACAACTAACGGACACATCTACTATTTGCAATATGTAATTACTAAAGAGTGGACCAAGTTTTTGCCGTGCATTGTTCATTTTTATGATGAACCTTTTTTTGCACTCTAGCTTTGTAGTATGCTCTATTTTCTGGAAAATAGACCCATAACGCCCTGTTTTCTGGAAAAAGCACGCTTCCGGTCCTACCTCTAGTAATTACTGACTGCTTCAGGCATGCAAAAACTATTGAACATACGATATAAGTTCATATATAGGTATAAACAAATATCATACTTTTTAACGGGAACAAAACTGCTTTTTGCTCGCAATTTTACCGATTTAAAGTTCAGCACACTTCCAATTAACCCTTTTAAACGAAAACAAAAAATAGTTTGGTCAGAACACTATCCCAATAAACATGTTTCAATAGAAAAAAAACTCAATATAAAATCGTATTAACAGTAGGAAAAAATCCCAATTGAAAATACGTACTTTTGACTTTTGATTTGAACTGGACGACTACTTAGAGAGATTTGAAAGCTAAAATACCCGACTATAGATTCCAATATCCATTTTGAACAGAAAATTGACAGATTTTGAGACATCGACCGAAAAACACCAAGATATAGAAAAATCGCGGGATTTAAAAAACACATATGTATATCTCCGAATTTCGAGCCAATTATCATTTTTTATTACCAGATTCGTGTTCACTAGGCATATATCTATAAGAAAAGTCATATGTCGTCTCTGAACCATTTTTCGTGTCGAACAGTGTTACTAAACAAATTACACAATACACATATATACATGTATGAAACGATAAAATATCACAGGTAAATATTTAACTATATTTGGCTAAAAATTAATTTTCAAAAAAAAGTGTCATATCATTAAATACGATAATATACAACGCGACAGTAAATCATTTAAATTTCCCTACTTAATAGTGTGTGTACATCTGCAATATTTTCATAACAGAATGCAAATAGATACCTACATACATACATACATACATGTACACTCGGATAGGGGGAATCGCAAAACTGGAATGGGGATGTAAAAGGGTAGTTGTAGGTATTCGCGTAATGTATTCCCAGCGGTGGCTGGCGGTCTACTCTCGTTTTACACTCAATTAGACTAAAGACACACAAAAGGCCGCCAACTTGCCGCAACAGGCCGACAGACGGACCGACGGACAGTCAGACATTCGGAATCATCCGCAGCCCTTTGTTTCGTTCCAATTCGACAATGGCGACGCGTCCGCAATCGGCCGTAATAGCCGGTTAAAACACGTCAAACCGACCATCCACTCCATACTTTATTTTATTTTATTTTAAATATAATTTTCAAATTATTAATTCATCAACAAACGAAATTCGATTCAACGGATCGAACAAATATTCACACCGTTAAAAATACGACGAATACATACATATATATATCATTAATATAAAATATAATTGATAACACAGAATAAGCATCTATTACGATTAAAAACGACTAATGAAAAAAAATATGAACACCCTTTATATTATAGTACAATAGAAGAATAAATAATAATAATAAAAAAAATTGGCGTATTCTGGAGAAATTTGGGAAGCGCCGTTCCAAATCCGCAAGCCAGCTACTACATACATTGTATAATACAAGCGAAAGCTGTCTTCGGAATGATGAAGATAGATCAGAATATGCTTTTCACACAAACAAGTCTACAACTTTGTGTGCCCACACACGCACACATGCATACATATGTATGTATGCATATAAATAGACACACGTCTGCGTGTGTATGTACTCACAGTTTCACAATTTGCCGTCGACTTCCTGCTCCTACTCCGCTCCTCTAAAGCCTCTCCTACTCCTCCCACGTATCCTCGCTCCTTCGACGGCTGATCGATAGCTGAGACGACACTGCTACCTCCGCCCCAAACACCGCATTTTCCCTAAAAGGAAAATATACGAAGAAGTAAGTAAGTATGTATGTATGTATGTACATAGGTATAGAGCAAAATGCCTCAGCTGCAAATCAGTCACAAAAGTGTCTGAAAAATGTAATAATACTTTTTTCACCGAGTTTTTATTCCCTTTTTTGAACGCACCGATGGATTGCCTGATATCATTTCTTCATACATACATGTCTAATAAGTAGAGATAAGTAGGTACCTATGTACATATATTTAGCGTCTATTTTTTATTTAATGTTGGCATTTTGATACTTCATTTTAGCAAATAAAATATTATTATTAAATAATTATTAAAATAGACATCAATTTCAACACTTTGTAACACAATTTATGAAATACATATGTATGTAAATACAAACAAAAAAAAGATGAAAATTATTAGGAAATAATAATAAAAAATTCGGATGTGACCAACCCATGACTTTATCTATTTATTTGAGGAATATAAGAAGGTCACAAAACAAAATACGATAACTAAACATACATACATACACGATCACACATAGCGGTTATGAAATTGTGAATAGGTTTTTAAGCTATTTTTCCTATTATGCTGTACACTAACATTAGAATAATATAATACTATGATTACTAACAAAATTAAATTAAAATTGTAAAATAGAATATTATCAGTAGATCAGTAGCTATTAAAATAGATATGAGATGTATTGTGAACATAATTTAGTAATAATAAAAAGCATTTAAAAATCTAAATGAAATGCTGGTTATGAGAGCATTTTCGATACAAATTGAGCGCAAATGTAGGGAAACTTACATAAGACAAAAGTTCTACTTCCGGTTGTTGGATTTTGTTCGAATTTTTTTCATTACTTAAAATCACTATAATTGTTATACACATTAAATATCAAGAAAATAAAAATAATTTAAAAGGTCAAAATAAAATAATGAAATATTGTTTTAAAAAAGTACTACTTCCGGTTTACGAATTCTGACCAAAACCTAATCAGCTCTACGTAAGTCATAAAAAATTCAAATATGTATAAATTTTCAGCTTGATACGTTCAGGGGTGTGGAAAGAATCGTGGTCACAAAATTTTTGACTTTTCTAAGAGGAAAAAATTCCCACTTCCGATTCATTAAATTTAGTGATTTCTTTTTATTTTCATCAAATTGATACAAGAATTATACTTAATTTTTTTTTATGAAGAGCACACATGTTTAAGTGTCGAAAAAAATAGTGGATGAAAAATCGAAAAAGTACATCAATAGAAGCGAAAAAATCACAAAATTAGCACTCTGGACAATCTTCATAGTGCTATGGCCACTCCTCACTCAAACTTGTAATATTCATGTATAAATAGAGGGCTATCGGCAATTAGTTTTAGCTTAGATTAGCTTGCTATCAAGTTTTTGTAACAATTATGCTATTCGACGAATGCCAGTCGACCGGCAGCTCCTCTTCAACTTCAACAATAAAGAAAAGTACCCAGAAAAAAAGGAAGGATTTAATTTCATATCCATTGACGTTTCCCCACACCTAAAATGCTGAAAATACTTAAAATGTTGCTCTATGTTAGATACCGGTACCATCCCTCGAAAAATTTTAAATAGCTCATAAAAACAGTTGATTATCCGCGAACATCTTCATCTTCAAAGGCAAACTGGCACTTTCAGGCACTCGAGACTCTCCACAACATGTAGAAAAATGAGTCTATCCCACTTTGGCCATATTGCGAGGAAGACTTTGGAGAGTTTACAAAAGTTTGTAGTCACCGGAACACTAGAAGGAAGGCGAGCGAGAGGACGGTCTCCCTTATGATGGTCAGATCAAATTAAGGATCTTCCCTAAACGCTGCTTTAAACAGGACCGGAAGGAGTGGAGGCGGATCTTCCACCGGATTCCAGATGATAGAAATGACCACGAAGCATTGAGCGAACGAGAGAAAGACGATGTTGGAGATGAAAAAAAGTATGTGCAATGAAATAAATTCAATATTATAAATGAATGTACGCGAAGAATGGCCTCTTTATTTAATTATCGCTATCCTGAACTGAAATTTATACTACATAAATGGGTAAATTTAACTATGTATGTATATGCAGTACGTGTATACAAGTAAGTGAAGACATGTTGAACGGGTTGCGTAATTTCTCGGTCGTGTGTTTTTCCGGCTTTCGGACGAAACTTGCGGCGGGATGGTGGCGCTTAAATCCAAAACTTGGTAGGCAAACAGTCAACCCTTGGGCAAAATTGCAAAGTTTGAGAGCCGCGGCTTAAAATATTAGTTGGTTAAGTGCGTCTGCGGTACGGGCGTGCGGATACTTTTAAAGCCCCTCTAGGAATTTTCGATAAAGTTTCCCCGGTTTAAATTTATTCATGAATACGCTCCCAGTAGGCTATCTATGTATGTACATACATATATACCTATATAATATAATAATACTAGTGTGCACTATTTCCCTTTTGTACAATACCTAGGTACATAATATTTTCAATTTATTTTTGTACAGACATATGACTCAAGTAAGTATCATAATTACACCAAATATAAAGTTATTCAACATTTTTAAATTGCAATAAAAATTAAAATGTACAAATATTAAATTAATACAGCCAATGAATTAGTGGTTATGATCAGGCTACTTGCACAGTTAAGCGATGCAACATGATAAAATTGCATCGGTTAATGTTAGAAAGACTGTTTTTTTCTTTTTATTACATACATACATAATATGACACATGGTTCAATTATTTTTGTACATTATTTCTAACACTAGTTTTGTGCTCGTCAGTTTCACGAATTAAAATAAAGTTATATGTTATATATATAAATATAGTGTAAGGTAATTTATAGGCGCGCTCGCGTATTAATAGTAAAAAATCGAGTGCGTTCATTAAACGCTCGCCGTTCGCCCAAGTCAAAATGATGAATTAATGTGTGTGTGCCTTTGTGGATGTGTGTATGTGTATACGCTTCTGCACATCTAACGCTGACGGCACTCAGGCGCTCAATATCAGGAGCACATCTCAGACGCTCAGGTCTCCACTTCCCCGCTACCCCGCTTCCCCACGTCTACTTGACACGATTGGCCATCACACCACATACCTATGCATAACGTATATATACTCCTGGTATTCTAAAATTTGTTTTTTTTTTTAATCTACATACTTATCCACGCACTCGCCACATACCACACAGCAAATTCATTATTTCGAAATATGTACATAGGTAGCATAATTATAAGATTCAACAAATTCAAGATTCTAATAACTCGAATTTGCTAGAAACTGAAGGGAGGGATACTGATTTATTGGATCCGTCACCACACAAAAGCTAGGAAAATTGTAAAATTCCAACAGGAGACGGTCGATCTGTATTTTCAAAAACCACAAGATCTCGCCAGCAGCGTATTTGGCCGGGACTTGAACCCCCGACCTCGCTATTGGTAAAAGCTCTACCGGTGCACTACATCAGTTCACTATTTTAGAAGGACGTGACGGCAAACAGAATTGTTACAAAACAAAAATAATCTCAATCAGAAAAATTCTAAATGATCCCAGTGATGCAAATCCATCAATTTAAAAATTAATCTACTATATAAAATAGAGTTTTGATTACTCGAGAAAAATATATACATACACTGGTATTTCAATACTAAGATAATTTGATAACGTCGACTTTTATACAATATTTCCAATTCAGTTCATAATAAATGACGATAATAATGACGTGTTGCCTTTTAGGAATAAAAAGAACAGTGGAGGGAATGGAAAAAAAACAAGCTCAACGATCTGCAATATTGTATTGAAGCGATCGCGCGTCACTCCGACATTTGATAGATATTGACACAATCTTGTCTTCATCTTGGCGTCTCATTAGGCAGCGGCTGCGAGCTGAAGATGGAAAGGGAAGGTCGCAGATACCGGGAGGGGGTTTGTCTGAACATTTCGTACGTCCTCAAAGGGCTGAAAATTTTAGTCGAGTCAATTTCATCGAGTGAAATTGAATGGTAGACGTAACCGAGTATTTCTCACGTGCTATCAATGTACAATGTAGATTATACTTGTTGGAGCTCTTCAATAAATTTACGCTACAATGTATAGTTTTCACAATGTGCACGTGTGTCGGTCGTAACCGCAAATAATTTGCGCATAAACGAAGCTTAACAGGATTGACCGCAACGATGATAGTCGTAAAAGCGAACGGTTCTCAAATTGCATCCTCGGGAATGTATTTAAACCCCCGTACATACGAAGGCATCCAGTTTCAACATTTCTTTATGTATCTTGAAGAAGATTACATATACCTACATATGTATTATTGTATATACGGAAATTAAACTTTTGACAGCTAAAAGAAACACACTTGTTACTTCCCATCCTCTTAAATGCCATAGTACTGTTGCCTTGCTTTTCAATTCATTTGTAAGAAGTGATCTGGAATTTTCCAGTATTGTTTGGAATCCTTTCTATCGCGTATACTTATGTGAATAATTTAGAACGCATAAATAAAAAAAATTACATTCCTAGTGCAATTTCAGATTTCTTCACAATGATCGCATAGTTTTCTTCCAATCTAGGAAAAATTATGATTAACGTTTTTATTTCCTTATTAATCAAGTAAGGTCCTATTCCAATGTCTAATCAGATCCTTCCGCAATTCTGCATTATTTCTCATTAATCCCTGTTCTACCAACTATTCCTGTAATTCCTTTTCATATCGATCTTGTTCCTCTTTTAAAAATATTTCCACTCATGTTGATCCTTTTGTTGTTTTTCGTGCTTAAAATTTCTATTGTTTGACTACTTTTCTTAGTAATATATATGTACATACATATGCTAGCATTATTTAATGATTTCTTCGTTTTTTATTTTGTCATTGTTGTTATTAATCTTTAGAAACATTTTTGGTGACAATGTTATATACAAACATATGTACATACGTTGTTTTGTTTTTGTTTCGAGTTGCGCAAAACAGAGTCGAATGGAAGTATGTCGAAGAAGAGCAGTGGATGGTGAATGACTGGAAATGATGATGACATATTTGAAAGTTTGTACATTTATTCACTATGCAAATTTTCAGTTTTCAAATTATATACAAATGTCCACTAAATTTGATATACCTATACTACCTCATGGTAACCTAACTTAAGCTATAGATTGGTTTTGAAAGGGATCAAAGAATGCCCATATAAAATATATAAAGTCTTTTAAATGACCCTAATAAATGTAAATATTATTAGCTTATTTATTTTTTGTATTAGACTGTTGTTCCTTTGATAAAAATTTATATAACTCGATCTATCCAATAACACCACTGTGCAGCTTTTGAATCGATTAAATTTAATTAATTGTATGTGCATATGTATTCGTATAGGTGTAGGTGTTCGTAGAAATAACAGTTTTACATGTGGGTACGATTCTCCACACTTTTGCCACTCTCTTTCTCTTTCTAACACCATTCCACGATCATCCCCCGATCTCCACCCTCCTCCCCACAGTCTCCCAGCTTCTCCGGATCCTTCAGAAGCTCTTGTTCTGTGGTGCCCTAAGCGGATTACGTAGCCATTCTGAGTGACAGGATCTCCCTCTTCATTCGTATCCTCCCATAAACGCGACTATATCCCTGTATATCCACAACGTTGCTCAACAATTGTATTCAAAATTTACTGTATGAACATACATTTAAAACTAGGTGTATATACATCTGTTGCTTATAAGGATTTTGCCCAATTTAGTAAATGTGCGGAAAATTACACATTGACAAAAATATAATATCCTATTACACTTATTATATAATATGCGTTACGTTTAATAAAAGTATGTTATAAACTCACATTAAAATGTAGTTGAAAAAATAATCAGTTGTCTTGAGATTTTCACCGAAAGTTAATAAAAAAAAAAACAAAAGAAATTTTTGAATAAAAAAATTGAACATTAAAAAATATACATATGTTCGAATGTTGATAATATTATATTATAGTAAATTATATAAAATATAAAATTAAGCAGTTTCGTTATTATTATATCTTTCCAATGTACCTAATATCCACATGAAAACTTCGCAAAAAATGGTAAGTAAACACTGCGCACGCGCACATAATAGAAATTTCGCATTATCGATTTGTCTGCAGATTTTATTATTTTTATTTTCGTTTACAAATCTTTCCGCATATCCTGCTAACTGAGCATAATCCTCTCCATTCACCCATTATAGTGAGCCATTGTTAAAACTCAATTCTTTCGAGACACAATGAGGATTAAGACATGAAATGGCGGATTCGAGGTAAACCGAAACCGGTGTCAATTCTAATACGTCATGAGTGACAGTGAAAATTTCAAAAGTGCACAGCAAATAGTAACAAAGTGTATTAAAAAATATATATATACATATATACGATAGGCTATAAAATACGTGGGCAATTTTAAAATTTTCCAAATGAGAATGAACTCGTACATTGTTTCGAAATTTTGCTCGTTCATACTGCGAATGAGTTAATCCAGAATAATCACTGTATTCAACCAACCAGGCTAATGGACCGGATTAAAAATCCCCGGATACTCTCCGTGTGTATATTCCACGAAAATTTTACGACTGTTTTGACACGAACTCTACCCTAATCTGTTCCCTGATTTTTTTTTCTTTTTTTCGGCTCTGAAACGAATCATTGTTGGTGAATTAGCATCCCAGCTTAGGTAGGTAAAGTGTGGAAAATATAATGAATGTATATCTATAAGCACGTGTCTTTCAATGAAAGCATATTTAATTTTACTTTACTTACTAAATATCCTTGAACTTCATTTTTAATTCATATTGTTAGAAACAGTCTTTCAAATGAATTCTACACCGGAATGAATACAAAATATAAACTCCAATGGATTGCATATTTGAATATACATACTTACATAAACATGCAGTTAGTCGACCTTTACTTCCATTTAACAATGTAATGATTTTTTAATAGGCATTTTGCTTATAAGAAAAAAAACGTCCATATCGTATGGTCAACTGGTAACTCAAATTTATTTCTAAGAATATTATTACTAAAGAGCGGACCAACTTTGCACCGTTCATTGTTCATTTTTCGTCGTGCTTTGTTCATTTTTATGATGAACCTTTTTTTATGCTCTCTAGCTTTGTAGTTTGCCCTGTTTCTTGGAAAAATCACGCTTCCGGTCCTACCTCTAATTATTACAGAATCATTTGCTCGCCTAGCCCGCAACGCCTTCTTCCGATAAAACTATTAAATTTTAATTGAATATTTCGTTTTATTAAATATAATATTATACTTACGATCAATTTATAAGTAAATTGACAACCTCTCAATGGACAGCTCGTTGTGAAACTATATGTGTTTTTACGCTGCTGAGTTTGAGTTTTCTTACTATTATGTATGTATGTAAGTTGATTTTTCCTGTAACGGATAAACCTAGATCATACGGATAAAATGACTTGAAAAAGTATTTTTCCTTAATATCCCATAGAGAATGCTTTTTACATTTTCAATTGAATTTTCTCCAACAAGAAGAAAATGTTTCGGTGAAAATCGTCAGTTTCATAGCGTCGCATGACGGTGTAGCTTACAAAGGAAAGCGTATCGCGTCGACTTGGACGATCCGACTGCCGTCTAATTTGACGGCAAAGACATTTTGCTCCGGTGTAATTTCGCGCGCTAATTTCGGGATCGAATGACGACCCCGTGCGATGCGACGCGAACTCTACGGGATTGGGTCTAAATGCGACGAACCGTGGCCAAATTCGCTTGTAATGCGAACCAACTTAATTGGCGGAGACAGAGGGGTCTCCAGCACATCGTCTCGTTCGCCCCAGTCTGTAATAATACGGGCGCTTTTGTTATCTTATTACGGCTCGAATTTTAACCATTGCTACCGCACATTAGTGCGCGCTTTGTGCGAGATTTTCCCGTAACGCGACACCGCCGCAGCTTCGTTCGTCTCCGAAGGAAACTCTATGCCAGGTCTCTATTACGGGGTCTCGCTCTCTATGCGTTGTGTGCGAAACTGGATTCCTTTTTGCGATGTCGGTAACTTCAATTATCGGATCATTATTGTTGTTATTGTAAATGCATTCTCCTCTCTTCAATTCCCCTTACTTATCTCATTTCAATCTTATTAGGGAATCTTCTTTGAAAGACGCGCACTATTTTATTCTTTTCAATAAAAGGACAATTGTTGTAATATTTTCTTAACAATAAAAATATATTTAAGAAAATTAAATGTAAATCTGAATTAATTTAGATATTTAATGCATTAATTTTTATTTTTTTTCAGCAGTTGTATGGACAAACTATTGATCATCATAAATGAAAATACGAGTCAAGACCAAGTATGTATGTATATGAAACTTCAAAACAAAATTGACATGTGAAAATAATTGCAATCTTATCTGACTATTTAAAATTTAAATGAAAATTCTACTACTTCTAAATTTCAATTTATTTATTATGAAATGCTTATAAACCAGTAGTGTGTGGTGAAATTCTCTCTCTATTTGTCGTCCAGCCTTACTTAACGTGTGCGAGCAGGATACAAGAAGAACAGGCTGTTCCCCTTGTATCCTGCTCGCACACATTAAGTAAGGCTCTACGAGAAAAAGAAAGAGAATTTCACCCCACGCCACTGTTAAAACATTAAGCTTAACCATGTAAACTTAATGATTTAATAAATTTAAATTTAATAATCAAATTAAAAAAACTATGATCATAAAGATCTAATATTGAACAATGGAAATTGTGGTGGCTATCAATTAAACTGTTCAAACTTAAATGACCAATCTACATATGTATATACATATGGGTCTACGTGACTTGACAAAATGTTAAATTACAGAAAACGCAAATATCGGAAGGCAAAGATCGAAAATCGAAAGATCTTAAGTCGAAAGATCAAAAAAAAATGGTGCATGGTAAACGGTACATACTCACTTAATTTGCGCGAGCAGGATACAACAGGAACAAGAGGAACATGCTTTTCCTCCCGTATTCTGCGCACGCACATTAACACGGGAGGAAAAGCATGTTCCTCTTGTTCCTGTTGTATCCTGCTCGCGCAAATTAAGTGAGTGTGTACGTGAGTATGTACCGTTTACCATGCACCATTTTTTTTTGATCTTTCGACTAAAGATCTTTCGATTTTCGATCTTTGCATTCTGATATTTGTGTTTTCTGTAATTTAACATTCTGTCAAATCACGGTGACCGATATACATATATATATATATATATATATATATATATATATATATATATATATATATATATATATATATATATATATATATATATATATATATATATATATATATATATATATATGTTCACATAAATATTCCATTTAATTTTCATATATCATTTTATAATTTTAAATTAAGTAACCTCTTTTTATAATACGCGTATAGAAGTAGAAATTTTCATATTTTAAATTAAAAAATAAAATATTTGTATTAAATTTTTCTTTATGGCACATAAATGTTTTTCGTATATGGCAACTACTGAGCTGTCAGAGTATTACATTTTAGGTTATATGGGCGTCCGGTAGGTCAGAGCTGTCAAAATGCGTTTCACTGCGTTTGGAGACGCAGCTCTTGGCGAACCAGAACAAGATGCCAATTCAGCACTCACTGAGTTAGATAAAGGTTCTAAAAATAACCATTTTTTTTTTATTCATATTAAACATAACCTTGTTTGTTATTAAAGTGAATGAACATGAAAATGTAAACCGTTCCATATCTTTATTAACTGTATAACTTTTAGGTCTTCGATCGGGTAGAGTTGGCGAACAATGCGAAGCTATAGTCCGTTTTCCACGACTGTTCGAAAAATATCCATTCCCCATTCTGATCAATTCATCATTTCTCAAGCTCAGTGATGTATTTCGCATGGGAAATAACTTCCTGCGACTATGGGTGTTGCGGGTGTGTCAACAAAGCGAAAAACACCTGGATAAAATTCTCAACATAGACGAGTTTGTACGACGAGTCTTCAGCGTCATCCATTCAAACGACCCAGTAGCTCGTGCTCTAACATTGAAAACTTTGGGAGCTGTCGCTGCCATCATTCCAGAAAGACAAAATGTTCATCATGCTATCAGGCGTGGTCTCGACAGTCATGACAGTGTCGAAGTTGAAGCTGCAATTTATGCCGCTTCCAACTTTGCTGCCCAATCCAAGTAAACATCATTTTCCACACACATTTATAATGTATAGAAATTTTGTTATAACGAATGTACATTTTTCAGGGCTTTTGCAATATCGATGTGTAATAAAATATCCGAAATGATCCGAGGACAAGCAACCCCCGCTGGATTAAAACTACAATTAGTTCCAGCATTGAGACATATGCACCACGATGCAGCAGCTGCAAGACCTGTTCGTGCACTTTTGACAAGATTACTGCCATCAATGCCGGCTGCTCCTTTCGTTCGTTTGATGCTACACACACTTACCGATCTTGCAGCTTCAACTCTCATCGACATACCGGATCAAGTACAATATCAAACATTTATATTCATAATCATAAAATATAGATTATAGTAAAATTTCAATTTTGTAAATACAGGTTACATTGTTGTTGGAACAAGTCGGTGCTGCACGTGCTTCTGTGCGAAATGCTGCTGTTGTTGGTCTTCGAAAATTGGCTAGGAGCGAATGTGCCAGCTTGTGGCCGGCTGGTGCAGCTCATAGATTGGCTTTGGAGGCAATATCTTTGACTGATACTGATCCAGCTACTCTTGCACGTTGCCTCGGCGTTATTGAGGTACGATTGGTAATACATTTCATGCGTGTTATTCTATTTGTAATGTTAAATGTATGTTTTAGCTGTTAATGAAAGAACCAGTAATGGTTAGAGCTCACATGCATCCCGATTCTAAAGTTCGGGAACTATGTTGTCAGTGTATCTACAGTGAAAATCTACTCATTGCTTCAAAAGCTGCACACATTCTGACGATTGTCTCTGTTTATTGGTAAACTTAATAAGAAAAATACAAAGCTCAAATTTTATAAATGGATTTTTTATCGTATTATTATAGTTTCCAGGAATCTTTACCTGTTCATGACATAGAAGAACTGATTATAGGATTGGAAAGTATAATAATAATCACAGGGCAAGGTGAAGATGCAAACAATAAATTGTATCAGTTGAAATTGACTCTAAAGTGTGTGGTAAGAATTAGATAAGTTATTAAAAAATATAATATGATAATGATTTATTTTAAGCTTAAATTATTATTCAATGTTTAGGTTCAAATATGCGAATGGTGTGAAGAACATTGTACACGTTTAGTTACTCTGGTTGGAAATGAAATAGAAGAAGCGAAAGGTCAGAGGGTGGCAGCGCTCGCTTCAGCTCTCGGAGCATTAGGAGCTCGTCATCCCGCTCACGCTCTCACCGCTCTTCCTTCAGTCCTTCGAAGGTTATCCTCGACAACGCCAACCAAACAAGACAAATCTAAATCAAACGAACGTGAAGACGTCGAAATGATGGATATTGCAATGTAATTTTTATATCCAACACAAATATCCTCAGTTTGCGATATCCTTTTACATATTCAACTCTATTACAGAAATAATCCTGAAAAAGTAACCGACGTTGAATTGGACACCATCGTTGTTTTATGCACGGTTATATTTCAAGTCGTAGCCGGCCATGTTTGGCCACCTCGTGTACTTGCCGCCGTTGAAGCAGCCGTTGCACCTACAAATCTTTGGGTCCATTTTAGAGTGGCTCGTGCAGCCATGAGGTAAAATATATACTTATTATATTAAGTAATCGAATTATAAAATGTCCGGATTAAGTTTTCTTCAGTCAGTAGAATGTTCACACACATATAGTGAACATTCTACTGAGCCAGCAGCATAGCTCGGTTGTCAAGCTTCTGCTTAGCGTCGAGAGGCACCGGGTTCGATCCCAGGGACGGGCCTCGAGTGAAAATGAATTTTTCAGGGTATGCTGTTAGTTAGACCTGGATTTGTGATCGTTTCCTATCAGAGTTTGCCAATTTTCTCTGATTTCATTGTTGAAACGGTTCCCGGAAAAAATTGGCTAAAATCCTTCCTATACAATATGTCGCCTATAATTTGTGATTGATTAATGTGCAATAAATAAGTTTGTGTACAATTTAATAGATGTCTCATTGATTTGCGAGTTTTTCAGTGTCTCGTAATTCAGTGATTTATATAAAAAAAAAAATGCTGCATTGTAATTTTAATTTGTAATTGGCCAGGAAGGCGCATTGGGGCTTACCTGTAAGGCCTTCCTGGTATATATGTAAAAAATAAATAAATAAATATAGACTGGAAATTCCAGTCTAGGTCAAGTTCAGAATGACATTGAAAATTTCATTGATTACCAAAAAGTAGTGTTGGTTAACCTCAAATCTATATACATACATTATTATGGATAAGATGAGAGCAGAATTAGTGCCCCGTGAAAAAAATTTAGGAATTGGGAAGAAAATTTTGAAATTTAGGAAGAAATTGCTTTTAGATATGGACAACACAGCGTAGGTGCCAACTTGTTGAGCGAATTACCAGGACGTGCTGGTAGTGAACTTGCACATCACTGGTTAGGTGCTTTGCATACTGTTGCAAAAGCAGAAGCTACACTTCAAGCGTCGTCACAACAAAATCTACAAGAAGCTTTGCGAAATGCTACCACTTACTACCATCAAGCCATGGCCGCACTAAAGGTAAAATTTGTTCAATTTCCTGTATAATATGTATTCACATGATATTTCAACTGATTATATTGCGATCATTATACAGGCAGGTTGGTCTGGAGGACAATGCGCCGTCTTCCAATGGGAATATGTACGCGTACGAGGAGAAATGTTGGGTGCTTTGGCACGTGTACTTTCAGCGTGTCGTGCTTTTTGTGCACAACCACCACCTGCTATTGCTCTCACGCAAGCTCAGGTATATTATATACATACATGTAGATACGAATTTTTGAAAATGACATAAAAACGCTTTGTAATTTTAAAAATTCACTTTACAGAATAGTCGTGATGAATTTCTTCGGTGCGGACACATAACTCAACAGTTGAGAAGAGCGGCTACTGAATTCAAAGGTTTAGCTGAAAGTTATTGCCGTCTCTATCAAACTAGCTTCGACGCTGACCCACCTACTCTCGATCATCTCCAAATGTATTAAATACAACACAAATTTGGTTTATTTTGAAAAGTCCTTAGTACTAATCATTGTGAATTTTAGATTACAACAAATATGCTCTTTGATGGCTCAATCAATGGAACGAATTTCTACGGCAAGTCTGCAAGAACAAGGCGTAGCTGATTTCATTCACACGCAAAGTATTTATATATTAATTCTCATTTTAATCGAAAATAATTAACAAAATAGTTAAAATTTTCTGTGAATGTATCCAACTAGTCCACATCTTAACTCCCACCTACAGTACTAACACTACTGATCCTGAAGAATAATGCTTTAAATGAACCTGAAGGTAATTTTTCAATTTCAGATCTGTCGAACAGCTGTCTCGAATCTCAACTGCTGATCGCCACATGTCAAAAATTAAACGATATATCAGCAAAAATGACGGAACCACAAGATATGAAACCGATCATTACTCACAGAGTAACTAAACTTTTATTTTGTTTATTTGGCACTAAAAATATGCACTTAATCGCTTGTATAATGGATACTTATTTGTTTTTATAGCAAGTGGAATGTGTGTGGCAACAAGCGGCCACTATTTGCCACTCTCCATTGCCTTTGCCTAGATTTTTGTTCCAACCCCTGCAGACGACGGCTGTCAGACTTGCAATTACACCGCAACCAAGAGCTCCGGCAGATCACCATCCTGTGCCTTGCAATCATCATCTTTCAGTCAAGGTATTCACCACTATTCGAATTGTAAGTTTAGTATTCAAAGTGCCATATTTATATTTATAATATGTATAGGTTGAAGGAGTCATACAGACTGGTCCTCGTGCAGGACTCTTCAGGAAGGCTTCAGCGGTGCAATTGACTTTAACGGCTCATGTGCAACGTCCGCCCGATTCTAAGGTTTTTAGATGTATTTCAATTTTGACGTGAAAGAAGTGAACTTCTAAAAACAAGATTTATTTTCGTAGAGCGAGCAGCCTGCTCCATTCGTTACGTTGACCGAACGTTTGAAGCCGGCTCACGACTTCTTTTCAACTCAACTCTTGGTGAGTATGAGTGGAGCCACCGGTCAGAGTACTACAAGTGGTGGCACCAGCGTATTAATTGCAGTGGATGCTGCTTTGTTGGACGAAACCGGTGCTTTGTGGCGAACTGGACCGAGGCATACGTTAAATGTAAAGGTAATGTGATTCGGAAAAATTTTATATTATTCATATTCCTATTTGAGTATTAATAATGCGTCGGTTCATTCACTAGTTATGAATCGACGGGCTTGATTTAAAAACATTTGAAATGTTAATTTAATGTTGGTTTTCTAAAAATCAGAAACTGTTTTGTACTGCTTTGTTAACCCTTTAAGTGCTGATGTCATTTCTGTTGAAAGCCGACCACGCTGAAAATGTCGCCCACATTTCCAATTAGAATTATTTAGAAATCCAATAAAAAGCAGGTATAAAAATTGTAGCTAATCCAAACAAACCCTAGGATTTCGAGTTTTTAAAGGTGTATTTAGACTCTCTAATATATCTTGCAACAATATAAAGTAAACAAAATAAGTCTATTAATGAATGTATTTTTCCAAAACTAGTTCCAAATCTTCTTCATTGTTAAAATGTAATGCTCTAAAATTAATAAAAATTGGGTAAACGGACTACTAGTCATATGTGAACCAGTCACAGGACAACCGGTCGCTCTAGATCGGTCACACGTGATCACCCGTCACACTAAAACTGGTCACGAGAAAACCAGGGTGTGACCAGTTTTAGTGTGACGGGTGATCACGTGTGACCGATCTAGAGCGACCGGTTAACATTTGACTAGTAATCACCGAACAAAAAATTGATCGCGTGACTTGTATTGGAAAAATGCCTGTATATTAAATGAGTGATGCTGCTTCCAATAATCACCTATTCGGTTCAATCTGATCGTTCCCATGTGTGCAACAATCTGGAATACTAAGACCAAGCCACAATCTAAAATACTCAGCAGTTAGGGATTTCCATCGGGTAATTCTGCTTTTGTTATAAATTCAGAAACTCCGGTGTAAACATGTCTTTATAAACGTCTTTGTCTTTATTCTATTCAATATACATATCGGCGTTTTTCAAGCCATGGACTTGTCGGCAAAACGCCGATCGGCGTTGGTCAGCATCCAAAGGGTTAAGCAAATACATACAACTTCTTCAAATAGTCCATTGTATTCTAAATTTTCATTCTTTCAATTACATATGTTATAACCAACAACTACTGTTGTTAATCTTGTATATTTATATATAAAAAAACAACGACAGTTGTGTGTGTGTGTGTAATGCGTTTCTGATTAGCTGTCGTCAAATTCGATTCCGATTGGCTGTTGTTAAATATTCATTTTTTTCTATTCAAATAAATTTAATAAAAAAAAAAAACAAATGAATGTTTACAATTAGATTAGGCATGTTTAAGCGGTTTATATGACAAATGCCGAACGAACGAATAGTGATGTATAAACTCACAATCACAATTTTATGTTTAACAGGTTTTAGAAGACCTCAGTGCAAAAAGTGCACAATCTCAAGCTGCAAGAAGATTCTGATGAAATATTATAATATTCTATTATATATTATAATTCTAATGAAATTTTATATATAGTCCAAAATAGAGTCCCAATTATCTGACCTAAGACTGCCGAAAATACATGTATTATTAAATGCTATAAAACAAAATAAAATACTCTTATTTTATTGAAAACGTGTTTTTGTTCCACCCTCTTTCCTTAAAATTAGCATTTTGACTTTGATCAGATAATACAGAATATCAAAATAATCGAAGGTTGAACAGTTCAGACTCTACTGTACATACATATTTTATGTAATACAATTTTGTAATTATTAATAAACGAAAAAAAACCTATTCTAAAACGTTATCGTTCGAATGTGCACTGTATAATTTAGACAATTAAAATATAGCTCACCATAATAAATAGTGATAAAAACGATGAGTGGCTGCCACTTGAGCTGATTACGAATATATTCGATATCAAAGTAAATATTACATATGAGATAGTAAGTAAATGAAATTGAAATAATACCAAATAAATTTATAAATTGAAGCTGGCAATTATTCAACACAATTATAATAATAACCTTTGAGCAGTATTTGGCTGTGCGAAACTCATGAATATTTCAACGAAGCTTATGACGCACTGCATGCATTACTGTTTTTGTAGTGAAAAAAATAAGATTGGACAAGAAAAACGAAAACATAAGTATCAATCCGCCATCGTTCCATAGACTGTGCAGTGTGCGAATTTACAAGATAAATTCTGATTGTCGCTTATCTAGTAATACTTGATAAGAATAATTACGAATTATATCTTTGTTTTTTTATTCATTTACTTCAAGAACGTACGGAACGAAAGACGTGATAAAATGATACGTCACTACGACTTTTGCGCTAAAGTCATCAACATAAATACTATTGTGATCATTCTGTGTTTTGGTTTCGTCAACACCGATCTGAATTCGACGAAGAGCGAAAAAGTAGTGCTGTGTTCAAAGACTGATTATCTCTCATGCAAGTGTGTTTACTTCACCGATCAAGTGACGGAGTTGGCTTCGGTGAACGTCGACTGCTCGGCCGCTAACATAAAGTCTATGAAGCCTGATGTGATTGTGCCGAAATTGACCAGTTCCTTGGACTTGTCGTCAAATCAAATCACAACCATCTCGAGTGACCAGATATGGACTAGCTTAAGTGTGACGACAATATATCTGAACGGCAATCAAATCAACGTGATTGAAGGTAACGCATTTAAGAATTTACCGAATTTAAAACACTTGGATTTGAGCAATAACTTACTCAGCAGTATCAAATACGACGCATTCAAAAATTTACACAAGCTGACGGTCTTAAACTTGGAAAATAACATGATAGACTCGTTTGAAAAGCATGCATTCAAACCCTTGCAGTCTTTACATGAACTAAGACTGGGCTATAACAATTTGGGTGATTTCTTTGACAACGATCCGAACGTATTCGAACCGAGCGGTTTATATTTGAATCAAAATTTGTCCATTTTCAACGTAGCCTCGAATAATATCACCGCATTTTCGAAGAATTTTTTCAAAGCTGCTTACAATTTGAGAGAAATTGTGCTGTCAAATAATAACTTCAAACATCTGCCGAAGTTACCGTTCACGGTAGAACACTTGGACATCTCGTCAACGCAAATTTTCAACATCGGACCAAAGCAATTCTCAAATCTACCGGCCATCACCACTCTAATCATGAACGATCTGCGAAATCTGACACATATTGAAAATCACACATTCGAATCGATGAAAAATCTGCAGGTACTACAAATAGAACATTGCAAAAATTTCCACCGGTTTCATACGACAGTCTTCGGAATGGAAGCACTGAAAATACATTACGAGTTCACCTTGAAGAAGATCAGCTTTTTCGGATCGGGTCTGAAAACGTTGGAAGAGAAGTTGTACCCGCTGTTCGCTCGTCTGTCAGATTTGGACTTGCGAGGAAACCCCTGGAATTGTGACTGCCGTCTAGGGTGGCTATTGCAATTACACATCAAAAAAGCAGACGAGGAATTTGTCAGGTAATGGATCCCTGGATGTTATTAATGAATGAAATATAATGTATTGAATATACAATGTTTAGAGGTAATTTTTCGCAGATGTCACAGTCCTAGACGATTTCATCAACGAGAAGTATGGTCATTGAAAAAGGAAGATATGAAGTGCCATTCTGATCCTAATGTACTACGTTGGGTAATAACAAATTCACTGATTCTACTATGCATCGTCATGACCTGTCTTGCTATTTGGCTAGTTTTAGTATGGCCGACGACGAAAAGTAAGACTCGTCGTTTGCACTCGACTGAACCTCCTTACTCAATTATCACTTTAGAACCGAATAATGCTGAAAACCTTTAATACTCAAAAAAAAGTAATAATAAGAAGGAACATGATTACTAAACAAATGAAATATATGAATTAAGTCACATACAATTTTATTAATAATACAAAATTGCATTTATTATAAAAGCTACACACCTATTCGAACTTATTTTGAATGTAAACTTTGGAGCGCGTACGATTACAAGCTAAAGTTTTTACTTCATTTCCGTAAAAGGTAAAATATCAACTCACATGTACAAACAAACCACCTTAATTAATCTCATTTCATAAAATCTAATAGGCACAAACAATAAATGCATATTTATGTACAAAAAATGGAATATAAGAAAATTAAGTACAGTAAATACATAAAATCAGTCATTTTAAGTATGTAAAAATGTATCAAAAAGAAAAGTATAAAAAAATTGATATAAATAGTATAGTAAGTAGCCTTTTATATATATATATAATAATATGTGTGTATGTATGTACGTAGATAGAACATCGAAAGCCAATATTATATATTTGAGCTTTTAAATTTGAGAATTCAATGGAATAAGATCACAGAAACATAATTATAAATGTAAAGGTACATATAAAATTCAATATAAATAAAATAATACATACTTATATGTATTGATATAAAATATTATCAATTTAGAAATTAGTGAAATTACCAAAAATCCCTTGCATGACATTTACATATTTATAAGTATCTATAATAATTAGGTAAAAAAATGCAGTACAGTCATACATATTTGTACTATCAAATATGGAAAATGTGATGGTTATTTTTAGTCATGATATGCAATTTTATTTTACGTTATGTGTTTTTATTAATCTAGCCAGTACAGAAGCCAGAGGTATGCATTTTTATATAATCTACATATAATATATATAAATAATACTATGTATTGCATTAGAGTATTTTTTCGATTTAATTTATGTATAATATAATGTTTTTAGAATATATGTATATATTTCTATTAATCTCACATATAAATATTTGAATAAAACAGATCTAAGTACATCGTTTTCATTAATAAAGTCATTTTTTTAATCGTTAGGAATCAGTTGAAACGTTTTAAAAATTTTCACCATATCAAAATCTTTTAGATATAAAAATTATATACCTACTAATTAAAATTTAACTTTACAAATTTCATACAATGAATAATACATAACCGTACATTATGTACGTCAAAGTTTCAAAATAAGTGAAACTCATATATATCAAGCTACAGCGGGAAAACCAGAAGCGTTTTCAAAGATATCTATTTTCCAAGCTTTTCCAAATATTTCACATTTATAAAAATCAGTTTACACTGATCTACTTGATGCTCAAAAAGACAATATTTTCTGTTAGTTTATTGTATAGCACCGCTAATGACTGTCAACCCATCATTAGCAATATTACTATTCAAAAACTAACCAAAAACAAAAGCCCAAGATTGTAAATGTGCGTTAATAAACGAGTTTCACTGTAATTAAACTTCATTAAGAATAGTATAACTTTCCTTCATTATTAAAATACAAAAAAAATTAATATCGAGTATTACACTAAGTCTTATTGATTTTGTGATATTAAATTTATTTACAATTGAAATAAATAAAATTCACACGAATAAATTACGCTAGCTGATATGATCATAATATAATATGACAATATTTTCCTATTTTAAACTTTAAACGAAAATCAAAAAAAAATGCAGCTGCTCACTGGGTTCAAAGAATGTCACAATTTAAAATACCGTTCGTCCCTTGATACTAATCACCACTCTATCATAAGTGGTAAATAGTTAAAGCACTAGGGAAATGTTGAGGTCAGACAAGACGGTGTGGTGGGGGCGGTTGTGAAATGGGTGAGGGTCAGACTGATGTCTCCGAATTGAGCCTCAAGACGAAACGCTCCGTAGCCGGATCGGGCAACTCTTCAGATATGGTGAGTGGTGGCAAACAGCGCACAGTGCAAAGCAAGCAAACATCACCCTGACGGAGCTGAAAGATGTGACCATCGCGAAGCGGAGCCGTCGGCGGTGCAGCGCTCTCCAAAGCCCACGACTGTATGCCGCGACCATTCGGCAAAGCTGGAGTGGAGCTGAGGAACGGCTCTAAAAATGCTCTCGGTGAAAGATCTCTGGCTAGACACCGAGCGAGATGGCCCAGGATAGAATCGACGGAGTGTCGCGGTTGTTGTCGAGTGACACGAAGGTACTTTTGAAGAGCGCGAGCGAGGGATGGAAACACAGCTTGAGCGGCCTCATGAGCTTCCAACGGCCTGGCAGCTCCTGTGTTATTTACACAAGAGCGTACGCGCTTCACATGAGCGAAAGCTTCTTCGGCAGCAGTTAGGAGACGAGCGCGTCGCTTTCGCACTCTTCTTTCGTATTCATGTTCTTCATAGAATCGTTCGTTGTGTGCCGAATCACGTCGACGAGTAGATGCACTCAGGACAGATCTGTTAACAATAATACACAATCATTACAAACAATACGTAAATTGTTAGCATATAATCGATTTCACCTATTTTCATCAACACATTTCCAACAGCTGTTAAACATACAAGTAATTATGTTTAACAGTTCTAACATATCCCAACTCTATGTACATATTGTAACATGGGAAGATGGGAGAATATCCACCGTCTAAGTGCATTCGTGGGTGAGCAATGGAGACCCCGTGTATTAGGCTAACGAGACTAAGTAAGTACCCGAACAAAGGATACGCTGGGGTTCTCACAGAACGGGGCGAATGCGGGTAGACCTACATGCCTCGACAATAGACACGCCAACGGATCGGGGATGCTATGCTGGACAACTTTTCCTTTATAAGGAAGGACACGTGGTAGATCAATTACTCTGGAGTGAGTGGTGGTTACGTGCGGATCCTGAATCGTTGAATAAATGCTGTGAAGCGACTTTGACCTTTCATTTGAATCCTAAACCCACCCCTATGCAAAAATATGTATGTATAATGTAAACTTAAACAATTGCATTATTATGGGGTGATGTTGAATGGCATGTAGGAGTTGGAGGTAGTTTTAAAATAAAATTTAGAAACATCCGAGATGAAATGGTATATCAGTTTTTGCATGATTTTTTCTTGATGACATTAAGTATTACTTTGTTTCGAAACAATAGTCATTCAAATTTTTTGCAATGAATGTGAACTGTAAGAGCGCAGACACAGATTGGCACGTTTTTTTTTGTTGTTGGTAGTTTTGCACATTTAAAATAATAAAAAGCTGGTAAAAAAAACGCTAGCACGCATTAACTATGCTATGGCACCCAGGCCAAAAATCCTAGAGTTGACAGTGATCAATAACGGGGATTCCCATATTTAAAGAAATGTAGGATAAACTTGTCGAATAAAAACCCATGCGGTGTGTCTGCATCTTAAAGGAGTATATTATACTCTCATATGTACATATTTACTAGTAGTTTTACCCGGCTTCGCTCGGTATTTGTAATATAAACAGCTTAAACATGGCAAAACAACCTGATAGTAAGCATTAATTTGTTTTTTTATTAAATTTATTTGAATCGAAAAAAAAAATTCTATATTCGATATCGATATCGTCATCATAGAAACTTTGATTTGATTTCAATGTTCCCAACAAACCTTACATACAAAGTCTCTTTCGAAATTAGATAAGCATTATGAAAAATCATAATTTATCAATTTGTGCAAAAAAAATATGCATACTGCCTTTGGAAGTACATACCATAATGATAAATTAAGTGTATTTTGAAAAGTTTCACTCTGAAGACTTTGATTAGTGTGAAACCTTAATGATATTTTAGCCAGCAGCGTGGCTCGGTCGTTAAGCTTCTGCTTAACACTGAGAGGCGCCGAGTTCGATCCCTTGAGCTGACCTCGATTGAAAAGAATTTTTCTGAGTATATCTGTAATGCTGCTGGTCAGACCAGGATTTGTGACTCCTGGTTGATCGTTTCCTATCAGAGTTTGCCAATTTTCTCTGATTTCATTGTTGAAACGATTCCCGATTAAAAATTGGCTAAAAAATCCTTCCTACCCACTATGTCACCACTATTTGAGTATGATTAATGTAAATATTACAATAAAAATGTATGTACAATTCATAGATGTCTCGTTAATTGTCGAGTTTAAGTCAGTGTCTCGTAATTTAGCGACTTATATAATAAAAAAAATGCTGTATTGTTTGTAATTTGGCCAGGAAGGCGCATTGGGGTTTACCTGTAATGCCTTCCTGGTATGAAATAAAAAAAAAAAAAAAAAAAGACAAATGGTGGCAGAAAAATAATGAAACATACCAATAGGAATATAAAAAACCGATCGGAAGAATGTAGGAAATATTGTCAGACCGATCGGCGAAATAAACCTAATAAAAGCCTTGTAAAAAAGAATGTGATTATTAAAGAACATCAAAACAAAAAAATTTCAATATCAAATTTTCTAACAATCACAATATTTCATCTATTGATATAGATTTAGTAAAAAGAAATAAATAAAATCATATGTTACATATAAATTCCCTATTTATAATCATTTTAAATTACTGAAATACAAAGTGATTAGTTGAAATACAGAAAAGAATATTTACCTCGACTGACCAGACTGCACCGAAGTTCCATTAGCTCCGTCTACATCATAAAACTTAAAGCTAGATTGAGCTTTACGTTGAGATTTCGACAGTGGTATCTTTTCCAAATACGGATTGTAAACCGGAAAGTCAGTATAATAGCGAGCCAGCAGAGCAACAGCTGCGCTCTGAACACTCAATCTTCCAAGTGAAAACGAACGGCTGACTCCATCAGGCGAACGGATTACTTTTATGCAATACGCTGGTTGCAGCGGTCTAACTTCTCCGACGAGCGCAGTCGCAACCAATACACACAACAATGTATCGGCGAGAGCTCCAGCCGAGCTTACATGAGCCCTATATTCACCGCCGTCCTCTTCTGCTTCAGCAGCCGCCAAATAAAATAGCCAGTGCGTAAAAGTGCACAATGCCAATAGCAATAGTAGAGCAACGCGCGCCAGCGGTGCTCGAGGAACTCTTGCAGACGGCGGACGAAACAAAAGAGCCCATCCTCCCGCTCCTAATGCTGCTAATCGACAAGCCAAGCCAGCAAGTGCACCTCTGCATTCAGCACCACATGCTGCTAAAGCGGCACGCTCTTGTGCCCCCAACCCTGACGGTTCCGACGACCCTAAAACGCCGAGTTTAGGCAAAACCACCATAACAATAGGGCTCAAAAATGATATGATGCAAAGAAACAAAGTGATAGCAGTAGCGCAATGACGGCGGCAAAAATAAGTAACTCCTTGTCCCTCATCTGGTGGCCAAGTACTTAAATCCTCAATCGATTGTGAATTGTCAGACGTATTGCCAGTGATAGCCGTGGTATTTTCACCCCAATTTTCATCTTGTGGCAGTATTTGAACTTCTATCACTTCTTGACCTTCTCGTCCCCCATCTGGATTTATATTGACACTAGTCTGAAAAGGAGCCATATCATCCTCAATATCCTTATTCCTTGAAGATTTGCTGCTCCTTTAAAACAAATCAATTCAATCGTTGAAATTATTCTTAAAAAACTTTGGCAAAAATGTATAAACATGTAAATAAGTATACCTTGTGCTTCGATGTGTGTGTGTTCGATCTCGGTCTCTATGTCCTCTGGATCTCCTCGACCGTCCGCTGAGCTCAGATCTTACAGACTCAGTCTCCATTATGGAGATATTTTGAATGACATATACGGTCCATTAGGCTGAACGATCCTATAAAAAAAAATTCATTCAATCAAACCTTTTAGGTAAAGAATGATAGTTTTGTAATACATATAACACTTAAAATGTTGGGTCACAATATCAGTAATAAAATGCATGTAAAAAAATTCGGGTGTGACCAACCCATGACATTATCTATGTATTTGAGGAATATAAGAAGGTTACAAAACAAAATTCGATATTGAACTGATGACTATGACAGCGATACAAATTGAGCGCAAATGTATGGAAACTTGCACAAAACAAAAGTTTTACTTCCGGTTGTCTGATTTTGTTCAAAATTTTTTTATTACTAAAAATCACTATCAGTATCATACTCATTAAATATCAAGAAAATAAAAATAATTTTAAAGGTCAATATAAAATAATGAAATATTGTTTTAAAAAAAAATACTACTTCCGGTTTACGAATTCTGACCAAAACCCTACCAGCTCTAAGTTAGTACATAAAGGATAGAAATATAAATTTTTAGTTTAATACGTTCAGGGGTGTGGACAGAGTAGTGGGCACAACATTTCAACCTTTCTAAGTGAAAAAAATCCCACTTCCGGTTTATAAAATTTAATAACTTTTTTTTATTTTCATCACATTGCTACAAGAATTATACTTGAATTTTTTTGTGACGAACACACATGTTTAAGGGGTCGAAAAAAATAGTGGAAGAAAAATCGAACAAGAGTAAACTGCCACTTTCGGTAGACAGATACTTACTAAATTTTATATATAACTTGGTATTAAGCTTAAACTTTTAGATATGAAATTTCAGTTCAATAAACCAAAAGGTTTCTGAGAAAAACATAAAAAACCTCGATTCTCTAGAGTAAAAGTACTACTTCCGGTTCAGATAGAAATATTTAAAAAATATAAGGTTATAAAAATTATTATTTTTATCATATTTAAAAAAAATTCAGTCTGATTTAGTTAGTGGTTTGGGAGATAATTGAATTCAAAAACTTAAAAAAAAGAGGACACCTATAAGGGGAGGTACCATTTCCGGTCAACTTAAAAATTTGAAAAAAAATTACGACGTGTCGATAAGAATTTCATTAACCGATACTAAGTTTCAGTTCGATAGGACTAACGGTGTTAAAAATATCCCCAAAATACACACACACACACACATTTTTTCTAGATCATGAAAACGTGATCAGTGATCGATTCTGAGTTCGAATCAGTCAAAATCTCGAGTTCGAATTTTCGCATGATCACAAAACTTCATCTATTGTTACTACGTACATAGATAAAGTAAAAATAAGAAAGAGTATGCATTTCTACAAAAATACTTGAAAATTTGATTAATGATAACAATATACAATAAGATTGCACAAAAAGATTCATAAAGTTGCTGCCAATATATGACGGTTGGATCCTTTTCGCAAAAGAACGTTCATGTAAATCTGTTTGAAAATAATCCACCTAAAATTAACGCCTCCTTTTAAAATATTCTAGTTTAAATGGGATTTGAATTTGTGCAATATTTATTTATAAAAAAGCTCATTTAACTATACTATGATATACAACTTATGGATAACATCAATAACCGGCAAATAACGGTAGTATTGGGAGCCATCACTGTAGATTTTAATATTAGCTTGAATGAAATAGAAAAGTAATAATGATTAGGTATAGCTTCGACGTTTAAGTTGTGAACTCTAGTGCATACTTCAAAGCACATTGACAGCATCATCAAAAAAACGGGATTTTCCAACAAATATTTAGCATCGCATACCTGCGAATAGAATGCCAGGAAAGTTGGTTATTTGGTATCCAGTGGGGTAGTGCGAAGCCCTAAGAGGTGAGGCTTCGCCCCCAGCACCCCTCCCTCCACTAGAGCCGACTGCAACCCGACAAACGAGCACGACGCCGACGCACGCCAAACATAATTGCTCTAGTCGATTTGCACCAAGCATTTCATTTAATGGCCAAAACATTTTATTTATTTTTTAGTTTTTAGCTTTTTATTATTTCTTCATATATGCTATGCCAGCAGCATAGCTCGGCCATTAATCTTATGCTTAGCGTCGAGATGCGCCGGGTTCGATTCCAGGGCTCGGGCTTCGAGTGAAAATGAATTTTTCAGAGTATGCTGTTGGTCACACCTGGATTTGTGACTCCAGGTTGATCGTTTTCTATTAGAGTTTGCCAATTTTCTCTGATTTCATTGTTAAAACGGTTCCCGGAAAAAAATGGCTAAAACCCTTCCCATACAAATGTGTCACCTATAATTTGTGATTGATTGGCTACGTCCATTCTACCGATATCTACTCCCGATATTCTCGAATTTTCCATATCCAGTTCCCATATTGCAACCTGTGGTTGCTATTTAGGAACTGGTTATGGAAAAATTCGCAAATATCGGGTGTAGATATCGGTAGTGTGGACGTAGCCATTAAGGTCTGTTCATACCTATCCAGCACGACCCGAATCCTGCAAGTAACCTGCAAGTATGGACAGTATTCTTTAGTACATTCTATATGGACGCGCATGAATGCGTAAATGCGCATGCGCGAATGGAGTATGAATACGCCCATATAATGTACCAAAGAATACTATCCGCACTTGCAGGACACCTGCAGGATACGGGTCGTGCTGGATAGGTATGAACAGACCTTTAATATGCAATAAATAAGTTTGTGTACAATTTGATAGATGTCTCATTGATTTGCGAGTTTTTCAGTGTCTCGTAATTCAGTGACTTACATAAAAATGCTGCATTGTAATTGTAATTTGTAATTGGCCAGGAAGGCGCATTGGGGTTTATCTGTAAGGCCTTCCTGGTATATATGTAAAAATAAATAAATAAATAAATATAGCCAGCATCATGGCTCGGTAGTTGGGCTTTTGCCTAGCACCGAGAGGCGCCGGGTTCAATCCCGTGAGTTGAACTCAATTGAAAAGAATTTATATTTCAAAGTATATCTGTAATGCTGCTGATCAAACTTGGATATTTGTGACTCCAGGTCGATCGTTTTCTATCAGAGTTAGCCAATTTTTCTGATTTCATTGTTGAAACGGTTCCTCGATTAAATTGGCTTAAAACCTTCCTACCTACTATATCACCACTATTTAAGTATGATTAATGAACAATAAAATGTATGTACAAGTTAAGATTCATCGATTTCTCGTTAATTTAGAGTTTTCAGTGTCTCGTAATTCAGAGACTTATGTAATAAAAATGCAACATTGTTTATAATTGGCCAGGAAGGCGCATTGGGGTTTATCCGTTAGGCCTTCCTGGTATATATGTATATAATAAAAAATAAAAATATATGTATTTATGTATTTTTGTATACTGCTAGTACCTACTCCAAATCACTGTAATAAAATTACTCATTGAGATAGTTTTTCATATCGGAATTTATTTAAATGAACCTAAGAATAAGATAGTTTTACAGCAATAAAAAGAAATTACTAAATTTCAAAAATACAATTAATTTCTTGATTCTTAATACCCCAATTAAAAAAATAGCATTAATATTAATGTCTTAGATAAAATTTACTAATGAGATTTACATAAATAGTTTAGAAACTAAATAATTAGAAAAAAATTCAAAACAACAAATTATTTTTTCCATTTTGATTTCAATCTCAACGCTTTTATTATTGATCAAGTATTATTTATTGATTATTTTTTTTGTCATATATTTTAAACTAAATACGAGAACAAAATTATACATAGAAAATTACTGTCGTTATGAAATAATCAATTGAATCCATTTTAATGTTATAAATGGTTGCTATAGCAAAATATTCAACATCAGACAATCGCATACACATGCACCAAACAACACTACTATATTGCAACAATCGGCTATTGAATTCCTATTTGAACGTAAATACATATATTATATTTATTTAACAATTTTCAATAATGGAATTAACCAATGGAAAACGAACTTTTACTGATGGTCCTTCCGACAACAAAATCAACCATTACGGTACTAACTCTGAGGGACGTGCGATGATTCTTAAATCTCGTTCAAGCATATTTAAAACACAAGATACTAAATTAATTGCAAGTCAAATGCTGTCACAAGAGAGAGCTATTACAGATATTTGGAGAGGAATAGATAAAAAGTAAATAGAATTATATTTTGAATCATCAAGAATGGTATAAAATTTTATCTAAAATTGAATATAATTTTAGGAGTCTAACTAGTCAAATCAATTCAAAAGTTGTGCTTGGTCTTCAAGCATATGAAGATGATTTGAACATCAGAAGGAAACGGTAAATATATCACTAAGTCAGATTTTGTATCTATTCTGTTACAATTTTTTTTTAATCTAACAGGCTGAAGAAGTTGTTGGATGAAGAAGCCAAATCTTTTCATGAGTTATCCCAAAATCGAATGCAGAATAGTGAAATTTATTATAAAAGTCAAGATAAAATTGAAGAAGTCGTAGTATTACCAGACAAAGAAGAAGATGAGCATTTGGCTAGGAAGAAATTAGAGCTCGACATGTTTGCATAAATAATATAATACATATTTGTTCAAATACACCATAACAAGAGAATCTTAGTCTCCAACGATGTTTTAGTAAAATATTAATAATTGAAATACATTTCGATTACAGAGCGAAATTCAAAGAATTACGATCGATTATATCTATGCGTCGTGATACTGAAACCCGTGAAATGCAAAAACTACAAATGAAAGAAAAAAAAGCAATTCAAATGCAAGAGAAAGATATAAATGAACTGTGGCACAAGATGATGACTGAAGATGTTGAAAAAAGAGTATTGGCACTATAATAAATAATTTTATCAATACTGATATTGTATTGTTATTTGAATTTTGTTGTTTTAATATATCGTAGAATGCTTTACATGAATCTGAAAAATCTGATCGTCTCCAAAATGAATTGAAATTGAAAAATTTCTTGTCATCTCAAATGAAAGTATCGAAGGAATTGAAAAAGACAGAACACTCTATAGAACAAGGAAAGGAACAAGAGAGAGCAATTGAACATAATCAAAAATTGGAAGAGGCAATTTTAGAAGGTTTGATTCGATTATTTAAAATGTGTACATAAAATACATACTTACACATTTTACTAAGATAAAGACTTTTGTACAGAAAAAACTAAAATCAATAAAACTAAACTCACATTAAGCGAACAACTTGTAAAACAAATGGCTGAGAAAAAGGAGATAATGCAAAAAATAAAACAACAAGAAATTGAATTGGAAAAAACTCTATCATCATTATCAATAAAAGAATATGATGAAGATTTAAAAAGAAAATTAGCTGTGAAAGTATTTATCAAATATTCAATACTTAGTAATATTGTGATAATGTTGTAATGTAACTAATGTAAACGACTTTAATTTATTAGAAACATATAAGACAAGAAATTGATTTGTTTAATAAACATTTGTATGAAGTAAAATCAAATCTTGATATTCAAAGCAAAAGTGATGAGGTTTATTTTGAAAATATCGCAAGGAAGCAATTGGAAGATGAAGAATATCATAGAAATATGTTTCACCTTAAAAGAAAAGAACTATTACAAGTATTTTTATCAATTTATTTTTTATTTTTTGTTATTAAACTTATGTACACATATTACATATTTTCATGTCTATATTTTTATATCTTCTGCTATTAGAATGCTATTACTGGAAGAGATATTCAGATGGAAGAAAAGAAAAAACAATCAAACTTTTCCAAAAAACAAGCTGGTGAAGAATTAAAACTTAGAATCCAAATCGAAGATAATATGTCTAAAGAAAAGGTTTTAGAAAAACAAAAAGACTTTGAGGCAAAAATTGCTTACAAAAAAGATCTGGAAGAACAAATACAAACCGCAAAAATAGCAAAGGCAAGTAAGCAGTAAAAATGCAAATTAAATTAAATTTATTGATTTGTTTAATACATTTTATAAATAATTTACAATTATTTATTTTAACCAAATTTATTAGGAAAAAGATGCATTAATAAAGCAAGCAGAGGATGACAAAAAAATTCAAGAAGACCAATTATTGAAGCAGAAATGCCTTGAATTGATGAAACGGCAAGTTTTTTACAATGATTAATAAGTAAATATGTAATAAGTAAAAGTGAAAATACTGATTTTTTTCAATTTTTATCTATTTCAGAGAATTTAAATCTGAAAATGGTCACCCATTTACTGAAGTCATTAAAAAATCTACACAACCCAAAGACACATGGTATTCATATTTACCTGAAACAAAATATACAAAATATTAGTATAAAAGTTTAGATTGTATAGGATTGGAAAATTACAATTTTCTTGCAATAAATGTATTAATATATAATATCTAACTATGCTGTTTGAATTTATGTACAAAATTAAATATAATTTCAATATTATCCTTGTTTTCTTTGGAATATATCTATTTTGTATGATTTGTTCTGTTTCACTTTCACTTTTAGTTTTTAATAGATTTTTTTCGAAATAATAGAATTTTTAATAGATTATTTCGCATATTACGATCGCGTACACGATAATCGTCTCCACGAAAATCGCGAATACGGAATAACTGGCACTTGAGTTCTCGTTAGTATGATCGTTTGCGATGGATGGAATTTTCGAATGCCAGATGTTCCGAGATCAAGATTTTAGTGATGTGTGCGAGATCGCTTTGTGCGGAATAATCACCGAACCCAAAAAATATTTTTTATTTTCTATTTATTTATTTCAAATATATATTTTTTATTTTCATGACAGGAGGATGAGATTCCAAAGGTGGGGCAGTGAATGTGTTATGGCCAAAATTTGTCTGTGATTCGATGCAAACTTATAAATAAATACATATTGACATTTAGCTGATAACAGCAGGATGTGCTGTGACGTGTGAATGCGTTCGTCATGGGGAACCCTAGTGTGGCACACTGACAAAAGAGGGGCATGCCGCAGGGGGTGCTGGGACTATGGGGGCTCCTATGGGCCACGACACTGGTGCTCCCATCTGTAACGGGGACTCAGGGAGGGCCTAACTTGGGAGGTCGCCCTGGACAAGGTTACACCACGCCAGTCCTGGTTGGAACACCACAGCAGACGGTATGCGCGATTCTTGTCAACATCCTGACCATTCCAAATTCACAAAATAAAAGTATATCAAACCGTTCTCATCCCTTAACCCTTTGCCTGCGGCAATAAATATAGCAAACAAGCCCTGTACGCGCGGCACCTTTTTCGCGAATTTGGCAATTGAGTTTTCGACCTTAAATACAGATTTTAATATTTACTCAAGTAACCAGATATGTTAATTAAAACATGAAGTATTATTTTAAACAATAAAATACATGATATATCTCGTAGTTTTGGCTTAATTGTCAAATAATCATTCTTCATACAATTGAGACGTATCGTCTCAATTATATGAAGACGTGATGTCACATAAACGAGGTTTCAGTATGATTCCACAAAAAACTATTTTTGAATGGTATATATTCATTTTAAGCAAATTGAATGTATGGCATTCAACTCTCAGTAATATATTCAACCAATTTTGAACCTTAAAACAGTTGAAATAGGCGCATATAAGCCTCAAAATCCCGTGCGTAGTTCAGAAATTCTATGGAAGATAGACTTGTCGCCCAAAGCTTCCATAGAAGACGGCCACGGGCAAACGGTTAAAAGGCTCTGCATGTTGACAACATTGAACTCGAAATGATTAATTATGTATATATGTATATATTTCAGTTCAACGTTTTAGTGGACACCGGAAGCACTAATTTCGCTATAGCTGGTGCTCCAAATTCCAGTATTGAAAAATATTTCCTGAAAAATGAATCATCTACTTATATAGACTTAAATGAAGAAGTATCGTTGTTTTACACACAAGGCCATTGGTCGGGAGAGTTGGCACATGATGTCGTGTTTTTTCCGACATTGAACTCTGTACCACCGGTTGCGTGTGATATTGCATTCATTACAAAATCTAAAGATTTTTTTGTGAATGGATCAAACTGGCAGGTAATGATATAAAAGCATGCGTTTTGTATGTTGTTTTATTATGAATTAAAATTTTATGACAACTGTATATTGTTTAATGCATTTTAGGGAATCTTAGGACTGGCATATCCAGCCATAGCAAAACCAACATCAAGTGTTAAACCATGGATAGACTATTTGCAAATGAAAAATAAGGATAAAACAATAGCATTTTCTTTAACATTATGTGGGCCTAAACAGATTGGGGAAAATGAACACTATGGATCATTTGAAGTGCTGAGTAAGTTTTAAAGAATTTGCCATACTACATATTAATATGATTACATCATATATATAATATATTATATAAATCTGTTCAATTTTTTCTCTATTTTAGATAATATGATTCATCCATATAAAGGCATACTAACAGCTACTGTAATTCGCGAATGGTTTTATGAAATTGTTTTAACAAATATTTATGTAAACGGTGTACCTATTCCAGTCGATTGTCAAAGTTTAAACACAGATCAAACTATAGTAGATAGTGGAACAACTAATGTCATTTTACCTAGAATTGTTTTTAATAAACTTACAAAGATGTTGATCGATTCGTCTTTGAGTAATTTGATATCTGATGAGATTATTCCAATTCAAACTAATGTGTCTAAAGGATTTAAAGAAATACTTATTTCGGAAATGTTAAATGTGTCTGAAAAGTTTTGGACAGAACAAAAAATTATATGTTCGTCTGAGCCTCAGCAATGGAATGGCTTGCCAACAATTAGCCTAGATATTGCCAGTGGACCATACAAATACTTCCGCATTAATCTTCCTGCTGAAGTAAGTTTATATTTTACCACATACATATCTATTGATGTTTTATCAGATGAAAATAAATATTCATACATTTTTCTTTTATTATAGTCATATATTAGACAAGTGTTTGATGATCAACAGAAAATTTGCTACAAATTCGCAATCCAACCATCAGATACGGGCACTATTTTAGGAGTAATCGCTTTGGAGGGATTTCAAATTATTTTCAATAGAACAGCAAAAACTGTTGGATTCCTAAAAGCTGATTGTGGGCCGAAGGTTACCATTGAAGGTCCATTATATGTGAACAAAACCGAACACGGCGATTTATTTGATAAGTGTTGGCACAAATCAGCCGTAACGGTGAGCCTTTTGAATATTGCAGCATACATTGTCTGCACAGTATTACTGCTGGCAAGTTGTATGTTTGTCTACTTTTTTGGGCAATGGCTCAAAAACAAATATTTCAAATACCAAACAACTGGAACTATCGTATCAATGAGCCACGCAAGCCTTATTAATGAAGATTCTTAGAATTACATACAGATTTTGATGTATTTTTGTATATCTCGTAGTTGAACAAATTAGAGTATGTATGTACATATGTATATGTGATGATTACGTACAAAAATTAAATTTTGTTGAAATTAAAATGTATTAAACATTTCAAAGGGCCAGTTTAAAATTATAGTATTAAAATTGGGATGACTTAAAGTTACCATTTATGTATTTGAACAATTATAATAGTGTAGGCTCTAATTTTTTGAAAATAATGGAAGTATACATATATTAGGACGTTGATTATCCGAATTAAACAGGCATTGAGAATATACGGATAGCAAAAAAATATTGTAATAACAGACTAGATATTGGCTGTCCAGGTGAATGTTTTTGAATGAACAAAATGAAAATAATCTTCTTCATATAGCGATATTTTCAAAATTTTACGCTTTTCTGATTGTTCGGAGAGAACATGGACTGGTCACCATTACGCTGTAAGGACACGATATGTTATGTAACCATTTCCTAGAAACCGCTATTTTGTACTAAAATTTGTCTTGTTCAATCCGGGTAACAAGTTCTCCTATACATAGTTTCATTCAACATTGTTATAATGAATGTCATGTTATATTGGTAAACATTTTACCAACCCTAGCTGTGAATTTAACCATACTAAAAATATCCATCAATTCATCCTTTATTTTGTAAAACATACATACATTTGTGAATCTCAATTATCAGTATTTATTATTATTTGAATTTTATGGCAATGTGCTGAAATTATTCTAAATTTTTTTCTCGGAATGAATCCAATAATAAATTAACAAACCATGTACACATATCTACAATAAAAAAATGTTTTTCAAGTGTATATTAAATGAATGAGATATATTACACACAGCCTTTAAGGGGCTTGCAAACGAGCAACATTTTTAAGCAATATTGCTTGACAACTATCCAGCAATCTTTCAGCATCACATGGGCAATATGTGTCCCAGAAATGTGTAGCTGAATGATTGCGGAAATCAGTTGCCATTTTGTTATTGTAGGCTCAGGGATCATGGACGACACTGAAGTCCTTGTGGCTGTTGCATATGTCATATTACAAAATGAAAAAAGAAGAGAAGAACATGGATAAGGCTTTACCTAAATAAACGTGATTTGATGTCTCCTACTAACCAAGAAACAGAACTGGATAATTATCTCCTTAAAATATTTACTGAGCTGATTTCGAAGATTTAATTTGTGTGATCGGCAGTATGAAAAGTGTTTTGTATTGTCGAAGGATGTCCATTAAATAACGTTTACGAGTTGCTAGTTGCTATGTATGGTCAGTGTTGCTGTACGGATGCGAAACAAGTCTTTCCAAATGTGGTACCAGATTACCAGAGGATGTTAAAGAGATCCTAGAAGGAACATGCGTAAAACTATTCTCCAGATAGTTCACAAAAAGAGAGAGCTTCTTGATACAGTAAAGCAAAGAAAAATGAAATATTTTGGCCACGTAATTCGTGGCCCCAAGTATCGCCTTCTGCAGACAATAATGGAAGGGAAAGTAGAGGGCAAACGGTGGCTTGGGAGACAGAAGCTCTCTTGGCTCTGGAACTGGAGCTCGTAGATGGGACTCGAGCTCGAAAGATTGTTTCGGCTTTCCTAAGTAAGGCATAATTTGCATGGGCTATCAATAATGTGTAAAGCATTGATAGAAGTGTCCATGTTTTTGAATTCCGAAGCCCAGAAACCCGTGTATGGGACAGAGCTGGAAAAAAACATGTATTGCTGCGTATTTTCGCATAGCGAGTGATATCACCAGCTATGTGGCAGCAATACGGGGCAAGAAAGGGACATACCAGCAATATTGGAGCAATATTTATGTTATGGTCATATTGCCGTGCTTCATCACCACATTGCTGTGAAAATGTTGCTCGTTGTTTACAGGCCCTTTTAGTTGCACTAGGGTAGTGCTCTGCATCATTTTCTCAACCTCTGCACACATTCAATCATATCAAAAATATACATATATCATTAAATGTGTAGATTTTAACTTGTATTTACTAATTAACTTGTATTAACTAACGTCAAAAACAAGAACATAAATACATACCTTATAGTCGGGGCAAGTATTTTAACCCCTCTGCAAGGGATTATGAAAGAACAATAAAACATAACGCGATGCACTTAATTAAATAAAAGTTTGTTTGTTGTGGTATTTTCTTCTTTTTGATGCATTGCGCTGCACAACAGCACTTGCAGAGCACTCCAAGCATGGGTCAATTTTTTAATACAATATAAGACTTTCAATAATTGAAAATTAGCTGTCATAATAAAACATCGCCAAATTTGGCTGATAATTTCTTGTTCAGAATAAAACTATAAAACTTGTGCTTTTAAAGTGCTATATTTATCTAGAATTTGTTTAAAAGTTCAAAAGGATTTATTCCATGTAAAAGTAGAGCTTATTATATACATACATACATTTTACCTTCCACAGATGCATTTTTTAATATAACTAGTATGTATTCTTATTTATCGAAGTACATTTGTCTGAGCCTTTTTGGTCTGTTTTTTAGTCATAATGATTCCTCTTTCAATTTTATGTATTTCTTCGGGATTTCCGGATCAGTGAAAGCCTTCCTTTATATGTGTATAAACGTTGTTGATTAATGCTTTTCAGCATTGTTAGTTCATTGAACAGTATTTATTTAGCATAATGTGTGTAGTTCTCGTTTTTATGGAGAAATATCTCCGAAAATCAAAACTATTTTTTGTATGACAAAAATCGATTTATAATATATCTCAAAGTTTAAATATCTCAAATTATATTGTAAAATATGGAAATAAATATATGTTTTTATTAAAAATTGATTTTTATTTTTATGGTAATATGAAGTTATGTATCATTGTTATTTAAAGCAGGACTGTACAGTTAGAACATTTCAAGCGGAATCTTTTTATATTTTCCTTATTACAGTATGTGTCTTTATTGTATTTGTATTTACGTAAATCCACTAATAAATTGAAATTTAATAATTTCTTTATAAAAATCGTGAATTTTAATTCCATCATAAATAAAATCGTTGAATTGCACGTATTTTAATATATTGTGGCTGAAACTGATTGTTTCATACTTTCTTATTTTCGTTTTTACTATAATTTTTTTGTGTATAAAATTCATACACATAGTATGAACACTATGAATGAACTTACTTTTTATTTATACCTATTTCATTACCAATAATTCAATAAATTGTGTTACATGTTAATTTTTAGTGATTTTTTTTCAATTCCTTTAATTTATATTTTAAATATCGCTATTATTTTAATTACTAATAATTCTATAAGTTTGCAAAAAAAGTCGACGTTACTAAAATCATTCAAGTTGGAGTCGAATCATAACAAAAAGTCGGAATCGGAGTCAGTAAATTTTTATCTGACTCCACAGCCCTAGTTTAAAGATTAATTATCGATTCGTGATTGTGAGCTAAAAAAAATATCAGTGTATGTAATATATTTTATTATCCAGATCTTTCACTTTTTTACATTTAAGACATAGAGTATTCTTTTAAAACTAACATACATATACATAGATTGAATAATATAATATTAATTCAAATTTTGGTAAATTCAGGTTTGTTTTCATCCACTTTTAATTATCAATAACGATGTCAAAATAGACGTATGCAATTATCATTACAATATAATATTATTATATATTATATATGCTTTAAAAGTTTTACGTGATTTTTATGGTAAGCATAGGAAAATATGTGAAATGTGAGTCACTCTTTTTCAAACAGTGAAACGCATATAAAAATATATATATGTGTATATATATTTATATATGTATATTATATATGTTACTCAAGTAATCTTTCACATTGTATTTGTGTAATTTGAATACATTCTAAATGCATATAATTATAAATATGTATATACAGAATTTTCGTTTATTAGATGTGAAGTGGCTTTGAGACTATATTTTAAAACCTATGGTACACATACATACATACATATATACGAACAGAGTATGATCATAAAATTCAGATTTTGTTACTTACTCAGATCATTCATTCTGAAAAAAAAATGGCCTCCATCATGGCAATACTCCTTATAAAACAATTAATCAGCAGCCATAGTGATTGAATTTAGCTCTTTTTATTTCATAAACATGATTATTGTTTCAAAATGGGAATCATTAGAGTATTCCCTAAGAACACTCTCAGGAATGTTATTAAATGAAAAATAATTCAACGCACAGCATATCAAGAAGATCTTGAATTCTTTTCAAGAATTTGAATAATTTTGATCAGATTGGAAGAAAAATTCATATGCATATGTGTATTATAAATACATAAAAAGCCAACTTTCATCCACGTATTGAATGTAAAATATAAGTATATATGTAAGAGACATTTAGAAAGTATTGCTAGAATATAAACCAAAGTGACTTATTGTATCTTGACCTTGCGAGGAAACGCATAAATGGCACGTTCCCATAAAAAGTTTAAGCATATGATCCACAAAAAGCCTTATCACTAACAAAATTAATTAAATGGCAGGGTCGAAGTCAGTACTCGTACAAGTTGTTAAAATTACAACAATGTCCATATATTATAGCAAAAAGATTTTCGAATTTTTAAATTATTGTATCAGATGATCTCTTTTGCAACGCGGCACACATATATATATATATATATATATATATATATATATATATATATATATATATATATATATATATATATATATATATATATATATATATATATATATATATATATATATATATATATATATATATATATGTATATATATAGCAGGGAAAAGTTCATACATTGTTGAGACAAAAATGAGGTTTTAGAAAAACCTGAAGTAATATAATCCAAAAGGTTTTATCAAAAATATTTGGCACTAGAATAATATTCTAAAAGTCGTCAGTCGGCGACAGTACACATTGAAGTCATGTTAATTTTTGCATCGGCTTATTTAACGTTGTTCGTGCCTCATTATGTGATCGCCTCTGCATAAAGTCTTAACATTTTTTTTTATTATAAGTTATAAGAAGATTTCATAGATGAGATTATTTCCCGCAAAAGTGAAAATGCAACGTTGATTGATGATGCGAGCTCCTCTATTGGTCCCGTCACGTATGAATCAACGTCCTTTTCACAGGATCTACATACATAATCGTGTGGGGATTTACTTCAGGACATGTGAGCATAGTAATGCGCCTTACCCACTTATTCAAATTTATAAATGAAGAGATTAGTGTTAAACGCCCTTAGTGACATAGTATATGTATATTGAAGTTGACCCGTGAAACATTTCTAATATAATGCTAAATGGTATGCACAGATGTAAGTGCAACTCGCTGCTTAATGTAATTATATTGATCTGTTTCACGAGAGACAACCGTTATATACCATCTGATAATTAGAACACAAAATCAACATAGTGCGCTTGCAAGCATGGATGCTATCTTATATACTTCAATTTGTATGCATACATTTAGTGATTACATTATTACAATGAATGAATTCGTTAAAAATCGGTTAATTTTAGATTAAAACAAACGCTTGCATTGTGAAAAATATATCATCATTGTTTGATATACACATACAAATAATGTATATTTGATTTATAACAATCTTAAAACTATTAAATATATATCAATGTTATATTATAGATTTATACATATGTAATGTATACATACATACAAACATTTAAATATGTATTAATACAAGAACAAATCATTATATCAACATTTTAACATTTAATTTTCGGTGACAGTGGCTACATACATAATATATCAATATTGTTAAGTGAAAGTAATTAAATTTTTAATGTTAAAGTCAACATCAGATCTGATCATTAGCATACACGAAAAATATAAGCCTTAACACACATTAATTCAATTCAAATTATATATAATTTATAGTTATAAAAATATATGAGGTAACATGAATATACTTACAGTAACAGAGTTGTGTGATTCGACGAGATTCAAAGTTTTAGCTAATTATTGATTTTCCTCTTAATATTTCTAATACAAAACGCACAAATTAAACAATGTCAAAAATTTAAAGCGTGCGTCGTGTTTGGTATATTGTTAGGCCCAATAATTTTGAACCGTAACACATATGACCTGTTTGGTAGAGTAATTTTAAATTGAAATTATATAAAAAAAAGTCTTTCACACATGATTTACACTTTATAAGACATGTCAATTGTGTCTTGGCAATGCGCTATTACATAAGCAATTATTAATCACAGAAATTAGGTAAGCATATGAAAAAAAAAAAAAATGAAATGTGTACATATGTAGAACATATTCAAACTTATATTTTTTTAATATAAAACTTTTGACACCAGTTTCGAAAATATAACTATTTACCTGGGAATAAGAAAAGCTAGTTTAAATTATAAATTAAAAGAAACGATTGTCCCGAAACATTCATTCGCAATCAATTTACTTTTTAAGATATTAATAAAATAACAGTCATATATTGGCTAATATATCATAAAAACTGTATTTTTTTTATATATATTAGTTTCAAAATATTTTATTATTGAATACAATGAAAATTGTCTGAATCAAATTTATTTAAATTGACTCAATGTCAAGGTGCAATTGAAATAAATACTAATACAATTTAATATAATTTGTAAGTGGTAAAAAATTATCAAAAAGAAATTGAGAATTAAATTCTTACAATACGATTGAATTAGCCAATAACTTACTTAAAAAATTCATATAACTTTATAAAATAAATAAATTAATAGCGTTTTTACTATATTTGATAAAATTTCTTCAATGAAAAAAATGCTTTGGCTGAAATGTAAAACAATGTTGTATTCTTAAAAAAATTTAAAAAGAAAATGTCTTTATTTAAGCCTTGTAGCGATCGGAGCGATTAACTGCACAACATAACGTAATCGAAAATACAAGAGCGAGGATCTCTAACACGGCAACACCGATACCGACACCAATCACAATATTCATGTTTGACGAAATGGCCTCTAGTACTCGGTCTATGCAACCCTAAAAACATGAATTAATAAGGTTAGAAAATATTTCAAAAAATTTAAACATAATTAAAAAGTACGACGGCTTACAGTTGAGTGAATCAATGGATTTATGGAGGCTGTGAGTAAGCTTCGTCGACTGGTTTCGCATAATGTACCCTCCATTGTGCAGCAAGATGGTGGCATTATGTACTCTGAAATTTTACCACCGCCAGCGCTCAAACCGAGAGAGTCTACTAAGGATTCTAGGCCGCTTACTAAACCACCCTCTTCAGTTTTGGTCGCCATATTTTTGCTGTAGAGAGATCCTGACCAATCGTTAGGTCCATTGGCACCGCAACACTTCAGCTAATGAACACAAAGACACAATTAGCAATACATCAGACATACATAGGGTTGCCATAATTGTCAAGCATTGATACGGGACATTTAAGTGCTACATAAATAAAACATGGAAAAATAGGTAGGTAATAGTTTATTTTAAAAAATTAGTCTTTTTTAGCCCAATCGTATTTTAACGATGATTTAACTTTTTTAATTAAATCGTGTTCCTCTTTTACATGATGATAAAGTTCTCACGCAGAGTTTAGGGAGAAAACGGGACAAATTGTAATACGGGACCGAGTAGTGAAATACGGGACATGTCCCGTATATACGGGACGTATGGCAACCCTAGACATACAGTATATTTTATGCAATAGGTTGAATACTTACTCCTCGTTGTATAGCGTCAAAAGCCATAGTACGTGAATTATAACCATCGTATTCGGTTCGTACGGTCGATTGAACTGTCGCTCTAACTTGCTTCTCCAAATGCCCGGCGTGAGCTGCACACCACCAAGCAGCCGCCACTTGCATAACAACTCCAATGAAAATGACACAGAAGAACTAAAAAAAATCAACAACAGATATGAAAATCAATATACAGACCATTTCAAGAAATCACTATCATAAAAATGAAATTAACTTACCGAAACTAGCATACATTGAGATTCTTTGACGGCTCCACAGCAGCCTAAGAAAGAGACTATTACGAGGAGACCACCGGCAGCCAAAAAGACATAGAGCCCTGTGTAGTATTTCACTTCATCTTGAGTCATCGACAAGTAAAACGTTGGATCCGTGATCATCCATGCTGCAATAGCTACTATGGCTATTCCCAAAACCTGCAATGTGAGCAAAACAATTTTTTTATGAGATACTTGAACGCTTGTAAGTGAGTCATTTTGAGTGAACGTTAATGTTTTTAGATAGTAAGTGCTCGAATGAAGCTTACTACATTCAAAGGGATATTTACGATTAAGCTAACATGAGTGATTTCCTGGTACGTTCCACTTAACGCATTAGCAAAAAGAATGAGCATCGTTTTGTACTTGTAATTATAGAAGATTGGTTTCGGTACAATCAAAAAATTGTATGTTACATCTATTTTGATGTGAATGCATGTATGCAGTAATAAAACAGCAAACATATGTACATATTAAATAAACAAATCATTCACCTCGAGAAGTACATACATTGGATAAGAAGTAGAAAACACCTGCCACTTGTGAAAATAAATATGAGCAATGAATGATACCAGCATTTATGTATGTATGTACTACTTTGAATATCCCATGAACCATAACTCACGTGATATGCAATGGTGCGAGCCATATATACGTAAGTAATGAATTCCTGACTTTAATTAAAATTACTAATCGGATTAGTATACTTTTAACATACATATTATGGTGAATATTAGTTTATAAATTAAAAAGCATTCCCTCATTTCGTATTGATTTCGGCATTATGCCAAGGCTATTATCATTACCAATACCTCTTTAAAACATGTTCTTTAAATGTAAAAATTATAATATTTAAACGAAATAATTAACATAATATGATGGTATATTAAAATAACCATTGAGAAATTACCATATGTATATACATACAAGCAAAGAAATATTATATTTTGCTTTTAGGTATCAAATGAACAATTATGAACTATCAACATCCGTATGTACTAGTACTTCCAATCCCAGAATGTTTTTACGGCACTGGAATTACGGTGCTGGGAATTTTCAAACCCAAAATCCCGGTGTATGAAACAAAACAGGAAATAACAGTTCAAACACATATTTTTATTTTCAAAAATATCCATAAAAAATCACAATGAAGGCCGCTTGTTGATTTGCCACCCGTTTTTAAAATCATTGTACATATTTTGCATTTGGCAAACTGTTCCAATATTTCACGCAAAAAATACTTCCATACTAGTTAGTGTTATTGTCATGAGACTTTGGCTGCATTCTTGAAAATTTTGGGTTACATATAATATATACATATATGGCTGGTTTTTTGTCGAATCAAAGAAATCCATCAAATAATGTAATCCGTTAACTTATTGATCGATTAATTGATCCAATTTTTACTGAAAGTTTGAATTTTCAAATGTTTATGAAACGCTTCATTCAATGGGATACTGCAATTAGATTAGCTACATGGAAAAAATATTTATGCCTAATATATGTTTTATTCGAAAATTTATTTTAATATAGTAGATCTTTGTTTTGGTTCGGTGATTATTGCCCACAAAGTGCTCGCCCAAAAGTCACTAAAATATATCCCCATAACGGAACATCTGACAGCCGAAAAGTCCATCATACTAACGATGACTATCACACTGACGAGAACTCGAGTGCCAAATATTCCATATTCACGATTTTCATGGCAAAAATTGTCTTTTGAGCGATCACAATGTGCGTAATAACCCAATTACCCTTTGTTTTATATGACTTTTCGGCTGCCAGATGTTCCGTTATAGAGATTTTAGTGACTTTTGGGCGAGCGCTTTGTGGGCAATAATCACCGAACCATTATGTACAACATTATGTATACGCGATTCTTGCTTTTTTATTTGGTGTTTTCAAAGATATTATATATAATAGTACACATTTTTTTCAGTGAATAAGTTCTTATGTTGCAGTGGTATAATTTTTGTAAATACATAAATAATAAATATAATTTCGAGATTTGCAGTGTTGCAATGCCCTTAATTCAGAAAAAAATCATTTTAAAAAACTTTATTTAAGCTTCATACCTGTCTTAAACTTTTTGAAACAAAAACAATAGTGCATATTTACGTTAAAGTAGATAATCTTCGAATAATCGACAAAAGCGTATGACGCTAAAATCTATCAGGATTGTTGTACCAGTATTGAAAACCAACCTCAGTACCGGGAATAAATACAGTACCAGAAAATCCGGAATTCGATGCACTAATATTGACAAAGCAGTTATATCGAAAAGAAAATACATATTTCAATGTTTCTTTACAACAATGAGCACATCGATATTAATGGACAATCTTACCAAATATGTACATACATGCATATGTATTTATATATAAATTACATTCAAATGCATTAACATTCACCGCAATATTTATTCATCAATACAAATCAACACTTTCCAAAACTTCTATAATATTTACTATTTGTACGTATTCATTTAAATGTTTACTCCAACTTATCTGACATACTGACATTGATTGACAAAACTTCAATACATTGAATTATTGATACTCAGAAGTAAAAAAAACAAAAATTATTTTGATTACTCAAACAAAAAAATGTGCCGAGGCGAAATATCGTGGTTCACATTTTTAAAAGCACTGCTCCATTCTACCTCAAAGGTCATGGTTCGACGAGCAAAAAGGTGCAATGCTTCCTGTACGCCAGACGAGCCACCGTGTGCGTTTTCAATCATGACCAAAAAGGTAAAGACCAATCTACCCAGTCCAAATCTTTGCAATGACCGTTTGTTATTCACACGGCAGCCTGTGTTAAGTCATATATGGATTTCGATGTTGTCTATTGGCGACCTTTCTTTATACAGCCAAAGCAACTTGGCACATGCATAACTCCGAGGATCAAGGTGAGTGTGGAGTACTACTACTACGTGAACACGATGATGTCACGGTGATCGCGAAAAAGAAGTAACAGTGTTTTTAGTAGGTGGAGGATGAGGGGGACGAGGGGGTGTCAAGTAAGCGTGGGTAGCAACGGATATTACTTCACATTCGCTGATTTGTGACGGACGCAACTATTTTCGTTCGTGGTCTGCTGAATCAGCACCAACGCCACTTCCGAAGGAGACATTTCGACCAGAACGACCTTCACTCATTGCAGGTGAAGATTCACCCTGACTTCCGTTGCCGATACGTTCGTGCTTCACATATGTATAAGGACAACATTTCACTCGGAATTTGTTTGAAATTAAAGCATTAGAACATTGTGCTTCCTCATACATACTTTGTTTAAACGTCATTGGTTAGAATGTTCAATGACGTTTAAACAAAGTTGAGAGCACCGGCGAAGTTGGCAGCAAAAGCACGATAATTTAACGAGGGCTTTAGAAACAATACCAATACGGCCAGACGAATGACATCCAAAATAATACAGAAAGAAAAATAATAAGCCATGCAATATAAATTGATCGAGCTTGTAAGAAATAAGATTCTAGTAGACCGGAATTCGGAATTATAGTCGGAGTCGGAGTCGTGGAGTCGGAGCATTTCAATCGGAGTCAGAGTCGTAAAAAACCAACCGACTCCTTTATTATTTTCTTTAATTCATGGAATTACGTTATGTTTCAACTAGATTCTTTAATTTTATTGAAATAAACTAATACATGGAATTTAACAATTTATTTATAAAAAAAAAGATTTTATATTACATTATAAATAAAATCGTTGAATTGGACGTATTTTGATGTTTTGTGGCCAAAAGCAGTGGTGTAGTGAGGCCGTGGTCGACCAAATTTTGTAGTGAGGCCCAAAATTTTGACCTCAAAAACTGATTTTCATACAAAATCGTACTTTTATTACATTTAATATTTAAAATTAGTAAATTAAAGAAATTTACATTTAGTCACATTAATTAATAATCTACTATTTATGTAAACTTTTTTTGTATAAATATTAAAAAATAAACCAAAGAAAAATTTGCGGTTTGGAAGATAATTGAATTCAAAAATTTTAAAAAAAAGAAAGCACCTATAGGGGGAGGTACCATTTCCGGTTAACGTCTTATCCACAAGAATTTCAGTAACCGATACTAATTTTGAGTTCGATTGGACTAACGGTGTACAAAAAATGCCCAAAATACACAGTCACACATACTAACACAGAGACACACACAAATTTTTCTAGATCATGAAAACGTGATCAGTGATCGATTCTGAGTTCGAATCAGTATAAAATCTCGAGTTATAATTTTTGCGTGATTACAAAACTTCATCTACATATTGTTATATTAGTTTCATTTCATTCGTTATTTTCAATTTTTATTTATAATACGAGCAATTGAATTGCTACTTCATTTAAAGCGTTTCAAAAATTATCGTGGGTGCATATAAGAGTCGGAATAATTCATGAACTACGATGAGAAGTCGAAATCTGGTAGGCATATTTCAAAAAAAGTTGAAACTGTTTACCAACGCCAATCAATATGTATATCAACTTTCTCTCAACGGCGAAATCAACGATATTGTCTTAACACAGTGCTTACTCAACCATTGTGCCTTACGACAACCTTATATTTCAAAAGCCCACGCCAAAAAATCCGTCAGCAGATGAGAGAAACTATCATTGTTGACATAAGAAGACCGAATCACTCTTCTCGGTGAGTCTATTGTACAATATCATCACAAAAACTAGCTATACATACATACCTGACGTAACGTACGCCTTCGTTACATCTCAAAAGTAAAAGTATCAAGACAACTGAATAGCTTCCTTAATGTGTTTGAAGTACATAGGTACACAAGAAGACCAGAGAGGCAAATTTCAAACATTCAAGACAAAAAATGTATTATTTTTTAAGAAGAGAGCACAGAAGATAAATCACTTCGCATCATTGATCCAGTTTTCGATGGACACGTGTTATGGACATCTAATCAACTGACGCATCATATCCTCACTCCAACTTTAGGACCAATTATGAGGCATATAATTAACCTCAGCGATGACACGCCAACATTAAAAAAACTGATTTTTTAAACTACATAAATTGAATGTTTGATTAAATTCGATTATATGATTTTAAAAATCTGGCATTGAATATTTCTTTATTCTGGCATATTGAACAATTTCCACAATATTTTCCTACTTAATTCGTAACCATTATGTGTGTACATTGTTCAGTTATGGCCATAGAAAATAGATACAACAAAGAGAAGTCACATTAGCAGAAGAGCCATAGAAAATAAACAGGCATTTATTTAGACCAAAGACGGCACATTTGCGAAATTCGAAAGTATAAATGTTGAAACTATGCGGACGAAATCAAAATCCTCGAATTTAATAACCAACACACCTCAAAATGAGGACGACTATTATTGAGCGGTGATCTAATATGGCGATTCCCAATAGACCGACAGTAATTTTCTGGCACTGAACATGCGATGATTAAATTTTAACAGGAATCGAGCACCATTTTCGACTAGAGAGACACACATCGGTTGCCACAAGTGGGTCGAAAAGTCCTTGTACGACAGAGAAGTATGCAGATCACCTGGACTGTGGGAGTATTGGACACCTACGATACGGAGCGGACCATACGGTCTTGTTACGGAATCGATAGAAACGATTGTTCGTTGTCAAAAGACCCCAAATCGAACAGCTGTAGGGTCACAAAAGTGAAACACCTGGGGCAGATGCTGCTCGTTCTGGATCTAAATGTAGATTTTGTGTAGTCGAGATGACGCCAGCTCTACAAATTATGCGGTGAGGACATTAATATCGCTGGTTTGAATGCATTTCCCTTTCTATTTTGAAGGAAAAGTTACATCCTACCACTAAATTCAGATGCACGACTCACTTTCTACTTCAGTATTCATCAGGAGTGTACGCACGCACAGTGTTCAGGTCCACATTTTCTATGAATTAATACATCGTTTGTTTAGCAAACATTAGGCATACAATAAACAAGATCATAGAAGTTTCAAAGTTACAGGAGTGATGTTCAATGATACTACTTTTGAATCATAAATACACACGTAAAAGTGTATCTATGTACATAACTTATAAATTCCTTCAACATTCGGCGAATGAGTGGGTTCTATAGTTAATTGAATATTTACTTTAAAAGTTTGGATACACGTAGACAAATTCAATTTGGAGCTTACAATGGCAGTTGGTCGGACCTTTCGGAAGGTCTTCAGACCGGAGTCAAGGTCTGAAGACCCAGAATTGTCGTGAAAGAGGGGACAGGGACTTGTATAATATATGTATGTATAAAGGGACTGACCCTAGCAGACGTGACCGGAAAAGGTGTTCAATTCAGCGAAACATCACAGCGAGCTATTGTTTCGTAAAGAAAGACCGCCAAACGAAAAAAGAGGGAGAGCAACAGAGAAAGAAAATAAGTAAACTTTGTGCTCGTGGCTCTTGAACTTCTTTTGCAACGTGTACCCGAGCACAATATTCGAATCAAATATGTATGTACGCGATCATCTCGCGTTCTACATGGGTATCTATCTATGCACGCAACAACAGCTTCTCAAGCTGTGGGGACGGGCACTAATGACGAAAACGTCTTAGGTGGTGTCATAACTTGTCAACGGGGTTCCAATACGGCGCTTCCAATTAGTGAAAGGTCGGATTTTCACATTCAGCCGAGGATACTGGGCCATTGTCCGTGAAAATCAATATAAATACAGTTTCGCAAAGCGGACGTGTTATTAAATATATTTACTATTAGATTCGGTTCGATTTATGCACAAGCAAGCATGAATCATGATGCTATTTGTAATATTCACAAGATCCACATTAACGATATTCAAGAATGGAAAAGTTGTATCGCGTCACAGCGTGATGTGTTGAATATAATTATGACAATGAGCAATAACCATCTATATAGTAAACAGCATTTAGAAAAATACGGCGTTTGCAAGATTGTATTCTAAAACAGCATCCTCCAAAATGTTTACAATTTTATCATACGCCGCAAATCGAAATATTTCATATTAAGTTAAACAAAGAAGTGTGGGATGCTGTATTGACGATGGATTAAAAAATTTAAAAATGTGTGAGATGGATGAGAGTTGTCTACATCAGATACGAATGAAAGCGTGTTGGAGAGGCCTCTATCCAACAGTGGATGGCGATTGGTTGTAAATGATAATGATGATGGTATCAACTTTGATCCCACTTCTGACACCAATATCTTTGATAAAAAAAACCAAAGCCTGAACGAGTAACTATGGTTTATAGTTTTATTGCCATGTATTATTATTAAGGATAGGCGCGACCGCGCTATTTTCTAGGAAAGAGGGCAAACTAAAAAGCTAGAGAGCAAAAAAAAAGGTTGACGATAGAAATTGACAATGGTGAGTCCATTTTTGCACGGTGGCGCCGATCTGTAATTATTATACGGGTATAGTGCATACTTCATTGAGACGAATGGAAGCGTGTTCGAAAGGCCTCCAGCCAGTAGTAAATGGCGAATAACTGTAAAGGCGCAGACCCACAGAATGGTGAGAGGCACGCGGTTTTTTATAAAATCTTTTCACATTAAAAAAAAAACGCCAGCACGCCTGATCTATGCTATGGCAACCTAGGCCAAAATTCACCCCCTCCCCCCCCCCCCCGAAGTGTTATTTTCTCCTTGTATTGGCATAGGGTTTGATAGTGATCGATATCATTGATTCCTATATTTGAAGAAATGTAGGAGAAACTTGTCGAAATAACAAGATCGTACGAATTAACAATGACATGAGGATACGCTCAGTTGGAGTTTGCCAAGATATCCCGTGCCATACGATTCAGTGTGTCTGCGCCCTAAACGATGTATTAACACATTATACGACATTCATGATGCATCAATGCAAAAACCATACATTGCTTGGTAATGGCATGCAATTTGTAGATTATTTATAATAAAACTACAATGTATATAATTTGCCATTGTCGAATTGAAATTCGAGGAACAAAGCATTCCGAGAACAATTCAATTGCAAGCAAAATGCAAATGAGAGTATGTCTTACCCTTTCGTAAGTCATAATCTAATTCGACGAGTTCCAGATGTTTGAGATGCGCAAGTTTTGCTTGTTTATGAGGGCCGACATAAACACATGTGAGCAGTTTCACAATCGTATGCACGGCGATAGCATCACGAAAACGCATACGAATGCAACTCTAAAATAAATAAAAAAAAAATAAAGCTAAAAACACACGTGTATGATCTCATATCTGATGGCAAATGAAGAATTCGAGGAACCTGTGCCGAGATTTAAATCATGGCGTCAACATGTGTGACCGCATTTATGCCTACCTCAAAATATAATGTCAAAGAATTACATTTACTCGAGGTGTGTTCTATGTTGAATTTTTAAAATGTGATACAGAAAATTCAAAGGAAGAATATCATGTCAGCGTTATTTCTGAGAATGCAGGCAGGATAAAAAATACATAAGCGCATTATTGACGAAAGAGATAAGTATGGTTAAACACGATAATTCGGTGCCTTATCTCAGAAACATTATGCATACCTACTCGTCTTAATATACATACATAAATACATAAGTATGTTATAAAATATATAAAAGATGATAAAACCGAAACCCAAAAGTATGTAGTATATGAAAGCTTGAAACGATTTGTTCTATGTACATAAATATGTCACAATTGAAGTGTATATTTCGTTCGTTTATTAACATACTAGTTTGTTCATACACAAACCAACCTGGCCAGTTATAGTGTACACAAAAGAACAAATTGACAAACGCAATACAAAGTTTGTTCATGCACAAACTATCAGGTATAAGTTTGAGTATTCTCAATCGCTTGTCTCGTCCTCTATGTACATCTGTATGCTTACCCTGGGTTGCAATATTTTTAATATTAGCAGAAACGGGAATTATAGCACCGTTGTAATGTGGTTTCCATAGGATTTCCATTTTAAATACCTGGCGTTTTGAAAACCAAAATTTTCATGCGATACTTTGTTAGTCTATTTGAAGATAGCTTTTGACTGTTAACACTTAAATTTAATCGTGTATAAACAAACTAGTATGTTCATGAACGAACCGGAGTGACTACACACACACGCACACAAACACATAAATTATTTTTTTATTGCACCTATTATATTTGTTGACAAACTTTCAATGTTTAGTTTACCATCTCTAATGTGTATCTTCAAGAGTTCAAAATGATGACATTATAAGTCTTCTAAACTATTTTCTGTTTTCATAAGCGATTGAATATGAAGTTGAATTCGAGTCGTCGATTTGTCATAATGCTAAAGATTAGTTATGATGTACAAATGTCACTTTTCGCCCATAGTATATTTTATAGACTCAAATTTGGCAAAACATCAAGTTCATATTAGAAACTTACGAACTGTTAAAAGTGAAAATAATTTGTCACATTCCACCTGTTTACAATTTGCATAATTTTCACTGTGCCGTCTTTTAAATCTTAAGGTGTTTCAAAAATTTCTTTCTATTCAAGAGATTATTTCATAAAAACTAAAAACGAACTATTCAAGCACATTTTGTGTATCACGATAAATTATATCGATTGGATTATGCAATTACTTCTAATTTTCATAAATAAAGCAGTACGGATCTGTGTAGTAATCTTGTCAGATTTCTTGGGTTTTGGTTGTGTTCACGTCTTGAGCTTATTGCAGAAACGTCTGCTTCTATTTCGGTCGCAAACATAACCATTTCCTCCTACAACTTCTTTTTACTTCTGTCTGCCGCAAAACGCTACGAATTTAACGCCAAATAAACGCTACCCACCACTGAAAAGTACAAATTTGTGACACTTCAGTTACGTTTCCTATTGAGAATTGGACGGAAACCCAACCCCATTTCATCACCACGAAAACTGAAAACTCATACAATTACATGAAAATTAAACACGCGAAAGACACATTTTAAAATGTGATCTATTGTCGTTTTGGGTTTGGGATTCTCGTGTTGGCGCCGAATTAATCGCGGAAAAGCGACACGCGCGAATAAAAGGTTTTTATAATAATAGGGTGTTGAATAATAATCGTAATAATGCGAGAAAAATACGCGTAGAGGCGTAGCTATACATACATATATGCGTTGGGTACAATCTGAAAAATGACACTTTGTTAAGGTCGAAAAGGAACAATGGAGAACGGACATATGCTCGGTTAAACCCACTTAGCCGAAAAGGGTAAAGGCCGCACAACGACCACAAACGCGAAAACTTCTCCACGAATCACGTAAAAGTCGATCCAAATGTTCGATCGCCATCTTATGACACTCCTTCGGTCACGAGAAAAGACCTAGATGCAAATTTAACAAAGCCGCAAGGTAAAATTGTGTCACGCGCAAGTGACTTCTACGTTGAGTGCATCCTATTTATTGCAAGCACATTTTTCAACGAAACAAAAAGGAACACGCGACCCATTTTCCATTGTGCACCTACAACGCGACCCATTTTCCTAGTTGAGCGAATCTGTTGACCCAATTCGCATGAGGATATTCCGTGCCAATTTTCTATGAAAGGGTTCTCTTTGACCACAAATCGGTCATGTTTCTAATTCACAACGAACGTACCAAAACAATGGAATTAGGTGCATCAGAAATTGCATGCAATATTGTCGTCGCTTCTACAATATGTAATAAGCTGCACAATATGTATGTATATATTTATCTGATTCACTGACATATCTGCTGCAATTTTATTGTTCGCCAGCTCGTTAAGATTAAATTTCATGATAGAACAAGGATGGCATCTTGTCTTATATCACTGAAATTATATCACAACACCAATACAATGTATGATCCTTTATATAACCTCACGTCGAAGTAAACATTTGTTGAAGCATCATTACAAAACAATCCGCGTGGTAGCAAACAGTAGCTCAGTTACACATGTAGAAGTGGTTGTACTAATTTCAGCACGGTAGTATCAATATGTGCACAGGTATAATAAATATCAAAGATCAAACAATTTACGGAAAAAAAAAATGATTTCAAGCCACTTTCGGTTCATTGAAACATTACTATCATCCCTGGTCTCATCTGTAAGTAAATACTTTACTTAATGTTAAAAAAGTATACAGATTTAATAATGTTTTGTTATTAAAAGGCAGCGAGGAACACAAATATGTATGTAGGAACACCCGACCGATTTTTTAGTGAACAAAGCCTAAAGCGCAGACACAGAGAGGTACGCGGCACGTGTTTTTTTATAGTTTTGTACATGTACACAAAACCGCTAGCACGCCTAATTTATGCTATAGCACCAAGGTTAAAATGCCCCCCTGGAGTGTTCTCGTTGATATTTTATCCTTGTATTGACATAGGTTTGATAGTGATCAATAACGGAGATTCCCATATTTGAAGAAATGTAGGAAAATCTTGTCGAAGTAATAAGATCGTTCGAATTAACAATAGCGTTAAGAAACACCCTTCCCAGATGGAAACCTTGTAGCATGTGCATGGCGTATGATTCAGGGTGTTATTAGACGTAAGTTTCTAGCCTCTGAGAAACCAATATTATGTACATACATACATACAAGCAAATTTCTACGTGAATATCAAGTTTTAATGAGTTTAACGAACAATTTATCGAAATATGTAAATTGCTCTTCATCGTTTCTGATAGACATTGATTTTTTTTTAACTGCAATTTAGGGACTACATTGACAAAAAAATGTTTATTCGTTTCATATTAACATTTTATCTATGTAAATATATAGAAAAAAGCGAGAAATTCTATCTAGCTACGAACAAGGTTTTGCTCAGATCATCAGACCGGTTTTATTATATTGTGAAAAAACAGACCAATTACACAATCGAGCAATTCACAGGGCGATAAATTGAAAAATTGTTGCAAGAAATTGCTCCTTGAATGGGCTCCTTCCATTGAAGCCTAAGAAGCTAAGCAATGCTGTCCGAAAAATGCAAAAAAAATGCTGTCCTTCGAGCTGCGAATCCGTACTCGAAGGACAAGAAAAACTAAAAGATTCAAAAGTGGGTATTTCCTTTATGACTTTGATATTGTTTGACGGATTTGATTGTCTCTTGCAAAGGGTTTAAGTTGGATGGCGATAGGGGGTAGGGGGAGGGATGTTGTCGAGACGTTGACACTGAAAGAAGTCCATTGACGAGGAGCCGTCAATTTGGCGCCACCTAGCCAGAAGGGAGATCCCGGCCTGAGGCCGAAAGCGAAGGGCCCCAATATGGCGGTCACGTCGCGCCCTGGAATCAATATTCCTGGGTTTCGCCATGGCCGCTCTTTTGCGTCCCTCTCGCTCTCACCCCGCTCCCTATTGCTTATTCGCTCGCCGTACAGGCGCCCTATCTCTGTCCCTGTCGCGCACTCATCCCAAAACCCAGCTCCGATTGTAGGATCTCACTCTTTCCCACTCAGTCATTTTCTCAGTGGGGTGACATTACGTCTTTGGAAATTTTCCGACACCAGACGATCATAAATCCAACGTCACATTACGACAGTTGACATTCATCATCTACAACATCGCCGCGATTGAATTATAATGAAGTGAACATTCACAAAATCATTTACAAATATAAGGATTCGCAAAAGTGGCACAATGCGTTTATAAAACGAGCATGTAAAATTAATCTGAAAGTCAATTCGCAATTTTTTTTTCTTTGCAGAAGGTGAAATAAGTCAAGAGTTGCGTGTACGTGAATACTCCATGAGCAAACAGCCCACACAAAATATGCAAAATCTCTTGGATCCACAAATTAGCTTTCTATTCGTATTTATCGTTCCTAAATTAAGAAACCAATTTTAGCAATTTCCAGAGGTGAAAAGCAACCATAGAAATGATTTCCGTAAATTTTAATGTGTACAAATAGTATGCACTATTATGAAAATATATACATAAAAAAAAGTTTTTTAAAAACATACCTCTTCTATAATTTGTATATAAAATTATTATTTTGAATAAAAATAATAATTTTATTTTACTACCGCCATCTATGTTTAAAACTAATAAACAAACGATGGATAAACGTCAACGACTATCTCGCCGGGCAGATATCGAACGCGTCTTACACGATATTTTTGCACCATCGTAATGGCGGAGGATCCATTTACTTATATTGATGACCACAATGAGCAATATGGCAAAGTATGAAAACGATCGGATAAGAGGCAAACTTTTTCCTGAATTGTAATTGTAAGTGAAACGTAAAGGAGGTATGTAAAAAAGGATCGTACGAAATATTTCTTTAAGATATGTCTGGACTATAATCAACTACCCTTGTCAAACTTTTCATTCGCGTATTCCGTTTCCTATCTCTCCTTATTATGTAGCGCTTAGCACCTTTGAGTGCATGGGCTTTGTCCAACATTTTAGCGTTCAATGTCCAAGTTTCACATCCATTCGTCATCACTGGAGGTAGGACCGAAAGCGTACCGTTCATTGTTAATTGTTCGTTGTGCTTTGTTCAATTTTATGAAGAACCTTTTTTTTGCACTCTAGCTTTGTAAATGGACCCAAAACGCCCTGATTCCTGGAAAAAGCACGCTTCCGATCCGCCCTTTAGTCATCACTAGTCTTAGGCGTTGACTGGGTGATTTTCAAATAACAATTGATCGCTGCATCGGTGTTCAGAGCAAGAGAGCAAAAAAGGATGGTTAACAATAATAATATTGACAATAGTGAACCAATTTTTGTGCGAAAAGCATCGACCGAGCGCCTACCTCTGGTCATTACCAGAAATCGGCGGCCAGGATTCTCTAGCCCAGCAGCATGAACTTGTGGTTAGCATGTCTTGCTATGGTCAGTGTGGTTGTGAGTTCGAATCACACTGGTTGCTGCTGGCCAGACCTTGGTTTGTAACAAGGTCGGTCGTGTCTTATCAGTGTTTGCCAATTTTTCTAATTTTCATTGAAACGATTCCTGCAAAAAATTGGCTTTCCTTCCCCATTTCTCTCGCGAAATCTAGACTTATTGTGTTATATCTCAGGTTTCACCAGGTTTCTCTCCATAGATGTTTTTGTGGATGTTTATTGTATATAAATTCGTATTTTGTAGATGAAAATGTTATTTGACGTATTGTATACGATGTTTATTGATCGTATTGTATACGATGTTTATTGATCGTATTGTATACGATGTTTGCAATGTCTGACCAAAGATGTCATGTGTGGTTTCGATTTATGTAATAATTATGTATTAAATATATATAATTATTACATAAATTGCTAAACAGAGTCTTAATCTGTTTAGCACACTCGTCACTTTGGAGCAATCTGTTAGGCGAGTGTGCATGATTAATTGATGTAATAAAAATAAAATAAAAAATTACTATTGATCTACAAAGAGAGCAAAAAAAAGGTTGACAATAGTGAACCATTTTTTGTGCAAAACACATTGATCGAAGATGTTTTTCTTCAGGCAAAGTAACATTTTTTTATTTTAAAATGGCGCTCATTCGATCAAATGCACTCCGACCTTCATACGTTTCTTTATTTCCACTTTTTTGCTATCAGACATGTCTATAAGTTGCTTAAATATACATATATAATTACTAAGAAAGAGATATAATATGTACATATATAAATTCTTCAATGCATCCCCTTAGATGATAAACCAGTAGAAGTAGTAAATAATTATTTATATTTAGGTCAAATAATTGACATGTCTGGTAGTAAAAATGAAGAGATAAAGAGACGTATGAAATTAGGGTGGAGTGCATTTGGACGGATGAATGCTGTTTTTAAATCAAAAATGCCACTCTGCCTGAAGAAAAGGATCTTTGATCAATGCGTTTTGCCAGTGATGACGTATGGATGTGAAACTTGGACACTGAACGCCAAGATGCAAAATAAAATCCAATGCACTCAAAGAAGTATGGAACGCTGTATGCTTGGCATAACGAGGAAAGACAGGAAGCGGAACACGTGGGTGAGAAATATGACAAGGGTAGTGGACATAGTGGATAGAGTGAAGAGATTGAAATGGCAATGGGCGGGTCACGTAGCTAGGAGGATGGACGAAAGGTGGACAAAAGAAGTGCTTGAATGGTACCCGAGAGAAGGCAAAAGAGTAAAAGGAAGACCGCAAGGAAGATGGGTGAACGAAATTAGGAAAATGTGCGGAATGAGATGGATGAGTGTTGCGCAAAACAGAGACGAGTGGAAGCGTGTTGGAGAGGCCTTCATCCAGCAGTGGATGGCGAATGGCTGTAAATGATGATGATGATGATATAAATTCTATAGCCAATCCATTTTTTTTTTAATTTTATAGACGTAAAATTTGATACAGCTTCATCCATAAGTTACTACACAGTCCCAAGATTTTTATGTATACAATTTATTTTCCAAAAAGTTGGCATAATATAATGCTATAACGATGATATATTTATTTTATGTACTTGATTTTTAATTAAAGCACTTAAAATGTATCATAATAAAGCATTAAAAAATGTATTCATTTTTTTAGTTGATATATTTTCAAATATTTACATTTAAAGGAAAGAAAATTGGTCAACCTACTAGGAAACAAATTAGTATGGCGCGCGCGATCGTAAAGTTTGACCGCGAGTTGAACGTGTTTTCACCATGTCTGGAATTACAACGGCCATTTTCCGAAAGGTGGAAAATCTTACTAAACTAATAATAAACGATTAAAAGGAAAACCCTCCCGAGAATCTCATATGAACTTTCACAATATTTTCATATATGTAAGTGCGTAAGTTTATTTAATACCTACATTTGTATATAATTTTTTTCGTGTACAATGTCACCCTCGTTTGCAGACACCCCATCGTTAAAATGCAGTGGTTGTTAACAATATATAGCGTATTGTACTAAGAAAAATCGTCGTTTGAAATGATTCCAACTTTTGAATCTTACTTCCGAATTACTTCACGTGAAAACTCCGCAGTATACAATTCGCTTAGTTGCTATTCAGCTGTTTTCATTTGGAAAGGATTCAAAATGAAGGAATTAGTATTCAGACGGCGAACTTTGCGAGGAGCGTTCACTATAATTACAAAAAATAGAGAAATTTCTTTTAACCCTCATCTAAGCCCGGAAAAACACGTATTTATAGAGATTTTCGCGCTTTGGGTGCGGAGTATACTAATGAGCATCGAACGTTCTTTAAAAGATAAGCCGAAAAAAGCTCCATGGAGAGTAAAAATAAGATAATTATGGGCTTAGCACTAATATTCAAGTCTTACTTTCCTTGATATTGAACTTTACACGTACATACATATTTATCATTCAATACCGTAACAAATTTCAACATTTTGATCAAAAGTAGGACTTTGATACCTTTTTTACTATTTTGAGTATCATTTCAATATCGTGTCTTCAAGCAAACCATATTCACAAAACATTGAAATCAAATACTAAAATTCGATATGGCTCTTTGCAAAGTAATAAAATCAACAACCGCAAATTAAATTCCACAATCTGACGTCATAGATAATTTGAAATCGAACGTCAATAAAATCACGCATACTCTATGCAAACTATGTACATAGCGGGACGAATTATCATTTGTAAAACGACGAGTATTGAAATGGGAAACGAGTATTATTAACATGACATTTTCGAAAACCATATACAGGTGAAAACGCATCGCTTGTGTATTCATAGCACGCTAACCCCTAGCGTGTGATGACTGATGAGCTCGGGACTAAAAATAAAAAAGGGATAGTCATTTCCGCGGAGAGAGATAACGCCAAGGTCAAACTTTCACGACAAGCGGAAAAAGGTTATCGAGCGCTGGCAAAAGAGATGCACATCTGTTTTTATCTCGTTTAGCCGAGGTTACCCGAAGGGGAAGTCGACGGTGACGCATCAGGATGTGTTTGCCAGAGGGTGTATCCTTGGCTGCTAGGATACTGATTCACCAAACCCTCATCCTACCCAAAGTGTCAGACGGTAATGTGTTATTATCCTAAGTATGAATACACCATGCGAACACCTGCTAAAAGCAAATGGAAATACCGTGTATACATAAAACAATTTGTTGAAAAGATTGCTGGGAAGCATCCTGGGGTCAACGTTATGGGTTTTCATACACTTTGCACTTAGAGCGACCGATATCTGATAGAGAATGAGAAAGAAAATAATTCCCTCCCCCATATATACCCACCCTCATCCAATATTACTGCCAAAACCGTATTTATTTATTTTATATTATCCTCGACGGCCTTGACTATTTTACTTACCCTAAATACGTATATTGACTTTACGATTATTCTAAAAACAAATCTAAAATTTCATTGAATCATAGCCAAGACAATTACATATATTGTATTTATGTATGTACATAGCAAGTGCAACTTTTAATCACTAAAAGTATGTTTCCAGAATAATCTCTGAAACGGTTCCACGACAAAACGTCTACGGACAAAATGTGTAACGACACAAAGTCTACGACAACATGATAACGCGACATAATGACTAGAATGACAAACGTACCGTTTGAGGTAAGAACACACTCAAAAGTGAGGCACGGCACGTCTAGGTGACTCAGTGATAAGCATGTCTTCATTTCATTGTTAATTCATGCGTATTATTTCGAAAAGTTTCTCATACATTTCTTCAAATATGGGAATCACCGTTAACGATCACTGTCAAACCTATATAAAACGAGTATAAAATATTACTGAAAACACCCCAAGGGATGAGTTTTGGGAAGAACGCGGCGGCACAGGCTAGGTATGCCAGCGTTTTTTGTGCAGAAATATCGACAATTCCCATGTTTGAAGAAAAGTGGGAGAAACTTGTCGAAATAATAAGATCGTACGAATTAATAATACCCCTCTCACCGCTTAAGTCTACAAACGTGTTCCGTGCCGCACTTTAAAGTGTGTTCTTGTCTCAACTACGTCTCTACGCGATCTCAACAGATGTTTTTCACATATTTTATGACTTAAACAGAATAGGCAACTAAATAGAGCAGTTCTGCTTTGTTATATACATATGAATGTATAAAGTCATCAATCAACGCTAATGGTGCACCGAACGCAAAAACTGAAATTAGATCAATATAATCCAGCTAATACCATATAATGCAAAACATAAACACTAGTACATTTGCAGTACTGCTTCTGTAAGTACCTGTACATTTTTCTTCTATGAATGAACACAACGTCTGTTATAAATTATAATACTGTCAAAGTACGAGATATGTACACTGGTTGATATATGTTTGTCAAATACAATACAGTTGAGGCTAAAATTGCTTTTGTTAGGGTACGACTCTAATTTGTCTGCCCATATCCAAAAGGTCGGGGCAAATGGCGAGGGGTAGCTCATCCGCATGGGGATGGTCGCACGTGTATGTATGCACAATTGCACGTGGATACCATCTGTACTGCGATTGCGGTCGTAGGGGAGGATCAGCGATGGATGATAATTTGCCAGTGATAATTTCCCGCTCAACTACATCTCTGTCCTATATAACACATATCGTAACATTTGATTGTTTATTCAAATTTATTGGGTGTAGATGAGATGCGCCCGGAACAGTAGTAAGATTGTTGAGCTGTTTGCGGTAGTGTTGACTTAGATTCCACACTTATGTCAACAGATGCTTCAAATTTTTTTTCATTACGAATGTAATTTAAAAACAGATGTATCGTACGATATACATGTCAAGATCAAGTAAGCTCGTTCTTGAATAAAACGACAAAGAATACAACACAACAGTACATTAAAATCTGATATACAGAACGGAGGATAAGAAAAATGTACGTACATAAAGACATGTTTCTATAATACTTTCATTATAATTGTAGAGCGAGGTATATTATATGTATAACTATTTCTCATGAATATGCACTCTACCCATGTAATAAAAATAATGCATGGCAATAAAGCTATAAGCCATAGTTAGCCGTTAAAGCCTCGGTTTTTAGGATCACAAAGATACTGGTGTCAGATGTGGGATCACAGTTGATACTGTTACGTACACCGCCGAGTAAGTGCAATCGGATTAGGCCGAGTAGCATCCCAGAGACTGTGTGACCGTTATAATTGGTTTCAAGGATTATCTCTAGACTAAGTGCAAGTAGGCTAAACAATGGCCACCGAATTGGCCGCTATTGGTCCCTTCTCAGAAGTGACTGATACCGTGGGAATACATATCCTTTGCAGACTTTGACTTTTCCCTAGACTTTGGCCTTTAACTTGGATTCTCCACTCACCTCTACGCAACAATACCATCATCATAATCATTTACAACCATTCGCCATCCACTACTGGATAAAGGTCTCTCCAACACGCTTCCATTCGTCTGTGATTTGGGAAATTCTCATCCATCTCATAATTTTTCTAATTTCATATATGCATCTCCCCTGTGGCCTACCATTAAACCCTTTTACATTCTTTCGGGTACCATTCGAGCACTTCTTTCATCCATATATCGTCCGTTATTCAAGCTATGTAAATCTTCTATTCCCATTTCATATCCCCTTTCTATTCTATATATCAACTACACTTCTCACCCACGTATTCCATGTTCTATGTCTCCTTGTCATGCCGAGCATGCAGCGTTCCAGCATTCCATTACTTATGTACAAAATACTCTTGCCCGCTTGATTTCAGTATCAACTTGCAATCGATACGCATACGAGTATATGTACATATATGTACATATTTAATTACGAGTATAAAGCCAGCTTTATATTCTCGCTCAAAGCTTGTTTATACATCGACCAAACTCAGCAAAATTTAATAGGGCACGTTCTAAATGTGTTTTCGTTATGATGTTATATAATAATTCATAACAATAAGGAAATATCGAGTTTTTCAACCCCTATAAATCACGTTAATTAACCGGTCGACGCTCCCTCGCTTCGTCTTCTTCTACTTCTTCCTTGGCTCAGGTAAATTTTGAGCGTACATATACACCTTGCGTGCAATTTCGTCTAAAAGCATTTGCTGGTCGGAAAATTAATACCTAAAAAAATACGTTTCCCGGGGGGTGCGTGTTTGTGCGTGTGCGAATGTCGAAAAGGGAACGACAGGAAAATCGACCGCAACTAGTACGGAAAGCCGGAAAAACCGGAAATTGAGTAACACCGACCAAGGACAAGCGTCTCAAGCGAGCGGACGCCCATATTGAATTTTATTATTACACACATACTACTCGACGATGTCACACAATGTAAAGACGACACATTCGATTCGATTATAATCTATTTTCAATATATATAAACAAAGAAAAAAAAACGGAAAAGTAATAATTATCTATAAGTGGATGAATAAAAACCATGGATTGATCATAAAATAAAATTATTACTCAATCTACTGACAAGAACATATTATTACTAAAATCCAAATCTTGTTCTCTGTAGATTTTTTCAGATCCAGCTTTGGAATAATTAGTGATATCAAACCATTGTCCATACTTCGTTTTTTTTACATCCCCACCAAACTTATCAAAACTAAATTAAATCTAATAAATTTATTTTTATTCTATCCTCTCCATCCCTTCTAAAAACACTTGAGTTTATCTAATATATTAATATAAATTTCGAAAGAGACTTCGTATTTAAGAACAAATCAATTGGTTGAATATTACATTTTTTTCGATTCAAATAAATTTAATAAAAAAACAAATGAATATTTACTATTAGATTCGCCATGTTTAAGCTGTTTTTATTAAAAATACTGAGCGAAGCCGGGTAAAACAACTAATTGACTATAAGTTGGATAATAAAAATGATAAAAGTGAAGCAAATTGTTTGAATTAAGCAGAGCTTTTTTCGTGATGTGACACACTAGAACGACGTTCTGGCACCTTTCTTTTACTTTATCACCTTTATTTTCAATTAAAATAAATTATGTATAAATTTTTATTTCCTCTGTGACATTGGAAAGTCTCTTTTAATAAGAAAAGCACTGGAAAAACCATTATTTAAAAAGCAAACGTAGATACGATAAATCATTGAGTTACCTTAAGATAATGCAATTAATGTGGTTGAAAAAAAACCTCAGTTGTTTTATTTTACCTCATTTTTATTTCAATATTAGTGTTTGATAAAAAGAAAAAAATACGATTTTTATTTTTATTTATTATTTTTACAGGATTGCCCCAGTGCGGCATTAATAATATCAATATAAATTTAAAACTAAATTCAAATAATGATGCCAAATGAGGGTAGGTAGCCAATTTTGTAGGAATTGTTTTAACAATAAAATCACAAATATGTAGATGTTGCCAAAATTTGATAGGAAACGATCGACCTGTAGTCACATACATGTGTCCAAGGTCTGGCCAGCAACACTGACTCGAACCCGTCACCCATTAGTTGTCAGCATTATATGCTTACCACTGAGCTAAGTTGCCGACTGATTTTTTAAATTTTAAAGCTACAATTCACCAATTTAAAGAAGGAGAAATAATAATAAAACAAACGTACATACTTATACATATCAAACATCTTCTATAATTTCACTATTTACATTTATTGAAAAAGTTTCACCGCCAATAAAATTTCAAAGATATAAATAAACTGTGACTGAAGTTAGAATCAATGAAATCGTGCCATATTATGCGTTACGAAATTAGTCATAAGATTTTAAAATTAAGAGCACACATATTTTGGGACATGAAAAATCCGAAATTCCAATAAATAAAACAATAAAACGGTTTGGATAAACATCGGTAAACCAAAACTGAGGCACTCCATTGAGCAGTCAATGTTACAGTCTGGGGGAAATTAACGCGTGATTCACGAGACAGAAATTTCACACCGATGAAAAATCACAATCGAAATAATCGACACGGGTCGTTTTCTCAAAAGCAATAGACATAACAAACCCATAACAATACGAAAAGTGAAACATGACGCATGTGTCTGCAAAACACGGAGAATTGCATCGACAAGACTATCCACAGTGCTGAATCTTCACACTTGCAAAATTTCTTGTGTGGCAAAGTGAGAGATTCAAAATGAACCAAGCATTGCAAGACAGAACTTACATAGTTTCTTATATTATACATGCACAACGTCATACATAGTTGGCAAACGTCCTCTATTAAAGAAAATTAAACCAGAACAGACGAACGATAAGAGAAGAGCGTTGGGTTATCAGGAGAGTGTCAAGATACAACGAAGAATAATCATCTTCGACATACTCTAGAAGCTTTAATACGATTGTCCATCATCGAATAAATCAATGAACAGTATAATTGTGAAGAAGAAAATTGCTACCAGCGAGCGCAGCAACATCTCGAAGAGTGGGCGTACATCAGAGCTAAATATACCGAAGTTTGAATCTATACGTACAAATAGACCAAGAATATTTTTATAGTTATTTTATCAAGCGTTGATTGGGTGAGTATTGATGAGAATTGGTAGTTTCCTCCTAGTGGCGCCAGACTCGTTAGTGTCAAGACTGGTTTAATTTACTGCCGAATTTTTGTATCCACGGATTATAGGACCGTGGAAAAAATATAGTAAGAATTGAGATCTTGATACACCCACCCGCTGGGTGATTGCTAGACAATTTCTCCCAGGACGACCTATAGTGACACAATTATTTCAATTGGTTTCAGAGACGTTTAGATCACCACCAGTGTTACAATGCACGGCACTTAACCGCAGACCAAACGAAGTGTTGGGTTAAAATCTAGCTAGCAACAAAATCTAGCCAGCAGTATTTAGGTCAATTATACATATGTATAAACTTAGAAGGTGTAAATTAGAACCCTGTTAGACTTTCTGAGATCGAATTGTGTTAGAAGTTGAAAAATTACTTCATATACCCAGTAGTTTCCAGTGCTTTTATACTTACCTGCCTAAAACCTTCATTGCATGACAAAAAGGAATTCAAAATGAGATAATATTTTTGGCACGGCTATAAAATAAATTACACGACATTTTATCTCTAAAATAGCTCGCACGTCAGAATCGGCGTTCACCCGGCAAATCAAACGTCAAACGGGTTGCCAGTGACAAAAATAAAATTTGACGTTTCAGTGAAATCATAACCAGTTACATTTTCACTGGGTAATCGTAATATCTTAGCAGCCAACACTTATTTATTTAAGGTTTAGGTTAGGTTAGGTTAAGTTAGGGTTGGCCCTAACCATTTAAGATTAGGTTGTTAGAGTCGGTATTTATTTTTGTTACTGGCAACCCATTTGACGTTTGATTTGCCGGGAGAAAACCGAATATGTCGTGCGAGCTATTTTAGAGAGGGGCATTCTTTTTATTTGCCGGGCCGATAAATGGTACTCATTCAAAATCAATTAAGTATTCATCTCACGCGGGAATCACATGATCTGTTGGACCGATTTGAAAAAATTGGGTTTATATTGTGATGCTAGTCGAACATTACAAATTTTGGGACTGGCGTTACAATATTACCTTTAATTTACGAAATCGGTTAAACACATTGGATGTTATAAATTATGATACCCGTATTATTGAGAAGATAACGCACTATAGAGAAATTTCAAAGCATTATAATTTGACATCGAGCACTAAAACCATGTCTGTACTATATTTACATGTTTTGAATTTGATAACTCAATGATATCTAGGTCAATGTCGTCAAAATGTTTACTAGATACACCAATATCAGAAAACGTCTTTGAATAGTGCAAAATATCTGTTACACTACATTTGAACCACCCTCGGATGTAGGCGAAATTTCAACAATGCTAAAATGCATGGGTCAGTTTGCAACAGTCTATGCTTCATACCGATCGCTTGTCGTGAATTTGGCCAATTGAAACGATTGCCACATCAAGACCTATTAAAAGTGCGAGGTGCAAGGTTATAGATCAAACTTTCCCTAAATTGATCAAAGCGTAAGTAAATATCTCATGTATGTATATGTCAAAAAATATATATATTATATATGTACACACATATGTACTCAATGTCAACATTGCTAATGCAAAGCGAATGAACATTAGTTCTGCATCTACACAGAATATTAAAATAAATATTTTATAGTTTTTCATAACCATAAACGAGTTGACAATTGCGACACATCGAGCATTGTTCATGATTCATCGTTAATTACAGCTTTGTTAAATGCATACACATATTGAAAAACAATGCAACTTTTCTTCGTCCAATGACGAAATATTAAATGACTTCGGGATGAAAAGGGACGCTGTTGGTTCGCGTGTCGATTGTTCGCGACAGCGGTCTTTCGTTCAAAGAATGATTAACGATCGCGTACAAAAGGAGAATCGTTCAAAAAAGAAAAAAATTCTAGATAAAATTATGTTTCTTCGAGCATTTCTGTTCCCAGTTCGGCGTTCGAATCATAAATAAGACATTCACGTAACTGGCACAAAAGATGCATTCATTTTTTGCGAAAATGTTTCATATATAATATGTATGTATCTTACAATAAATAAAACAAATCGTATGAATATACATTTTCTATCGGTCTTCGTGACGGGCCCGAATGTTAAACGCCCGAAAACGCAAATATCGGAAGGCAAGCCTGTTCCTCTTGTTCCTGTTGTATCCTGCTCGCGCAAATTAAGTGAGTATGTAACGTTTACAATGCACCCTGTTTTTATCTTTCGACTAAGGGCGCGATCACACAGCGAGGGAGCGGTATGCTGTACGCGGGATATTTTTTTTAGATAGTTTTAAACACACACAAAATGTAGGGTCATACCCGGTATGATACGCCGGATCTTACGGGATCGTGCGGGATCGGAGCGGTCTCGTTGAAATTCTATAGAATTGTTTATACTAACTTGACGGTGATATATACCAATTCGTCGACCCTCGAACGACGCTTGACAGTGATCGATAACGGTATTAAAAGGATTTCGATTTTCGATCTTTGCCTTTCGATATTTGCGTTTTCGGGCGTTTCACATTCGGGCCCGTGAGGTAGACCGATATTTTTTTCGATTCAAATTAATTTAATAAAAAAACAAAATATTATTTGATGATTTTCATTTCATTTCCATTTACCGAGCGAAGCTGGATAACACAACTAGTATGTAGATTGATAAAACTGATTTAACCCACGTATTAATATTTGTGGACAATATAAATGCAAATTAATACAGTGAGGTTCAATTTTGTAAGTTTTATTCGATGGGTTATTTTTATATCACATCTACATATACATGTATGTATGTACAGGTTTTTCATTCCAAATCGACCTATTTTTTTCATTTCAAATTGACCTATTTTCATTTCAAATTGACCCTTTTTCATTTCAATTTGAAATTAAAAAGGGTCAATTTGGAATGAAAAACCTATATACATATGTATATGTTCATGTGTATATCTAAGCATTAGTTACACAAAAAAAAGATGGAATATTTGTACAAACATGACTTCACGATTCTTCACTATAAGATAAAATCAATCTTATGAAATTTAGCAATATTAACGAGTCGACAAAATTTAGTTTCTACTATTTACAAGGTTTTTAACTAAAAAAATTGGTTTAAAATCTTTCAAATACCATGGTTCCAAAAAACATTTTCATAAAATTACATTTGACAAAATACTACTTTTATAGGTTGCATCTTTTTAGCAGAGTTGCGTCCATTTCGTATGTTGGCACCCACATTAGCAAATCTCTCTCTCGAGCGGAATTTAGACATGACGTCAGTATTATAATAGTTTCTAATTATCGGCTTTTTATAATCTAAACAAAGATTAAGCCAATTATTTCAATTGAAAATTTTATTTGCTTCTGGAAAAACATTTTAAAATTATTATTCATGTTTTTACACAATCAGAGCACTTCCGCTTCACCACAAAACATAGCTAATTAATTCGATTACAACTCTGTTGAGAGCAGATATGCATTCAAAAAAATAACATAATTAAAAAAAACCAATGTTGACATATTTGTATGTTGAATCAACAGCTTCAAAATTAGACATGATGTACATATGTAGCGCACTAGAAAATTTCCTGATAGACTTCTACGCCCATATTACGTACAAAAAAAAGGTTACACAGCCCTGCTTAAGTACAGAAAAACACACACATACACACGTGGTGGATCAACACTCCCAAAGATAGATTTACATCATAATAAATTACATACTCGTTTTCGAAACGGTCTATTCACACGCGCAACATGTAACACAACAATCCGACTTCCCGTTTTCAATATGTATTATAAATATACAAACGAAAATAGAAAAATATATTTATAAAAAAAGGTATAAATAAAGGCTTGCCTAAAAATACGATCCCAAAAAAAAACATTCAGATACATTGAGATAAGTAGTTAAAACAAAATTGGTATGTGTGCTGAATTAAGTGTTGTTGAATTGCGCGATGTTGAATGTATGAACTGATAAATATGAATGAAGTCACAATTTGTTGAATTTGGTGTTGTACTACGGATCTACGAATGTTAGTTTGCTTACCCAAAATACGAAATTGATCAAGACGAAGAGAAATTTGATGAACTTGTAACAGCCGGACATGATGATGTGGATGATGGTCCGCCGGTTCAAATCTGATGCTGATTTTTCTCAAGAGCCGGTAGATCACTAGTCAAATTCAATAACAGTCACTGATAGAATCGCTCACAACACGCACACCACCGCTCACCGCCGACGCGCGCTCCGCACTGAATTCAACTGGCAGCCGACTAGCCGTGTTTACACGACGCGCATGGCCGCATACTCGATATAACGGGCGAGTCAACTGGCATGCTGGTATCATTTGTTTTTATATTTTTATTTAAAATAAACCCCACTAAATAGATAATTTATGTTTGTAACCAATATTAAGCATGGTATTTGAAACGATAAATGTTATTTAAAAAATTACCACTTACACGAAAACCATGTGAAATGTATGAGGTTAGTAAAAATATAATGTATCCAAGTACGTGCGTTTGATTATTATATTATACGTATAAAATAAAACTTAATAATAATTTTAAACTTTTACTAAGCTTTTCACTACTCACGTTGGCTTTCCTCCGTTTCAAAAACTTTGTGCGCAAAAAAATATATGTGTAGTGCTTATTCATCGCAGCTCAGCCAACGTTTATAAAATGATTAAAAAGAGCAAATTACTTTAAAATTCGTAATAGTTTTCACAAGACTGCAAAATTGCCGCGAAAAACAGGTCTCTCACAATTAAAAGTAAGTATATATACATATATGGTAATTGGATTATTACGCACATTGCGATCGCCCCAAAGGCAATTTTTAACATGAAAATCGCGAATACGGAATATTTGGCATTTGAGTTCTCGTTAGTACGATGGACTTTTTGGCTGCCAGATATTCCGTTATAGAGATTTTAGTGACTTTTGGGCGAGCGCTTTGTGAGCAATAGTCACAAAACCATATATGTATATACATATATCCAGTGCCGGCCTTACACCCGATGGCGCCATCGGGCAATTTTTTCTAAACACCCTTAGAAAGAACTTTTGCTTTTGGCGCTCTAATTTTAAATTTTAAAGCGCCTTTGGCGCATCGTTCGGCGCCCTAACTTATTTGGCGCCGCCCGACCTAGCCCCCCCCCCCCTAAAACCGGCACTGCATATATCCATAAATCAAACTCAAGCCACAATTTGATAAATAACCATTTTCCCATTATATCTACTGAAAATTATGCGTTATGAATATTATTCATAAATTAGTGTACATATGGCAAATAGCTTTCGACATTTGGATGATATTTTATATCCGATTTCGAATTAGCTATTATAAAACGATAATTATGTTAAAAAGATTGTTATGACCAATGATATTCAACGATTTTGATAAAATTTATAATCTGAAACGATTTATTATTTTCTTGGAAAAAATAAGGAATCCCATATACATATAATATGTATACTAAGTATTAATTCAGATAAATAATGAATAGATAAATATTAAAACACCATAGCATAGCATAAATATAAAAACACATTGCATATGAACTTGAAGTAGGAACTGATAATCAAGTAATGAGTGAAGCACCACTTTTTTTTCAATTGCAGAATTTTATATTTCATTTTAAAGAATAGGATTTTTGATTTTAATAACTATTTCAAAGATCAATTTCAAGCTAATTTGTCGTTTTACTTTAGCACTGGCAGCTGGCAGCACTGCATGTTTCCATTATTCACCCACACATAAGCATTCGTTGTTTGACGTTTAACTAGTTTCTACTCACATCTTGTAAAATGAACCAATGCATATAAATAAATAATTTATATTGATAATTTTTTCTAAAAATAGTTATAAAATTTCTGAAGAAGTCATAGTTTCTATAAGTGAGATGTGAATCGAGCGCGGTTAAACGTCAAACTTCAAACTACGAATGAGTATGTGTGCGTGGGTAATGCAGACTTGCTGCCAACTTAAACTATATAAAGGACATTAAAACGATAAATTACCCAATGTTAATACTTTTCAATTAAAACGAACTGTTTTCAGGTTGGGCTGGGGAATACTGTCATTAAAAAACATTGCATCCAGTTTTCATACACGCAACAGCACTGTTTGTTTTTTTACGGAGTGGGACCAGCGTGAAGTGCGGGTATAAGATAACAAATAAAAAATGAAATAGAATGTCAATTTTTAAGAAATAGTGTAACATGGGAACATGAAAGAGTAGTGTATGCTTAAACAATAGACTCGCCAGGGAAGACCTTTAGGTGTCTAGACAATAGATAAATTAATGGATCGGGGAAGCTGTACTGTGCAACTTGTCCTTTATAAGAAGGTACACACGGTAGATCGGTTTATTCTGGAGTGAGCGGTGATTCCGTGTGGACCTCTTGGATCGTTGAATAAATGCTGTGAAGCGACTCGGGTCTTTCATTTGGGTCCTGAGCCCACCCCTACGCAACAATAGTAACATAAAAAAATGTACAAGTAAATCTGAAAAATTGCACAAACGTGAATTTTGAGCGTGCATCGCTAACATGCTAAAAACACACGTGTCTAGAAAATATCTATAATAAGGTAAAAGGATTATTGCGCAAATTGCGATCATGCAAATTGCGCGAAACTCGTTGCCGCAAAAATCGCGAATATAGAATATCTGGCACTCAAGTTCTCGTTAGTAAAATATTTCAAGCTTTCGCTTGATGAAGTTTTTGGGTGCTAGATGTTCCGTGATCGAGATTTAAGGAACGTGCGCGAGATTGCTTTTTACAGAATATTTTTTTAATTTATACCAGGAATGGCTAACAGGTAATCTCAATGCGCCTTCCTGGCCAGAAACATTGTAAATTTGATACAAATATTATCAGTATTATATAGTCAGTGGTGTCACCCTAATAATTTCCATGGGTTTCAGGAAACCCGTTGTTAAAAATCAAAAATTTCCGGAAACCCAATATTAAATCTAAAAATTCATATAATTTTTGTCAAAAATTTTTCAAATCTCAAAAATTTTATGAACTTTCGTGTAATAGTGCCTTGGACGAAAAAAAAATGTACATATATAAATATGTTTATATATATTTTTCCAAAATAAATTTTTTGAAAAAAAAATTGAAAATTCGTTGTTTCAAAATTGGGGTGAAACCACTGTATAAAGTACATATGTAAATACATATTAATTAATATCCACAGAGACATATATGGTCGAATTTGTAAATTTGCAGCATTTTATACAATTCGGCGGAATTCGATATTGCTGAAAATTCGAGATTTTGCGAGGAAATGGGTAAGGTTATCCAATTTGTAGGCACCGTTTCAATGAAAATCAGATAAATTGGAAATAAAATTCTGATAGTAAACGATAGAGCTGGAGTCACAAATCCAAGGTCTGGTGCAAAGCATTATATGCCAACCACTAGTCTACTCTGCTAGTTATAATCGCTCAGCTCTATAAAATGGCTAGTATAGAGGGATCGAGGTGAAAGGTGGTGGACGTATTGGCGCGGTGCTAAGACCCGTTCCGTATCGCGGGGTCTGCTGTTATTGTTATTGTGCGGTGGGACAGTGCGGTGATGGCGGCGCGATTTGAAGGTGGCGGCGTTGCCGAGTGGACGCGGTTAATATGTTGAGGCGGCACCTCGAAGGGACGCACACGCGTGTCTCGGCCGGAGTCGGAGTCGGAGTCGGCGTCGGAGTCGGCGTCGGAGTCGGAGCCGCCGCCACACACGGGGGTCTCCGCCTCGCCCGCTCGGAGCCCCCCCCCGCGCTTTCCCGCCTCCGCCCCCGCCCCCGCCCGCCTCGCTCTCGTGGTATGTCATCCATCACAACACAAACAATCACGTAACCTCATATCTCAATTATCTTTTCCCGGCTTCGTTCCCGTGCATGTGGCGAGTGTATATCCACCTTGCACAATCGCTACACAACGATAGTATTCATAGTGCGTTACGCAATGCGAGGATCGACGATAGTCGCCTAGCCTCGCTTTGCGTTTGTCCCACTTTTCTATGTTTTCGTTTCTAGTTGGTACACTCGTTGACTTGTTTATGAATGTACTACCGCGAATGCTTTGCACAATTCATGTCATTTTTTTTCTCCTAATAGAACTAATGAATAGTGTGTTGCTACATATTACCAAATCATCTCAATTCTCTCTTATATTGTACGGTTGGCCCGTAAGTTGCGCTGTAGTTTCGAATATATATATATACATATATATACAACTTTTCATGTAGTTTGATGATTTTGTTTTCAGGTCGTATAAAATATGCCCTACAGTTGTATTATGACGATTTTAATAATCAGAGAAATTAACAGGATTGGCTTAACTTTTGTGCGAATTTGAGCTTGTATGTCTTGTTGAATGTATGTATGTGTAATAGTTGCCGTTTGGATTTCTGATTTCCAGGACTTTTTTAATTCCCAGGACACGAGACAGAGTTTGGGATTGTTCCCAGGATTCTGGAATACATGTACCCATGATTATTACTTATTTTGAATGTATGTATAATAGTTTCTGTTAGGGTTTCTGATTTCCAGGACTTTTTAAATTCCCGGGACACGGGACAGAGTTTGGGATTGTTCCCAGGATTCCGGAATACATGTACGCATGATTATTATTTATGTTGAATGTATGTATGTATGTATGTATGTATGTATAATAGTTGCCGTTAAGGTTTCTGATTTTCAGGACTTTTTAAATTCCCGGGACACGAGACGGAGTTTGGGATTGTTCCCAGGATTCCGGAATACATGTATGCATGATTATTATTTATGTTGAATGTATGTATGTATAATAGTTGCTGTTAGGGTTTCTGATTTCCAGGACTTTTTAAATTCCCGGGACACGGGACAGAGTTCGGGAACGTTCCCAAGATTCCGGAATGTTATTTACACATGATTGTTATATTTTGTTCAGTATAATTTATTGTTTATTTATATAAAATTTATTAATTTCTTTACAAAATATTTAAAAAAAAGAGTAAAAAATACATTTACTAACTGGAAAAAGTGTAATTATAAAAGTTAATTTATTTGAAATAGCTTCTTTAAAATACTAAAATATCTAAAAAAAACTCTCATAGTTATGGTTGAAGTTGGTTTTATATTTTACTAATTGGAAAAAATGTATTTATAAATTTAAATTTATTTGAAATAGCTTCTTAACACTTTAGGGACCGCGCGATTACCATAGAAAACGCCAAATACCGCTAATTTTTTGCGAAAATCGGCAAATACGAATGGTTTTACTAAAAACTTTGTAACTTTTAAACCAATAGACATATATGTATAAAATTTTCAGGAAATGTTTTCATGACCATAATGGATCGAGGGATGTCTTTCATTCATTGGTTATTAACCCCTTGCTTGCCGTCTAACCAATAGCATTTCATAAATTTTCGTTTATCAATATTTTTAAAACCATATTTTTTTTTTTCTTAAATCTTGTTATTATTATTACATAAACTGTCTTTATGTATAATCAGAATGACCATTTGCGTATGTTTAATTTTTATAATGAAAAAAATGTTAAATATAAAATTATGATCCATGATCGATTTTTTATGAGTTTATAAAAACGTCTACACTAATTAAATGCACTATATTTAAAAATAACTATATTTATTATAAAACACTAATATTTTATATTTCTGGTATAATTTTCCTCTAACAGCGTATCATCTCCTGTATTCTCCGTGATCGATTTTTTATGAGTTTATAAAAACGGTTACACTAATTGAATGCACTATATTTAAAAATAACTATATTTATTATAAAACTACGAAAAAAACACAAATATTTTATATTTTTGAAATAATAATCACTCGAGTAAAAGTTACCGAAATGCTATTCGCGCGATGGTCCATTGGATTTTTTCAAATATTTTTGTGCCTTCAAGATCAAGTTGAAAAGTCATCCATGGATAACAAACCATACTATATGGAAATATCAAATAACTTGCATTCAATGCATAGTGAATAGTCGAAGAAACAACGAAAACACATTTATATAAATGGTGCAGGCCGACTGTAAGGGTGGGTCATAGTATGTGTTTCGGAATTCCGAATTCTGACACGTTTGTAACACATAATTCACATAGTTTATAGTATAGGGGTGTGTATTACTGGACCTTCCAAGAACTTGATAGATATTTTGATGGGAAAAATTTTTAAATAATCGATTGTGTATCGATCGTGTATCGATTGTGTATCGATCGATTTTTAAACTCTCGATTTATCATATATATATATATATATATATATATATATATATATATATATATATATATATATATATATATATATATATATATATATATATATATATATATATATATATATATATATATATATATATATATATATATATATATATATATATATATATATATATATATATATATATATATATATATATATATATATATATATATATATATATATATATATATATATATATATATATATATATATATATATATATATATATATATATATATATATATATATATATATATATATATATATATATATATATATATATATATATATATATATATATATATATATATATATATATATATATATATATATATATATATATATATATATATATATATATATATATATATATATATATATATATATATATATATATATATATATATATATATATATATATATATATATATATATATATATATATATATATATATATATATATATATATATATATATATATATATATATATATATATATATATATATATATATATATATATATATATATATATATATATATATATATATATATATATATATATATATATATATATATATATATATATATATATATATATATATATATATATATATATATATATATATATATATATATATATATATATATATATATATATATATATATATATATATATATATATATATATATATATATATATATATATATATATATATATATATATATATATATATATATATATATATATATATATATATATATATATATATATATATATATATATATATATATATATATATATATATATATATATATATATATATATATATATATATATATATATATATATATATATATATATATATATATATATATATATATATATATATATATATATATATATATATATATATATATATATATATATATATATATATATATACATAATATATACTCGGGTATATACCCCGAATTAATTTCATTTTTTTTCAATAAAAATCAAACTCAATTTTTTTTCTTTAATTTAAAATAAATTATACAAATTAAATAAATCATACATTATCGACAACTCTGTCATCTTTCGGCTAAATCATAAATTCCATTTTCGTAAAATCCTCCTGGTTTAGATACAAAATAGTTGGGAAGAGCTGATTTCACTTCGTTTGCAGAGTTAAATTTTTTTCCTTCAAAATATGTTCCATCGACCGAAACGAATGGTGATCCGATACAATAATGCGACTAAACCAAGGGCTTCGATTTTTTTCACACGAGTCAATTTTGTAACGGGAGAGTGGGCGTAACTAGACGATACTTTTGTCTATTCACAGTGCTCTTTTGACACAGATGTGTCGTTGAATAATTCTTCGACATTATCGGATGCACTGTATGCATGATAAAATTAAAAAAAATTCATGTTTCAGTATTTAAAAACACGAAATTTCAAAATGATTGACATCTCCCGAAAATAGTGAAACTTACATATATTTTATCATTAATTGATTTTTCGTATATATATCTAGACATCTCTTGATAATTTTTCGAAGCATAAATGGAATACCCATATTTTTTTTGTTGGCAAAGTTGCATGTATTTGAGAACGCCTATGTGGCGTCCGCGGGCGCCAATGCTTGGACTATTCAGGACGCCAATGTGGCGTCCGCGGTCCTTAAAGTGTTAATAATACTAAAATATCTAAAAAAAAATCTCATAGTTGTGGTTGAAATTGGTCAGCATGTATATTTTTTAAAACCGAAGCTATTTTTGCTTACGTTATTTTGTAGATTTGTTTTTGATAACTCCATATATGTATATTTGATCCTTCATTCATCGTGACACACAATCGTCTCATATTCATCATAGTCTAAAAGAATTTCTTCCATTGTGGAATCGTCAATACAAGAATACACTCGCTTCATGATTTTATCGTAAGATAAAGTTTCGCCTTTACGTTGTGATTGAAATATTTTTCCTGGGATCCGAGATAAGAATTCCCAGAACACGGGACATTGGAAATACCTGGAAATTTTTGTCTCGAATCGACCCAGGACAGAACCCCTAGTTGCCATATTATTGCTGGTATGTTCATAAAAAATACACATTAGAATATACCTTTTTCAAATCGGGCAAAGCATGCAAACTAGGGATAAAAATCTCGAAATTTTTGATTTTCCAAAACATGGACCTCCAAATGTCCATTAAGTTATGTATGTGTGTAGATCAATTTATTAAAACCGGCTTCACAAGATATATGAATGTAATATAACATAAAACGGCTTAGATTTTGAATTTATTTATTTTTTTGATAGTGTGTATAATATATTTCTATATACATTTGCATTTGCTCTTTTTATATAACTGAGATAACGTAATTTCTTGTCTTCATTTATTGTTTGCATGTTTTATTTTTTTCCAACTCTCGAATTATATAATTACATATTCAGTTATCATAAGAATACAATTGAAATCACATTCTTGTTAAGCAAAAAGATATGACTGCACTTTTATTGATAAAATAATACGTTCTCCAATGTTGCACAATGCTTTCTCAAATAACGCTGATTATGCTGTTGTGGTATTGTATTTATTATCATATATAAACCCACATTTATCTGGTGGCTGCTTCACGCTTTACACTTTGTAACGCGTTAAAGTTCTCGTTTGAAGTTATAAAATCTTATATTATTACCGTTTTGTGCTTCTTTATAATAGTTTGTACTTTTGTAATACTCCCTGCGTGGCGAAACTTTGAACTTTGACTATAAACGTGTTCTTTTATTACACAACCGCATTCAAAATCCATAGCGTTTTGTTATTTGTACAATTATTGGTATTTGAAGTATGTTTACTTTTTTAACAATATTTTTTAAAGTCGTAAAATATTGATGGAATATTTTACAATGTCAAAAAAAGTTTATCGCTGAAATCTGATCTCACATTTAACATTTCTAATTTTTGTATTTATTTCATTATATCAACTCTTTAACAATTTGTGTTGCAGATTTATCCTAAAACGTGATCGAAGATTGCTTAAATGCCTCAATTAAGGACGGAAGAAATATTGAAACAGTTTACTGAAAGTAGTAAATATGCCAAAGGAAATTTGGAGACGGACATTTCATCTGTAAATAATTTATTGTAACAATAAACAATTGATTTTTAGTTGTATACATAGTTAGTTATATAATTGAATGCCTTTTTTCAGTTGCTCGAAGAATATTTAACTGAAGCCGGTCTTCGTCAGTTAAATAGCAGTGAAGATGGTCAACTGCAGACTCTTCCTAATTTTCCAGAAGTCGCTGTAATTTTACAACATTCAGCTATAATTTACAGTAGAAAAGTTGATTATTTATGGTTGATGGTTCAAAATGCCGTCAGTTCAATTGATGATCCTGTCCCTGGGTAATTTTCATTGTGACTTTGTTTCAATATCAATTTATGTATGTGTATTTATATAAATTTTTTGTTTCTATAAATTTCAGTGACAATAATGAAACGACCGAGGAAAGAGTTGGCCGAAGATCAAAAAAGCAAGTTGTGTTCTCCGATTTTAAACCTATAGATTTGGAAGAGGCATCCAATATTACAATGAGGGAGAATTTGGAATCTAGTAAAGCGGCTCCAGTTTTGCCAAGGGCGTTCATGCAATTTGAGCCTCGTGTCATATCTAATAACGATGTTCAACTGACTGATTATTCGGGAGAAGCGATCGGCTTGATGAACGATTTCAGAGTTAATTGGAATACTGATGAATATTTCACTCTTTGTGATGATATGGATTTCTCTACTACGAATAAACATACTACTCCAGTTGTGAATAATGCTTTGGACTCGTCGATATTATCGCCGCCGGACTCCGGTCACACTTCGGACTGTTTTGTCGATTTTTTCGATAACCAGATGTGCAGTCCTGACATTCAGTCGAATTGTTCACGTTCTAATAGTGCACCGATTGTGCCCGTTGAGACTGTCGTTCCTACCAAACCTAAGAAACGCAAACATCCTGCAGATACGCCCACACCGAAACCTATAAACAGCAAATATAACATGACATCGCCATTAACGGGCACAGTGAAATGTCTAAAATTGATGCCTTCCGAATTTTCCATACCGGACTATGCGAAGAAAGTCTTGATCCATCGGAAGATCGAACGCATGAAAATGAAAACGTTCTTGAAAGATGTATTTTCGACGGGTGATGTAAATAAGACGTATTTGATAAATGAATTGTCCCCACTCTTCAAAAAGAGACCTTTGACAACTTGGTCACGTCTTGAAACGCTAAAAAAACTCAGAATTTCTCAATTATTCAGTGAAAATCAAGAAGAAAAAGGTATTGGATTTTTTTATAAAAGTTACATTATAAATTTAACGTGCAAAGTTTTATAGAACAGTTGCATATTTTGATTCAATAATGCTATTTACAGTTGAATGCTCTATTGAGTACACATCTGTATTAAGTTTGTTCACCGCACGTTGACCCAGTTCACTTGTGTATACTAATTTTTTCATATGTTACGTTTAAATTTTTAATTGCACAAATATTCCACTGTTTCAACGGAGCTTTAATATTTAAATAATAAAGCATTTCCTTTTAAAACTATGTAGGTTTCTCGGAGAGAGAAGATTTAGACAATAGATTGCTGCAATTGGAAAAGGCGTGTATCAGACTTTCCGACGAAAATATGAATGATATAGATCGTCTATCCATTTGTAGCAATAGAAATTGCATGGAAGATGACGACGTTCCTGATGATAATTATATTGAGCCATCAAACATTTTCGAACCGAGTATTGCTCGAAGATTGGCTGAAGCTGATTCTATACCGTCCCCATGTTCGGTAAGTTGCAATCTTTGTGACATAAAAGATCTTTTAGACGTGAGGAGCGATAAAATTTTATGGTATCCACTTGAAATTTTATTTATAGTTTGACGATCAAAGTGATATTTCCAAGAGAATAGAGGCGTGGCATGCTTCCATACAGGAAAAGTTAAAAATAGCTGAACATCGAAGAGCATTTGACCTTAAAGCTTACAGCAAAGATATATTAGATGCATTCAATGGTGATAGTATTAAGAATTTTGGCAGCATTTTAAAAGAAAAGCCTTCTACGGATGTTGCTCGCTACTTTTTAACTACTTTAATGCTGGTAATTTATTTTTTGTATTGATTTGTTAAATTTACATGCTTTTTAGAATGCATTATTTTGTTGATTTGAATTAAAAACAATGTTGAACCAATTAAAACTATCTTTTTTTTTTAGGCGAATAAATGTAAGATAGTCATAGAACAGCCTGAACCATTGACGTGTGGCGATTTCCAAATATCTCTACCTCAAGGTGTCACCTATGATGAATCCGATGATAGTGTATTTACATTATAATTTTTTTTTTCAATTTTCTACCAGTTGCATTTTACAACTCACACATTTTTTTGGAAGTAACAATTATAATTTTACTTTTTAAGGCATTTCATTCTGTAATTAGGGTTTCTTAATTATAATTTTTCTTTGATGTTTAGTTTATGCCATTTTTACAAGCCTCTTATTATCATTTTATATTTTTGATACATATTTGTATGTACATACCTAAATTTGTTTTCATCTAGAAATCAAAATGCTATAAACAACTGAAAGGCAAACTAAAAATTCACTATTGCAATTTTTATCTTTAAACATTCCGTTTTTTTAGTATTATATTATATAAATTTATGAGATTAGCATATATTTTTATGCATACATTTATATTGTTTTTATTTTTATCATTCTGTTTATAATTTATAATATCTTTATGTGAAAAAAAGATTTAAAATAATATCTATATTATATATATGTACATTCGTTTCGTAGTATGTATGGCGCCGGAGTTTGCTTGTTGTACAAAATAGTGAAATGAGTAAACAAATTGTTGATATTATCAATACTAGTATTGGCCTTACTATCGACTGTTGCTACAACTCGCATTCAAAACGTACAGTGTAAGATTTTCGTGTTATCAGAGAGCTAGAGCTCGATATGTCAGGAAGTGTTTGTATGATAAGCAAGTGCAATTTATATTTTCTTTCTAATACCAAATATTAATTCAGATTTTTTTTTTTAAATAACATTTAAGTAAACTGAGCAGTATCGAAGTGCAAATATTGTAGATCTCGTAATTAATTACAAATTTCAAATGATTCATCAGTTTAGGATGGTTATTTATAATGTTACGCAGATGACACCATGGCAATATATGTATGTAGTACAAAATTGAAAGTACATAGTTTTGCTCGGTGACGGGAAAATTGCACTCGAGATAGTTGCTCTCTCAATGAGACTTCTCGAAAGTGCGCCACTATTCAATGCAATTCAGTGCATTTTTCCGGGAACCGTTTTGCTCATTGAAAATTCTTAAAAATTAAACAAGTAATTTTTTGGTGATGGGATGGACTAGTCTGCATATTAATTTATTTATTTTATGTTAATTCAATTTAAAATGAACTTAGTGTGTGTTTGGTAACTATGGATCTGTTAATAGGGTTCAAAAAAGTTTTTTTAATTTAGCATAACTGACGGACAATCCAAGTTTTACTAAATGGAAATCTAGTATAATTAGATTATTAGGGTGCTTAAAGCAACAACCGAGTTTACCAGGTTTTATAAAATGATCGATTTTATTTTAAATAAATTAATGACTAAAATGAACTATGTACATACACATATAAGGGACGGAACTGTTCTCTTTTAAATGATTTTCACTGTTTCATCTGTTGTAAAAATTCTGTAAGATAGCAATTTGCGGACAGTTTTGACTTTCATATCCATTATTTAAAATCTGTTTATCATTTTATACAATTGATGAGGTCGAATTGTATATATATATATATTGTTTAACCCTTTGAATGCTGAACAACGCCGATCGGCGTTGTATATTGAACGTATACAAACTAAACAAGAATACTAGCCGCTAAACCTTTCCAGGTAGCATTGAAAAAAAAAATGCATTGAACATGGGTCGCGTAATCCGTGCAATTGTTTTTTCTATGTTTATAAATACTCGTTTATACTGGAATTTCTGAATTTATAACCATAGCAGAATTACCCGCTGGAAATCCCTAACTACTGAGTATTTTAGATTGTGGCTTGGTTTCTTGTTGCACATGGGAACGATCAGATTAAACCGAATAGGTGATTATTGAAAGAAGCATCACTCATACTGGTATTTTCCTAATACACATCACGCGATCGATTTTTATTAATTTTAGGAGTACTACATTTTATCAACAATGAAGAAGATGAAAGTAGTTTTGGAAAAATACATTCATTAATAGACTTCCGTTTATTTTATTTTGCAAGATATATTAGGGTCTAAACACACTTTTACAAAACTCGAAGTTCTCGGCGGTAGTTATCTAGGGTTTGTTTGGATTAACTGCTAATTGTTACACCTACTTTCTATTGGATTTCTAAATAATTCTAATTGGACAGGTTGGGCGAAATTTTTCAGCGTGGCGGGCTTTTAACAAAAATGACATCAGCACTCAAAGGGTTAAGGCGATTAAAATGTGTGTACAGGCGACTGCATTTTCAACATCTGTCTTTTAATCGATAAGACTACTTAGTTGTGTAATTTGCCGATTCTTTTTTACTCTTCTCGAATTTATATGTCTATGCTCGAGTACTATTTTGTTTGTGACGTATATTAAAATGCGATTGTATCGCAAAAACCGGGAAAACCTCTTTGTCACGTAGAATATCTTGTATAAAATTTACACTAGTGAATTGCATGTACAAATGTAAAAAGTAATTTGATATTTTGTCTATATGTATTTAAAAAATGTTTATAAAGAAAAAATCTATTAGTATTTTAAATAATAATGTGATATTTGAATTTATTAGAGAGAAAAATTTATTTGAAACTGATTTAAAAACTAATATACAGTACAAATTTCTTAAAAATGTATTCCGCATTAAATGAGTCAATGACTTAAAAAAAAAATTATATATTTGATTCATAATTCTGTTGATATTCCAATACTATCTTTTCTCTGGTTTTATTGTCAATATTTTGTAAATAGTCACAAAAACCGTAATAATAACTTGGAACAAGGATGAGATGAGAGTATCAAAACAAGACAAAATTATACATTTCTATCGAGTTTGTGACCTCACTGTTCAATTTCCGTCTTAATATCATATTTTGAATAATCATCACTCAAACTACCACTATTAAAGTTTTAAAATACGTGTGTATAAAAACACTTGTATTAAATTGAATCACAGAAAACCAGTATTTTGACTTGAAATTTTGCGACTTTTTTGTTTGTATACAACATTTTCTGTAAGATAAATATATTTTCTATTTAATGTATATTCTTAAATAAAGCACATTTTTATTTATATAAATTTAAACAAAATATTTCGTAACTATTTTTTTAATTAAATAACAATTAAGAAATACATATGCGTTTTATTTCATACTTTACAAAATGTTGGGACTATCATAATATGCCAAAATAATCTCAAGATACGTGATAAATAAATGTTCGATTTTATATTAGTGTTCTGAATATATCAGGGCTGTGGAGTCGGAGTCGTAAAAAATCAACTGACTTATTATTTTATCTTATTATTTCCTTTAATTAATAGTATTACGTTATGCATTAACTTTAGAGTCCACTAATAAATTGAAATTCAATAATTTCTTTATAAAAATCATTTTTATGAAATTGTTTATATGAAATTCATTCTGAATGGACTTAATTTTTATTTATACCCATTTCATCTAATATATAATTTCGAAAGAGACTTTGTAACTATTGTTGGTTCGTAGAAAAACAAATGAATATGCAAATAAATTTAAATGAAATAAAACTATTCAAATAAATTGAATAACATGTTAACTATTAGATTGGCCATGTTTGAGCGGTTTATATTACAAATACCGAGCGAAGCCGGGTAAAAACACTAGTTACCAATAATTCAATAAATTGGTTACATATACGTTTTTTTGATTCCTTTAATTTTTTATATTTTGAAAATCGCTTTTATTTTTATTACTAACAATTTCATATGTTGGCAAAAAAAGTCGATCGTACTAAAATCGTTCAAGTTGGAGTCTAAGTTGGCGAATTTTGAACCGGCTCCACAGCCCTGGTGTATATTATACATCACAATTGATCACTCAAAAAGTTGAACGTTCACACATACGGGTTCCAGTTGCTGTTATCCTCAGGATGAAGTCCGTTGGTGATTAAGAGAACAATATCAACTATCCACCAAATGCCGAGGCCACCTAGGGACAATAGCTTTCCGACGGCGGTTCCCGTCTGACCTAGACAAAATCTATCCATGCCCAGGAATCCCAACAGTATACTGTATATGAGGGTAGTAGTGAAGTAATGGTCAGAGTATTTGATGCAGGGGAAACCGTCTTTGAGAAATGTTCTCTCTCCGTAGCATTCAATGTCGGAAAGCACAGTGCACTGCGCTTTGGCCTTTTCGACATCTTCGAATCTCACTCCACCTAAGCGAATGCAACCATGTCCCGTCTCCTCCTTGGCTGTCTGGTTACCAACGTGGTCAACTAATTCGTCGCAAAGCAGAAACTCCATTGGCAGAAATTCGCATCTGACCAGAGGGCCTCTCGGATCGTAGTCGTTTGTTTGGGCACTCTCACTTGCCGCGCTCGCGCCGATTACGGTGAGTTCGAATGCGAACGGTAGTAATACATAACCTAGTCGCATTGTATATTTTTGTTTAGCATGCGATGTTCTTGCTTCAAGTGTGACGTAGAAAGTCGTATTCAGCAACAATTAATAATAGAAAAATAATGAGGAAATGTTTTAAGTACAATATCCCAGCACGGTTGGCAAATAAGTTCAGTTGTGACGTTTGATGTCACAGATGACACTAGTCAAACATTTCATTTTGGTCATAACAATAGTACTTACAACGACTATGCCTGCGCAGAATTTTATATTTATATTATTATCATTACAAATGTGACCCATGCTTATTGCAATCGTTGACCATTTGAATTTTAATAATAACAAAAGCTTTTAAATATATATATAATAACCCTGGGATATTATAGATATATGTGTTCTTGTTCACTACTAACTATCGATCTATACGGTAATTGGACTATTCGTCACATTGCGGTGGTCACAAAGACAATTTTTGCAATGAAAATCGCGAATACACAATATTTGGCATTCAAGTTCTCGTTAGTATGATGGACTTTTCGGCTGCCAGATGTTCCGTTATAGAGATTTTAGTGACTGTGACCAGTAATCACTGAACTTTTGTAATCTTTAATTATTTTTAATTCATTGAATGTTGTCTCTACACTAGCCACAGTTACCGGAAGAGTAAAAAATTGTAAAGAATGTGTAAGAATGGGTTCGGTGTCTACTAGTCAAATGTGAACCGGTCACAGGACAACCGGTCGTTCTAGATCGGTCACACGTGATCACCCGTCACACTAAAACTGGTCACACCCTAAAATCGGTCAATCAGTTTTCTCGTGACCGATTTTAGGGTGTGACCAGTTTTATTGTGTCGGGTGATCACGTGTGACCGATCTAGAGCGACCGGTTGTCCTGTTACTGGTTCACATATGACTAGTAGTCAGTTTGCCGTTAGAATGTAAGAGTAAAGAATGTGGTATTTACTTCTGAAAAATCACTCTCCAAACAACTGTACTCGGTAATAAGTAATTCTGAAAATTTCCTTATGGGTATTGTTTCAGAAAGATCTTTCTTTATTAATAAAAGTAAATGTGTAAATTGAGATTCGAATTGATCTGAGAAAACTGCTGGATGTATGAGATTCAAACAATGGTCTGGAATATATTTTTCCGGCATATTAATAATTTTCGTAGGTTCAAGAAAACCGAAATAGTTTTTCACTACCTGCATTCCCGCAAAACGTGTCTTAATTTGAACAGTTATTTTGTCGATTTATGGCCCCCTATCTCCGTGGGCCCGTAAGCATTGCTTACCTCCGTTACCTAGTAGTTACACCACTGATCTCCCCGCTATATGGTCCGTTTTCATCCAACAAATTTGTATGGAGTAGCTCTTCTATGTCGATGCTACAAACTGATAAAAATAAAGTAATTCAGTGTAAATTGATATCAATGTATTATTTTCATTCAAATGACTAATGGGTGTACCGTTTACCCTACCTTTAAGAAAAATTATACAAACCGTTCACCGAATAAAGGTCTGTTCATAACTATCCAGCACGAACCGGCAGCAGCAGGTATCATGCAAGTACGGACAGTATTCTTTGGTACATTCTACATGGACGCATATGAATGCGCGAATGGAGTATGAATGCGTCCATATAGACTATACCAAAGAATACTGTCCAAACTTGCAGGACATCAGCTGCTGCCGGTTCGTCCTGGTTAGGTAAGAACAGACCTTAAAGCGGAAAATGTAAGCTCATAAATAATATACAATCAATTTAAATTATTTATGACCAGTATATATGTAATATTAATTTTCTTAAGTATTATACCTACCAATTTTAAGACAATAGTTGATTTGAATTCATTAGGCTCTGAGTTTCATCGTAAAATCAATACAATATTAAGTTTAAAACTTTTCATACTAAAAAATGGTTCATAAAGTTTGCTCGTATAGATAAGATACAATTATTCTAAGCTATCAATATAAATCATTTCTTCTATATAATAGTTGATAACAGGTCTAAAAAATGAGGGGATACCAGCCGATGATAATAACCAGGGCTGGGGTCATATTTTATATTTAAATTATGGCGATTTTCTATACCAAAAACTAATAATTCATAATTGAAAATATAAGTAAAATTGTCATATTTGTGTTGTTAAAAAATAAATGGAGTGGGTCCAAAGTTATGTACAATAAGGCCCGGATTTTCTCTTGGTTAATAAGATAATAACAATGCATCAACTGCGAATTTTACTATTGATAGCATGTAAATATTTCTGAAAAACTCTCAATGCAAATAACAATACGTAACACTTATTTAAACTGACTAGCTTTTGTATTATAATGATGGCATTATATATCCCTTGTTTTGTGAGGGTTATTAATTGGAAAATATATGTAGCTGATAATGTATCACAATCAGATAAGCCGTCTAAACATTTGAGATAACATACTCACTACACCCAGTATGTTCTTTGACACGAATTTTCACAATTAACAATGTCCGAAATTAATCAAAATAGTTTACATCTAGACAATGTTGTTGCATCTCACCCAGAGCTAGGACCGTCACCACCTGACGGTGGGTACGGTTGGGTAGTACTCTTCTGTGCTTTGATAACGCAGTTGACGATACCGAGTGTTGTGATTACGTATGGAATATTAATACTATGTTTAAATGTGCAAGAAGATACAGAAGAGAAGCACATACACACCTTTTGGGGACAGAATGTAGCAGTAGTGCCAGTTTTGATTACAGTTTTTTCACTTTTAACGGCATCATGGAGCAAGACTATTATTCGTGCATCGAACAGACCACGAGTTGTCTCAATAGCAGGTGTATTTCTGTTAACTGCTGGAGTGATGTTAACAACTATGGGAATCGATGACGAAGACAATGAAATAATTTACAACATTTTTGGAGGGATTTTAGCAGGTATATATAAAATATACAATATGCATTTAGTTATTCAGCCTTCAATAATTACATGATTCAATCCATTATTTTACAGGTTTTGGAACATCATTGACAATGGAACAATCTGAGATTTTACTGAAACATTATTTCAGTACGAGACTTCACACTGTGCGAGCAGCTTATAAAGTCAGTGTAGTTTTTGGAAATATATTTATCCCACTAATAATGGGAGCGTTGTTTACACGATACGATCTAAGTACTGGCTTGTTCATATATTCAGCAATCATCTGGCAAAACTGTCTAGTAGTTTTGGCATATAGCAGACCTACATATGTGATTGCACAACTTCAACAGAGTTATAAAATGCTTAATGAAGCTGCCGAGGATGAAGACGAAGAAATTTACTCACAGCAAGATGAAGCCAATCCGAGAGCCCAAATTCAAAATGTTGATGTTGAAATAAATCACAGGACTGTTAACACTACTGTGATCAACGATGACGAACAGGATGAAGACGTGATCAATTTTTACACAGAGAAACGGAAGGTTGTACAAATAAGTGAAGCGGCAACGTCAAGACTCGAACCGTCCACTAGTAAAACATTTGGATACAGATACGATGAACCAGATTCACTTTATAGGGAAACCACCGTTGATAATGTTGAGCCTCCTCCTGATAATACATTCACATATGAAGTACCTTCTATGAGCACTGGTGCCGTGAAACGAACAACAGACGTGAGGAAAAATATTATCTTGTTGATATCTGCAATGAGGGATAGGAGATTTTACATATACACATATATGAATTTGTGTATGAAATTGAGCATGTTGATTTTGGGACTGCTATATCCTGCTCACGTGTCGAATTTACTTCCTGAATTAGATATGTTGTCTTTGGTCGGCCTATTAATGGTAGTTTACATCGGAGCAATGTGTTTAAACATCATAATGGCATTTCTACCTAGTCATGATAATAAGAAGATATTCCTACTTTTTTTTAATTTGATGGCGTTCATTGGATTGATTAGTAAGTATTAGAATTATGGAGTTTTGGATCCTTTAATATAAATAAAATTGTATTTTAATAAATGTATTTGCACTTTTCAGCGATTGCTGAAAGCTATTCGAAGACATTTTTGATGATTGGTGGGATTATATCGAGTTTTTCCATACATGCCATATACGTATTGTTTCAAGACATATCTGAAGAGATGAAGTTAGAGCGAGGAAAGACCATTGTATCGTTGACGTCGAACTGCATGGTGGCTATGATAATTCTTTTAATGACGCTCGTACATGATCATACATATGCCACTTGGTTTTTAATTGCATCTTTACAACATTCTGTAGTAGCATTATTGTCATTATGGATTCGTAAACAGTAAATGTGTGTTGTATTTAAAAATAACGCAATCAGAACAAGTCAACCTTTGGAAATAAAGCATAAAGAACTAGCAAATATAAAAAAATGAATTGTTATTCAATGAAATTGACTAATTGAATGATAATTGAGTATTTGAAGTATATTGATGCATTGTATCAATATTTTTTTTTTCCAACTATTATTAATTGGTGTATGAACTTATTTTAATATAAGAGTGTGTAAATTTATAATTTTATGTGAATCTTCGAATAATATTTAACGAAAAAATAAAAACTATAATATTTTGAGGTTCAAAAATATTAGACATTATGTATGAGATAAAAATAAGGTAATAAATTTTATAACAGAAAAAAAATACAAATAGCAATTTATGTATATATTGTGATGGTTAAAAATTAATATACCTTTCACTGTATTGATTAAAATTTCATTTATAATTCATTATTATAAATAATTAGAAAATATTTTCATAAAAAATAAAAAAAAGCAAACTTAAATACATATACGATGGAATGATTCAAAGTTTTATGCCAATTAGTATGGTATAATTATTATAAAATAATAAATAGATGATCACATTTTAAGTAAATGCATGGGAAGTAGAAGCTTAACCAAGTAAATCCATAATATCATTATTAGGTTGACTGGGCGAATTTGAGCTGGTGAGTAGTGGCTGTTGCAACGGAGCACTGGACGAATTGGAGAGTAAACTGTCGAAACTAGACCAATTTTGGGATTGATTCAACAATGGCTGTTTGGCTTGCGTTGGTGAACTAAAATTAAGCATGTTGCTGTTGTTGAAAGCGTTGCTCTGCTGCGAGCCCCAACTCGTGTTGGAGCTAACCGATGTATTGGACCAGCCAGTCATCGCGTTCGGACTAGTTAGAGGACTACTCATAGTCGCCGGCTTGCTTTGGAAGGAATTTAAACTGTAGTTTGTCGACTTTTGGGGTGTTATCATTTGCGAAATATTGGATTGCATCAAACTTTCCGTTAAATCGATTGGTTTATTGAATTGAGTGGGAGGTTTTTGGAGTGTCGGTATCACAACTGGCTTTTGTTGAGAAAGTCTCTGTATACTCTCTTGCTGCTGCGCAATTCTACAAACCATTCAATTAATTAAAAATCATATTTTCATACATATATAGGCGCACTCTTTTGTGCGGTTAATCAAATATTACCTTTGTTTATCCTGAATAGACAGTGAAGTGGAATTTCCGTTTAAAGTGTTATTTAGTCGTTCTTGAACTTTTTCTGTAGGTTGATTTGACTGAGTTTTGCCGAAATGATCTATACCCAACCCTGAGAACATATTGTCGATTGGAGTAGAAGCATTGGAAGCAGGAACAAGATGACCAGTATTTGCAGCAAGATTGGCTTCAAAAGACCTGTTGAACGTACACTTACAATTAGTACATTTACAAAAAAAAAATAGTGATGAAGTTATAATTCAGTTTGGTGTAGTCAAATCACAGAGTATGTATGTGTTTGGATGGTTCCACGAACAAACGTTCACCGACATAATGTAACTGATAAAAGGTTCACGCATCAGAAAGTTCACACAAAATAACGTTCACGAAGAAAACTTTCATGGACTAAATGTTCACCTGAGAGGAACGACGTGTGACGATCGTTCGTGCGACAAAATGTTCACTCACAAAACGTTCATACGTTTAAAAACAAAATTTTTAAATAAATACAAAATTGAAAACTTACTTTGATTCGTTTTGAATTGAATTAAGCTGTTCCAATTTGGTCCTATGTTCACTTTCAACATGATTCAACATTTCCTTTACGAGGGTTATAAGGGAATTGAATTGGTTCAGGGTTAATCCATTTTCTATGCACAGTGGCATTAAAAATGGTAATATTTTAGTCGCCATAACTTCTTTGGTAATGCCGAGTTTTTTATGGGTCAATGCCAATTTATATACACCTGTAACATAAGAAAATGTTATGATACGTATTTCACATATGAAACTTTGAACAAAAAGGAAATGCGCTGACCTAAAATTCCCATTAATACGGCTGGTTCTCTGGAAGGTATTTTCGGAAGCAATGGTAAAACTTCATCCAACACGAGCCACTTATCTAAGTGTTCCAGTAACTTTCCTAAACATAGCAGACAATTGACACGAACGGATAAGTAATTAGTTGATATGCAGAGTTTTTTTATTCGTGGCAACAAGGCATTTTTCATCGCGGGGAAGTCAATGAGAGACGCAAATGTCGGAATGACAGACAGGCAAAGTTCTTGAATCTGTTGCGCGTCTGATTCGAGCGCTCTGTACAACATCGACAGGACGTCCGTCTTAATCTCTTCGGGCGGAGTCAGCTTCAATAGAAGTTCCATCTTTTGCATGAAAATCAAAAGAATTTGGATCGGATCTTGTATTGTCATCACGGGCTTCAAAGTCGGCAGAATTTGTTTGCGAAATTCTTCTTTTGTGGAATTCTCCGCAATCAATAGGACGTTCGGCAGTACGAAAGGCACCATCGGAGGATTCACAAATTCCTTAGTCAAACATGGCAATATTCTGTAAATGCACACTCGGTGCGGAAGCTTTTGAATTATTTGAGGCAATCCTTTATAAAATTGCGATTTTTGAAGGTTGTCCCATTGAAATAGTGAGTCTAAGTAGTTTAAAGTTTTTACTCCAACATCTTCAAAATATGGTATCTGAAAAAAATAATAATAATCTATCAAAACAGTCTTCGATCAGTTTTTATTAATGTTTCAAATTATAGAAAATATTTACCTTGATGAACTGGTGAGGGTCTGGCCTTAATTCTGGTGTTACATTCAACATGAGTTTAAGAAATTCTCGTAAGCCTTCATTGACGCAACTGAGCTTCGACATGGGTAATTGTTTAAGTTCAGTTACAAACTTTTTACATTTAGTATAGTTATCTTGAAAGCTACCCAAAGGTGATCCACCATTAGAATGTAAGCAGTATATAATCATACCGAGAGAGTATATATCACTGGCAGCCGAATGAGACGCCGACAGAATACACTCTGGAGCGAGAAAATCTAAATTGGGTTGAGTTAACGGATGCATCGCTTGACAATACTCAGTGAACGGCCAGAAAGGGATGGGATTTTGAGGGTTTTGATTTAAAACGCAGAAATCAAAACCGAATATCTTCCAAGCGCCCTGCTGGTTGATTATTATAGACTCTGGACATATATTTTTATGCAATAGTTTGACGTCACTGTGAAGAAACGAAAGACCTTCAGCGATTTGCAACAGGCCGTACTTAATTTCTACTTCGAATAGCTTATAATTTGATATGTGAGATGGTGTAGGTTGTGGCATATTCTCAGTGTTACCGAGAATGTTGGCGAGACTAGCAAATACTGGTTCAGTGGCGAACGCTAAACTTTCCCTGCTCTCTTCTAGAGGATGCTGCAATGTTAAGAGTTGGGGGTGCCTTAATTTTGTTAGTTGGGTGACTCCACGTTTGAGGGTGTCTAACATGATCTCCCGATCGCCTTTGTTCCATCTTTCTAAAGCTCTCTTTTCGAATACAAAGATTGATGCTTCCTGTTTGGTAGATTTTTTATATCCCTTATAAATTTTCCATTGTAATCCTGAAAAAGAAATGATTCTCAGTATTAAAAAGATATATGAGGTAGTGGTATCATGGCCAGATCATAGTCAGTTTTTTTTAAACAAACTACACTAATATTATCTCACGATAAAAAGTACGGTATTTTCTTCTCTTGATAAGTCTCCATAAACATTCTTAATATACAACATGACTAACATACATTATTGATCATTAATACAGTTCCAATGTACAAAGTTTTTCCCATACATTTAAAACCTGCCCAATATAATTTTTAAAAACGCTATGTACATATGTGGTTTTATTTGAATTTTGATGAAAAAACTGATGACTTGGTCTCAGATTGTAAAACAGAAAATTAAAAAAAAAGAAGTATTTTGATGCTAGACATCACAAGGACACTATTGAAACATATGGTTTATCAACTTTGATATATTATAAAAAAAAACTGGTGCTATTTATGAGTGAACGATTGTGTAAGATGGGACGAAGAGTGATGGGCGTTAACCTGGTCCACCGCTGGCAATGTGATGTTCAGCTTCAAATTCTCTGGTGACAGGATTACCAGGCAACACGCCCTGAAGCTGAGATACAGTACTGCTCACCGAAGAGTATAATTTGTTGATAACTTCCATTGCGCACCACAATCGTTTTATTTTAAACTAGATTATTGACATCACAAATACATCGCATGAAAAATGAAGATATTCGACAATAAATGACCAAATGACACACGATCTGACATCAGATGTTGCCACTAAGAAAAAAATAATTTTAATTTAATTCTCACATACGATTGGTAATTGTATTATTAGTCACATTGCGATCGCCCAAAAGATAATTTTTAGCATGAAAATCGCGAATAAGGAATATTTCGCACTCGAGTTCTCGTTAGTATGATAGTTATTGTTAGTATGATGGACTTTTCGACTGCCAGATATTTCGTTATAGGGATTTTAGCGACTTTTGGGCGAGTGCTTTGTGACCAATAATCACCGAACCGTTTCCATGTTCCAGTATTATTAAAATGAATATTTCATTGAATTTTGAAAGGAATTATGTAGGGAAAACATTAGTTATTCGCCACGCTAAAGTCATTAGATATTTGGATTTTAAAGTAAAACAAACTAAAACAGGTTTTAAAAATAAGAATCTCGGCCGTAGAGTAGCGTGAATCCTAAGGTTCGGTGATTATTGCGCACAAAACGTTCACCCAAAAGTTACTAAAATCTCTATAACAGAACATCTGGCAGCCGAAAAGTCCATCATACTAACAAGAACTCGAGTGCCAAATATTCCATATTCGCGATTTTCGTGGCAAAAATTCTCTTTTGGGCGATCGTAATGTGCGTAATAATCCAATTACCGAATTCTAGGCGACCCCCGCAAAATATTTTAAGACGCCATCACCCCACCCCATGTATTCATATTATTTCCAAACAACAAAATTATAATTCATACCTGTTCGACTGCAGCTTTTTTTTGTATATTTGAAAATAAATGTAGCATAAAATGAAATTTTAATGTACCTAAATGTTTGAATAAATACATAATAAGCAACAACTTCTCAAAATATATTATATTTTATTTTTCTGTGAATATTTAATGTTAATTTTTCAATTTATTAACTTTTTTTATATACATAATATTATGTATATAAAATATTGATTAATTTTTTGATTACTCCTGACATTATTTTAAAATTATACTTACATATGATAAATTTTCTACTGACATTTTAATATATTTTACTAACCAGATTTTATATATAATACTAATCATATTGGTATAAAAAATATTGATCGTTTAATAAATGAATACCGATCAAAATATATTCATCCAATGTTAATTCGCGTTAGTAAATTATTTTAATACAAGTGTAATTATTTTAGTACATTATTTGGATATAAGCTGATAAAGTTGTACTTACGGCCAACATCGCGCGCTAACGGTTTTCATTTGACAAGCATTCAATTATCATGAAGGGGTGTGTGCATCCGTAGTTTGCTTTGTGTTTTAACGTAAATGAAATAAAAAATGGCAATAACATTAGACTATCGATTTGTTAATTTATAATTGTGGAAATTATTTAAATGAAAGTGAAGTGAATATATTGTTAAATAATCATAATGAAAATTTCCAAAAATTATTCATAACCTCAATATTTGTACAAGTGATTTTTTCAAAATGGAAGACGACATTGCAGAGAAATTGCGTAGAGAGAATTCGGAACAATTTTTTATACTTGTACGAATGCATCTCTCGTTTATTATTGATATGAACACTGATGAGTATGTGTCAAATCAATATGAAATATATATATTAATTTAATCATTCTTATTCAAATAAACCATTTTATTAATATTTTTAGAAATGATAGTCCAACAGATAAACCTAAATCCTTCAAATGGGGATTTTCAAAGAAGTCAAAAAGTGTCACAAGTGAAAACTCTAATAGATGTAATATAAATCCGAATAAAGCTATAGAGATATTTCTACTAACAGACGAAAATGTTATTCAATTGTATCAACTTATTGATATTCTCAGTGATGAAAAAAGTTAGTGAAATAATAATGATATTACATTTTTAATTTTATTATATTCAATTAACATATTAAACGAACGATTTCAGACGTATGCCAAGAGGGGATCTTCCGAAGAACTGGATCTCTAAGTAGACAACAACAATTAAGAAAATTGCTCGTACTCGGAGGAACTCTATCGGTAGATGGCTCTGAAGAATTACCGTTTAGTGTTCACGACATGGCTTCCGTTTTAAAAGGCATGCTGGCAGACACACCTGAACCTTTGTTATTGAATCAAAACTATCAAGCATACTGTCACTTAGCTGGTGAGTATTCCAATAATTTTAATACACAATATCAATACATGGTTTTTTAATAATTTTCTTTACATATTTTTAGCAACAAACTTTAGCGATGGTCGCCTGTTACAAAACTGCGAAAGCCGTTTGATAGACGCATTAAGATTGCTTTTACTGTTATTACCTGCTTTGGACCGACGCTTAGCTCAACGTCTTCTAATGCTGCTGCACCAAACGACGTTGCACGAATCTTCCAATAGGATGTCGCCTTCTGCATTGTCCACAATGTTTTCACCACATGTTATGTGTCCAAGAAGAGTAAGAGTTTTTTATATGCATAGTATCAGCTTCTTGGGAAATGTTTTTATGTATGCAATTTATTTTTGTAGCTATCACCGGAAGCATTGCATACTGATTCTCAAAGTTTTTCACCGATTTTGAGTTTCATGATTGAACGCGCTCCTGTATTATTCACGACGCCTCCTCAACTTGCAGCAGACATTGCTGCATATCTTTCTCGTCGACAGCAAAGAAGACTTCTGTCACCTAATGTACACATAATCAATATCTGTTTAAGAAAAATTGCAATACGGATTTAATACAATTGAAATTTACCACAGGGAGAAGATTTAAACGAAAGTGTATCCGAGCATACGGCTGCAAACACAATATTTACATTTGTCGATAGGCAAATGAGTGGAGTGGCTGACTCCAAAGATGGTGTCAAAGCTAACGCTAGCACTACTACCGTTACCGATACGGCTCTAGCTCAATTGTATGCACACATACAAGCCTTACCCGAGTCGCAGAATAAGAGACGTCTAATCAAACAGTTCAACAGGGAAAATGGATGCGGTTTGTATTACATTATTCGGAAATCTGTCATCTGATGTTTGATAATGTATAAATCTAAAAATTGTTGTTTTTCATAGGAACTCCATTACAATTTCAACGAGCCCAAAAGCAAAAGTCAATCGGTCAGTCGTTGAAAAAGCATATCTTCAATAAAAGCCTGATGAGTAAAACTGTAAAAAAGTCATTGATGCTTCACGATCAAGGCTTTGGTTATCAGTCAATAACAGAGGTATATCCTAGGGTTACTATGACGTGTACTTGTTAATGAAACATTGCACACAGTACGGAATATATTACCTATTAACTTTAAAACTAATTCTTGTGCTCCTAACATGTGTTTAAATGCATTGCTTACAATACTGTAGCTTTGTGCCTGTGAATATTCGTCTCTGCCTGAGCATGCTTTCATCTATTAAACGTTTCAGAGTCCCACTTGCAAGCCCAATTTGAAGACCGTTACCGTTGAATCCACGTTGAACGATACACCAAAGCTGTCCAACGATCCGGAATTAATGAATACGCCCGTAAAAAGTACAATCGGTGTCGCAAATCCGCCTAGAGCGATCGAATCGCCCAAGCGCGGCCAATCGCCCGATCTTTCCGCGACTCCTCGCGTGCTGAGAATGAAATTAGAATCGAATTTACTGTTGACTAGTACTCCGCAAGTGGCGAACATTTTGCTCGGCGCTGATTTGACAGGAAATTGCTCCACGCCGATAGTTTCTAATCATATTATGCGTAGGGGCTCTATGTCGCCGATAACAAAGTCCACTCAAAAGATGCCAAAAGCGATGCAGGTTTGCCGACAATTATTAAATCAATTTACACATAGCACCAGTGCTTGTAGATGTCACATACGTTTATTGTCTAGTTTGCTGTTGAATCAAATTTAGCAATTTGGTACCTAGTTTGTGTTGTTCAATACTTGAATGTATTTCGTTCTATAATATATCGTGTGTAATTTAATTTTTTTTATATTCTATACTTGAATATGTATATCCTATTTTATTTCTGTATATATTTATTTTCTTCTATGACCTTATTTCCTTGCTTCTGTACAAAATACTGATTTATAAGTTTGCATGATAAATTTTTCTAATATTATATATGTGTACATAATAGAGGTAAAGCGGTTTAGGATGACATTCTTTGTAGTCAAGAGATGTTTGTGTTATTGGTAACTTCTTTGAATACTAATTTATTTTCCTGGTATGCGGTTGAATGTTTGATTGAATTTTAAATGAATTGATCGAGAGTAAGCTGAAGTAAATATTAAATTAATATTCATTGAGGCCATTGCTTTAGTGACGGTTATTCAATACCTGACTTGCTCTTCGACAATAAAACTGGTTAAATTGGACTAAAATCACTATTTAATTTAATAACATTCTTTAAATATACACCTTATTGATTTCGCTTTACATTTATGTACATACATATGTACATAGTTAAACACATTTATGTAGCTTTCCAATTTAAGATTTTTTAATAAGCTTAGATGTTATGCTTAAATGGATGAATGTATTTTTCTTTTGGATATGTAAAAAAATTTTATGTTCTTGAACTTTACATTGAAACCTAAATGTTAATGAAACAAAGCTTTTCAAAATGCTTGATTATTGTGAATTTTTTTTTAAAGTAGTGTTTTGGAATTTGGAGACGGTTTGATGAGTTTCATAAGAAGTTTAATTTGCTTTAATCGAGTTTTATGTGTTTTAGGAATCTATCATGACACCCAGGTCTCGAAAACCTGTCATTATCAACTGCGACCCTCCAACATCTCTACAGCAATCCATCAATAAAGACCATTCGACCATCAGAAACGAAACAATGCACGCATGTGACTCGTCATTGACATCTTCCACATCATCCTCGTCGCGGTCAATCAAGAATGACAGTGATTTTGTATCTACCGATGAGAGTTGTCCATCGACATCTTATTGTATAAAATATAAGCGAATTAATAGTGCCGACTCTTCGAAATTTGGAGCGAAATTTTCCTCAGCGCCGTACTCCAATTTAACCAATGCAGATTTCGCTAAGAAGAAGAAGAGGATATTTCAAGAAAGTTTTTCAAATAAGTCGAACGATTCTGAGCGTCGACTGTACAGTTTGGATCAATCAGATAGTGAAATAATTAACGAAAGACTTTTAGAGACTTCAGATACTGAGCAAAACTTAAAGGATAAGAAAACGGCTAGTCTAACTGCACCATTTCGTCAATATTTACAATGTAGATCCATTTTTACTAAATCTCCAGTAGATTTGTCATTCGTTAGCGAGCCTGATGATTTTGGCGAGATGAAGGTGGAAAATGTTCAAAACATGTCGGAAAATAAAATGTCTGCTTCGTTATTATATTTTCTAAACGGGAATAGAATTGAAGACTTTTCAGACATGTCTCATCAAAAAGTATTATTAGAAAAAAGTAAATGTAATTCAAATTATGGTAAAATGTCGGAAACTTTAGAAGATAATGTAAATAAGGAAAACGTTAGTCCAGGAAATAAAAGGCTGGCTTCTCAAATTGATAATATCGATGATATGAAAAAAGTCCTCTTGACCAAAAAAGATAGTAAATATAAAAAATCAAACACTTTAAACAATCCGATACAAGATTCGTTTGAATTGAACGAGTGTAAAGATTATATCGACTGCGATGTACGTATAACTCTTCGAGAGACCAACCTTTAAAGTCTTCATTTACTAAATATGTATTTAATTGAATGTGTATATGTATAATATAATATTGCTTAGTTGACTGATTTTAATTAATACAAAAAAACTCAAGGAAGTGCCAAAACCAATCAATACAATATGACAAAGATCATAAACAAATAATATTGAATGTTAAAAGCTTTAATGGCATATTCCTTTAGACTGAATAATGCATATTTTATTACTTTTATGAATAATGTCAAAGATTTTTACTGTTTTATATTATCGACAAATTGTCATCCAACAAATTAACTTTTGTATGTGAATCTATTGTTATTTAATTTCGGTGCTATTGAAGGCAAAAATGAAAGATTCGTCCTTTTTATGTAGTATGTATAGATACTCCAACATCATCATATTATACCTAGCACCTTATTTTTAATTCTAATCACAAAGCTTGTGTATAAAAATGTTTACCTATGTGATTATTTATTGTTGTATTTCGAATTATAAATAAATAAGTAATATCAAATATACAAGTCATTAGTTTTTGTTAAAGATTTTCAGCATTCACACAAAATATATTATTTTAACATGTTAAAAAGGATGCTATAGGAAATTTCGGGTTGATGAAACGACGAAGCTAAATTCTTAAATTTATTTTTAAAGTAATTTGTATACGATATTAAACTAATAAAAGACAATAAAAAATGATAAATAGTAATATTAAGTGTGTAAAGATCGAATAATTTTAATTAAAAAGGAATAATCAGTTTCTAATGCAGTTTCAATTCATCGCATGGGCGTTTAAATAATTCATAATGTAATATCTTAGTACATGTCATCGTGACCTAAGTCAGAAAGCATGTTGAGACCTCGTTCTTTCAGGGCTTTCGACAGCATTTTGTGACGGTCAGTCTTGCTCTGTTGTTCCCTTCGTTGTGCATCCAAAATCTCATCTACGGATACCTCAGTTAGAGGCAAATTTTCCTCTTTTTCTTTATCCTAAAACATATGAACAATTTAGCATACAATAATTAATAAGTTATCAAGTATGAACAATTCGAGTAATAGTGATTGCATACTATTTCGCCGAGTAGAACTACATTCTCTCCTCTGATAATAAAAATCCCTCTGGGTATGTCTCCGTACTCTTTTCCAACGTGTATCCTTTCTATACTCTTGTGCAATACTAAATTTGCAAATTGGTCTACACTGCGAAGATAACCTATAAGCGTCCTACCGTCTCTCAATAAAACCATCAATTTTTCTGTAAGGTAAGTTATATATCATTAAATAAAAAACGTTGTGAATGATTTAAAATAATACTATATTAACATTATATCGTAAATTAATATAAAATGCTTACTGTCAAGTTCGCTTAATAGTTCAGCTGTGCCGTCCAAAGGATTGGCCATTTTAATTGCTTAGATTTGATTAATAAGTGCAATGATTTAAGAACAAGAGATTTATCCGTTAATGATTAAAAGGAGAGGCGAAAAATAATCAACTGTGACCTCTTGCTAGAACGCAAACGTACATGGCCAGCTAGAACTGTCAAAACACGAATAAGATTGCCAGTACAAAAAAACTGTCAATTTTAAAAACAGTTTATTTTTATTTTAATATGGCAACACACAAACACTAGTATTATTTTTACAAGCTTTTTATTAGTTTCTGTATTTGAACCATAGATGTCAATAAAGTTCGTAATGAATTTTGTTATTTAATATTAAACAAAACGATTTTCAAACTTTTATGGTTGATTGTAAATGAAATTTTTGTTATATATTTGTACATCACAATACGGTATTAATAAAAATGGAATCAATTTCCAAATACAAACATGTATTTAAAATTAATATAAAATAAAATCAGCGTGTATAAACAATTTAGGGTTGAATTTTGAAAGTGTAAGGTACGACCAGTTGCAAAAATATACAAGCGATACGCCTTTTCACCGAGATGTCAGTCCTTTCATGCGATTGCAAAATTTACTGAAGCAATGGACGATTAATCAAAAGCTATCAACGAAAGCTTTCGAAGCACCGTCCGATTTAAACGTGCGATATGCAGGCTTTAGGGATGTTACATCAGGAGGTCAAGTAAATAAATTCACAAAATTAAATACGGCAGATGAAATCGTCGGGCCACCATTTTCGACGCGAGATTAAACGGCCGTTTGATTTTGTATTTATTATAATTTTTTTAATACCATTTCGCAAGACGATCATCCAAAATGGCGAGGTCAGGTGTCACACGACGATACCGAAACCTCGTTTGTCACCGGCGGAACGCATTCTTTGGAAAATTATACCATCTTATTTAAATCTACATATATAACTACATCGGTCTCCGTGACGAGCCAGAATGTTAAATTACAGAAAACACAAATATCGGAAGGCAAAGATCTTAAGTCGAAAGATCAAAAAAAAAAAGGGTGCATGGTAAACGGTACATACTCACTTAATTTGCGCGAGCAGGATACAACAGGAACAAGAGGAACAGGCTTTTCCTCCCGTATTCTGCGCGCGCACATTAATACGGGAGGAAAAGCCTGTTCCTCTTGTTCCTGTTGTATCCTGCTCGCGCAAATTTAGTGAGTATGTACCGTTTACCATGCACCCTTTTTTTTTGATCTTTCGACTTAAGATCTTTCGATTTTCGATCTTTGCCTTCCGATATTTGTGTTTTCTGTAATTTAACATTCTGGCTCGTCACGTAGACCCATAACTACATATTTAAGTTACATGCTTACCTTTAATTTAATATAACATTTTGAAAATTGAACGAATCAGTAGCTGTTAGACGTTTTCTGTTAACACAAGTCTAATAGAATCAATAAAAATCTTCGGACACTTACTAAGAATGCTTAACACGAAAATTTTGTTTGAAAAAAAAAAGCAGCAAGAATTTAAAGAGTAGTTTTATTTCAATTAAAAATAATTTTAAGCATTTTTTCACATTTTTGTGAAAGAAAAGTACTGGCATAGAATATGGTGCGTTAAATTTTATAATTTATTTTAAAATATATACGTATCTACTATCAGATCCAGGCATTTTTCAAGGGGAGGGGGGGGGGGGTAATATTTTGATAAAATAAAATAATAAAAACAAGACATACATACATACATGATAAGCCAAACGCTATAGTACATAGATGTTGAAGAGTTAATAACTTTTTTATTAATGAACTAATTTTAATGATATTATAAACAATAAATAAAGATATGTACGTAGGTATATTCAGGCGCGGCTCGTGCATAGGAACTGCGACGCTGCAGCACCCCCAGAAAAAATACAAAAAAATCACATTTGTATACATTTACAACTTGTGAATATAATTTAAATAAAAATGATTAGATATTTGACATAATCATTATTAATGAGTATGTCAAATATATCTAAATATAAGTTGTAAATGTGATTTTTTTGTAAATTTTCTGGGGGTGCTGCAGCGCCGCAGTTCCTATGCACGAGCCGCGCCTGCGTATATTTATTTCATTGGGTATAAAATATGTCATTGTTTAAATTAGATTCATTTTCCGGTGCCATTTTCCAAAGTAAGACTCTTTGTCAAATTTTTCATAAAATTAATTAACATTTGAATTCCTGCACAAATTTTATCTTAGAGCTGCTCAATGAGAACTTGCTCTTTCAGATGTCCTCATAAGAACAAATCGGAAGCTGAAAGATAAAGAAAGAATGATAAAGATCAAGGTAAATCTGGGATACTCTAAAATTATTCACTCCAGGGAAGGGGGGGGGGGGGGTTATCACCCTCCCCCGGGTTCGCTTAATGACGTTTTATGTTCTTATCTTATAATTTAATAAAATATGTAATGCTTATACCACGATAACGAAAAAGAAAACTAAAAGTAGGTTACTTCCCCATTTCAATAGGCATGGATCATAGTCGCTGGAATAGAGGAAACGAGTGGTCATATTGTAAGATTACTTTTAGTGGTTGGCCAAGAGGTTAAAGCATTGGCAGGGCTTTGTAATCGACTCCGAAACGGATCCGATGTAGCAATAGACCGGATCTTTGTGCGGGTGTTAAAGTGTTGAGCAATTAACCAATGCAGATCCGATCCGGCCGCGAAAAAAATGGAGCGCATTTCACAAGGACGGGCACAAAAGGCTGTGAAAAAAGGTTGCGAAAAACATTTTTTTAAAAACCCGCGCAATAAAATGCGATAGGGCGTGACTATCGTGCGGCTTCGTATTCACCTACCTGTCTACACGTTTTTAGGCGAACTCGAGATAATGGTCAAAACGGTATCGACGAAAACACGACAGTCATCGCAGTTGAGTGGTGAGTGAGGGCCGTTCGTTTCAAAACGAAGCAGTCGAGTGCAAAAGGTTGACTGCTTTGACACGATAATTGGTCGGAGCTTTGGGACGAAGCCACTGAAAACAATCGGCGAGCTATCGATTTCCTAATAGACTTTTTGTGGCGTGCACCGTTGGGAAACCACTGATGAAAGCTTTGACAGCTTAGGTCAGTGTCGTCGAAGTGGTGCCAAACTCTAAACATCCTTTCACTTAGCTATTCGAACTGTATACACTTGCAGATTCGTAATTTATTGCAGTGCAATCGAGCAGAGGAGAGCCGAGTATTGGATCAGTAGATGTTCACCCTGAAGCTAAAACGGAATACTTCAACCGTTCTACAGTTTCTTATCTTTCCATAATACTACATTGTAGATTAAACGATTTCAATTAAATTTTTCGAATTTCGAAACACAATGAACGGGTTCGTATATTCTTAGAAGTGAATTAAATTTGATTCCATTATCAAATTATTTATTAAGTAGCGAATTGCTAATTGAACATGTAACAAAATAACAACTAACATTAATAACTATAACATAATATAATTAACATAACTATAATTAGTAACTATAATTAGTAACTATAACATAACATAATGCCGAACATTGCATTTTATTAAACTTATGCCTGATTCACAACGTATCGTATCTTTATAAAATGTACTTTTGACAAATTATTTCCATTTATAGCCAGCAGCATAGCTCGGACGTTAAGCTTCTGCTTACCGTCAAGAAGGTGCCGGGTTCTATCCCTGAATGAAAATGAATTTTTCAGAGTATGCTGTTGGTCAGACCTGGATTTGTGACTCCAGGTTGATCGTTTCCTATCAGAGTTTGCCAATTTTCTCTGATTTAATTGTTGAAACGGTTCCCGGAAAAAAAAATTGGCTAAAAATCCTTCCTACCTACTATGTCACCACTATTTGAAATTTGATGGATGTACAATAAAAAATTATGTACAATTCATAGATGTCTCGTTAATTTGCAAGTATTTTCAGTGTCTCGCAATTCAACGACTTATAATAAAAAAAATGCTGCATTTGTATTTGTAATTGGCCAGGAAGGCGTATTGGGATTTACCTGTAAGGCCTTCCTGGTATATATGTAAAATAAAAATAAAAAATAAAATAAATTTGCTTTGAAACTTCATAGCTCAGACTATGAAGTAGTCAGCAGTTCACCTGATCGAGCCTTCGGGTTTATTTTATTAAATTAATTTTTATTTTATTTCAATGGAACACATACATAATAATAATATAAACAGAAAGCAGTAGTGAAACAAAAAAGATACAAATATAAAAGAAAATATTTAGATGCCAAATACAGTGAGCACCACATGGTAATATAAAGAAAACAAAAACATAGTAAACATAAACAAACAACGAATGACAATGAAGGTGAAGAAGCAAATCAACCAAAGATTTGGTTCTTCACTAAAAGTACTGATCGAGATAGCAAAAACATCGGGGCAATCATCCTTACCACCGAAAAGATGGCATATCTGTGCGATTGTATAATTAAATGGGTTGCACTAGGGATTCCAAAAATACCGATATTGGTCACCGCCGGTTTCACCAAAAATAAATTCGCCACTACTGGTAGTACCGATATCTACTAGTATTGATTTATTTAAGAAATTAGAGCAATAACATTAAATTAATCGTTAAAAATATTAATTAATTAATTTTAGGCTAGTTAATATGTATGTATATAAAACCGAAACGGCGTCTGCAATGCGTTTCTGATTAGGTGTCGTCATAGTCGCTTCTGATTGGCTGGATTGGTCAAAGACGGTTGTGATTGGTCGGTCGTTAAATAATATAATTTTTTTTCGATTTAAATAAATTTAATAAAAAAACAAATGAAGATTTTTTTCATGATTCGACAGTATTATCACTACTAGACTGCATTTCCATTTCTAGTTGGATTTCCTTTTATTATATCCGTGCTAAAACGGAAGAGATCGTCAAAAGTGCAACCGATCGAAGCCGGGTAGCACCACTAGTCATTAATGATTTTAATCAGTTACTTGAATTACGCGTTGAATTCTTTTTACATTTATCGGTGTGTCAAAAAATAAGTAAATATTTTTTATTACTTTTTTCTGGGAGGGATGGTTTTAGTTTTTGAATATTATATACGTATAAAAATAATTGTCAAGGGGAAAAATAGGTTTCCTAAGGAATCAGAAGGAGACGAGGCTTCTCATTGTACGATATATTCGTCATATTTTATCTTTGATATTATTTTATAATACACATTTCGGCTCCTTTGAATAGGATGTTGAAAAGGATGTTGAGTGTTGACCCATTTAGCCGTAAATTTAAATCAATTCAACTAACATAAAATTGAAATTAATATATTTCGGTACTACCGGTAGTTTATTTTGTATTACCGGTGGCACCGAAGGTTGAATTTTGACAAAAACCCCGGTAGAACCGATTTTGGTAATTCCAGTATTGGAATCCCTAATTTGTACCTTTCAGAGGAAGGTTTCCTCTCCGACTGTTTACATTTCCATTCAGCACTAACCTTTTGAGACTATGTATTGTCAACTCGAACACTGAATAAATATACCGGTTTCTACGAAGACTGTAGAATATCAATGACGGAGCTGTGCCCGAGCGGAGTACTAACTTAAATTTTCAATTCCAACGTTCTGAAATGAAGTCATCTGTAGAATAAAATATGTAGTAAATTATATGCTTTCGTAAAACGATTCATTATGGCGTTTAACTCCTACGTGTTCGGTTTTCCACTTCACGAATGCGTAACACGGTGGCGCAATCCCGTAAAGTAATAATTCTGATCCACTTTATATGCACGTATTCTTCTTCACAATGCAACATGCTGGCCAATTATCCCTCGATCAATCAAATTATCGATCGTTAAGCAATAAACCTTTTAATGTCGGTAGCACGATGCGTTTGGACCAAAAAATAAATAAAAAAATAATAAAAACAGAAACGTGATGAATCTCGCAACTGAATAAAAGATCATCTTAGTTGCAACTTCTAAGAGATATTTTTTCTGGAAATTTTCGAAACCGGACAAAACGTTGTGGCACGATGCTTTCATTTTTCAAATCAGAGCCTTCAGGACGATTGGTCAACATTAGAAAAATTCACTTGATGATCTTTTAGAGACGCGACCTCGTTGATGCAATTCGCATTGTTTTCTTAGTGTGTTGAAGCATCTCGTTATTGTGTCACGAGAGATAAATAAATCAATTCCAACAATTAAACCCCTCCCCCCCCGGAAAAAGAACAGAATCATACTTGTCGAATTTGAAGAAGGCTATCAAATTTTAGTAATAATATAATCAAAGCGTGCTATGCATATGCTACATATATAAAATTTAATTTATGACTGCAATTCATATTTTATATGGTATACAGTATAATATTGTAATGGTTTTATTATTTCGCTTATAGGATGACACTAAATATTGTACTTTGATTGAACGATTATATAAAACGTTTCATTTTATTTTGAATTTTTATTCCAACGTTCTAAAATATATATATATATATATATATATATATATATATATATATATATATATATATATATATATATATATATATATATATATATATATATATATATATATATATATATATATATGTATGTATGTATGCATATGTATGATATTTTTTATACAACAGGTATATTTTATTATAATAAAAATGGTTATGAGTAGGCAGGCTAAGATAGTTCAGTTATCAAAGAAGTATGGAACGATATGTATGCTTGGCATAACGAGGAAAGACAGGAAGCGGAACACGTAGGTGAGAAGCATGACAAGGGTATAGACATAGTGGATAGAGTAAAGAGATTGAAATGACAATGGGCGGGTCACGTGGCCAGAAAAATGGACGAAAGGTGGACAAAAGAAGCGCTTGAATGGTCTAACCTGAGAGAATGCAAAAGGGTAAAAGGAAGACCGCAGGGAAGATGGGTGATCCCATAAGGATTCCCATATTTGAAGAGAAGAATATAAGAGAAACTTCTTAAATTAGTAAGATCATACGAATTAGCAATAGAATTGGCATAAAAATTCGCCCATCACATCTGCAGTCCACTTACGAGTCCCGTGCCATACTTTTGAATATGTGTTGCAGATTATTTCATAATAATTTAAGCTAAATTCGTTCCAAATCATTCGGAATAAATGTACTGTATATAAATTTTCAAAAAGTCAATGAGATCGACAGGTAGATCGCGAACGAAAATGAATAGTTGATAGGTATTGCAACAGTCGAATCGATGAATATTTGATATATAATCCCAAAAAAACAACATTAAAAAATATATTGGTCAAAACAACGTATCATTAACGCCCATAGGCGGGTCTCCGTTTGTCAGTAGCAGATAATTTCCACGCATTTTCATCTCACGAAACGCGATTTCCCAATCATTCGCGCGTGCAATATATTATTCATATAATACAATATTATTTTTACATCATTGTCGAAGCGAGTGATATTTATTTATTTATTTATTTATTTAATAGTTTTGGACCATTGTGGCATTACAGGAAGAACCTAATGCGCCACAATGGCCTACATTTGAAAAATATATAAAAACATGATATAAAAACAAGTAAACTGTAAATAAAGGAAAAAAGCAAAAGCAGAAAACATGGTAAAATAAAATTACAAAAAAAGTAACAAAAGGAAAATAATACATCATTCAGAGAGAAAAAAAAAAATAACAAAAGTGTAAAAATTAAAAATAAAATCCATAAATCCCATTCTTTGTTTACACTGATCAAAATTAAAATAGTATATAAAAATGTACAAAAGAGAAAGAAAAAATAAAATAAAATAAAACAAAATATGAATAAAAAATAAAATCACAGCGAGGCCCAAATGGAAGAGAGTAGATTAAGATTCCACTCATTCATCACATTCAAATTATATAAAATATGTGAAATGTAATCGAACATACATACACAAGAATCAATTCGACACGATCTCACCGTCGAATATAATTCCGTATATACAATTTTAACATTATAATGGGGGGCGTTTATGGAAAATCGTAAATCCTCGATTTACTACGTTGGAATGCAACGCGATAACGTGAACTATGTCACGTTGTAAATCATCACCACCGGTTACATCGTAACGTGATAATGACGACTGTTGTCGGTAACTTTTGTATAAGATTTGCCGTATATTACGGAGCGTTTTGTTTTTTTTTCCTATGATACCTATTATTATTATATTCATATTGTAGTTTAGTGAGTTGTGAAACGCATCGTATGTAAATCAATCATTCATATTTCAATTTTGTATAATACGATTGGCTATTTACAATACTGGAGATTGGTTTTTTAGTAGGAGTTGAAAACGTTTTTCAAATTATCTGTTATATAATCCATAATATACCTATAGATAGTTCCATTCTGGTACATTCGGCAGATTTAAATTACAATACACTTATCATCTATGTCAGCGTTTCCCAACCTGTGGTACGCGTACCATTTGGTGGTACGTGGTTGATGGTTGGTGGTACGCGAAAAAAAATCAGTAATGGCGGATATGCAGGAACGAATGATTTACAATCATAAAAATAGAAATATGTTTTTTATATTAATTCAAGCATTTCATTATAGCATTTAAAAACTGAATTCAAAATAAATAAGGTTATAAATTTTTGGCTAGGTATTAGTGAAGAATATGAACAGCTTTCTGACATAGAGCTTAAATTTCTGTCGCCGTTTACTAGCACTAAACTGGTTGAAAGAACTTTCTCCTCATATATTTTAATAAAAAAGAAATATAGAAATAGATTGAATGCAGCTCCAGACTTAAGGAAATCTCGCATCATTTGAACGAAATTTAAAAAAATGTTATTAAATTTATTTTGTAAGGAGATTTAATTTGTACTTTGTAATTTTGTCTTTTTATTAAAACCATTAATAATACTAGAATCATTTTTATATAGTGGTACAATTTAGCGTTATGTACTACCAAGTGGTACGCGAGTCGAAAAAGGTTGGGAACCGCTGAACTATGTAATATTGTTTACTGCGAAGTAAAAAAATAATGACTTTGTGTTTATTCAAAGTCTTTTCAATGCTCGCCTACGACCAGTTACTGACCACTTTTTTTCGTTGAATGCATTTTGAATAGATTATGATTTATTATAGGTTTTTCGAGTCGATGGATACGGTCGTAGTTCATTCGATGAAATATATACAAACGTCAATATGACAATGCAAACATCTCAATTGATCTGGCAATCTTCCGGCCGTTCGTCCGAATCGTCCATCATACGATATTGTGCAATTTGAAAGGTGAATGAAATTCTGAAAGTTTATACAATCGAGTTATGGTTGAATTTATCAAGCGTCGCTTTCAGACAATAAATTACAATATTATATATTATATAATTAACTAAAATTTAAATCTAGATTATACATATGTACATACCGACAGTTTGTTTAGAGTTCTTCTTGGATGAAATGAATGCAATTCGACTGACGGTGAACTGTCAGATCACGATCTTCAATCGAGCATAATCAGGAGCGAAAGGTCGGAATATGACGATGATGATGACTGACGTTAAATATCTAGACTTCCTGATTAAGCAGTTTATAAAAATTTAAATCACCTGACGGGTCTATTTATATATTATTTAATTGAGGCACCTATACAACACTGAATAAAACCTACACATTATATAACATGAGTAGCTTATAAACTTATGGTCTTATAGTAAAAGCGTTTAATACAATTAATCCATCTCGCGGACATGTCAAAAACAACCATCGCATGTGTATTTTACTGTATCTATTTTACATGTGTATACACGTCATATGAATTGTTAATAAAATGTGTAGTCGCATTACATATTTATATGTATTATTGACTAGCTTTGACACCACCACGAGCATGGATATAAAAACTAACCTGCAATATGGAATGTTATTCAAGATATGCTATCGATACTATTATGTAAATAAAGTAAAACATTTATCAAACTATAATAGTATAGATGCATAGATTTTTTCTAGATCTACATGTGTATTAATTGTTATTATATAAATATATACCAGGAAGGCCTAACCGGTAAAACTCAATGCACCTTCCTGGCCAATTACAAACAATGCAGCATTTTTATTGCACTGAATCGGTGAATTACGAGACACTGGAAACTCGAAATTAACGAGACATCTATGAATTTTAACTTGTATATAAATTTTATTGTACATTTATTTATTATTTAACATATTATCCACAGTGGCCAGGAAAATAAGCTTAATACAGATATAAGCATATATGTACATAGAACACTCGTGCTGAATACTAATATTGGATAAAATATTAGTATTCAGCACGAGTTTTATTCAGCAAAAATGAGTGTTATTCAGCAACCACTCAATTATATACATAGTTCAGCATATGTACATATGTGTATAATAATCTATATCCATTCGTCATCCACAGCTGGATGATGACCTCTGCTATATGCTTCCATTCGTCTCTGTTTTGGGTAACTCTCATCCATTTCATCTCACACATTTTTCTGATTTCATCCTTTCATCTCCCCTGTGGCCTTCCTTGCACCCTTTTACACTCTCTCAGGTACCATTCGAGCACTCTTTTCGTCCATCTATCGTTCGTTATTTTAGCTATGTGAACCGTCCATTGCCATTTCAATCTTTTTTACTCTCAACCTCTCACATTAACCACCTTTGTCATAGTTCTCATAAACGTATTCCGTTTTCTATATCTTTTCATTATGACAAGGATACAGCGTTCCATACTTCTTTTAGTGCACTGGATCTTATGCAGAATTCTGTCGTTCAATGCCCAAGTTTCGCATCCATACGTCATTATTGATCAAAGATCTTTTTCTTTAGGAAACATACATATGTACATATACTAAGTATCAATAGATAAAAAGATTTACTCAGTATTAATCCTTGATCACGTTTAAATGGTTTCTATTATGTCGTGGAGGGCTTTTACATGCATTTAGCCATGATTTAAACAATGTTATGTTTATATATATACATACATAGGTAGTTAGATATAATAGCGATTTTATCAACCTTATCGGATGATATACTGAAGATATTCTAATATCTCAAGTGTCGAAATGTCATCGAGATGGCATCGGAATCGATAATAGTTCGCTTTCTGCTCTTTCATATTACAAAACGTCACTTTGGACCTATGTACATTTGCTCGATGAAAGTTTCTCGAGTTGCATCTGAAATTAATGTATTTTTTTTGGTAAATTATTGACACACAGAAGTAAAAAGTGTTAAAAAACCCATTTTTGCACGTTTCACTTTTACGAGAAACATTATTCGGCTTATTTGATATTACGCACACAGCTTGTATGGCGATTGAAAGATCAGACACATGTAGACATATCGAACATTAGCCAAGCATATTATTAAGAGGTTTAATCCAGAGAACAAAGACGAAATAATACATATGTAGTGCAATTTTTTAAGTTGCAAAATTGGTTGCAAAGTGGCGCGCGCGCATCACGACGGCCATTTATAACGTTTTGTCGTATTTTCAAAAGTCCCACGCAGTGTCCGATTCGCAGCATATCGCAATTCAACAAATGTCCAAATTCGACCACGTAGATGAGCAACAAACCGATGATTGATGGAATGTGTCTTCGCGACGAACGGGACGCCACGTACATGTAGATAACTGCGTTACGTAGAGTAGGAGAAGATAAGAAAAAAAAAAAAAACAAAACTGGGATATTCTAACGTTTAACCTTTGAGGTTAATAGCGTCTTTGAATCAGAATATGATTTTTTTCGAATACTTGTATGGAATTTGACTTGTTTCTTTTTACTTTTCAATAAGGAATTGTTTAAGTAAGTACATACATATTTCCTAACGAATGAAAATGCGTGTTTACAGCAGTCGCTTTTTGTGGCATGTTTCGTTAATGAACGTTTGATAAATTGTCAGTTTGGAATATGAAATCGTAAGAATTCTAGTTGTGACTGAACAGCCTTGGCATTAAGACGTAGATTTGATTTGAAACGTTTTTATTATTGTGTATTAAAAAAAAATTCGCACACAAATATTTTTTTCCCGCACAAAGTGTTACGTAAATGGTTTAGGCGTAATTTGACTCGTATTAGATAATTTCAGTTCCAAATTTGTGTGATATTGAAGAGAGCATTCGCACTGATATTGCACCACACTCTGCTATAATAGGGGTAATGAGTGCGATTTTTAGCATTGAAATTTGCTATTCGCGGTGAAAGTTAACAAATAAACACGGTAGATTTATGCGAAATGCTCACGATTGAAAAACGAAAGTTTTCTGAACGTCGAACGAGTGAAAACTGGTGATTTTCACGTCAACCTATTACATTATTATACCTTAACCAGAAGAAACTTCGTTTGCAAGATGCAAAAAAGATTTAAATTAACACTTCTGGTTTGTCGCTTTTGATCATGACAAATCAATTGACAGGAAACATAAAAACATTTGCTGTATAATTTGCATTTGGAATAGGTTTTTATGACATAGAACATATACTATCTCAGAGTCAATGAAGGGCATTATCATATTATACATATGTAAGTCGTATAAGATAAAAAATTAAAAGTCACTTGCCATATACTTTTTCTTACCATATGGTTTTTCCATAAGTTGCCATGTTGTATGCAAAACATTTGAGTTAAATTGTGTTGCAATCCAGAAAGGTGGTTTATTTCTGGCTTGACCCGTGACCCGTTCTCGCCTCTAATGACATACTATTATTTGCCAATTGCGAGCCAAACTTAGACAACTGTTGTTCCTCATACGAAAGTGGATTTTCACTCTTCTTTCTTCTCAACGACGGTGATGAATGGACCTAGAACAAAGAAGATGATCTATGCTAATATTTGCTTAAATGAAATCATTCAAATTTTAAGTATAAGTAGTTTAAAGTAGACGGTGGAAAATGCATCGTTTTTGGTCTGTTTATTTCTCACATAATTCAACTCGAAGTTGACATTTAATTACAGCGAATCGACGCATCCGGAAAGATAAATAAAGGAGACGTTTAAACGATGACATTTCGGGCCAAATTTTTATGCTTCTAAGTGTAATTTATAACTGGCATAGTCAGTGAGTGGCGTTTGCACATTTGTGACATGTGTGGTCGTATGTTATGTTAATCCAAAATTTAAGGTGAAACCAACAATGGAATTATCGTTTTGATATTAAAATTTTGTAGTACATATATTTAGAAGTTATTGAACGTATAAAAATAAACGCACAAGGTATTTAGTAATATATTGTAACAACCGTTAAAGTTTACACATATGTAAGACTTGGATCATTTCGAAATTCGACTCTCTCTGTAATTTGAAAAGAATTTAAGAATACTCTAAAAGGCAATGGATTAAATTATTAAATCCATTCAAAAAAGTACACGATAACTTTTAATGAAATGAGCTGTAATATTATAATGCCCATTAAACCTTTTCTAAAAGACATCTTAAGTTGGAGTTAATGTCGTCATACATATTATATATGTATAATAAATTGGGTATAAGTCCGTTTACAAAAATTATTATTTATTTATTACAGTTAAGCTATAGTGACATTACAAATATGTACTCGTATGTAGTATGCTCCAGGGCGTCACCACAGCTAGGCAGATACATGAAAAAATAATTAAAAGATACAAAAATGAAAATAAAATGTAAACAAAAATAAAGCATGAAAATAATGAGAAGTAAAGAACAAAAATAATAAAAAAAATAAAATGGAATATGAACAATTAAATGTGAGAACACATTTACGATCTCAAATTAAACAATCCCTCAACCAGATCAGCATATTTTAGATTGAATAAATCCAAGTTAACAGAAATTAGGTTGAGGAGCTTTGACGCCCGGAACAACAGACGACGAAACCATTAAATTAGTACGTGCCCCAGGAGAACAGAACAAACTGCGGCATATAATGTACCTGAGTTGACTGGGAATATTGAAGCTTAATTCTGCCAGAATTTGAGCATTGCTCACCAAACCAACCAGTAATTTATAGAAATGTTTCCCCAAACATACCCTATTAAGCACTCGCAATACTTCGCTCGCACTCGCAAATACTCACAATATTTGTCGTACAACAATTAAATTGGAAATTTTTCTTTATCGGTTTTATATATCGAAATCAATATCACGCAGCATTTTTTGTATCAGCCATATATGTATGTATGTATAACTTATAACTAACATGCATGTATAACGTATAACATAACTAACATAAGCTACAAATGTATACTTGCATATAAGGACATTGTTATATGAATGTTAGCTAGCAGTTTAGCCCGGTGGTTGCATTAATGTTAACCACCGAGAGGTTCTCGGGTTCGAGCACTGGGTTGAACTCAATTGAAGATAATTTATTTCGAGTATTTATGCAGTACTGCTGGACAGATTTGGATATTTGTGACTCCAAGTCAATCGTTTCCTATCAGAATTTGCCAATTTATCTGATTTCATTGTTGAAATGAAAATTGGCAAAACCATTCCACCCAGGGCTGTCGACAGGGGGGGGGGGGAACCGGGGTAAAGTTCCAGGGCCCGGGCTACTCTAGGGGCCCCGTGTCGGAAATCGTATAGATATTTTTAATTAAAAAAAATAACAACCAACATATGTATAGGTATTTTTCTAATAGTTCTGGTAGATTTTTCGCATATTAAAAATATATCTATTAGATATTTGTTATAGAGCCCGGAATTATTTTCTCCAGAGTTCGGGATTCTTCTCGGCGGCCCTGATCCTACCTACTATGTATTTGTCACCACTATTTGAATATTTACAAGTTTAAAACTATGTATAGGTAAAACTCAGGACAACTCGTAATGGTATCATGGGAAAATACAATTGAATAAAAAAACGCGTTCAGTAGAAGTCTGACGTACATGTGTTGAGTTTTATCCAGAAACATATATTTATTCCATTGAAAATGATGATACGATTTAATCATAAAATCAGTTAACAAAAAAAAACCCATTTTAATTCAATGTTATCAAAATTTTAATAAAAATTATCACAGCATGAGATGCCCATTCTCTGAATGTTTTCTATACTAGTGTTATTAATTAATCAGATATTGAAGTTCATAATCGGCGTAGTAAAAATTCTTCGCAATTATTTCACATTATATAATGGTGCATGATTAGTTTGGAATAATCGGGCTGGCATTTATCGATCGCAGCATCCCAAGGCCTCCGGTGTACTTCCTGTCATCTTTTTAAACCGCGAATCAATTACGTTCGATACATATAGTGTTTTTCCCATGAGGAAAAATCGAAAATGTCAAACGTACATATTTAGATGCTCAAGTGTTCGCCTTCCGCGTGTCTTCAATTAGTTTTGTTGAGACGATCGCATTCAACGTTGACCTATTTCACCATTGTTCGCGATGTACAATTCGATAAAGGAAATCGTTAACAACGAATTCACGAGTCGAAAACATCTCTCGATATCATATATCACAGTCATAATAAAGGTATTCGTATATTAATGGCGTCCCATTTGACTTAATAGGTCGCGAGCGCTCGCGTTTTATTTTTATATCGTATAATATAGAAACACGCATGCGAAGGTCAATTTTTTCGATATTTTTCAATGGAAGGAATTTTGTATTATTTTTTGTTGAGAAGCTCTAAGCCTTGATCAATTAATATCGAATGCAATTCGACTATAGCGAGAGGGAAAATGTCGCAAGAAATTAATTAACTTGTCCAGTGGGCCACGTATGATTTATTTTAATACTATCGAGTATTTTTTCGACAGAGTAAATACGACGAAAATTATAAGCCATAAAATATATTATTTAAAATTTAAAATTAAGCATAATCTTACTGATGATTTAAGTGCATAACTTTATTAAAAAAAACATGTTAAGTAAACAATTCCATTCAATGAAAATCGTGCTCGTGCATACGTATTCCTACTTAAGTTTTTTATGCATAAAATTCACATATGTGTACACAGAAAAGCGTATTATAATAATAGGTGTGAATTTTAGCAGATTATTGTGTCCAGATATAAATGTAGATATGGTGAATCATAGTGTTTATGGTGTTTGCAAATTATGTTGACATTTACCTTGACTTCTTGCGTGCGTGAGGCGCGATCCTCGAAGAAGATTTTCCTGATTTAATTCAACACGAAGCGAATCCCAGAACGTATAAAAATGCCGAGACACGCACAAAAGGATATTTAAATTACAGGAAGTGAAACCACTTTAGTGGTTTCCCACTGGAGGAAGAACTTATTATAGCAGATTAAATAAGACAAGGTTAAAGAATTTATCGTCCGTTACCACAGACGAGAAAACGACACCCTTAAGATGTTATCCTTTGAATGTATGTACATACACACATGTTTTACGTCTGTATTTATTTTGCATGAACATATTTATTATGATAATTTAAATTATTATTATATCATATAAGCCTACGTATGATTATAATTGTATACAAAATTGTCAAAGGAAACATTTATCACTTCGGTCAGTCACATCGTAAACTTAAGCGTTACCAAATTCTAAGAATCGTTAAAATTTCGCACATAATTCGTTGCATCAATATTCAAAGACAAGATATTCGATTTTAACGGCTGATAGAAAACAAACGCGTTAATTAAACAGACCACCCGATATTTTATTTAAAAAACTCGTTTTTGCCAAAAGGTGCAGATTTTCAAAGTGTGTTTCGAAATTTCTATGCTGCTTTTCATATATTTAAAATGTGTGTTCAGTTCCCATGAATCGAGAGACTGTTCATTTCGGAACATCTGCGTATACATAGATCGTGTAACATTTCGATTTTGAATCAGATAGCGACGTACATATTTTACTGTGAAAAATGTTTGAGAACCTTCGACATATGTACATACATGTCACGGATGTGAATCTTATAAAAGAGAGACAAATTTTTAATGTGTTTGACACGTGCAACTTCAATTAATTGTTAATGCACATATGTTACATTGTTTGTTATTGTATGTATTTATTTAGTTGATGGTGATTTCATACGAGGTGTGAAAAAAAAATAAAATTTACAAACAGGTCTTAAATACATATGTAGTATATAAATTTACATGCGGAATCAAACCTAAACTACGTAAAGTTTTGCGAGCTGATACGGTGCACAAGTACATAGCTTATTGAACAAGCTAAAATATGTCACACGATATAAATAAGCTTATACATATACTGATGCGATAAGTATTTGAAGAATAAAATAAAATAGATTTTTATTTGATTTAATCTTCTTCTAATCTATAATTTGGAAAGAGACTTTGTATGTATCCTTGGTCGTCGTCTTCGTCCGTAGATCGGTGACGTCATCGAACACGTGATTCGATTTTTTTTTTTTTTCGATCCATGGGCGCCGATTTGTTTTTTTCGATTCAATGGATTCACCCCCGCGGGGGCGCAAGGCGAGTAGCTTCATGGGGCCCCGCCAGGGGCGCCACAAGGGGCGCAGCCCCGTGGGGCCCCGAAGGGGGCGCAGGGGGGCGCAGCCTCATGGGGCGCAGCCCCATGGGGCTCAAAAGGGGGCGCAGCTTTATGGGGCACAGCCTTATCGGCCGCAGCCTTATGGGGCGCAACCTTATGGGGCGCAGTCTTATGGGGCGCAGCCTTATGGGGCGCTGTCTTATGGGGCGCTGTCTTATGGGGCGCAGCCTTATGGGGCGCCGCCTTATGGAGCTTAGCCGCATGGGGCCCCGAAGGGGGCGCAGCCCCATGGGGCCCCAAAGGGGTCGCAGCCTCATGGGGCGTAGCCCCATGGGGCCCCAAAAAGGGCGCAGCCTCATGGGGCGTAGCCCCATGGGGCCCCGAAGGGGGCGAAGCCTCATTGGGCCCCAAAGGGGGCGCAGCCTCATGGGGCGCCGCCTTATGGGGCGCTGCCTTATGAAGCGCCGCCTTATGGGGCGCCGCCTTATGGGGCGCCGCCTAATGGGGCGCCGCCTTATGGGGCGCCGCCTTATGGGGCGCCGCCTTATGGAGCTTAGCCGCATGGGGCCTCGAAGGGGGCGCAAGGGGGCGCAAGGGGGCGCAGCCTCATGGGGCCCAAAAAGGGGCGTAGCCCCATGGGGCCCCGAAGGGGGCGCAGAGGGGCGCAGCCTCATGGGGCGCAGCCTTATGGGGCGCTGTCTTATGGGGCGCAGCCTTAGGGGCGCAGCCTTATGGGGCGCCGCCTTATGGGGCGCCGCATGGGGCCCCGAAGGGGGCACAGCCCCATGGGGCCTTGAAGGGGGCGCAGGGAGGCGCAGCCTCATGGGGCGAAGCCCCATGGGGCGCAGCCTTATGAGGCGAAGCCCCATGGGGCGCAGCCTTATGAGGCGAAGCCCTAAACGGTATTAACTAAGGGGGGCGAAGCCCTAGACGGCATTTTATCATGGGGGCGCGGAGGGGCGAAGCCCTAAAAGGCAACTGATCATGGGGGCGAAGCCCTAAACAGCAATTAAACGGCGTAGCCCCATGGGGCCCCAAAAAGGGCGCAGCCTCATGGGGCGTAGCCCCATGGGGCCCCGAAGGGGGCGAAGCCTCATTGGGCCCCAAAGGGGGCGCAGCCTCATGGGGCGCCGCCTTATGGGGCGCTGCCTTATGAAGCGCCGCCTTATGGGGCGCCGCCTTATGGGGCGCCGCCTAATGGGGCGCCGCCTTATGGGGCGCCGCCTTATGGAGCTTAGCCGCATGGGGCCCCGAAGGGGGCGCAAGGAGGCGCAGCCTCATGGGGCCCAAAAAGGGGCGTAGCCCCATGGGGCCCCGAAGGGGGCGCAGGGGGGCGCAGCCTCATGGGGCGCAGCCTTATGGGGCGCTGTCTTATGGGGCGCAGCCTTATGGGGCGCCGCCTTATGGGGCGCCGCATGGGGCCCCGAAGGGGGCACAGCCCCATGGGGCCTTGAAGGGGGCGCAGGGAGGCGCAGCCTCATGGGGCGCAGCCTTATGAGGCGAAGCCCTAAACGGTATTAACTAAGGGGGGCGAAGCCCTAGACGGCATTTTATCATGGGGGCGCGGAGGGGCGAAGCCCTAAAAGGCAACTGATCATGGGGGCGAAGCCCTAAACGGCAATTGCTCATGGGGGCGTGGAGGGGCAAAGCCCTAAAAGGCAAAAAAAAATTTTGTTAAATTTTTTTTTTGATTTTTTTTTGATTTTTTTTTATTTTTTTATTATTTTTTTTTTATTTATTATTTTTTTTTTTTAATTTTTAAATTTTTTTTTTAATTTTTTTTTTTTTTTTAATTAAATGTTTGCTATTAGCTTAGTCATGTTTAAGCGGTTTATATTATAAACACTGAGCGAAGCCGGGTAATACAGCTAGTAATAAATAAAGAATTAAATGGGTTTGAATTTAGTTGTTGGTTAAAATCTCCACGTAGATTTATGAATAAAAGTTTTCATTTCAATTTGTCTGTTCACATAAATATTACGAACAATTTTTTAAAATTCGATTATTTTTGTAATTATTGAACTCTACACCTCATGTAATTAGTAAAATTGACTCACCACACGAAACGATGATTCAATTTAACTACACGTAACAAACATCACGTTTCGTACTAACTGAGGGTTGGCGCCTGTAAAATGATCTCATATAAATTATTAGAGCTTTGGCTGTGTTCACGTGAGCTTTTTTTTGAACGGCAAACAATAATAGTCGCATCATTCATCATTAAATAACATTTTGTCTACGCATCTGTGTATGACGTGAATAGTGCAAAGTGTTTTCGTAGATACGTAAGTAAACATTTTTTGTCCGCATTGTATCCAGCAGACGGTAAACAGTCTTTGTAATGCAATTATGTGCTACCAAAAAAGTTCCACTTTGTCAAATGCGAAACTGAATTGACGGAAAGAAGGTCGCGAAATATATATGTAAATATATAAATTCAAGTTCATTCTCACGATATAGCGACAAATTAGCATAATTGTGAAAAAAATTAGTTCCTTGGCATTGTGCTGTGTGGAAAACACGAAACACACGGTGTCGAATCAGTTGTTCAAAATTTAACAAGGGTTTGTAAGCACACACGGCGTCGTATAACGTGTCAAAACAACTTAATCTAATCGTGTCATTTTGCCACGCCATTGTATTATATTTGCATATGTATAATGATCAATGAGTGTGGATGAGAACGGATTAATTTATATATTTTTAACACAAGTCACTATAATTAATTTGTCTCACACAATCGAACGAAGTGTATTGATTATTATTTTGTATACAAAAAAAAATCGATAAACAAATCAGTCGCCTTAGGCCGTTTTCATTAACACGAGCGCTTCTCAAAAGTATTTTTTCACGAGATTGTCCAATTAATGCCAGTGAAAAGCGAAGAATCGGGCAATTTGCGAGGTGATTGAATCAAGATGTTGTAATTAATTTTCGTGCTTACACGATTTTCAGTGAATCACGAACGCAGGACCGCGATGAAATGATTAAAACGTAACGTGGTCTAAATTAAATTGAAAATTTCAGTATGGATAAACTGATAGTATTGGTAAAGTCATTGTTTCGAACGTTCGAAATTGGGTTTGGTTCTTTTGTGTGTGTCTCAGAATGTGATGCAAGATTGATGTTATGATCGACGTGAACAATAAAACGACACGTTTTAAAACAATTACAGTGATTCGATGCCATTATACAAAGGGCAAGGACGTGTAAAAAGTTGAAGACTTACTATTATTCATTTGCATGCCAGACACTTTTTTCCTATCAAAACAATTGTAAAGGTGTTGAAAAAAAACTTTAAGCTTTGACTCGCCAATATTGAGTTCGGGTTGATGATAGTCAAGGGAACGTTTGGGTTTGAATAATACGAAGAATGAAGTTCTATTGATGGAAGAAGGTCGTATCTACAATTATGTGAGGTCAACATTTGACGTTGAAGTCGAATCGATTGACGCCTTCGATCGGATCGAAAAGCGTTCGTTTTGTTTGATAATGCACAGTGACATTGGATCATGATCGGGATGACTATTGTATTTTATTATAACGACTATCTAGTTCTTGTTGCACCCATCGTTTATTGAAAATCGTTAATGTTTATGACGGGTGTCACAAATAGATAATTAATTGATTTTACATATGACTGACGAAATGAAAATGCTTAACCTCAATAAAGTATAATATTTAATGGATTGTTTTGTTATTGATTTCTATTGAATTTACTGACGGAGCAACTCTTGTCAGTAAATTCAGACAGACAGAGCTATCTCATAATATTATTTGTTTTAATTAAGAAATTATGGCTCGATTCTAACGGTAACAACACATTAAAAAATGCGACATGAGACGTGTTCGTGGACTCTAGCTGTGATAGGCGTACCTATTCATGTCATTCTAATAACAATCATATTATTTCGACAAGTTTCTCTGACATTTTTTCAAATATGGGAATCACTTTAACCGATGACGTCAAGCCTATTTTAATATTTTAATACAAGGATAAATTATCACCGAAAACACTTACATTTATCAATAATATTATAATTTTTCAGCAAAGTAATACATATGTATGTGCATGATTCTGTAGTGGTTTCCTGTTGTCGTTTGAAAAGGATACGAAGAAAAAAGATGATACAATGAATTGCTGCATTCATAAAGTTACTTTGTATACAACTATTTCAATGACTTAAGGTCACTTTATACACGCCAGGGTCAGGTCAAGTATTGTTATTTGTCTACGGTTTTTGATACCCGATCTATTTATTATGCATGCTATTTATTGAAAACACTTTGTGTCAAAAGTACAACTCAAGACATGCCAAAAGAAAAAAAAAAATGAATGAACCAATTGAGGATGATTTCCATTGATGATTTCCAATGATGACCTTCCAATCGAGATTTTTAGAATTTGCCTAGAGAAAACAACAACGATAGTCGATCATCGGATGATTTACAATTTTAATGGTGCATTTCTATGCAATCGAATGGATTATGCAACGACACAAAAGGCAAAAGGGCAAGTCCTGGTTTTCGACCCACTGGCCCAGTTTTGACGACTTTGTTTTTGAGCATCAGAACCTAATCGATTTTGATCTTCTGAGCCCACGGCAAGGTTACGCCGCTTTTCTCAGCTTCGTATAAACAAAGACCTTGTTTTTGCATTTACAATATTTATTTTAGGTATTATGTCACCGCCTGCTATGACAGCGTAAGTCGAGCATCTGATGATTTGTGTCCGCTCTAAATTGAGTTTTACACGATTCAACTGCATAAATTTTATGATTTCTGTGAGCGCATTTAAATTCGTCGACCTTTAGAAATACTTATGTAGGTATATGTTTTTATGTATCAACTTTAGTCGAATATACCGGTCACCTTCACATCTGACCATTTTTGACGTGGGGTATCAGGGAAATTATGTTTCATCCTAAATACATAATGTGCGTGAACTCACGTATGCCCTATTGCGTAATTTTAATAAAATATTTACGAGGCATTCGTCAAATTTATTGAAAATTGAAAATCGAATAAAAAATTGAAAATGAACTTTTTAATTATTCATTGCGAGGTGAGAGGTGGGGGAGTTCAAGTTGAACGGCACAAAATAAAACGTGATGCAATAAATCTTTTGACAAAACTGATCAAAGACTCATCTGTTCAATGTGATAAATTTACGGCAACGGTCAATCAAACGTAATAAACATATGTAATGTTGCAAAATTAGTGTCAAAATAAATTGTAGACAATTTTTTATGGATTGTATTGCAGCATTGGTTTATTTATTTATATTACTCATGTATGTAGATACATACATATGTATATTATACAAAATGTAGATTCTACAGAACTCATACTCAATGTCGAACGTTGCAGCATTATGAAAAACAAACATTATTATTTTAAGAGTCTGAAGATTAGAATGTAAGATAAACTTCAAGATAAGATAATCCTCAAGAATTAAGTAAAAAATAAGATGAAATACATGTTTGTTATGGTATTAGTATTACATGAAAAATAATTGGAATAAATGAATCTGGGTATATTAAATTAAATTAATGATAGCCAAAAAAGTATCTACGGGTATTTTTAAATTGCATACATGGTTGTAGCTAGTGATTTCAAAAATTAATTAGTCACTACCGGTACTACTGAAAAAATTCTATTCGCAACCGGTAGTACGGTATCTTTATCAATCAGTAAAAACAAATTTAATAAAACCAATAAAATATAAATTAATTAAGTATAGGTTAATCCTTGGATCATTATAAATTATTTCAATCAATTACTTTATAATTAATAACTTTCTTAATTACAAAACAATGCATTGAGTCTACAACGCGCAAATTACCGATCAGCGAGTTTCAGAAAAGAAATAAATAAATATTTGCTTTAAAGACCTTTTGTGTGGAAGAGATGGTTTTAACTTTTAAATATTATATATTTATTCAAATAATTTTCAAGCTAAAAAACAGGTTTCCGAAAAAATCGGAAGGCAACGAGGCTTCCTATTGCTAACAGTCAGATATAAATCCATATACATATGTATGTACATATGTATATATTCGGAAATAATCTCAGGTATATGAACGATATTTTCGACATACTTCATTTTTTTGATTTTTAAATTTAAGATACATATACATATGTACTACTTAACGGCTCCTTTGAATATCAGGTTAAAAAGAATATTGTGTTTGACTGATTCTTCCACTAATCCATACAAACTTTCCGATACAGCGTTTTCTTCTAAATTCAAAACAAAAAATTGAAATTATTATGTTTCGGTATTAGCGGTAGTACCGAAAGTCGAATTTTGACCACAAACCGGTAGTACAGTTATAGGGATACCTAGTGAAATGTTAAATAATATATGTGTGAAAATTATTTCAAAATAAGATTATTATATTATTATGAAATGGCGATTTAGAAAATTGCTTTCAATCATAAAACAAATATGTACATACATATAATACTGCGTAGGTTCATTTGCATAATGTACCGGAAACTGCGATATTATATAGTGTAATGATTGATATGATATAAATACATTTCTTTATATTCTCTACGATCAAGAACGAGATTACTTACATAACATTTTATCAAAAGTAAAATGTCGTGGCCGGTCATATAAGATGCATTGTACGTACTGTTTCACCAGTAATTATAACATGATTTCCAATAAATCGCGCGTGATTTGATCGATAGATGGTTTATCACGACTCTTCAGGGTAAACAGCGATCTCTCTCTATCTAATAATTAAGCGATTAACGCGATAACTCGTATATACGTATTTATTATTTATTTATATCATGCATGCATGAATGCATTATTTATTCAACCAGGAAATACATAGTGAAAATGCAAAAAAAAACGATTTTTAATCCGAAAATATTTTTTTTTATTACGCCGTTTCATTTGCATATAACGTTTATGCATAAAACACAGAATCTCAATATTCTGATTGCAATAAATTTTACAACGTAATAAACGGATGAAATGTATTGTAATATAAATTTGGGTATCAAGCCGTGCATCGCTTGTTCGTTCATCTGTACCAGACATTACAAACTATCAATATTACAGACAGTAATTACATTACACTCGATGGAGAATTACAATATCAGACTGTAATGAAGACTTTATATGTACAATGTATTTTACTCGTTAGGATGCACCTTTACAAAATTCCTGTGTATAGTACGTTTGTCGATTATATGTACATATAAATACTATTCGTATATAAATCATTCACATACGATCTTGTAAGTACTAAAAATGACCAGTGGTTCTTAACCGGTACACCAGTGCACCGCGAAAAATATGGTTAAAACTAAAAAATAGGATTCCTTCGTTTCATAAATGAAAACAAAATAGTGAATCAATACCTATGCTGCAGAGAACTTGCCGAGCGTACGACATGACAAGATGATTTGATTATATTTCTTCATATTTAGAACAATTTCAAATATCATGGGAGTTATGTGTAGGAATTTGTACGGATGGTGCTCCGTCAATGGAAGGCTCATTTAAAGGATTTATTATCCTTACAAAGACAAGAAACCATATTATTATATCTATGCACTGTTTTTTTACATACATACTTTTCACTTTATTTTACAGAATCCCATGCAAAAAAAACCCAGCAGCACTAAAACCTGTACTATACCAAGATGTAAATATGGTAAATTTCATCAAAACGAGGCCTTTAAAAATCTTTTGCCGAAATGAAGGTATGGATGATTTTGTAAAATATTTTCAGAATAATGATTGGTGTGCTAAAATGGCATATTAGTAGATATTTTTAATTACTTAAATAACGCAAAAGTGTTCAAGGAAAAAACGAAAATATTTGACAACCACTGAAAAATTAACAGGATTTCGGAAAAAAATAACTCTTTGGAAAAATCGAATAAAGAGAAAAATAAAGTAGATGTGTTTCCTTCACTTAACGAAAACAATGCCAAAGGAATTATTTCCGCTGAAACTGAATATTTAACTTTATTGCAAGAAAAGATTGCACATTGTTTTCCTTCATAAAAAAATTATGACTGGATACGAAATCCATTCGCTACGATTTATACCTATACATTGAGTTGTGGATTTTCGTACCCATAAGAAGAATTGGTCTCCTTGTGGAGGGATCGTACTCAATCCAATTCAATTTTCCAAAATGACTATGGAGGAATTTTGGATTTCTGTCCGAAAGGAATACCCAGTTCTCTACACGAGGGCACTGAAAATTTTGTTGTGGTTTTCAACATAATATTTGTGTGAGCTTGGTTTATCAACAATAACTAATATAAAAACTAAAAAACGAGAAAGACTTGAGGTTAGCGATATCAAATATTCAACCTAATATATCTGAAATCTGCAAAATTCGACAAGCTCAGGTATTACATTAATTGATTATTACATCAAATAAATTCCATTTTGTTAAGGGTAGTTTAATTATAGTTTTCCGTAGACATATATGCATATAGGATTTCTTTAATTATTTTTTTCTTTAACTATTATGTAATTTGTTTAATTTTTAATAAAAATTATATCCGCATATTTTTTTTGACCTTTTAATTCTGGTGCACCGCCATTTTTTCTCATGATCAAAAGTGCACCGTGACTTCGAAAAGGTTGAGGACCACTGCTCTAGACTAAATAACTGACTCAAATCTAATATATTATTTCGAAAGAGACTTTGTATGTCTGTAAGTATTTTTGGTTGCGAACTTCGAAAACAAGTTTCTATGACGACGACTCGATATTTTATTTTTGGATTCAAATAAATTAAATAACATAAAAACAAATGAATATTTACTATTAGATTCGCCAAGTTTAAGCTGTTTATATTACAAATACTGAGCGAAGCCGGGTAAAACAACTAGTATTATATATTCAAATGTTGTACATTCAGCTGTAGATATACATATAGTATGTATGTGTGTGTGTACATATGTAAGATTGCATTCGATGCACAATTCCAACTGTAAATCTGTGCATGACAATACAAACTATAATTTATTATGATTGTATAGTGTAGGCATAGAGCCGAGTATAATCAAAATTCAAACTTAATTATCAAAATTCATTCACGTTCGACTACACGTCACTGCCCTGGAATCGAGCTCAGATTTAAACAGGACAAAAGTTGAAAGGAATGTTACGAAAAATTGAAATTGCACAACAGTGCATAAAATATTTGGTTGCATTCTATTCGCTTCTGTATCGTGTTATTTGAAAATGCTACATCGAACGCCCACGCGCGCATTGTTCAACATGTCTCAACAACGCCATCGATATCTATGCAAATGTTCGAAACGATCTGAAATTCGCAAAGAGCGCGTCACACGTCGTGGCGCCCGATCGAGATATGCAATCAATCTCAAAGGTCGCGAAAACAACGGGAGAGAGATGGGAGGTGAGAGAAATTAACAAACGATTAAAAAAAAATCGGAAAAGGGTCGCGTGTAAACGTACGTTTCCAAAACAATATCGAAAAACGATCATTACGGCTGTATTTTTTCCGGCGGATAGATTACGCTATTTGCGACACAGCATCGATTTATCATCATCATACGGGTTGCCAAATTCAGGAAGTGTATGTGTTCACAGGTACGGTACAGTGTACAGAGTGTAAGCAAACAAATAAATAAATAAACATGCGCGTGATAAATATGTGTATGTATGTATATGTGGGTATGTTCACATTGTTGTAAAAATGTGTCGTTTTTGTATGCGTCGTAAAAAAGAGGTTATAAGGTTTACGTTCGGCTAATTGCACTTTCACTGTTGCTATTACTCAATCCGAAGATGAAAAAAGTTGTCGCGTCCTCTCCACTCTTTTTTTATTTTATTAATATAAATTTATATCGACGATCGCTGTGTCGGATCGTGATAAAAAAATTTAAAGACTGGGGATTATTGGAAAAATTCAAAGTTGATTTTGGATTATGCAATACTTGCACGTTGCATAGAAATTGTGTTTATGCATTTATGTCCGTATAAAATACCGATATTAGTCAGTATACATACATATGTTATCATTATCATCATTTACAGCCATTCATCATCTACTGCTGGATGAATATTTCTCCAACGCGCTTCCATTCGTCTTTTTTTTGCGCAACTCTATCCATCTCACCCTAGACATTTTCCTAATTTCATCCACCCATCTTCTTGCGGCCTTCTTTTTACCTCAGTCCATTCTCTTCAGGCCATTATTCTATCTAAGTGATCCGCCATTTCAATCTTTCCACTATAAAATACTCTTGTCATACTTCTCATCCACTTTTATTGTCTCTCCTTGTTATGCCGATCATACAGCGCTCCACGATTAGATTTTGTGTAAAATTTTGACGTTAAAGTTTTAGTCACTTTAAATAAAGAAAAAGATGTGGATGTAAAATTAAAGTGGAATTTTTGATTCAAAAACGGCATTCATTCGCCCAAATGCACCTCATCCTAATTTCATCTTCTTATTGCTTCGTCTTTGCTACCGGACATGTCTATTATTTGCTCTAAATATATATAATTATAACTGCTTCTACTGTTTTATCGTCTAACATTAGTTTAGCCTTCAATTAAATCTATGTTAATTTTGAGTCCTACTTTCTCTGTCCAGCTGTGTTTTTCTGTTAAGTAAGTCAGCTGGATCGCGAGCTATTAATACTATAGGTATAATATATCGTCTTAAAACTTGACTTTAAAAGCAACTGTTGATGCTTAATCCTTTAACAGAATGCCTTTAACCCTTTCCCCGCGAATGACCATAGGGTCATTCGCGGGGAACGTCATGCATAAAATGCCAGTAGCTCGAATGATGTGATTCACTGTGTAAACAAAATAATTCAGGTGTCGACATATTTTTTCACTTCTATAAATATTACAATATATATTTATGGTCGAAAACTAGATTTACAAATTTGCTAAAAAAGGACCGCGAAATTTAGCGCTGGCAAAGGATTGAGTATCGCATTGAATGACTTTGGAGAGATAGTGTCTACTTGCCAGACTTCTTTTCCTATGTTTAATCTATCTTTATCTGAAAAAAAAGTATATGTATATATATATACATACATTTTTTTGTTTAAATTAAAATAAATACTTTTTTTTACACTAATAAATATATTCATACGTATAATATATTAAACATACATATGTATGTATGACATGCTTACTTTTTATATGTATAGTATAACGTTAACATTAAAAGGGAAAAATAACGTCGGAAAATATAATATGCGTAATTAAGATTAATTATTAAATAACAATTGAGCATTCTTTGAATGCTTTTAATTACAATTATATAATATTATAAAAAGCTTTACATATATTATAATTGCAACTTGTTTCATTTACGTATATGATAATGGATGACCTTAAAGATCAAAATTAATAAATCGTGTGATAATTGAGGTATTTTTTTATAAAGATATTTAATTAGTTGTTTATGAAATTTCAACAGGAAAATATAGATTTTTTTTATTGTGTGTAACAAACTGAAAAATTTGTCAATTTTTGAAAGTATCAAACAATCTTTGAACTTTTTGACTCCACTTCCCAAACGAAGGCCGGTTTTGGCATCTTTTAGTCCTGTGTCAACGTTCGACAAATAAAAATAAAAATAAATGTCTCACCATCAAAAAAGCCGACATTCGCGACATACATATGTATACATATATGCGTATGAGGTTAAAAGTTCAACGTATACATTTCACGATCGGACTTAATTGATTGTTTTGCGTAACAAATAAAACAATTTTTTTCGATAGTTTTTATAATTGGAAATGAGATATTCAATTAAGAGAAATTATTGCAAAATAGATCGCTTATGTTGTTTTCGATATAGCCAAACGTTAAAATTTCACAACGATTCGCGTATGATTCGGTCTTAATTACATATTTATACACGCGTGCTAATGGCCGGAGTTAATCGAATTTCTTCGCGCGTTTATTACATTAAACGACGAGGAAGTATCAAAATTGATTTCTTCATTAATTTTTAGGTTGTTTCATAGGCAATCGTCATTCAGAATGCAAAAATGAATCAAGCGTGGAAATTTTTTAAATTTAATAGTCGCATTTGTTTATTCTTGATGTAACTATGGCTATTGAACGTTTTGAATTGCATAATTTCGTAATGACAATCTAATCATTAGTTCATTTTGTTGCCAAAAGTATTGAAATAATGAAACATTTTAAGCTTACGATTGAAAAAAATAAAATCGATCTTTCAGGGAAATTTAAGTAGGTATTGACAGAAAGAGAAAAGATAACGAAACTTTGAGAAAGTGTGACCTTTACTTTTTTATCATTCATTTATAGTCATATTTTATCGTAAAGCTTACTTACAGATCAGAACATTTTGTGGAAAACTTTGATTTTTCCGCATAATGAATTGAAATATATATGTGAACTTACAAGTTTTTAAATTCAGTGACAGATTCTTAGAAAGACGATAATCGATTAAAAATTACGTCATTGCATTTTATTGTTTGCAAAGATTTACGTTTTTATGACGTGACAAAGATTTTATTGGTTAATCGGCAAATGTTAATTATACGTATAACAGAAATCTCTCGATATCGGTTTTTATCGTACATCAAAAAAGTAAGTTATTGTATTGTTTGATTCATCTTATTATTAAGTTCAAAATTCCCGTTTAATATGACGGGTCCCCTGCGAAACATCTATTCTCGTTAAATGAACTCTTCGTTTCTATACGTCGGCTTGGTACTAGGAATATACGAAAAATGTTTAATTAATTTAAATGAATTAAACACATACATACAATTATTATTGGTGAAACCAGGCCCAGCGAATATGATATGCATTTTTAGAAAATGTGTAGTTTTTTCCTCAAACGGAGTTGGCTTACTCTGTGGCCGGATCTTTCTAATCTTCCATTTCATTGTTGTAAAGTATCACGATTTCAAATTAAATCGACCGATTCACATCCCATAAAATAAAACGACTTGTTGGTCAATGTGTATACTGAATGGACGTTCAGACGAGCGGTAACGACTCCGGCCAGCATCGGTTGCCAACCTTTGACCCGAGGACAATCGATACGACCTCTCTCCTATTTTTAGCGACTTTCTTCCGACCCGCTTCCAAGTCAGAATAGCGTCTAATGACGATCGTAGGTCAGTTCGCAAAGCACCGGTTTACGTAAGGCGATCTCCGTGACGCAACGTGGTGCTTTTATGTGAGTACCGTTCCTTAAAACTTACTTTATTGAGACGTTATGTACTGCAAACGCACACGCAGGACGATCAATCACGGTGAAAATACATGAATGTCATTTAGAAGACCGTTTCGAAACTGACAGAGTGATCTTTTGACCGGTGAAAAATGTTCGGTTGATATTTTCAGTAAAGATCGTCCGCATGTACATATAGTGGGACGTTAATGTGTAGTAGTCTCATTAAATTTCACTTATAGTTAGCTTTGTATAAGCACTTGTATGGAAAAGCGTAGGTAGTGAGTGAGCTAAATTGATATAATCATGTATGTATGTATATGGAAATATTTCAATCTACGTTTTAATGAGACTAATCAATGATTAATGATTTTATTTGATCAGGGAAAGTGATCAATAACGATTTTGGTAAAATACATTTTGTTCTTATTGCGATATTTTGTTACTATTGCGACAGTTTAATAGTGTTTTACTCAAATCTAAATTTCTCAGTACTAAAAGGACAGTAAAAGTAGGATGGCGAAAGCGGCGATGATCAGTGTGACAAAGATGTGGAAAAACCAGACTATATTCATAATGAGAAGAACGAAAATTCGTCTGGTGTGATCTCTGGTGATTTCCATTGCATTGTATGGAGTCGAGATATGGTCTGTTAAAAATATAGAAAAGGGACTGTCAGATGCTTTTGAATCGAGGTGGATGCATCTCCATCCTCAAAGAGCTGGCAGTTTCAAATAGACTCTTCACAACATATAGGAAAAGGATTCTTTCCTACTTTGGCCATATTACCAGGAATAATGTGGAGAGTATAGAATAATCATCGAAACACTAGAGGGAAGGCGAGCAAAAAGAAGATCTCACATAAGAGGGTCAGACCAAATTAAAGAACTGACGGGATCGTTTCTAAACACTGCTCTTAACTTGGCACAGGACCGGGAAGAGTAGAGGCGGATCGCCGAGATTGGATTTTAGATGATATCAATGAATACAACGCTCAGCATTAAGTAAACGAGGAAGAAGAAGAAAATTATAGTACAAAATACATAGTTTAGAAGTACTAAAAGCAAAATTGCCAATGATGTTTGCCAAAGAAGAATATGAAAGCATCAATTGATGAAACTTAGCGGGAGACTACAAATCTATGGGTTGATATTATACGTATTTACATACATACATATAGGTTTTCTATGAAAGCGTCTTATAAAGAATATAGGCCAAACACTTTCATTTGGATTACAAAATCAATAGAACATGGGATTTGAAGTGCAATTGAATTCCATTTAAGATTAGATCGGGCTTAGTAAGCGTTATTAAGCGTTCTGTTGGAGATAAGATAATTTTGATTAAATCAATTTAGGCTAGTTTATAAACTACTATGATTTCGTATTTATTAAATTGGGTTAGACAAAGAGTTATGTAAATATGTAAAGGTTTGTATACATTTCACAGATAAGTGTCGCTTAGAAGTTATTGAGTCGATTTTAAATATTTCATTTTTGAATGTATTGAAAAAAATACGCCCATAGTAGTAAATTACATAAGTGTGTTTTGTATAAAAATCAACAAACGAAACTCATCATTAATCATGCAGGCTGTCAACGGCGTTTAGTATGAAGCCCGTTAATATCCATTATGTTGTGGTATACATTTCATACCATTTTTCACACGTTATTCACATCAAATAAATTATATAAACAAACGAAGTGTGTCTAATTTCTAAATTTTGACAAAGCTCCATAGCAAAATTTTTATAAATATTGTACATATAGCGAAACATTGATATATTAAATGTACATATGTACTAGTTGCGTGCCATGAAAATCTTTCTGTCTTTATCGTACATCTTTACTTGCGTGTGCGCGAGCAGGATACAAGGGGACTAGGTGACGTCATACCGAGTCCCCTCGTATCCTACTTTCGCACACGTAAGAAAGGCTGTGCGATAAAAACAGGGAGATTTCTAAGGCATGCATACATAAGACAAACACACAATTTATTGTACATACATAAATACATACATAGGTCCATACTATGTATATATATGTAAATTTATGAACAAATAAATGTATGTACCTAAAGTTGCATTTTACAGCATGACTAATTATGAAATGCTTGCTATTGTATTTTATTATGCGTTTTGAGTAAAAGACTCAATTTGAAGACGTTCGAAAGAAATCGTGATACCTGTAAGCGGTCACGAGTATCCATTTTATACGGTACACTGCACTATACTCACAATGGTAGATGTAGAAATTTGTATAGTGGTTTCATCTCATATTGACCCTTGTAGAATGTACGTGATTTTTTCCATTGATTTATAACGAGGTGCGATGAATCAAAATGAAGATTACTGACTTTTATACTGATAAACACGCTTTTTCTCGTCGAAAAAAGTCTAGGACATGCAAAAACTTAACAATTTCCTGGTATTAATTGACTTAACAACCACCTGACTGTAGACTTTTTTTGTAAATCGCAATCTGCGTCATGCGTGAAGAATTCAAATTAACCTTCTGAGAAATTGTAGCATAATATGTAATGATGATGATGGTCATCTTCCTCTTACGATCGAGGTCATGACACGAGAAATAACTATGTAAATAAATAATGTTATGTAGTCAACATATAGTGCATTTTTACAGTAGCGGACGTGCCCAACGTGAAAATGGAAATTTTCCAGTAGGTTCAAATAGACAGCTCAAATGTGGCAACTATCAAATATTGATTGAAATTAATATCCAAGTTAAAATTGGAAATTTTTATAGTACAGTAGATGAAATCATAGTCTCAATGTTTACATGAAATAGTTTAATATTTACATCTAGTCTCAATATTTTTATATATAATAAATGATTTTAATAAAAATCCTGGCTTTTTGTCGTCGTATTTCTGCCCCACGCGCGTAAGACATTTGGGTGACCTGTAAAGACTCTGTGGTATATTTGTATATTAAAATAAATAAATCTAAGATCGATGTACATGCATACATACATATGTACATATATTGTATATAAACCAAACATTTATTTATTGACATGTCGAAATCCTTCTGGCATACAGTGTTTAAATGATGATTTGATAAAATTTAAATGGATATAAATATCTGATCATCAATATATGTATGTATGTATGTACAAATGTAAGAATCTGTATGTCTTATGTATGTACATAGATCTGTGTCGTACGCATTGAATATCTTTGTGCTAAAGTATATCTTTTACAGATTGGCAACAAATATTACTTGGATTAGAATTGTTTTACATACAGTTACTTTATCATGTCTTAATCGTTCGCAATTGCTGAAAAAGTAAAAAATATCCACTTAAAGCAACGATCAAATATTGATTATAAACACAAGCACTATTAATATTTATATTTAAATAAAATGCATGATTATTCCCTAGATTTTTTGACAACAAAATATAGATTCCTTGGTGAATTTCTAGTTTTTCATCAACGCACTTCTGCTTCACGCACGTTTGACGTTTATCTGACGTTTATCTGTAATATATAAACAAATAATTTATTTATTGATATGTCAAGATCAACACGAAATCATGTTTGAATGATGACTTGATAAAATTAAAATGGATATAATTATCTGACAATCAATAAAAAATCTAGCTACATATCTTAGATTTGACTATAATGAAGTTACATATTTAATTGAAAAATACCAATTTATAATAGAATGATTAGATAAATTAATAAGTGATTGTACAAAGTAAATAAAACATAGCATCAATTAAGCAATTTAATTTCATTGATGATGATTTTGTAGTATGTATGTAGGTATCGAATTTGGATAGCTTTTTTATGTTTTCATTGTTCACAAATTGCAACTTTTATGATTGATTACTATTGTAGAAGCATTATTAAATAAAATTAGCAACAGAAAATGCAACCTTTATATGAACATTATTGCATTAATGCATTAAATAGATAGCCACATACATTAATCTTCTTCAAAGCAAAATGATTAGGAATACTAGTTAACCTCTTCAGTTTCTCAACCATTACGATAGTCTGCTCTATTTAAGTATATACCTTTGTATATATGTACATAGGCACTATCTCAATGAGATTTTAAACATTGATTAGTACCTACATAAAGAGCATAATAACTTGAGCGCGTGCTCACAATAAGACGCACAATTTCCCACGAAAAAAGATTTAGCAACTTATCATTTGCGTAATATGAAAATTTTGTAATATTAAAGAAAATACCACAACGGGCTATTGTTATATTAAAGCCGACAATCCTTAATTACGAATCAAAAAACAACAAAAGACGTACCTTTATTAGCGCAGTTAAAATAGCATTTGGCGTAAAGTTCAACGAGCATCGCATAAAAACTGAACAATACCCAAATTGAATTTTACGAAAAAAATAAACTGGAGCACGGTGACCTTTTCGTTTCGTTAAAAGCAATTTCGATTTGCATACAAGATTAAATGTTAATTTCAACAAATTAACCCACCTGTTCCCTGTTCATCCCGTCGATTATGGTCTCGGCTTGTGATTGTTAATTTACAAAAAAAAAAAAATGTCCGAGCTAGCACGTACATAGGTATCTTTGTATTCAAATGCCGACCATTGTGATGTTTCGTGGGAGTTTAACAATTTTGTATTTTGCTGTCTCTTGTGCAAGCATACACGATTGGCCGTCAAGTATGCACACTCGACAGTTACGCATTGCATTATTTTTATTTATTTTTTAATATGTACGTCAATTATATTAATTTTAGCATAAGCGTCATAAGCGCTAAAAATGTCAAAATTGCAACAGCTCTTTGGCATATCCTTTTTCTTCTTATTTTCTTCTCCTAATTTCTTCTTATATTCTATTTTATAACCTTTTCCAAATATTTTAATACTATAGTTTAATTATGCAATGTTCTACATATTTTGTCATGCCTTTATTCTTTACTTTTTAATTTGTTTTCCTCATATTTATCTTTTTCATTTTTGTAAAAATCTATTATTGGACTCGGATGTTACATATATTATTTATTTACTATTTGTTTTTTCTATACATATCTATGTACATCCTGTCTGTTGATTTTTCAATTAATAAAATAAAAAAATATCCTCAATACCTATATAAAACGGATTTCAATTGTCCATTACACACAATATCAACATTCAATTAATGACATTCCTAAAAATGATTCCTTAGGCAACTACATAGTGAAAAAACGATAAATACGCGTGACTGTATCGTCACACATTCAAAACTCTTATATGTAGATGAGCAGATTCTTGGTAGCTTTTGGTTGCTCGATTTGAGCGACCAAGATTGACTTACAAAGTCACTTGTAAGCAGTGGTGTAGTGCTAAATAAAAAAGAACCAGGGCGGTCCTTAATTAAAAATATATATCCTAATATTGGTAGTTCAAATATTTATAAAAATATCAAATGCAAATTAACAAATGTTCTTACTTGTTGAAATTATGACGTTGAGTAATTTAACTTTTTTAAATGCCATGTGACAAATAAAAAAGTTATTGCTTTTAACTATAGATTTGTTAATTTACTGTTGAATGTTAATTATTGTTCAATAACTACAAGGTTTTCAAACAATCGAAATTTTCACATTTGCACATGTGATTTCTGTATAATTTAAACAAATATATTACAATGTTTATTTAGTTTTATATTCGTATTTAAATTTAAATTGCTCACAGAAACTCTATTTTGTCAAATTGGGGAATAAAGATACCATGTATGAAAAATGTATTTTTGATTCGGGAATTGGAGGTTTGAACCGTGGAAGAAAAATCGTATCAGAGAATGATTACTAGATTAAAACAATTCGCAATTGCTTTCATCGAATACAATAAATAAGGATTTTACAATCTAATGAAAATCTGTACTATTATTACGGGCAATATTGGCAATAAAATTGTGTTTGCTTATCATACGGATGATTCAACGCTAGACTTTACGATCCATAATATATGTAATATTTTAGTTCTAAACAAACCGTGTATGTAGAAACTTATTCTATTGTATGTATTTATATGAATGTTAATTAAAATTAATGTTGATGATTACTTATTTTATTTTGCTTATTTTGCAATAATATTCTATACAATTTTATGTTTTAATACATATGGCAATAATTGGTTATGTACATAAACTATTTATTACAAAATACACTTTATATAGTTGATTCGTATGATAATATATTTTTAACGATGTTTGGCTTTCACTCCTATTGTTTAAAATTTTATAAAAAATCAATTGACATCAAAATGGCACGAGAAAATAAAATCCATAATAACACGCCACAATGGATTAATTGTCGATCGGCTAAAAATTGAAATCTTTACTGTTTTTATAGTTGCGTTAGTTCTGCCAATATCTAAGCATTTTTTTCAACGGTTTCCTCTTGATAAATTGATTACCGTTAGACAAATTGACGATTAAATTCTTTACGGACGGTTGGTAAATATAATCGATTGTGTTCAACAATAAAAAAAACGAGACTTGTTCTACATATATTTATCGTGTACAATCGTCAATAGATCTCGATTTTTAATTTAGATCGTACATCGTTCTGTTAGGATGATTTAAAAATAAAAAACATTCTGAAATTACTCACATTAACTCTTTCGACATGTTAGATTTGTGATTATTTTAAACAATTATTATTTTCTCGGCCCAATAACACAAATCACGATAAGAATATTAAAACAACTTTTAATAACATTAAACTTCAACAGCCAGATAGTATAAAAGAGGCTAAAAACATTGAAAAAATTTCAATGGATTGTTAAAAAAAAGTAAGAATATTGTACGCTCAAATGTACATATGAACATATAAACATACATATGTACATATATTTGAACTTTATTTTAGCATACCAATTCAAATTTTCATTACGATAATTAATCCTTTTAATTTTTTTTACAGATGTTCACATTTACATTTTCAGACATTTCGCATGAAAAACAATATGTATTATATATTATAATTATGGTGACCATATTTTTTTGGAAAAAATAAAGGACCTATAAATAATTATTTTATAACATAAAAAATGGTTTATAAGTTTTTTATAAAAAAAAATATTGAGATTGAAAACCAATCTTTATAAACGTGGTAAAGTGAAAAGTTAGTTGGAAAAGTCATTACATCACGAAAAAAAAGTGTAAAAAAAAATAGATTTTTGACATTAAAAATTTGCTATATAGTCAATTATAAGTATTTTAAACCATTAAAAAGTCACAATCAATAAGAAATATAACTGACTATTGATTTGAAGACTAATTTTTGGTAAGCAATACTAGATTTTGAGTTAAAGCCAAAAAACTAAAAAAAATTCGAATTTTTTTTTAAATTTTCATATCTCACAAACAAAAAGAAATCAGCATAAATCTAATTTAATTTTTTTTTTGCTCAGTATAATCAATACAGGTTTCGTAAAATTTATGAAATGCATGTTTAAATTTTTTTGGCGTATGTATAAATATGATTTTTAGCGATAGTCGATATTGCAAAATAAAGGACAAAAAGGCAATTTTAGAATATAAATAAAGGACTAAAGGACATAACAGTGAAATAAATCACGGTCCTCTTAAATAAAGGACGTATGGTCAGTGTAATTATAATATGAATTAATAAGTGATTTTTGTTTTTGTATTAACCCCAACATACAAAGACGTGCTTAAGAAAGTAATGACGTTGAGTAATTTAACTTTTTTAAATGCCATGTGATAAATAAAAAAGTTATTGCTTTTAACTGTAGATTTGTAAATTTACTGTTGAATGTTAATTATTGTTCAATAATTACAAGGTTTTCAAACAATCGAATTTTTCACATTTGCACATGTTATTTCTGTATAATTTAAACAAATATATTACAATGTTTATTTAGTTTTATAATATATTCGTATTTAAATTGAAATTGCTCACAGAAACTCTAATTTTTCAAATTGGGGAATAAAAATCTCATGTACGAAAAATGCACCAACTCTGGCTATTAAACAAATACGAACAGTGGAACTTTCTGTATCTGAATAATAACACACTTGTTCATATATGTATAATATGTACGTAAAATAAATATTATTAGAGTCCATTCAATGACCGATTCTCAAAGTCACGTTCCGATTCCCAACAACAATGCGTGAAACATTTTTATAAATCAAAACATGCGGTGGTTTAATACGTATGTCAAAAGTGAGATACGATCAATAATCGAAATTGTTTGGATAATCGACATCACTTCAGTTGTTCAAACATGCAGATAAAATAATATCATATAATATATCCAGATATGCACGCAATTATCCGAGTGCTTAGGTGGTTTTTTTTTTTTTTTTGACGACCGTAATATCAGCTAATAGTCCAAGGTTTACAATTTCGGCTACAATACGTATAATATTAATTTCTCTCTTCTCTCTCTCTCTCTCTCTCTCCCCCTATTGTAAAGAAACGTCAGTAGTAATCGATTGGCGATAAGAATAATACGTCGAGAATTCAAACACAATCTTGCACATTCGAGACATTTCCGTGACGATGAAAACGTGAAAAAATCGACGCGATCCGATAAAAATGTGTATTCAATAACAAAAAAGTGAAATTATATATACGTTTCGATAACAACAATGTATACATTTGGTATATTTATTTAAATTAAAAAAAAAGTGCAAAAACATTACAAAAATGACTGAAGAGAAGTTGAAACCTATTGAAATTGACTTTGACAATGTGTTGAAAGAGGTGGGTGTTTTCGGAAAATATCAATTGAAATATTTTATTTTGTTGGTGATTCCGGTCATTTTGACATCCACGCATGCAAACAACTACATATTTTCAGCGCCAGACACAAAATATAGGTAAATAATGCATTTTAGATATTTAAATATATTTTTAGCAATGCGAAATTGCGAAGAGGATTATTTAAAATGTGATGTATCTTTTTTGTGTAATGAAAAATTTAGTCAAGTAAAATGTGATGTATGTATTCGTATAATTTTTCAATATAGCCACAGTTGTGGCGAATGAATAATAAAATACACCACATTTGCATCGTGCGAAATCAATAAATTTAATGATTCGCTTGGAAACAAATAAAATAACACTCACTTAGTTCAATAAATGGAAGATTTGATTAAAACTTATTTTGGCACACCAGTTTTATCTTCCCAAGTAACACAAACTGAGATTCATCTTAAAAATTTTTTGACGATACATATTAATAAGTCGTACATATTATCTACACATAAACATTAGCTAGAACAAATCTATTGTCAGTGATTTGAAACTTTGAACGACATACTAAATCTATAGTTCATGCATACTGCACGTGAGCTAATTTTATTTTTATCTAATACGCATCTGTAGTTTAAGCATTGTTTAAGAGATGTGATTTTAATTATATATATATATATATATATATATATATATATATATATATATATATATATATATATATATATATATATATATATATATATATATATATATAAATAAAAAGGATGCGTTGTATGTTTGTATGTATGTGGCGGATGCGTGGACAAGTATGGAAATTTAAAAAAAAATCATTTTAGAATGCCAGGACGTTATGTATAGGGATGTGGTGTGACGACCATATCGTGTGGATGAGACGCTGCAAAAGTGGGGAATTGGGGTAGCCGGAATGTGTGGACCTGAGTGTCTGACATGTGCTCCTGATATTGAGTGCCTGAGTTGAAACGGATGACCTCAGCGTCAGATGCTAGAGAGCGTAAACACAGACATACATTCACGAAGACAGAAACACACACGCACACACACACACACACACACACACACACACACACACACACACACACACACACACACACATTAATTCATCATTACGATGCGGGCGAACGGTCAGTGTTTAATGAGCACTCGGATTTTTAATATTAATACACGCACGTGCCTATAAATTTATATAAATATAAATATAGTGTAAGGTAATTATTTACCTTACACTATATTTATATATAACATAACTTTATTTTAATTCGTGTATCAATTCCTTTCCGAAGCCACCCGTTGAAATCAACGGGAACGACACTAGTTTAAAATATTTACAATGGTCGATAAATATATGTACCTATGTACATACATATGTGCAAATAAATATACACGCGTTGTATAATACGAGTATTAGTTTTCATTGAGTAAAATTTATACGTAATTTCTTTTTATAAAAAGGCTGAAAAAATATTTTCTTTACAATCTTACCTTTTTATTAAATTCAGTCGTTTAAACTTAAGTGAAAAAATAAAAAAAAGGGTGCCGAGTTTGTCAAAAATATAATATTTCAATTGAAATTCCCAGAAATATTGTATCTAGTGAAGCATACATATGTAGGACAACATCGATTTGAAATAAATCCAAAGATATATTTCGTGCTCCTACTTTTGAGATTATTTATATTTACGTCAAACAATCAATGTTTACGATATACTTAGATGTTTGTTGTAATTTCAATTACTAATACACACAATAACATACATAATTACATTAAACAACATTTCCAAACGGAAAACTTATAGAAAATAACGGAATCGATTCACTCGTCCATCGATAAATTCAAAGTTAATTATTAGCGTTCAATTATAATAAATCTTCACATTAAAACATCGCAAATCTGTCAATTAATTGTTCACCTTCGTATTAACATTAGTTTGAAAATAACGCAACAAGTCTCAATATTTTATCTGAGGATTTATTATATTATTCTATATCGACATACTATGCGTATGTTTGCTAGTGCAAAAAAAGAAGACGAGTCAATTTAACAAAATTAATTATTTTTTTGGTATACGATGTTATTGATGAGTTCATTTGATTAAAAAAAACTGATAAACATGTTTTTTTCGTAGTATCCCTAATCGGAGTGCGTTTATTACTGTCTTTTTAGCGAATGGCTTTCAACACTTTTCGTGGCTTTAATATATACGTACACTTATTGTTAATTTAAATTTTACTAACATACTAGATTATAAGTAATTTTAGTTTACTATATTATTATATTGCATTGTGTAAATCAATTTTGCTTGGAGTGAAATATTTATATGTAGATATTTACTGTTGACGAAGATGTAAGACGTTCTGCGACGGAGATGTCAAGGAGTTCGAACCGATATGGCTGGAAAATGTTGTTGAGAATGGTGACAGATGCTCTATGTACATCAAACGAAACCATTCCTCATCATCAGAGACATCATGTCCGGCGGACTGGTTTGACAAAACCACGAAGGTACCTTGTGAAGAATACGTCTTCAAGGATGATTACACGTTCGTGCAAGAGGTGAGCCAGTTCTCGTTCGGATTAAAATAAAATATGTAAGTTGCATTGCGTTTAAAAAAAAAAAACTCGTCGTTTCAAGATGGAAATACCGTGTGAAGAATGGAAGAGGACTCTCATAGGTACCATACACAGTCTAGGTACGTTGATTGCATTGCCGTTCGTGGGATACATTTCCGATCGGTTCGGCAGAAGAACTACTCTGCTCATCTCTTGCGTGTTGGAGGGAAGTCTCGGAATAATAAAATCTCTTTCGGTTAACTATGGCATGTTTCTGGCGTTCGAGCTCATCGAACCAAGTCTAGGGTCTGGAGTATATACAGCTTGTTATATCTTAGGTAATTTAATTTATTTCATATTTCAAATTAGATTACTTTATCTAATATGTAATTTCGAAAGAGACTTTTTATGTAAGTTTGTATGTATGTAAGTATTTTTGGTTGGGAACAAAACAAGTCAAAGTTTCTATGACGACGATTCGATTGGTTGAATATTATTTTTTTCGATTCAAATAAATTTAATTAAAAAAACAAATGAATATTTACTATTAGATTCGCCATGTTTATGCTGTTTATATTACAAATACTGAGCGAAGCCGGGTAAGACAACTAGTGACCTATAATTAAAATACATTTAAAATGTAAATGTTATTATTTGTCCCGGTTAAAAATTTATAAAAAATCTTAATAACATGCAGAAGAATATTAAATTGTCAAAAAATATAGAGTATGATGGATTCTGTTCTCAGAATTATGTACTTCCATATACCAACAAATGTACCTACATCTTATAGATATACATATATAATTTCAAAAGAGACTTTGTAACTATGTATGTATGTAACTATTGTTAGTTCGTAAATCCGTGACCTCATCGAACAAATGAATATTCAAATAAATTTAAATTAAATAAAACTATTCAAATAAATTTAATAAAATGTTAACTATTAGATTGGCCATGTTTAAGAGGTTTATATTACAAATACCGAGCGAAACCGGGTAAAACCACTACATAGTACATATATAATATTAGATTCAATACATTTTTTATTCGGTAAACAAATTGGAATGACCTTATGGAGTAGGTAGTGCACAGATAAATTACACGTCCATTCAAAATTAAAACGTATAGGGCACTTTGGTTTGAATTAGAGAAAATTGAGGTGTATTTTACACACCCCGGAGCCAAATATACAAAAGTCAAGGATCATTTTTTTAATTCGTGGGCAATAACAAAAGGATTATATTTGAGGATTGTGCGTTTGATCAATGCAAGGTTGTTCAAGTAGCCGGGTGAAAGTTCATGCAAACACATCATTATCATATAATAAGTTCATTTTGTTTTCAACAGCCTTGGAGGTTTTAGTTCCGAATACGAGAGCCCTTGCCGGAACTATCATCAACATATTCTTCGGCTCCGGTCAAGCGATCATGGGTGCTGTTGCAATGGGTTTCCCATACTGGAGGACCTTCCTCCAAGTTGTCTACCCACCGACGATTCTCGTCGTCTTCTTCTACTGGCTAATCGAAGAAAGCAGTCGATGGCTGCTCACCAAGAAGCGCTACCAAGAAGTATTGGACAATGTACAATTAGCGGCAAAATCCAACGGGAAGCAAGTGTCCGAGAAGACCATGTCAGCTTTGAAGTTCAACGCCGAAAATGCTTCGAAATTCGACAGCAATGACGAATCTAAAACACCCACCGAGAAAACACAGTCTCCGTACTTAGAGGTGTTCAAATCGAAGACTATGGTCTTGAGACTGCTCAAGTGTTCGTTCTGGTGGATCACATGTGTGTTCTGCTTCTACGGACTGTCGATAAATGCGGTGGCACTGGCAGGAAATTTGTATCTGAACTTTATATTCGCTGCTCTGGTTGAAGTTCCAGCTCATTTGTTGGGTTTGTTCGGAATGACCTATATAGGACGAAAGTGGACTATATTCATAGCGTTCGTCATCGGTGGAATTTGCAACTTTTCATTTGCTTTCATTCCAGAGGATGAAGGTAATAAATGTTTATTTATAATATAATATATTGCTTATATTGTATGTCTAGAATATTTTCTAGTTCTAACAAACAACCCACGATTAGTAGTTTACTGATATCTTCCCGATCCAAAGAAGATTTTTCTTATTAGTCAGTCTTTTCCGTTAAAATGCCTTTAATTAGGATAGAATATTAAAGGAATATTTCTCCATGTGCATTTTCTCAAAGCTTTTGGCCTGTATATTTTGTACGCTGATAAAAGCATTTCCATGTTTTGTATGCTGATACAAAACGACTACTGAATCTACTGATCCGGTCATTACTCCACAGAACACGAACAGCGATACTTTTGTTCATAACAAACAACATGTTTGTCAGTAAAAAGTCGTTGTCAAATGTCCTCTATGCGTTTATGAGTTCATAGGCTTGTGTACCTACCTACGCTAGAGTCACAAACAACGCTTTTGTCACAGTGATAATTTACGTTAAAACCGTCTTTGATTATACACTTTTGTATAGAATACCCATTTAGGTTTTTTACTCAAATGCGATCATTTGTGAAAAACGACCGTGTAAACATTGCTTCAAATTTTAGTGTGTAATTCTTCGTTCGTGGCCTTCGATCACACTCCAAAATTAAATTTTTTTAATACATAATGTAAAACAGTGCTTCGAGCAATATCTCACACGCTAACAACAGTAATTGATGCTGTGCTCTTTTTTGCTGTTGATGTTTGTTATTTATTGTTGTTGTTTTTTTAGATTTACAGTGGCTCTCGATGACCGTTTACCTTCTGGGTAAACTTTTCGTCACGCTGGCATTCAGTTCTATTTATCTGTACACGTCAGAACTCTTTCCTACAACCTTGCGACACTCCCTTTTGGCATTTTGTTCGATGATTGGAAGGGTCGGATCGATTCTGGCTCCTCAAACACCGCTCTTGGTAAGTCACAATGAAAATAAATAAATTATCATAAGCATTACATTCAATTAATGAAATAATCATTTTTTTCAGACCGTTTATATGGAAGAGTTACCGTCGATATTATTCGGAAGCACTTGTATTATATCTGCCCTACTAATGCTAACATCACCGGAAACGTTGCACTTGAGATTACCAGAAACGATAGAAGAAGCTAAAAATATCACATCTCTAAAAATAGTAAAAGAAGAAAAAGAACCTCATATATCAGCGTAAAATAATAATAGTATACATACATACATACATACATGCAAATATTCAATCGTAGGCGGAATTTTGGCTGAATGGACACTTGGTCTAGTATCCATCGACCAAGAGTCCATTCGTCCAATAGTCTGTCAGCCCATTCAATGTCTCAAAGAAAATTTCTAATATCGAGTATGTAGATCTCAATTCATCATTCTTAACATGTATATATGTATAATGTACAATTGCGTGATACTAGTTATATAACAAATAAATAAATTAGGTATGAATTGTGAAAATAATGATGTGAAAATAAATAGTAAAAATACCAATCCACTTACGTCCAAAATAAAAATGAACGAAACTATGGAATATTATTTAACTAATATTTCAATGGACGATGCGTGGTAAACAATGTGTTAAATATGGTGTGTGGAGAGTCAGGCGAAATCAAAAGTGGTCTATTACCATATTGTCGCAACACGGAGGCGTTTTAAATTTATTAGAAAATAAAATAAATGTAAAATAAACCCATACAATTTTATTGAACGATTAAAATCATCAACGAAAATCAAAAGCGTTTTTTTTATCCATTTTATTTTGCACGCATAAGCCACATATTGATGTGAACGTCTTCGGAATCATTGATCTCCCGAATGAACATCAAAATCAACCATTACCGACGGTCATTCACGACGCTCAACATTTAATCAATTAAAATAAGTCTTATTAACATTATTCAAATATGATGTTAATTTACATATGTATATGTACATATAATAATACATGACAGCTGAAGACAAACAAAAAAAGTAAAAAAGTTCGAAATAGGTACACGTTAAACCCTATCCGGGTCGTAGAACCCGAATGTGACAAATTTCAAACATCGATACACAAATCCATCAAATACCACTAGATATGTACATATATATGTATAAAAAGAAGCGTAAATTTTGCGTTATCCTAATCGATGCCTCGTTTGACATTTTCAATATGCGAAAATTCTATACGACATTGAAAGATTGTCTGAAATGATGTCATAATAATAAGAAGACACGCTGCGCTATAGCAAATCGTAAATTATTTATGTATTATATAATTATAATCGTCCATCATAAAACAAATCAACTACCTTATTAGAGCTTAATCTGATTTCAGTGTTTAGCTTAATAATGTACACATAATGATTCGTTCCAATGAACCTGTAAATCTTTTACAGTCAATGAATATTAAGTGAAAGTATCGAAAGTTGGAAGTTTTATAATCTTTGCAACAACAATTTAATAGACGTATTAACACCTCAAACTTAATAAATTTAGATTAATAAACAAATGTGATAATAAAGTAATCATATTTTATGTATGTAATTCCCTTTATAAGGATCAAGTATAAAATTTTAGTAGAATAATTTTGAGACTATAGGAAAAATTGTTCAATGTATTGCAAATACATATAGAATGTGTATATATACATATATATGTATATATGTATGAAGGTGCAATAGTGCATGAAAATGTAATCATAATGCGTTTTCACAAAGAAAGTAAAAATTACTGCAAATTAAATTCTATAAAAAGAACATATGTACATACATATTACGAAATAAATTTGGGCATTAATTGGAATTGTCTATGTGTTATCCTCGCTTATTTCACAATAAAGCAAATCCGAAAAAAGTAAAATTTCAACAATCAACTTTACTCTGCCACATATGGAAAGGTGCATAATACATTGGTGTAAAGTTCATTGTTCACACGATTTTCACTTTACATCATATCGTTAATTGAACGATTTCAACATAAAATATCTGTGTACCGCACGAGTGTTATCCGAGTTGGAAAATCGCTGATTTGCATAATCATAGATGCATTTGAATAGCAGCAGTAAACGAAATTTGACCGTTCGATATCCGGAACCGTTACTTTCCTAGTGACGTCTACTTCCTCTTAAAAAATTTCGTGTCAGTCAGTATCCGGTCTTATTTGTGTTAATAACCGTTTTTTAGAAATGTACGATACATGTGAATAACCCGCTAAAATTTTATCCGTAAAAGTTCATGCGGTTCACAGGAAGTTGCGGTCGGAGTAAGGCGCGAATGCGTATTGAGAAAAAAATACTTGACTTTTGAATAATACAATCTCCAAAACTGTTAATCAGACAAATTCGAAGAAACGAAATTATTCACGCGTGAATCATCGGATGGAAACGATCTATTCATAGGTACAGGGCTTACCTACTTTTACCATACTGGGAGATGTGTAGACGCAAAGCATTTGTCCTCTTCTGCCTACGCTATACCTGTAAAATATTACCATATTTTAATTTAATCTGATTATAACAATGTATAATTTATGTGTTATAAAATATATACATAGATAATATTTGAAGAGCATTGGTTCCGTGCATTAAAATACGTTCCATTTTATTTTTCCAACGTTTTTAAAATATTTTAAGATTTTCTGTGTTGGCAAATGCCAAACATATTTATTGCTTAAAGTCGAAAGCATTATGTAAACCAAATCAGAAGGAAAGGTTTTATATAACACTTATTTTGTGGGTGCCTTTTTGCCTACTGGGGAATGAACTAATGAAGAAATAATTTTAAGTGACAATTTTTAATAGACAAGTCAGTTATAAAAAAGTATTATAAATTTCACAAAACATTTTTAGTCCCTATAAAGATTTGAACTTTAAATTATTAGACTTGCTTTGAAAACTTTACTTAATTGTTTATCAAATACCTTTGCCTATTCTAAATTTACTTCTCTGTAAATAATGTAAACAGAAATTTTGAATAATTTTCGGAATTTTATGATTTTATCGAATTCATCGATCGCAAAGGACTTATAGGTACATATGTATATAAAACATTCCAATATTTCAGTTTTTAATGTACGGCATGTAAATTAAATTGTTGTTAGAATTTTGGAAAAAAAAAGAATCATCATATTATTTTTCCGGGAAAAACAAAAATCAAGTCATTAAAGTCAGTCAAATTAAAAATTTTACGTAGGCATAGTACTTATGCTTAAAACTATTACGCAAGTTCGTATGATAACCACAAAATAGCCTAGCCTAGCATACATTCAACCAACGTTCAACTAACATTCTGGATGAGATTCGCGGAAAATCGTATAGGAAATCCAATTTGGAAAATTTGATGACGCACTTGAAAATTCCACGCGAATCGCTAATAATTCCATTATAATGCATTTATAATCGCAAATTTCGTTACAACAATATATAACGAGCAATTTGAGGGTAGGCATACGGCGTTCAATAATTGACGCAATCAATGCGCGTCCTCGCGCGATAAATCTATTCTCAGAACATCGTTGTTGTTCTTACTTTATATAATATATGCACATGTACTTAAACGAAGAGTGCATTGTACAGTGCAACGCTCCTCTAAGGGCATCGTCCATTCATCCAGTTAAGTCTCATCTAGATCGGATCGGCAGAAGAATACCTAGAAGGGGCAGTTGCTAGAAAGTGAATTGCAAGATCGTGACTCGTTTTAGATTCCATCACTATCAGTATATATGTATGTATGTATGTATATGTACATATACAACATCATGATGTCGGACCATCGAGATAAGATCTTTCGTGTCAAATGTATCTATTCGACGTCGTCGCAAGAATAAACCGACTGTAATAAAAACGATTGTGATAAAAAGTAAGATATGAAGAGATCTAACATTGAATTTTACGCCGGCTGCATTCATCGATCGTTCATGTCCATGATTTCAAGATTAAACCGATATTGCAAAAATCAGGTTAGGTTTGTTTTAGAGTAGTAACGCCTACAAAACAATTTTCCACTTTATGTTGTCTGCCAATGCAATTTGAAGTAAGAACTGTAATGTAGTTTCAGCATAACCATATTTAGCCTGGGTATACGAATGTGTCACAATTGTGATATAATATTATATGATAAATAACTAACGCAAAGCATCGGAATGAAATTTCTTATGAGCCGTTATATTTGAAAGTGCCAATCTAATTTTCAGTTCCAAAAATACTATTTATGTTGGAGTAATTCACAAATTGTTCAATTCGATTTTTCCAGACTCTCTGAAAACCAGAATAAACGTATTACAGAACACCAACAGTTAAATGCAACATATTATATTTAATATTTTGCGAAATATTTCTCGAAATGAAGAAAAGTGGACAAATATAACGGCTCATATTTTCAAATAATATTTTATTTATGTATACTGTGTTGCTATGATACATTTGGAATTAAAATTTATTAAAGATATGAAGAATGTAACACATTAAGAAATTATTATTGATCGAATGCAACGCAGAATATATGTAGCTCGAAAAAAAAGTCTTAAAATCATCGTTACCGCTATAGGTCAATTGCTTTTGTATGTCCACCAATAAGTATTAATGCCTACGTTCAGATAAAAATTCACATTAAAAGTTTGATTTTAATTGCACAACTGTACAAATACTTCAACCAAAAAGCTTTCTCAGTCAAATGAAAAGGTTTATAGCACTCGTTAGTGTTTCAGACTAATATGATATAATTGAGGCATTCAGTTCAGTGTTAATCATTTATTCAGAGGTTAAACTTCACAGCACCGAACTTTAAGTCACCGAAAAATTATATATGTATGTATGTACATATGTAACGTAGATATACAATATGTTTGTACAATTTTAATTAATGTCAACAAAGATGTAAGCATACAAACAAAAAACATTATGAATATACAATAGTTCTCCAAAAGTTCTATAAATTTTCATGTAAAAAGATGAAAATTCTAGGTTTCGTAAAGCCTCGCTCGTTGATCTCGCTCGGACCGCAAAGAGCTTACAAACTTTCATGCAAGGCTTTTTCCGTTACGCTTTAAACTTTGACACACACTGTCACGGCTACAATTGACGACCCCTGCAATACGCAACTGGTCGACGAGACACTGCACAACCAACATCCACACGGTATTTGATCTCCCGGCGAACATTTAAATGTCAGTCTTGCATGCGATGTGCTTCTAGGCGGTCGTGTCTTTCACCCGACAGCCCGGGTACAAAAACACACATCAAACGAACACTTCGTTTATTGACGTATCGATTCCAAATTTCGACTTCAGTTTTCGTGAGTGCAAAACGCAGTGCTTTTGGAAAAACCACAAAATAAAATAAAAATACAATTACGTGAAAATTGTCAAAACTATATAGTGACGAACCAAACGTGAACATGTGTTATTCTGAAGTGACACATTGATATTACTTTTATTTGAATAAAATATAGTTATTAATAAATTTTGAAAAAAACTATCGAATTTCGCAAAACGCAGGCTACTATTAAAAATGTACATATTTCAAATGTTGAAATATGTTAATTTTAATTTATAACATAAAATTTTTCATAGACAATAAACTATCTATAAATCTATATATTTTACGATTCTAATTTTCGTTTAGGCATATGTAAATATGAGATTTTTTTCAATTTTAAGAAAATAAAACTGACCCATCTTTTAATAACAGTTATTAAAAATTTATTTTTACTATCAACATAATATGATTCAAATATCGAAAGTGAAACTTGAAGTTGTCGCGCGCATAAATCATATGGAGTTTAACGAAACTACCTACATATATAATCACACTTACCGGTTCTGATCAGGTTTTTCACTTTTTAACTTCCACTTCAATTCAGCAATAGATCAAGGACACGCCTGAAGAAAACAAAACAAAAACAATATTAATATCGGATCACCTTTTTCCCTATAATTTACAATATATCGTGTGAAAACATTTTTGATTTATGTTCGCGCGCTTATTTAATAAATGTAACTCTAAAGCGATAATTAAATGTGGCGATAGGTTGCAATTAACCTTTTGCAGATAATACACATAGATAGTAGATATAAGGTCAGCCATGCGATTCAAAGATCGAATTTGATACGCGGTAGGCTTTTTATCGATTTATTGCAATTGCGATTGGCGGCAACGGATCCTCGACTGTAAAATGTATGTACGAAGTCAAGGCTCTTAATATCGAAAAATCGTGAGAGAATAGTGCAAATTTTACGTCAATAAAAAAAATTATATTGTGTACGAAAAGCAATTGCCATTTAACACTTAACATTTGTTGTCGTAATACGCGCCAGTATTACCAGTGCTTAACCATCGTTAAAAGTTAGAAAGGTAGTCAAATCATGCTTTGCAAACATTTTAATTATTTGCCATCGTCGATAATTGTCGTACCTACGTATTATATAACACATAATATACATATACAAGCGTGCGTTTTTGTCTTTGCTAATTTTGTGTTATACCAGTTTTGTTAATGTTCACAAATTAATATTTATTATATAGGTATAGTCTGTGTTCTCGTCACACACTTTCCTTGCTGTTCGTCTTCGCGTTCAAGGTCTATGTCTTTTTTCGGATTATATTATATATTACATAATAAATACAAACGTGTATATTACTCGCCTAAAATATTTAAATGTGCGTATAAATTTATGGTAAAAAATTATCTTCGTCTTAGCATGTTGTCGGTAAGGGCTCGAATCACGGTAAATATTATTAAAAATATATAAAATTAGCATTAGAATCGACTGCTATAGCTTTGACACTTTGATTGAATAATATAATACTATTTTCGATCGAATAAATATATTGTATGATAATGATAACCATTTTCATACAGTATTATCTATACTTAAAGCAGTTCAAAATAATTATGCCTACATTGATTTTTATATGATTTTAAATGAGCTGTAAATTTCTATCTATGGTGAGATACAACTTTTCCTACACCATTTCAATTTAATGTTGAAATAAAAATGCATATAATTTTTGGTATGATACATTATTTATGTGTACATATGTATATTGTATATTATTCAAGTCGCTTTTACCAGATTCAAAAAAAAATCACCTGTTTACAAAGTTTTACAAACACAATTTTGGATACACAATAACTTCTATGCCCAAAAGAAAATTCAAAAAATTAGATGCGAAAAAATATTTACAACAACTAAGCCTATTTTAATGTTTTATATGTATAATACCTAAAAGTATATAATATCATTTGAAATACATATCTATATGTTTTTTAATTTCACAGCGGAATAATTAGTTAACGGAAGTGAGAGTTTTTTAATATTTAATTCGATTACTTTTCAAACACGTGTATTTTAAATTACATTAATCAGTTCTACCGGAAACACCAATTTCCTTTTGTATAGCATATTCATTTAAATAATATTTACGTTCCCATTTTCCATATTTATCTATCAATAAAAATAAGTTTTGCATGTCATTTTTCGCCTATAGAGTCATATTTTATTGACATACATATGTATATATATATAATCAGCGGTTCGGTGATTACTGGTCACAAATTAGTCGTCACAAAGTCACTAAAATCTCTATAACGGAACATCTGGCAGCCGAAAAGTTCATCATACTAACGATAACTATCATAGTAACGAGAACTTGAGTGTCAAATATTGTGTATTCGCGATTTTCATGGCAAAAATTGTCTTTGTGACCAATTACCATAATCAGCATCGTTGACTAGTAGTTAGCATATATGTTTTCGAACATAGTGGTCACTGGTTCGATTCCCACTGGTTGATGCTGGCCTTAGTTTGTGACTCCAGGTTGATCGTTCCCTATCAGATTTTGCCAATTTATCTGATTTTCATCGAAACGGTTCAACAAATTGGCAACATTTACCCATTTCTCGCAGTTTCCGAGTTTTCAGCATTTTGAATTTCACTGTATATACATATATGTATATAAAAATGCTGCAAATTTGTCCATTAATCTCTCGAAAATTTTGAGTTTCTAAGCGTCTCGAAATTTGATGATTTGAAATGTAAGTTTATCAGAAATTTGTCAAAATTTATGCATAGATGACTCTATGATGCTTTGTTAAAATTATATCTATGTATATATATATATATATATATATATATATATATATATATATATATATATATATATATATATATATATATATATATATATATATATATATATATATATATATATCTATAAAACTCAATGTTTGTCTGTCACGTATGCGCTCCTATACCATTCAACCGATTGCGATGAAACTAACAGGAGTATGCCCGTATAAACTAATTGTGTGTATGCCCGCGATGGTTTCTGTAAAAAAATTCGCCCAAAAACGGGAATCAGTGGCATTGTAACGCAATAATTTCAAATGTGTTCGCTGCTTGCGTTTTTTCGACAAATTATCATTACTGTAATTTAATTTGATTATTAAGTATTAATTTGAAACTGAAGTATCCACTTATCAAAACACATCGAGAAACGGGAACGGGAATCACTTGCATTATTGTGGCATTGCAACGAATGCCGGGTTCAGCTGGTATTATATAAAAATTGTATATCGATGTTTGTACATAATTGGCCAGGAAGGCGCATTGGGATTTATTTTATTTTTACATACATATTAATGTATTTATATATAAGGAAGGCCTAACAGGTGAACCCCAATGCGATTTCCTGGCCATTTACAAATATCGATATACAATTTTTAGAATAATTTTAACATCATAGAGACATCTATAGATAAATTTTGGCAAATTTTTGATAAACTTACATTTTTATTGAAAAATTAGGATTTTGCAAGACATTTGTGGAAAATTTTGCAGCATTTTTTAACGAATTAGCGAAATTTCAGATGCTGAAAACTCTAAAATTGCTAGAAATTGGTAAAGGTTGCCAATTTGTTGGTAAACTTTGATAGGAAACGATCGACCTGGGGTCACAAACCAAGGTCTGGAGAGCAGCAACCAGTGGGACTCAAACCCGTGACTCACAATGTTCGAAAGCATATATGCTAACCACATTCCACGCTGCTGGTTGAAAAATAACATTAGTTAAATTAAAAAGCTATTAAACCTTTCTCTCGACATCAAATAAACCAATAGATCACTACGACTCCCTTTACGAAATAATTCAACAACATCTAAACTATCAACCTTGTGAAGGCTGTATTGACGATTAGATTAAAATTTCGACACGAACCGAAACCATTTGAATGTTAATTGAGAATTTTCGGTCAATTTCTCAATCCACGGAATCACATCTGCCATCGACTGAGCCGTGACATTATCAACACACGTTACATTACATACGAAAAATTATGCACATTGCACAGTTTACGAGTCGAAAATTACTTAAAGTCCACTTCGAAGGTATGCAAATGTAATACAATATAGAATATACGATTTCAATCCATTCGACGCGGTTTAGTTACGCCACTTTACGACGCGAGTTTTTGCACAACGATCCATTTTTATAAGCGTTTAACACTAATAGCGTCGGTGTATTGTTTTTTCGCTCGTTGCATTTATTACATTATTATTTTAGCGCGATTCCGTGGAGGTGGCGAAAATAACGAAGAATGAACAAAAGTAATGGCGAAAAAAGAAAAAAAAAACGTAAAAATATATTCATTCGCGACTCTTTGGCAATCGTTCTGGATCGTCGAGGACCGCGAAATTTGAAACAATGTACTATAACCTCCTAGATCGATTCATGGATCGCGGCGTTTTCGAAAGTGACGCGTTCTGCGATCTATTTTTAATCGTTTGTCTCGTTATTAAATAAAATTGACGTGACGTATCGTTCCGCAGGTGTAACGAGTGTGTGTGTGACAAGTAATTGCACGTTTCTTGCTATTGCATAAACAGGAATTATTGTTATTGTTGAGCGATCAGTGACAAACGTCAAACCGCAGTGTTGCGGTGAACTATTTACTTTTACACGTAATATTTTACATTTTTTCCATATGTGTCACGTAAAAATCAAACATGCTTAAAAATCACGTAAAATCGTGACGTGAACACACGAAAAAAACCTATTCACCGGGAACTCAACTTTTTCAGTGAAATCTTTTTTTACATAAATTCGAATACGGTTGTTTCAACTAAACAATTGATATTACTAAATCGATATATGTACAGTAAAACTTTGATAGAACAATCCTTCAAATAATTGACTTTGGATTTACCGAACAAAATTTCCAGTTAACCGACCCCCTATGTCTTCTTCCAAAGTGGAAATTCGACGCACCTAGCTTTATCTATCTGTGTCTTTATACGGTAAGAACTACATACATATATCGAGTGCCTCAATTTTATATATAATATAAATTTATAAAAAAATATATATTTTTTACCATGATGCCATTACATGATATTTAAATTGTACATATATAAATGTATAGATTATAAATCATATTCAAATAGTGGTGACAAATATTTGATAGGATGGTTTGGCCAATTTGATGAGGAACCGTTTCAACAATGAAATCAGATGAATTGGCAAACTTTGATAGGAAACGATCGACTTGAATTCACAAATATCCAAGTGTGAACAGCAGCCCTGTATAAATACTCCGAATAAATTCTCCTCAATCAATCAAGTTTGAACCTGGGAACCTCTCGATGGTTGTCATTAATGCAATTACCGAGCTATACTGCTGGTGTATACAAGTCACCACTCGTAAACAATCAATTATGAGCAAGTGATCATACAGCTGTAGCAGTTTTGGCGCATACCGGCCGATTATTAGCATTAACGCAAACACCGACCTATGTATACTGTACTGTTGACTTTAACGGACACCCCCAGTTTTAAATTAATCTGTTACGTCAAAGTTTTACTGTACTACTATGTCATAAACAGCATCATGGAAACGGATACAAACGTTAAAACTTCCATTATACATATGTATGTATGTATTTACTACCAATATCTAATACTGTTTTGTTTTATGTCATCGAAATGTTACTGGAAAAAAATCAGCAATTGATTTATATCTGATTTTACGTAGACAAAATACGCATTGTATTTATGATTTGATTTAAATAAAAAAAAAAATTAGGAGCAAGAGTTCAATAGGCGTAAGATTACAATGCACATTATGGGTCAATTGTTCAATGGATACGTCCAAGCAACACGTGCTTTGTAACCATTGTTGGACCCAAGCAAAAAAAAAGGGAAAAACAACAATGTTGCAATTTCGTGATCGACGAAACACTTGATTAGACCACGTGGGAAATAATCTCACAATTTATATACAATCGAAATCACTCGTGTGAATGTTCGACCGATAATGGCTACTGTTTTTCTGGTTCAAAAACGCGAAGAGCTCCTCATTGTCTCTCATAATTTTTTTCATTTCGGAAGACCGAAGGTCGTTAAAAATCATAATCATTTTCTTAGCATAAATTTCACCTCTCGTGTATTTTATTTTGAATAGGTATTTATTTTTTGTTACGTCAATTGTACAGTGAATTAATTTACAACCGTGTAGTTTCCTAAATACAATAATTTCAGCTTAAAAACACACTGTTCATGCGTACCTTAAACATGTACATATATTTATTTAAAATTGCTCGGTAATTTTAGAATCATTTTACAAAAAATCTAAAATTTGTAAACCAGTCGACCTTACTACGCACGTAAAATATTCCAAGATGAGTAAATTTCTTAATCTAAATTTTAATACACCGTTTAACCTACGGGTTGAATTCGGCAAATGATAAATCAGTCAACTCATGAAAGTTTTTAATTGTCGAATAGACCATTACGAGCATATCATAAAGTAATACAAACATGATGATTTTGAACTCGTGATATACCGTAACGGGTGGTCCGTTCGTGCGAAAAGGTTAAAGCTAATTGAAACGCATATATCATGCTGATTTGAAAGCGTAGGAACATACATATATGGACATGTAATATATATTGCGATAATTAAAATAAGCGTTAATGTACTTTTAGCGATTCAAATGGAGAAAAATGATTGAAAATCGCGTGAAAGCGGCATTTGTATTATACTTAGCGTGAAACGATTCTCATAGGAAATGATAACGAATTCACGATTGTCGTCATTCGAAAAGCAGTCGCAAACAATACAGTGGAATTGAATCTATGAAAGTGCTGAAAACTGGTATTCGCTAATAATAGAGTGAAAATAATTAGGTTTCGCCATAAATTTCCTATAAAGGCACGTATACATAGATCGTGCGCCCGAGTTATTATATTCGAACTTCCGTTTCACGTTTAAACTGTAACTTTTAAAACTCGGTTGAAACCATTTAATGCTTTTATATACACGATACAACATTCACAATGATGTTTATTGATTTTATTTTCAGATCGATCGATATAAACGGCGCGGGATCAAAAACGAATCAATCAAAAATGTATACTAGCGTTTATACGAAAAAGTTGATTTCGTTTTGATAGTCGAATTTTGATGTGTTTTTTAAACTGATGATATCGGAAAAAATATCATAATAAAGAAAATACTTTGTTGACGTTTTTGTGCCAAGACTAGTTTCAGTGAGTGATTTTAGTGTTGAAAAAAAATCAAAACAATCAATAAAAATGGAATCAAGCCGTATAATTGTAGCCGTATTGGTGGTGGCAGTATGTATAGGAGCAGTTCACATGCAGGTATATATATTTTTTAATTTTATTTATTATTAAAATTTCATGACAACAAAACACATTTGACATAAGCAATGTGATTCAAAGAAGTCAAAATATTCAACAAATACCCGGAGAAATTCATAATCGTTCATATTGACGGTTGTCAACAAGTAAGACTAGATATGGAAACATGGTCTAATTCTAAACCCATTTAAATAGCAATTTTCATTGAGTCTTTTTTACTGTTTTGCAATATTTTATTTCAAATATATGTTGCCATGGTGCCATTACAGTTTCCTTAAGCAACACATATGGTTTAAACTTGTATATACATAAATGTATAAAATTGAATGTCTATTTGTCTGTCTGTCTCTGTCTCGTATAGGCTCCTAAACCACTCAGCCGATTACGATGGAACTTTCAGGAGTAATTGTATGCATTTCCGGAAAGCTTACTGTGAAAAAAAAATAGGAAAAAATCTCTTAATAATTCGTAATTACGATTTTACCGACGCGAAAGATTATAAATTTGAAATTATATTCAAGTACTAGTGACAAATAGTAGGTAGATTGGTTTACCAATTTGATGAGGAACCATTTTAATAATGAAATCAAATAAATTGGCAAACTCTGATAGGAAACGATCGACTTGGAATCACAAAAAATCTGAATCTGATCAGCAGCACTACATAAATACACCGAATAATTTCTTTTCAATGAAGGTCAACCCATGGGATTGAACTCGACAACCTCTCGGAGGTTAGCATTAACGCAACTACCGAGCTATACCGCTAGCTCATATGTATGTATGTATGTATATCTAATTAAATTTTACACACATTTATGGGTCCAACGGCAATGCCACCTTTCCCAAGTATTCTTAAATATTGAAATCTGTATCCAACATTCGAGCTTTGCTATATAAGATAGGTGTATAAATAACAATCAAATACTATCCGCAATAAAAATATATGAAATAACTGACACTAGGTATTTTATGTATGTACATATGTAGATTAGTATGTATGTTCTTAAGAAAAAAACCTGCAACTTTTATAGAAAAATCGAATAATTTTTATAATATTTATTGGCATACGCAAACAAGCCTGTTTCGTAATATTGTATTTTGTAGACGTAACACGAAAATTTTAGAATTACACAATTTTTCCCAATAATTTTCGTAAGCACTTACAGGCAGTTCAACCGTGAAATTAATCGATTTTAGTATTATGGATATTAATATAGTAAAGCACATGCACAATCTCCATTGGAAAATTTGCTGAATGTGTAATAAATTAGCATGAGACATTTGCACGGTAGCTCGGTACCATCGCTGCAGGTGGTGCGAGCAAAAACCACACTCATAATAAGAGTTTGAATTGGCGTGAACGAAAAAAAAGTATTAAATTGCATTTTTTTCATACGAAAGATCGCTTATTATGGCATCGGATGATTGACTTAACGACCAAACGGCGGCAACGGCTAAATATGGCCTCCGGTTGCGAGTTGTTGGCCGAAGATGCGGCATACGCAAATCTTCTTTTAACGAGACGAACGCCAAATACGCCAAAGTCAAAGTGAGTGGTTCCAAATGCTAAAGCTCACGTTTTAGTCTATCCTAAGCTCGGATGGTAAACACTAGACGTGCCAAGAGCCGTGGGTGGGAAGATGGTTAACCGAAGCGAGAGTTGTAGGCCGCAAGGACAACCGTTTGCCCCGATTTAGTCGACAAGAAATTGTCGTAAGTTGCGTAAATTCCAGTCGTGCCTTGTTCTGTTTATCCGCGTGAATCTGCACATACACACACACACACACACAAACACACAATATATTGATGACCTTTTTAGGTCGTGACCCACCGAAGAGGATATCCTTAAAAGGACACTCCCTATCTAAGAAAATTTGTCATTGCTATTCAGTTCTAGTATACGCTTATATTGTGATACAAAAAAAGTACAAATGTATTCAATATTATAGCTAAAAATTGAATAACCTCAAGAAAGCTCTTATAAATACACATAATATAATGGAAGCATAGACAACATTTGCGCTAAAATTTATTTATATTTAGACCTTGAGGCAATTATGTTTTTAAATACATTACCAACAAAGCAATATATGTACATATGTATGTACATATACTAAAGATCACATACATACATACATAGATCAAATCATTGACATGTCCCGTAATAAAGAAGAGGAAATATGGAGACGTATGAAATTAGGATGGAGTGCATTTGGAAGAATGAATGCCACTTTCAAATCTTAAGTACCACTGTGCCTGAAGAAAAAAAAAGTTTCAGACTCCGGACCCAAAGCGCACCGTTTATTGTTCAATTGTTGTAATTGCTTTGTTAAAGGTTCGCCGAACCTTTTTTTTGTACTCTAGCTTTGTAAATAGAGCCAAACCGCCCCGATTCCTGGAAAAAGCACGCTCTCTATCCGTAGTCTAGTGATAACGTATGGATGCGAAACTTGGGCATTGAACGCCAGAATTCTGCCTGCCAGAATTCGGTGCACTCAAAGAAGTATAGAACGCTGTATACTTGACATAAAAAGGAGAGATACCGAATAAAAAACCGAATAGAAAACATAATACCTGGGCTAGAAGTACATATGACAAAGGTGGTCGATGTAATGGTGAGAGTAAAGAAATTTAAATGGCAATGGGCGGATCAGCGGATAAAAGAACGAAAGAAGTGCTGAAAAGTAAAATTTTCTTACTGGAAACAGCTATGCTAACAACCCCTTACAAATAAGTACATATATGTATGTATATGTACGAGTATATACAGTGAGCGAAAAAAAAATTACGCATTTGGAAACAATGCATGCAGTAAACAATAAACTACCCCAATTGGTGTACCCTTGTTAATTCAGTGTAGTAGCAACGCATTGACGCCTTGCGCACCTTCGCATATTTTTTTTTATTTTTATTAAATTATCAAAAACTATTTAAGATTGACCAGCCGTCAAGCCGAACACAAAATTTAAGCATATTTACAATGGAATATGAATCAGTGAATAAAATAAACTTTAAATAACGAAATAGCAGACTTTGATAACACCAAAATTCGACTTTAGATTTATTTGCAGTAGCCTAGTTTATGTTAATAAGCTAATAATGAATGAATTTAGAGTTAGAAAGGTAAATTTAAAAGAAACATTGAGACAAACAGACTATTCATTTGAAACTTTCAAGTGACAATATTTCTAATATTTTAGTTTTGTTTTTAAATCTTTCAACTGGAACTTCAGCATCAATTCGATGCTTTCGTTATATTATACGTTTTTTGTACCTAGTATCACTTTTTTAATATTGAAAAAAATTTCCGCCCCTCGGCGTTTATTTTTTTTACATTTTATAAATAATAAATATATTAAAAAGATACACCTTTATATTATCCAATATAATTTTATTTTTACTTTTACAAAAGTTTTGAAAAATCAATTCTAGCCAATTTAAAATTTTTAAGGCGATAACTTTATTTTTTTAGTTTAGATAGATATAGATAGTTTTTGCAATATGACAGTTTTTAGTATTTTTTGTAATATAAAAAGTTTTGTTTTTTAGTTCTTGTAATCTTGTTTTCATTGTTCATTTATATATATATATATATATATATATATATATATATATATATATATATATATATATATATATATATATATATATATATATATATATATATATATCATCATCATCATCATTTACAGCCATTCGCCATCCACTGCTGGATGAAGGCCTCTCCAACACGCTTCCACTCGTCTCTGTTTTGCGCAACACTCATCCATCTCATTCCGCACATTTTCCTAATTTCGTTCACCCATCTTCCTTGCGGTCTTCCTTTTACTCTTTTGCCTTCTCTCGGGTACCATTCAAGCACTTCTTTTGTCCACCTTTCGTCCATCCTCCTAGCTACGTGACCCGCCCATTGCCATTTCAATCTCTTCACTCTATCCACTATGTCCACTACCCTTGTCATATTTCTCACCCACGTGTTCCGCTTCCTGTCTTTCCTCGTTATGCCAAGCATACAGCGTTCCATACTTCTTTGAGTGCATTGGATTTTATTTTGCATCTTGGCGTTCAGTGTCCAAGTTTCACATCCATACGTCATCACTGGCAAAACGCATTGATCAAAGATCCTTTTCTTCAGGCAGAGTGGCATTTTTGATTTAAAAACAGCATTCATCCGTCCAAATGCACTCCACCCTAATTTCATACGTCTCTTTATCTCTTCATTTTTACTACCAGACATGTCAATTATTTGACCTAAATATAAATAATTATTTACTACTTCTACTGGTTTATCATCTAAGGGGATGCTATCAGGCATGCAATAGCTATTGAACATTAGTTTAGTCTTATCTACGTTAATTTTTAATCCTACTTTTCTGCTTTCCCTGTCCAGCTGTGTTAGTCTGATAAGTAGGTCAGCTGAATCACGAGCTACTAAAACTATATCGTCTGCGAACCGAAGGTGACTCAAAAAGCGACCATTGATGCTTACTCCGGCTGTATCCCAATCCAATTCCCTGAAAACTCCCTCAAGCACCGCATTGAATAACTTGGGCGAGATTGTATCTCCTTGTCTTACTCCTTTTCCTATGCTAAATCTATCTGTACCTGAAAAAATTTTAACCGAAGCTGTGGCATTCTTATATATTGCAGCTAACAGTCCCACATAGGGTTCCGGCACTCCCTGTGTTTTTAGAGCGTTAAGTACTGCATTATGACTAACTGTATCGAAGGCTTTCTCATAATCGACGAAACCTAGGCACAATGGCCGTTGATATTCGTTGGCGCGCTCGATTAGTTCGCCAACTACTTGGAGGTGGTCCATTGTGCTGAAATTTGCCCTAAACCCTGCCTGCTCTATAGGTTGGTTCTCGTCGAGGATATTCTTCAGTCTTTCTGTAATAACCTTCGTGAAGAGCTTGTAGACCGCTGAAAGTAGACTAATGGGTCGGTAGTTCTTGATATCGCTTTTGTCGCCTTTTTTGTGTATTAAAATGATAGTTGCGTTATTCCATCCTTCTGGTATAGCTTGGTTCTGGATGCATTTGCTGAAAAGCCTAGCTAAGATATTAATTAGGGGGGGGCCGCCACATTTTAGTAAGTCAATGGGAATATTATCTTCCCCTGGGGTTTTACCGTTCTTTGCAGTTTTTAGCGCGGCCTCTACTTCGCTAGGCAATACTGCAGGAACCCTTTGGCCGTGTGTCGATTCCAGAGCGGGGAATTGGCCGTTGTCGTTCTCGTATAGTTTTGCATAGAACGTGTAAACTCTGT